>NC_046186.1:103149421-103749421 GCF_011004875.1 Balearica regulorum gibbericeps | reverse complement strand
CAAAGGATCGTGCCCTCAGAGGTGCTTACTCTCTATCAATTTCACTGAGAGTTGATATAAGTGGAATTAGGCACCTAAATACCTTTGTGTATGCCTGTTCTTTGAAGTTAAACCTGTAGTCCTCAGCCTGTATCTTGTGCTTGACCTGTCTGCAGAGCACACAGCGTGTACTCATTGGGGGGGGTCTTCCAAAGCAATTGCTTATAAGCAAACAAACATAATTAAATAAAGCTTTTGGAGTATAACGTACCGGTCTGAAGAATTATTTTTTTTTTTTCCATCTGTAAAACAGCTGTGCTTTGTAGCTGTATTTCTGAATTCCTTTAAGGCAATATGATTTTAACAAGCATTCGCTTTCTATGGCATTTTTTTTTAATTTTAAACAAGTAGGCTAGCCAAAATTATGACGTTACTCAGTCCACAGCATAGTTTCTTAGCAAGCATGGCTGTGATTAATAAATTTGTTGTAACCGTATTAGGCTCTTACCATCTTTGAAAATAGCTTCACAGTTTACTAGCTGCAGTGTTGTCAGGGTCCCAGTTGATGAGAGTTAGAAATACCTGACATTTTAGAAATTGCTCATGATTCAAATATGACCATAGAAATTAGACTGAAGTGGAATTTAATACCACTTCTCGCTTAACTAGAAACTTCTATTTTATGATGAATTCTATCTGGAGATAGCACTTTCCCAACTGACATACTGAGGGAAATGTCACTTCATGCTACTGTTTTCAGGTTTCCTCTATTTCTGTTTGCTTGTGTCAGCTCTATGCCCACTCTCCTAAGTGTTAATCTGTAGAAATGTTTCCACAAGGTTAGGGGAGGCTCAAAAACAAGAACTATGCAAGTGTAGAAAGATCCCCAAATCCAGCAATGCCTTGAAAACATGCAAAAATCTCTTTGATGTCAGAAGTCTCGACTGACCATGAAGTTAGTGACAAGCTTTCTCTGATGTTTGTGATAAGAGAGGAAGACATCTATGGAATAGTTGTGGAGTTAGCTAACCTGCATAAGTCTGACCAGTTCTTTGGTGTCAGTCTTTGGGTAGAGTGTATGGTGTATGCATGAAGTGGTCCATTCTCAGGGTAATCTGCCTGGCTCCTATAGCGAAATGTCATGGAAAAACCTCTCTTTTGGTGAATTTAAAGGGATATTGTCTTCCTCAGAAAGTAGTAATTAAGATAAATGGAGGAGTCATGGAAAGAAGGGAAAAGGGCTTCAGAGTTCTGGTTTGGTTCTTCTCACAGTAACTCTCACTTCAGGTGAAACTGTTACTCCTTGCAAAGAATCCCCAGTATGAGTGAATAGTTTGAGCCACAGCATGCGTGATACCATACTAGCGTGATTTAAGAATTGAATTCATATCCAGGTAGCTGGGCATATGAAGGTATGTCGTGTACCATCATATACCATGAGAGGGGAAGCTCTGGTGGGGGGAATATCTGGTTGCGGTTAGAAATCAACCATGGATGTAAGGTGACTGCTTGTATATTGTATATATGTAGGTTCCCAATCCATCAAGTCCCAGCATTGAATTTACGGCTACATCCCCAAAGCTGGAACACATTTCAAATCCCCAAGATGCAGATCCCGCTTCTCCCATAGTACATAGCTATAAACCAGTTTTTAAAAGTCCATAAATAGGTGTAAAACACGCATTTTCCATGGAAGTAATGAAGGTAAAGAGGACTGTGACTATTACTGTGGCCTATTTCAAATTTTCTGTAGCTTAAATTTTTGCAGCTTCTTATTACTGGTGCATATGCTTTCTATAAGCAGCTGTTTGATATTTCTGAAGTAATCCTGTGCCATAAAAATATGGGATTTTCCTTCTTAAACTGTTATGTGCCAGTTGTACCCCAACCGAAGGGACCTAAAGCAAACGTGTATGAAACGAAACTGCTTCAGGATAACCTGCCTTGGTTTAGGGGACAGTTAATGATAAATTTTCATGACCTGTCTGCCAAGTATTTGTACACTAATTAGGTCCTATTTTGAGGGCAGAGCACGTGAGCTTGTAAGAAACCCCTTGTACAGGATGGGAATGGCAAGGGGATTTTTGTCCCTAGTGCGTGCAAAACGTAGCATTGCCTAAACGTGTGCATTATTTCTGAGTAGCGTACAAATCCCTTGGCTCATCTGGAGGCACTTCTTAAATTGGCTCACAGGAGTAGCTGTAGCCAGCAAAGGTGCTCAAGAGTAGAACACAGGGGAAGAAACTGAACTGACTCAATGCATAGTCATAGATTTTAACTTTATAGAATGTCTTTCGCAATATAGTAGAAAATTACCTTTATGACTAGTGGCAGGACCTGTTGTATAAGTAATCCAGCCATGGCGCTGGTGGTATCTCGCTTTTCACTTGAACCTCTCTGCGATGCAGGTCTTGGAGGAGTGAGTGCCTGGTGCAGCCTCTGCCTGGCTCCTTGGTAAGTCATTCGAATCTATCTTTCTGTACAGTCACTTTCTAAACTGCCGAGCGAAAATAAGGAAATTTTTCATAGAGTGCTTTAAAAGAGAGTTGCTAATCAATTTTTCTTATTATTTTATGCCCTGTGATTTTTACACCACCCCCACCAGCTGGTTAATCATGCAAAAGCTGAACACTTCATTAGCCAGAACATGTTTGCCCATGGGCATTTCTGTAGTAAATTAGTTCTTTCTATTTATACAGGTAAGTCATGGCCAAAAGTCTTTAAGGTGCCAAAGGTAAGGGTTCAAATTAATTCTTTTTCTGAGTTTTCAAGAGAACTCGGTTTAACTTTGCGCGCTGTTGATTTGAAATTACTTTTGAATTAAAGATAATGTGGATAAAAAAGCATTCTTGGGCTGCTCTGAAATACATTGTGTGTTTCTGGATCTCAAATTTGGCCTTTGTAGTACAGCCTGCCTTAAAAAAACCCACCAAAACTACGTGCGTGCACCTCCCATAGATATATATACACACACGCACGCACATATACATATATATATGGGGGTGTATATATATATACACAGAGTATCTACATGTACATGCACAGACTGTTTGAGTGGCATGTGGCATATTGACCAGTGTTTTTCCTTTCTTACTCTGTGCCTTTGAAACTATTAATTGAAAATATGTGGTTTGTAGATGCTTTTTTCCTTCAAATCAAACGGTGCCCTCTGAAAGCCTAGTTTAGCTCGACAATGAATTTAGCTTTCAGGCTTTGGCCATTGCAATATTGTTTGAATGCCACCATTTCCTGCAATCAATGTAATTTTATATCTACTTGGAATAGAAAGTCAAGATGGTGATTGCCTTAATTTAACTCAGTGTTGTATTCATTAAGGAGCTGATCCCGAATTCCTTTCAGATCAAAGTCTGTCTTGATTTCAGCGGAACCTTTCGGCGCACAAGGTGTGCGGTAGCCTTCTAAAATGTTGTCATTGTGACTAGTGAATAAAAACTAAATGTGTTGCTAAATTTAGGCTGTTGCTCATGTCAGCTTCCTTTTCTAAATGACGGTAAGTGCATTCCATAAATAGTATGCCTCTTATGTTGTCATATCTCTTTGGCTTGCTTTGCAGTATTTTACAGGATATTTGCAAATGAATTTTGTGTTCAGTAGGCAGGGGATGAAAATAACACTACTCATTGGGACTCCATTAACCCGCAGCTAATGAGGAACCATTTCAAGGGCTGGATGAGTGTAATTCAGATTAGCCTGCGTGCCAGGCTGCTCTGCTCCTGCTCAGGCTCGCACCGTGCCGTGCTCTCGCCGCAGTCTGGAGGGATGGAGCCCGGTGCGGCACCGCTGGCGCTCTGCACTGTTCTCGGTTAAGTTTTCTGTGCTTCAGTTCCCCTTTTGGAAGGTAGGAGAGAACAGCGAGTGTGTGTGTGTTCGCGTGCACGCGCGTAGATAGGTGACAGTGATATTGACCTCCATAGTCAAGTGTTTTGAGATGTAATGAAATACTCTACAAACACTGTACTTGTGCTCGCTGGTTGATAGCATTGTTACTTGTAGAAAAGGGTACTGTGTGATGACAGTAAAGGTGGTCCAGGCTGGCCCTTAATTAATTTTATTTTCAAAATCTATATTAGTGACTGTCATGAGGGCACCTGGGCACTTTACATCAATAAAATAATCAATTCAAAAAATGTGTAGACCAGAACTCTGTGTTCACTAACAAAACTCCTGTTCCATGTTAGGACTAAAGGTCAGTCCAAGGCTGGCCAAGCAAGCAGGACTCACATTTCTGCGCCTCGGCGCTTGCCAGACGCGGCTCTGGCGGAACACCACCGGCAGCAGCTTCCAGATGCCCGCAGTCCTTGCGGAGAACGTCTTGCTGCTGGCCGACAACTTGTTAACCCCCTGCGACTCTCAAATTGGTTTCAGGACCGATGGAAAAGGCGGAGAAAGACTAATTTGGAGGCCAGTCCCAATTAAAGATGTGACTTTGGCAGTTGTGAGCAGCCCACTGAAGCGCAGGAAACAGGAACTCGGTGGAGCTGTGCTGCTGGAGCAGAGAGCGAGCGCGCATGAGAGAGCTCCTTCTGAACAACAGGCTAGAGGTCTCTTAACTGAAGAAACGTTATTGATGATAAATGTTACATTATGCAAGCTTAGCAAATTCTCTAGGAATATAATGCTTCCCAGTTTTTTCTTAACATGTGTTAATATTTTATGATACCTGTGCATTAAGGCCTAGTTCCTACGATGTTTAAGTGAGTTTGGGCTGCTCAGTTGCCTTTATGGACTTTTAAAAGACCACTGCTGGTCACTACGGATTAGCTAAATTCCCAATCTCGCTTAACATGCTGATGGTATAAAATCAGCTTGTTTGTTTTTCATGCATTAAGTGAGCACATGTAATTAAATTAAATGTTGTTGCAAAGCTGCATTTTATTTATTTGTATTAGTGCATTTGGGGCAATAATCCCATTTTAATACATATCTGATTGTGCAAACAACACTGAAACTAGGAGTTCCTGGACAAAGATACACTTTTTAAAATGTGAGATGATAATAAATTTTGATGTCTTAAAATCCAATTGAGCTCAAGCTGAGCTTAAAAATCCAAGATCTGATTCAGGAGAATTTCAGTCCCATCTGGCCGGTGGGTAGCAGGTGTGCAGTGTGTGTGTGTGTGTAAGGGAAGGAGGTGATTGCAGGGAGTGAAACGTTTCTCTTTTCCTGTAAAGCTTTAATTCCAGTTTAATGCTGTCGTCTGAGGCTCTCTGCAGTTTAAGTTCTTGCATAATTACCAGCACCTATTGTTGGTCTCCATTTCTAGATAACATAACGGTGAAGGTGAATGGCAGAAGCAAGTAAGTCTACAGCATTATGGAGAAATATAGTTTGTAATTCTTAAAGTTTTGATTTAGTTTCTGATTCCACCCAAGACTCTTCATATGGAAGAGTGTGTTTTTTACAAATTGATACATATGTGATCCTTGAAGACTGAATGAGAAAGGTTTCATTGCAGCGTTTGGTGTCAAGGTCTCTTTGAGAGTTGTTGCATATTCCCACAGCAACATAGAGAAGGTTTGTTTCATATATTTATTTTTTATAAAAGCAAAGAAAATGTATTATGCAATTTCTATTTTCAACAGATAATAGACACATTCTACATTTTTGTATTACTGCAATTATAAATGAAAGAGGTTTTTTTAATCTCTAAAAGTATTTTAACAATCTATTGGATACTTCAAGCAACTCCACTGGTCGTACTTTATATCTTGTAACCTTCAGAAACTTGTCCCAGCCATTCTCGTTTTCCTCTTCCTCCTTCCCTTTCTTCATCTTTTCATCAGATGCTGCCAGATACCCTCTGCCTCTGCTTGGGAGCTTTTTACTTAGGAGGTTTAGGAAACTGCTCTTCCGTGGCTTTTAGCATTAGCTATCATCAGGTCCCTTTTACGCTCCTATCAACTCTCCCTCTTCCAGCTTTTAAATATTTCCTGTTCCTTTTCTTTGCCTTCACTGCTATATAACTTTGGACTGGAAAGTCTTTCAGCACGTGTAGTGTTTATGGGAGTTGGCATGCAAAGCACTACTTATTTAACAAAATAGGTAAGCAAACAGTCATACTTCTTTTCTAGTTTTTAACTTCACACTACTACAGTAGATGACACTTTGCTACTGCATTTCACAGGGTGTTTTCATGGTGAACTGACTTAATTTCTAACGTAGAGTGGAACTGGTGCTATGTTGCCAATGGAAGTCCATCTGGTTTGACAGACAAAATGATAAGCGTTTCTCTGGACATCCCTGTAAAGCTCTCCCCTTTATTTGTTTGCTTTACAAAGTTAAATGGAAGAGGTCACCCCCTTTGACAGAGCAAATTCTTTTTTTTTTTTTTTTTTTTTTTCCTAGCAATAGGGCTTTGCATGAAAACATTTTTTTATTAAGCAAGTCATCCATACTGCACCGTAGGCTGTTTGAGTGTAACAGTATGTTACAGTCTGCAAAGTTAATGCAGTTAATATTCAACTGAACTTTTGGGGGGTTGCTAATCCCTTAGGCAGGCTTAGCAGAAAGGGCAAACATATTTATAGCACTTTGAATCAGACTGCAGTGAACGAGTAAGAGTATGTGTTATACCATGCAAATGTTATACAATTTCAGGAAAGCTCAGTGCATAATCGTCTTTTAATAGTACTTAAGTTGGTGAAATATCTCATCTGTAAGCAACAGAGTTGTTGGTTCAGTGGACAACAGGTCTGTTAAAATCAGACTGTGAAAGGTCTTGAGATTCCTGTTCTGGTGATAAATTCTGCAAGTTCTGAACAGATTTATGGGCTGTTTAATTAGGAGCTAACTGTATTCTTTAAGCTCTGTCATTTGTATTATTCCCTAATAGGATTTCCTTGGACTTTGTCACATATCTGACCATGACCGAGTGTGTGCGGGGTTGTCAATAGCCTATTCCCTGTAGACCACAGTCTCTTACTATCTTTGTGGAAGTAAGAAGATCATTCCTGAATGATCTTTCCTCCGGAGTGGAAGTGTGACACTGGGTAGAGTTTGCTTTGGTTAGAGCCATGGGCACACTGAGCAAAAGAAATGAGAGTTAAGTCACGAGATGTGGGAAGTTCATAAAGAAGCTGAAGCGCTCAGACTGAGAATGTCCAACAACAAGGGCCTCGTTTCTGTGAAACAGAAACTCTGTATTTATGTCATGGACAAAACGTGCGTTATTGAGTGTAACGTTCTGTGGAAAAGCACAGGAAGGCTCTGTAATGCTACCAACCTGTCAGGAGCCAGAGAAAAAGACATTATGATCTTGGATTTTCCACAGAATTTGATTGTGTAGAATTTTTAGTCTAATAAATAAGAGGTCCATCAACTGGTAGTCAACAAAAAGTCATTTGTACTTTTTTTCAGTGAGAGAGATATTAATATGGCTGCTCACAGCTGTAGTTGGTATGGTAGATTTTTTTTAAGGTGAACTTCTGATGCCATGCAAACGTAGAATACAGGCCTGGCAAAGTGGCTGTTTTATTCTAATTAAGATTTTTTATATATTTTACATATTTAACATTTTGACTACTTCTTCCATTTTTTAAATAGATTTTAAATATTGGAATCAGTGACTACAACATGGAACTTGACCTTAAAGAGGGCTCAGGTGCCAAAATTTATGCATGTACTCCCATAATTTGTTGATTTGCCACCTTACCTGCACCCACTGCTTTCCTTTTCTTTTTCCTCTTTGTAAACCACGTTGGTCATTCATAGTCCTTCAGTAAAAAAAAAGTCCTACAAAATAATTAATGTGTCATAATTGTTAGGAAAAATGGAACTACTTTGATAAAGATTTTCAAATCTATTTATTATATTTTCAGTTAAAAATAAAATGACTGAATACCAGACTAAGTTAAAATTATGTATTGGAGTTGTTTACATCTGAAGTACCAAAAAAACCTAGTTTATTTTATGCAAAATTTCAAATTTCAGAATATATTAGAATATTAGCTCAAAGGTCAAAAGCCTTTCCCAAGGAAGGAAGGAAATCAGAAGGGAATTTGGGCTGATCAGATTAAGACACAGTAGGTCTGTAACAGCGCACAGGGCTGATGTGGCCGACACCAGTGGGGGATCCTTTGGTTCCTCAGCCCAAATTTCCCCAGCTCGTAGTTGGATCGCGTAGCTTCCGTCCAAATCCTAGGTGAGATTCAGCCTTACACCTCTACATGTATAATGAGACTCCATAACATTTCTATAATTTTATTAAATAGCAAATACAGACATCCATAGTAAAGGCCGAACTTCTCAGAGTGTGCTGGTGAAGGTGTGCTGGATCTTACCTATGCATCTTGCAGCCATCTTGGAGCTTAGAAATCAATGAAACCACCTGCAGTGTTATTGAGAAAACAAAGAGTTAACACTCCGGTGATGTTAACTGTGATAAAAGGTATGTGTGTGTTACTGTGTTGTGCTCTATACATTTATGAGCTCTTTTTATAGTAGCATTCCCAGCAGCATTCCCAGGAGCAGTCCAGGTCCAATCAGGACTGGTATGCCCGTTGTGAAAGGTGTTGTTCTAATTCATGTGTAAATGTGGAGTGGTTGCTGCCCTGAGGATATGACAGTGAAATTACAAACAGGATAAAAAAATAGTAGGAGGTGTGGAGGAGAAGGAGGGCAGCTGCAGCAAGGTGCACTTGTCTCATTGGGGTTGTGGTACGTACAGCCTGATAGTAAATGATGGGCTTTTCATTTATTTATAAGTCTGCTGCCTTCAAAATGATTAGCCTCATTGTCTTTCGTTTGTGTCTTAGTTATTTAAGCAGAAATGCAGAAAGTATTAAATGAATCGCTCCTGAGATCCTTCCAGCCTCCTGTTCTGTCTCCAGCAATGACCAACCCCATGTGCCTCAAGGAAAGTTGTTAAGAGCCTCACAATGGGCAGACATGGGATAATCTTCTCTCTACATGGTCTCATCCTAATCTTTCATTATTAGGGATTAATTTAAGCTTTGAAGCATGAGGTTTTTAAAAAAAAAATAAAATTGTTGTTCCTCCTCCTCCACTGTCAACCTTGTTTAAAGTATGAAATATCCTCACAAGCCTGTGATCTCAGCTGTTCTCGGGATAATCCTACCTGCTCCTTGGTGTGCTGACCAAATTTGCAGCTTGGGAACTACCGTGGTGGTTTTGCTTCCTCTGAGATGTCAGAAGGGACTTGCAGATCCTCTTCTTCGGGGAGGTGGGTGAAGACAGAAGCACATTGAGCAGTTAGGGCCTGGGTGTTCCCGTGTTGTCATATGTCAAAGCTGTGGTGCTGCGGTTGGCTCTCTCCCCTTTCTTTTAATATCTTAGTGGCTAATTTGCAGTAAAGCACAATAGGAAATAACCATAAATAAATCTGGGAACCATTTTATTAATTTCTTTCGCTAGCTGTGTACATATGAGCAGCTTGCCATTTGCATATGTGAATCTTGTCATAACAATTTTGGGAAGTGATTTGTTAATAATCAAGTTCTCAGAACAGCTCTAAATCAGTAATTGATGTAGGTCTGGATAAAGCAAGCCTTCCGCCTGCCTATTTTGTGGAGCATTTTTGGCAAGTTTCAAGCTAGCGTGAAAACTAGCCATCAGAATAAAATTTAGGACAGCTGGGATGCTTTGCAGTGAAGACTTTTGGCTCCACAGTTCAAATAATCACAATAGCAGCTCAATTTAGCCTTTGGCTGGGAAGGTTTGGCAGGGCACAATGAAAAATAATTATTTCATGGCCTGCTTATTTGTCCCTTAACAAATAAACTCTCTGACCTATGCAGGCTTATGTAAATATGCTGCCGTATGTGGGGTTGTAGAACACTGTCATGTCCCCATTTGGAAATATGTTTTATTTCACCCTCATGTTACAAACTTTTTTTTGAGAGTTCTGTTTGGGAAGCAAAGAAAGGGAGAGGCAGTATTGGATACTGAAACGCAGACAGCCAGGCACAGAGTCTAAAAAGCCATCTAACAGTCATCTTTCTGAAAACACATCCATTAGTATGCAGTGTTTTCACTGCTGTAATAATAAGAGCAATCATGATACGAACAAGTCCGTCTCTTCACAGCCTTCCCACGCGGGACGGAGAATGACAGCTCCTAAAGCATTTGGATATTTGCCTGAATGTATGCTGCTTAGCTAACCACGGTTCAACTTGCTTTCCATCTTACAGCTTCCTGGATATCCTTCTCAATTGTTTCAGTGACAGCTTAAAATGTGAGACTTGGAGAGGGGGAGATAAAAGCTTAGCGAAAGGCTTTTTGTCTGTGTATTTAAGGGGAAGTTTTATTACACTTGATGATGGAGAGACATGCCACACTATTTTCTGTTCCTACGATTTTAGTATTTGCACTTTCTGTTGTGCCGGCAGCAGCCAATCCATAACGTTGTCTTTCTGTTTCCCACTCTAGAGGGGGGGAAAATACAGAGAAGAATACAGATTGATGGTTTTGTCTTCTGACACCACCATTTTTGTTCTGAAACAGTAAAAGAAAGCCCTTTTCCCAGTGATCTGAAAGATCTCTCTAGAACATCTGCCTTTACACACTCATGCACATACGCACACACACGTGCACGCACACATGCACAGGCTCTCGCTAAGGTGGTTATGATCTGTTTTTAATAGTGGCACTTCTTCTCAAAGTGTCATTTAAAAAAACATCAGCAGTCATGTCATGCATCGGGATGAATTTCTAAATGTAAATGAGATTCTCTCAGTAATTTATTTACATTTGTTTTCAGCACAACAAATGAGACATCACGTAGCTTCATAATTTCCCATGACCGAGTCACCAGCATGAGGTGTGTAATTTACCCTGATTTAAGATGCTTATCTAGAGGTTCTTGCAACAATACCTGGTGGGGTTTTTTTATACTACTTTTTGCTGGCTTTTAACCCATCTACTTCACCTCCCTCTGTTTTTCTGTTGAAAAAGAAGTATGAACGTGTCTGCTTCTTGAGGCCTTTTTTCAGTAGAACCAAGAGGGATGGCTTTGTTGTCTTGTTTTGTATATTACTTTCCCTGCCACCTCCTTCTCATTTGGTAAAACTCATAGGAGGCTTCCAGCAGCCACAGTGAACATATCTTGGTTTACAGTCTGATGATGCAGGAAGGGAATGTTGAATGTGGACATTTCTGATGGAAAAATGATGGTTCAGACATGAAACATAAATGGGAAGCGTCCTGCAGTCATTGGCTCTCCCCTTTTTTCAGCCAAAATACTAAATCTTAGGCCTGGTCTTGGTTCTGCTACTGACTTTGAGTTTCTGATCTGCCTGTGGCTGAAATGATACTTTGATTGAGAGGAGATGTGAACGCCAATTTTCAAATAATGTGGACACAGTCATGTACTACAAAACTCATTTATTTTAAGTCTATAGTTGGAACATTTAGATGTGTAACTACTTGCTTGAGTATTTCAGCTAGGTAGATGATTAAAGGTGCAATGTACCATGCATACAATTTTGTACCTCTTATCTTGCAGTCTCAGTTAAGGCTTGACTAAAAATCAGGGCAATAGCTTTTGCTGTTTTACAGGGTAACAACACAGGACAACTGAGAGACTTTGGTGAAAGTTACTGGTAGTTCAGCAGCAGTACAAAATGCTGTGCTGTATAAATGTGCTGTGGCTGTAGTTTTGGATGTTATCAGGCAAAAATACTGTACATCTTTATGGAGGTCTACAGGGTTAACCGTATGTGGGTGTTCTTTTTCTCACTGAAAGGAAGCATGACATTTCTTTGTGTTCATTCCCAAAGCAAAATTCAATGTCTTCGAAACTGAATAAGCAGATTAAAAAAAAAAAAAAAAAAAAAGAAAGATTTGGACTGGTTTTTAATGTGCATTGTATGTACTAGGAGCCAGTTGAGATTTAAGTTTTGGCCTGCTGGCCATTTCCTTAAAGTTGTATGGGTCTAGCACCAAATTATGCTGATGGCCTGTCTATCACCAAATTATTTACAGAACTGCAGTCAAATTATAGAAATCTTCCAGACAAGCAGTGCTCTGGGCAAATTATTTCATCAAAGTTATTTTACATGCTATATTTCAGCAAAAGCTTATAGGAACAACATGAATTTTTTTTTGGTATGCGATTATGCATATGTGGTAACAGCCCCCTTTTTACAAATAGCTCGCTTCCTACCTGGGAAAACAGAAGAAACCATGATATGAAAATCACCGATCTCCGTGCTTTCCTCGGTTTGCAGCAAAAGTTTTACATTATGGAAGTGCAGGACTCAGGCCAGCAGTAGGATGGCCACTTCTGCACACTGTCAGCTTGTTCAAGGTCTTGGGACTTTTTTTTTTTTTTTTTTAAGACTTACATCTGCAGATCTCTATGCACTTGTAAAATCAGGTACTGCACAAGCATATCGGTCTGCTTTCCTAGTTCTCTGTCACATCCAGGCCCAGTGGTCACTGTCCCCTTTTACAAGCAAGGGCGTTGGCGTATCTGAAGGCAATATAGGCATTGCCCCCACCTAGCAAGATTTGAGCTGCTGTATGATTATGAAATGTACAAAGAGAATATAAATCCTAAAAGCAGCCCGAACTCCCTATCATAATTGGCATCCTTTCAAACTCTGTTCCAGAGTTTAGAAATATAGTCAGAGTAGAACATCTATATTTGGGTTTATATGTAATGGTCATACCTACTGGTTCACTGGGAAAAATGTTGGCATAGATCACTATTTAAGGACTCTGGATGCAGTGTTTATGTTTAGCTCAGTGGCTTTTATCACTGCATTTTTTTTTTTAGCATTCCATTTTAACATGTTTGCACTGTGAGACAAGCGTGCCTTCCCAGTCTCTGCACGGTTGTGCGCTTTTTGTTTAATGAATATAGAAATTCAAGTTTTAAACTGACTCCCATACATAAATTCTACTGGGAAAACAGGTGCTTAAAAATCCGTGTTTTCCAGACCTCTCTCTGCCCATATCTTTAGGGTAAAACTCAGTGACATGTAGATGGCAGACTTGAACGGGCCTAGATGTTGAAAACTTTACACATGTGAGGAAGGACAGCAGGCTCAGAAATGCGTGAGAGCTAAAGGTCTTTGCAAACCGGACATTCGATTTAACCTAATTTCCATCCGGTGTTGGGCTGTGTTTGTTGGTATGTGAGGACGGCGCAGGGCTTTGGGGCCAGACCTGGGGAACCCGCTCTGCAGTGCAGCTGAGGGGACTCAATCCAGGCACATGAGAGGTGGGACTGCAATAGCTGGAGTCTCATTGTGGTGTTTGAGGATTGGGTTGGGTTTTTTTATTGGGCGGATGCGAATGATCCTTAGCAGATGCAAGTCTGATTAAGAGCCCCCTTAATTTAGAAATGCTCTTACAGACAGGAAGATACTTAAAGCTGGCTTTGTCAACAAAATGGAGGAGCTGTGCTCTCGGGGCCCATTAACAGTGGTGCCAAGATGGCCGCCGCTGCACAAATATTGGGAATTAAGTTTCTAAAAAAACCCAAGAAGCTCCAAATTGTATATCTCACAAGTTCTTTACTCCCCCTGTTGTAATCCATATCGCACTTATTGCTAGAGTCAACAGTCTAATAGTAACAAAAAATACAACCTTTCATCATCTATTGATTTTCAGTCTTTAAAAACTGACAATAAGCTATTTTTTGTCCAATTTCTCAATAAATAGGAACATTTATTGGTTTTTCAGTTTTATTGTATTACATTAGAATATATTTTACTGCACATAGTGGGTAATGTAGCATCAAGAGACATGTTTACGTTCAGCAAGTAACTTTTGAAACTGCATAGCTCAACTGAGATATGTAAACAAATTTGTAATACTAGTTTAATTTAGATTGCAATGCAGAATACTCAGGCTTGAGCTCATTTTTCTATTTATTCCATTATGATCCTCTAACTAATGGAGGAGAATTGCCATATAAAATAATTGCAGTAGAACATCAGTAAAGGTGAATATCTACTTTCTTCCCTATCTGAGGGAGGAGGAGGAATTTTGTAGTTAAGTCAGCATCACAATAGCTGGGTTTCTTTCCTAGAAAACCACCACAGACAATGTTGTACAGATTGGGTGAGTCATAAATTTTGTCTGTGTGATACTGTGTGTCAAATGATGTGGTAGGAACATCATCTTTCTCAGTGACCTCTGCTACCTTCTCTCCCCTTTGAAAAGGGATATGATTTAGACATGGTGGGCCTTGGGACGTGGATCCTGAGTTGTGTCCCCACTGCCACCTGCCTTCACGGTGGAAGATTACCTGATGGGTGTTTTTTTTCCTTTCCAGAACCTGTTAGGAGACACTGAAGATCAAGTTGCCTCTTGCTTACTCTTGTGATGAGGAATGGCAATTTGATGATATTTTTATCAACTGTAGAAGCAGTTTAAGCATTTGATTTATTTTGTTTTTAATTAAGAAGCAGTTAATTTCTCTTCTGGTGACATTTGGCCCCACAGCCAAAGACAGTAAGGTCTGAGTTGTTTTCATTCTACCACTAGAAACCCCGAGGTGGAGGTGCCACTGCGGAGGTGGGGATGTACGAAACCTCTGCCTTAAACCAGCTGTGCCACTGGCGCCTCCAGTGCTGGCCTTTGCAGAGCCAAGTGGTTCTTCTGCTTCGAGGCTATCAAAGTGATCATCCTGCCAGGCTTCTCAGATGAAAAATTTCATCTAGGTCATGAAACATTTTCCTGTACAGTATGAATGTAGAGACAGTTCTGGCTTATGTTTCATAACCGTTGCGCAGTAAGCAGAGAGAGGACCATTTGGGCAAAAGGCTTCATTTTTGGTGATTTGGGTGAGATTCTGCAAGGCATGGGCTCTTGCTCATAAGCTGCTGTGGGTCTCGGTGTCATCTCTGCCTCGCAGGATCTGACGCACAAGGAGTTAATAGATATCTGATGACCCAAGCCATTTATATTTCTCTTTATATACAAAAGTGAAGTGGAGCATGTAAAATTGGAAAACAGAAACAAACCTGAAATTCTCTAACTTCATGACTAGTGTGTGTGTGTTATTTTCCCATGATCTTTAATTACATTCTGTTCTGGAGGGAGGTGAAGGGGGGATGCTAATCTGGTGTGCCAACTGGGGGAAAAACAAACTTACAGCAGGAGCCTAGATGACAGCACACAGCAAATGCAAAAATTGACATTCATATGAAAGTGAGCTAAGCAAGACCAATAGAAGAGAACCAAAATTACTGCAGCAAGAGGAATACAAAGTGGCTTAAGGAAACCATGGTTTCTCTAGTTATTGAAATATCACAGCCAGCCTTTAAGATGGTGGTGATTTGATGTAGATTTTGTAGAGCAGCACCGAGAGAGATGACTGTTATAAAGGGAACGTGTGATTGGATTCAGGTTTGTGAGAAGCTAGGTGTAGAAGAGGATTGCCCTTCCCTCTTTGAACATACAATATAGTGGAGTACGTCTCATTGCACTGAATGGAATGATGCTGTTTTCAGGACTGCTGTTTGCTGTGCTTGCTAATGAATTTCCAAGGAGTGTTTGAGCCTGGATATTTACTGTAGAGATGCTTGCTGTCGGTTGGAAGAGATGTGACTGAATGTGAAGCTTAGTTCTGTGTACATATAATCCTGCTCTCTGTGATTCTGCCTCAAGTTGTATGTTCAATATCAGTCTACAATAGTAAATAATTTGGAGTCCAGCTGTGACTTCTCTACAAACAGCATCCAGGGCACAAAGTCATGTGGTACCCTTTTTCTTCTCTCACTGGATAAAGTAGCCTTTAAAAAACGATTCTCATTTCCATTCAAAACATAAAGCCAATGAACTGGGTGGATGCTTTTACTGGGGTGTAGCAAAACGGTCTCTGCCTTGTTCTTTGGTTCTTCATCCTCTTGGCTCGGAGCTGGGTCACAGCACACTGCTGTGCTCTCCTGCACCACGAGGGCTGAGTTTCTTTGCAGAAGTGAATGTCTTTGCTAAACAGCTTGACTAAGCAGCACTACATGCTTGCAAGGTGTGACTATTTATTGAGGTAAGGGGTGAGCAGACTATTTAAAAACAGAATTCCCAGTGTGTTCTAGTGTCACGTTTGACAGGCAATGGAGAGTTGGACCTAAAGGTATCCTGTGTATGTAAAGGTTTAGGCACAGGTCTTACCTTGTCTCTCCACTCTGTTTTCTTTTCTTTTTTTTTTCCCCCTTCCTGTTCATTAGCCTACTATTCAAATGTCACTGGCAAGTTTCGTCTTGGTGGATAGCATGTTCCAGAGGACCTAAGCTCTTCTCCAGGAGGAGGACCAAGGCAACTATGATGTGTGCCAATTTAACACTTTTGAGTGGCATGTGAGGGCATCTCTCCTGCTCCCCAGTGGCACTAACCTGTGAATTGAATAGTCATGGAGCAAACAGGGCTCTTATGTCTTATAACTCTCTGCACCAGCTGTGACTGGTGTGGATCCCTGGGGTGATATCGAGGATGAAATGAACTCTTGTGTGCTCGAATGTGTCAATTATGAGCAGATCATCACTCAACACCCATGTTGTTATCACATTCTGGGCAGTTTACCTCTACCCCCAGAAACAGTGAGCTTTTAATCTGGATTCCAATTTTAAATCTAACTTTTATGTGAACCCTTAAAAAAAAATTTAAATTGTGTTTTGAAAAAGACATTAAGTGAAAGGTGGGCTGAGAGGGTAAAGAATAATCGGGGTGCTTTTTTCTCTTTGGTAGGTGCTAGAAAAGGAACATACTATGGATCCTCTCCTCTTGCTCACTGTTTTTTGATCCAGCCCATTACACACACTGGTCCCAACACTTTCAATCATTTCCTATCAGCTCTGTCACTCAGCGGCCAGACTTCACTCCCATGGCTTTTAGCACCTCACTGGCTTGGGACATTCCCTCGGGGCATCCTCTACACTTGCTACTTCTTACCACTCTCAGCTGGAGAAAGCACCCTGGATTTGCGGATCCAAGCATCATACAAAGCCATACGAAGGCCACTTGAGATCATTTACATTTTTCATTAGCCTTCTAAAGTAGTTGCTCAGAAGGTACAGTGGCTTTCCTAGCTGTTTGAACTCCTTTGGAAGGCTGTCATTTTGGATCACTAGTCCACCAGTGGCCTATAATTGTTATGCAAAGCATTGCACAAACATAACATAACTAATTGCACAATTAAGATTGTTTTCTACTCATCATTCCATTCATCATACTCCTCATCCACACCTATAGTCAGCACCTGGCATTCACAAAGGCCATATATGCTGTATTAATGCAATCCTTTTGTAGTGAAAATGCCTTTTGTATATCCCTTTGCTACTTAAGAAAGCCTTGTGGTGGACATCCCTTTTTCAAATGTTTAATGGGAGCATAATGCAGTGATACTCCAGGATACAAATGCAGCAACTCTCGGAGCTCAGAAAAGGGACCCAATACAGATCAGCAGAGGACCCTTCCTTTTCTTAACAACGTTGAAGTAAGTGATACAATGTTTTTCTCCTTTTTAAAATCTGAGGTGAATAATGCAGGATAGCTTTTCTTCACATTGGACATTTCAAGGTCATCAGTCCTGTGAGCCTGACGTAAGACACATAATCACTTCATTCTGATAGTCCACACCAAAACCAAGCAAACCAAACCTATGTTGAAAAGTGCAGGAGGTAGAAGGGAAAAGTCCAAGAATGTGTGTGAAGTAAAACATGGGAAGCTGCCTGGTACCCTTACTGGTACCTAGGCAGAAGGTTTTGTGCTGGAAGGTAGTGAGGGTGTGTTTGCCACTCAGGTAAGGACAGGGTGGGAGTGTCTTAGATTGGAAGCCTGAGGAGGTCTGCAGCACCATAATTCTTCTTGGGAAAAGGAAATGATCTAAGTTTCTACTTCTGGAATCTTTCCCCACAACTGTATAAATTTAAAGAAATAAAACACAAACAGAAAATTGATTTTTGAATGACAGTGAATTATTGTCATTAGAAGATATGTAGTTTTGTGTCAAGGGGAAAAAAAAAACCCACAACCCTCGGTGTACTATGTGCTACTTTCCGAAGCATTACTTAATGTACCAGTCATTGCTGGGAACATGGAGTCCTTTTAATGCTAGTCAGGTAATATGTCTTTCTCTCTGTAGAAACTCTGTGCAGCAGAGACATGAGTTATATACTGATGTAGTTATCAGAAGATCATGTGAACTAATGTGAGTCACTATGGTGGAGTTTGCCACGTTTGAAATTTTTACATAATTAAATATAAGTGAGTCATTGTCCAAATTCTGCCAAAGTGCAGATGTCTTTAACATATGTAATTCTGCTTGCATATGCCTTCCATAGGGTGAGCATCTTTTCCTTTGTACACAACTCTGGGTTAACTCTGGTCTGGGAACAGTTTCCTTCCACCATTCAGTGTGCGACGGTCCCATTGGCAGCTTCTGTAAAAATAGCTGGAACACCCAGACCTTAAATAGACCTCTCTGCTTCATTTTATGTTCTGCTGGTAATTCTTTAAATACACGTAGTTAGATCAAAACAAGCGTATTTTTGTTTCTGTAATAATGACGGATATGGCCTACATATCCTGGTGAAATACGTTCAGTTGCCTTCTATGACATCTGTTTCTGTACCAAGGCAAAGACCAGAGAGAGGATTGGAAAGATAAGGCAAGTTTCTTTAAGGGAAAGCAAGCTGGATATGCTTATGTAAATATTGGACTTTTTAAATGCTGAACTTCAAGATGGCTTAGTACTCGGGGGTCGTTAAACCAGATTGTTTTACCTGAGATTAAAACCACCCTCCATGCAGTTAGCTACATCATCCACATTTCTGAGGTCTGAAGATGTTGATGTTCCATCTCTGAGTCATTTGGCTGAAGAGGCGATAGCTTTTCTTTCTCTCTCTCTTTCTCTCTCTCTCTTTCTCTATCTCTCTCTTATTTTTTCCTCCCTCTCCTCCTTTTTCTCAGCTGCAAATCTAATTGTCCTCCATCTAGTGCTGAAACGTAATAAAAATGTGATTAACCATCACATTCAGAAGAAGCTCATAGTTTTGCTGGGCACAGAAGGAAAGAACAGGCATATATGAAATGGTGGAAAAATGTCTGATTAACTCATGAGAGAGAGTGGAAATGACTAAGGCTGCTCTGCTAATTTCTGATTCACTGAGGACATGCTATTTTTTTCTTATTTGTCAACTTCTCCCTTAATAGGGACATTAAATAATGTTTACTACTGTAAATTCTTTCCCAGGAAGGGAAGAGTTGGATTTAAATCCATTTCAGTTTTCCCCCGCAAGTTGGTCTGGATGATGTACCAAGTGTTTGATGAACTTGCGCTGATTTTCAGATTTGTTGCCAGTCTTAATGTCAGGGAAGTTTTGTATGCGTTACCGATTTACTTCAGATGTTTAGCACAGACTGTAAAGGGGATGACTAGTTCATTTCTTTGGGAGTTTCGGCCTCTCTCTACAAGCTCCATACTTGTAATAATACTAGTAATATATATGTGGGGTTCTGCTCTTGAAAGGTAACCTTTGAGTCTTAAGCCCGCAGTTTTCCTTCTGGACTGTAAAATGGTGTGCTGCTTTTCTTTGGAGCTCAGAATAGGAGGCTGTGTCACAGAAGAAACTTGTATATTTTATTAAAAAAGTCAGTTCTCCTATAGAAAGACTGCAGCCTTACGCAAGAGGGCAGCATGTATGCTAGCCCATCCAGAGAGTAGCTAGCCGAAGGGGTATATGTTTTAAACTCTGAGAGTCCTGAAAGCTGCCTTAGTAATTTATTGATGACAGAGATGAGAAATAAATTCTTCCTGTAGTCTCCGTCCCCGCACTGCTGTCCGTCCCCGCACTTTACTGCCAGCAAAGGAAGAAGGAAGTTCCCACACCTTCACCTTCACCTGCTGCAGAGAAAGGATTACACAGGTAAGCAGTCCTGTGTGCCAGGTAAATAAATAGTCAGACTTAGGAACGCGTGATTTTTGACACCCTCAGTGCCTACTTCCTATTCCTGTTATATTAAAATGTTCGGCCTTGTTCATGATCTCTGAGCTTGTTCCTGTTAACTTTTTTTTTTCCTTCCCCTCAGTAAAAATCTTTGTTGCAAAAAATAAAGCTGCATGGATGTGCCCGCATAGCGAAGCACAGTGTCCTAAATGATGTAACTCAGGTTTTGGGAGCAGGATAATTGCAGTAGTGCGAGGCTTCTTTTAGAATAATTAGTCTTGCTGAGAAGCAGGGTATAAAAGCCTGTGCAGAGCACAGTAATAATGCAGTTACACCATTTCCAGTATTTGTGTGCCCCCGCATAGCACTGCAGATCAGAGCAGGCGTGCCCACAATGATGGTCAAGGGATGATTTCATTTTTGCAGCCCTGTGCCAGGACTGTGATGCAAAATACGTGGGATTCATTCTAAAGAAAACAGTGGCACTCATCTTCCATACTAAACCAGGAGGCCTTTGAGATCATTAAGAATCATTTTTTATAAAGGAGAGGTTTATGTTTCCATTCATGGAGCCAAAGCCTGTTCTCGTGTCCTGTTACTTCCTGGCACTTGCCAATCCAGGAGTGAACTCTGCTTCAGCTGCATGCACTTGCAGATGTTGGGATTTCCATTTCAAAGTACAAACAATTCTAATATTAAAAAGGCTATTTCCCCGGTGGGAATATGGGTTGCATGAGCTTCTTGACTTTTCTTTTTCATCTTTTGATCACATATGAGAACACCTTTAGATCTATCACTTTTTTTTTTTGTCAGCATCACAGTGGACAAAATGTCAGGAGAAGTTAAAGTGGAAAACGTCCTTAGAGAGATAAAGGTTCTCTTCCACCGGCCGCTATACGGTTGACTCTGCTGCTCTTTTCTGTTGGGGTTTAGTCTGCTGGGGCGCTTCATCGCTTAACTTAAATTTACTTGTCTGTTATATAAATAAGGGATAGCCTTGGCCATTAAGTAAATCTACTGATGGCGGGAAAAGGGATTTTCTAGAGAGCCTGTGTGCCTTTCTGAGACAGAGTTCAAAAACATCTGATAAAGTAACCTTCAGATGGTTTTCTGCAATGACTTTTATCAATGAGCCCTAAAAGTCTTGATATTTTCAGGCATTATAGCTGAAGAGAACTGCAATGTCCTTGAACTATCCACTAGCCAAAGGAACGACATCTGAAACTCAGCTGGTGAATTCCCATGTGTGACATTTTTTCCTTTCTCTCTGGGATGTCTGACTGGTACCAGGACTTTGGCTTTACCCAGTACGCAACACTAGGCTGGTGGTACCGCTCTTAGGTGCCACCTGGATTTGCTGTTGCCCTCAAAATG
This sequence comes from Balearica regulorum gibbericeps, assembly GCF_011004875.1. Lineage (NCBI taxonomy): Eukaryota > Metazoa > Chordata > Aves > Gruiformes > Gruidae > Balearica > Balearica regulorum. Next base: position 103,728,191 of record NC_046186.1, on the reverse strand, counting down.
TCTGCTCCTATATTGTATAGTGAGGATAATCCTTTGTTTAATTTTTTTTTTAACATTTTTGAAAGGAAAATGAGGGTCTCATTCAGGTCTTTCCATTTTTGCATGATAGTACAGTTGAACAACGTGTACATGTGTTAATTAAACATCCCTTCTTATCACTGTTTTGGTAAGTGTCCTGTAAATTTAATCACTACGACACCTCTGTACACATTACAATCCTTTTAAAGATCTAGAGAAAAATCCTGGTGGATTATTCAAAGCACTAAATCACACAGAATTACAGTAGTTATTAGAGGCATTAAAACCTGTGATAAGAAGCTTTATCATGCATTTTTGGGGAGGCTTAGTCTTTATCAGAGATGACTGTAAATAGAAGTGAACAGTAAAAAAACTTGATAACAGTTTATTTTACAGTACATCAATAATCAGGTACTGTAATTACAGTATAATTACATTATAATTATTGCATAGTAGGTAACTATGGTATACTAGTTTTCTTGGTTTTCTATTGTCACAACTACCAGCAAGACCTAAGCTTACAAGGGGCCTTATTCTACTCCCATTTACCCTGGGTTTACACACACACACATATATTTACATTATATATGTGTTTGGATTGACTTCAGAGGAGTTGAACCTGTTTACATGGAGAAGGAACAGGCAGTGTGACATGCTAAAGTAGATATGATCTCTTCCACATATACATTTATCTAAACTCAGGACAATAAATGAAGGGAATCGGATTTTAGCTGGGGTTATATTTAGCTATCTTATTTCCCCCCCTCTTTTTGGCACTGGAAAAGTTGTGTATTCTTAATCACTCAGATAAATCTCTCAGTTACCGAACTACTCAGTGTGTGGGTGTTTATGTTATAGCCATAGATTATTTATCTCTGTACATCTGCATCTGAATACAGATTAGATTAAGTCTCTGTTAATTGTACTTGGGCTGTGTGTGCATGCCTGTGTTTACATATTTCCGGTAGTAACCCTGAAATGTTCTGTCATTTTGGGGTGTAGGCTAAGTGAAGATAACCAATTAAGTATGACTTCTTCTAATTTAATGCTGTTTACAATGTTAAAGGTTCTAGTTAATTAAGAATAGTTGTGAAGTTGGCAGAAGAAGTGTTCACGTTGAAATTAAGTGCTTTTCTTGACAGCAAGTGCTGAAAATGAAATACAAAATATAGCCCGTGAGGAGTATGGAGTGACTGCTGCTCCTTGCGGCTGTGGTGGGAGCTCAGCTATACCTCTAAGTGCAGATTTGGGCAGCGCACCCCAAATAAGCTACAGAGTTTGGAGAAAGTCCAAAGGAAAAGCAATGAGGGTGATAAGAGGGCGAGGAAATGTGACCTGTCAGGAAATACTGACGATATTGGGGGTGCTCAGCTTGAAAAAGAGATGTCTGAGGGATAACATGGCAATGGGCTGTAAAGATACAAAAGACTGGTGGAAAAGAAAGTCTGTAATTTATTCTCCATCTCCATGGTGAGAAATGGGAGGGTATGGGAAGTAATTTGTTAAACAAAACCAAACAAAATTCAGATTAGGTAGTAGGAACGACCTTCTGAGGTAGACAAAACATCAGAAGGCGGCAACTGGGGATGTTGTGGCTTTTCTTTTATTGGCAGTTTTTCAGAAACAGGCATCATGGTCCTGCCTGGAGGCACAGAGGAGGACAAAAGTCATCAAGACATCTTAACAAAACTCCTAGCCCCATTTTCTGTGACTTGATGAGGATGGGTTTAAGAGTCATGGCTGTGAGAAGGTGGTGTGTTCCTAGCTTGCTTACCAGTGGGTCAAAAGAAAAACAGATGGATTGCTCATCTGAAATAAAAGCTCTGTCCAGTAAAAGGCCTTGGAAAGAGTCAGTATCCACACAGGTTTTGTAAGCTACTGAAACTTCATTTCAATCAAGATTTGAGGGCAGATGCTCCACTGGCTGAAGCTGGTGGCAAAACTTCCCGTGGCAGGAGTGGAACCAACATTAATTTATACCATAAAATCCCTGTGTTTTGCTCTTTGTTTTGAACTAGTGATTGCACATGCCACGCATAGTTTATACAGTTTAATAATAAATTATACAGTAAGAATAATTACATTTCCAAAAAGTAGTGACCCTACTGTTAACTGTAACTTTGTAACTACCCTGCAGTTCCCGTATCTAAAGTCTAGTAGCAAGTGTGAATGTACACTTAAGATGCCCAAATTTCCTTTTCTCATCCTTTTGACTGAGGAAAATGTCAGGTAATATATTTACTAACCAATCCTCATTGATTAGGGGACTCCATTTTTAATTTTCAGGTGAAATAACTCAGATTTTTTTTTTTTTTTTCTCGTGTGAAACAACTCTGATTGAGATACCAGTATAACTTTTACAATGCTTCCTAATTTTTTCTGGAAGAAATTTTGGGTTTATTTCTATAGTTGCTGACATTTGTAGTAAACACTGAGAGGCAATGATCCAGTTGGAGAACATTTTGCTTGATACACCAAAAATTCTTCCTGCAGAAGATGATGGTCCTGGTTTTTTTAGGCTGAGTTTGTACAATTCAGTACAGAGAGGTAGGTTTTTGGGTTTTCTTCATTTTTGAACTTATGACTGATGAATAAGTACTGTATTTACAACTTTCTGACTGTTCTACAAGAGGACCATGCTCTTGGGTACATGAAAGTACGGTGTGTTAAGTGATACTCCTAAACCTGCAGATGTTTTCCCTCTGTGAAATGCTTCAAATGGAGGTTTTTTTTAAATTAGAACTCCCTTTTAGGTACAGGTGATGCTCATGGCCCCTCTTCCACCTAGCCTATTATCAAATGATGTGCAAAATGCCGGACTGATGAGTAACATGGAAGTGCTGCACTGTCAGGACAGAAAAGTTCAAATCCTAAGGACTAATTTGGAGGTTGTTGGTTCCTTTGCAGGTATTTAGCAGGAAACATGAACAGAAAGATGCTGAGGTTGCTGTTTATGGCTGAGGCCACTTTCATACAGTCCACTGAGTGTATTTACAGTGCTCGTTATACTGCTGTGGGGTTTGGTTTCCATTTCAGAGAGAAAGGGGTCTCCAGTGGTTATCTGAACACAGTGAAAGAAGGAATTTTTTTTTTTTTTTTTTAGACTCTCAGTATTTCTAATGCTAAGGATTTTAAGGATATGGGTTTCTAAAATTTTGTTTTATTTTAGAAAACATTCTTTTTACAGAGGCACATTAGAGAGGAAAGGTTAGGATTATTTAAGGGAGAGGAATTAATTGTGTCACTTCTATGGGCATTAGGCAAATTGCCTCACTTGGAGTTAAGAGGCAGCATGGGAGTATTTAAGTATAGGGTACCTACAATGCACTTTATGATAGTCTTAGCTTACGACCTTATATCATTTTATTTCTCTATTAAAGCAAGACATTCCACACTGAGACTGTGATTGTGCACGGTGCAGTAGTTAGCACCTTGTGTCCTGAAGACTACGTGGCGTACTGTGATAAAACAGTGAAGGAAATTCTGAGTACTTGAGAAGTTTGTATGATAATCCAAGAAATAAAAGGTGATATCTGATATGGGGTAGGATGGATGATATGCAAATGAGATGGAAAAATGTCTAACTCAGAATTACATTCTATGCTTTTTACCCATAAACTTATTTTAAACAGTACAGCAGATGCCACAGTAAAGAGAATAACTTGAAAAGTAATTATGGGCCACCCAGAAATACTAGACCAAGTCCTGACTCCAGAGGTAGTAAAGACCTTACAGGTCAGTCCAGTGATGGTGCTTATTGTTTACGTGCTACTTTGGCATTTCACAGAGGAGCGCTCAGATATCTCGGAACAGACTGTGCTGACTTGGAGCACCCTCCTGCCTTGGGGAGAAGGGAGAGTGACTGATGAAAGATATTGTTTCTGAGTTTTATTTTACATGAAACACATTCTCGCAGGAGGAACAAGAGAATGCCTTTGGACGCTGGCAATACTGAGTTGTTTTCTGAGCAAATTCTGACCCTGCTGCTGAGTGCTTGCTTTAGCCTGACACCATAGATATTGCTGCTTGGGGACTTAGGCAGGGGTAGTTTATGGCTCCTAGATCGGTTTTGGTGCACGTTACATGTTACATGGTCCAGTCCTTTGCAGAGAGATAACCTGGGCTTTGAGTAGAGATGCAGCTCTAAGATTCTGTGGACTTTCAAGTTAGAAATTGAAAAACATACCAAGTTTAGACATTTTCAGGGTTGGGAGCAGCTGGCTTCTCAAGATTACTGTTTATAACAGATGAATAAATTCTTCTCCAACTTTCAGGTATATAGATGCTTCCTTTGCCTCCAGCCAAATCCTACGTTTTGTGGGACGGATATTTCAAGTACAGGCGCTTTTGAATGAGAACAAAGCTATCATCAGTATTGTATTGCAAACCAAGCATGGGCTCTTGAACAACACGCCTTTCATGGCACAACTGATGCGTAACAACCGGTGCCTGCAGTTTGGCACAACTGCAAGCCCAACCTTGGTCTTGTCCCTGGAGCTGCATGGATGGCTGTGCAGAGCAGGAGCTGGCAGCACAGATACCGTGACCTGTGTCCACTTTGTGGCTGCTAAGTTAACACGCACGTGTTTTATGGGTGCAAATTGTAGCTGGAAGAACAACAGAGAGGGTCTTAGCACAGCTTGCAATGTGTGCAAATAAATAGCAAAAAAAAAAGGAACACAGGTTAGCATAGCTGAAATGTCCCTATGTGTGATTAAAAATGTATACCTTCATTTGTTTTTCCTCATGCAGCCAAAGAGTAGTAAAAGAAATATACCTGCTCAGGCACCCGGAGTTTCTTCCAGGAAGGTCAGCTGCCAGAAATGAAATGGAAAAATAAATTAGGTAAGAGTGATGACTGAGAAAAGAAGTCAACTTTATAACAAAAAGCCAAGAGTGAGATCTCAACATAGGAAATCTTTTTGCAGCACAGGATTCAACGAACAGTAAGTTGTTATCGCAGCAAAGGACATCATCTGAATATGTCAATAGATTAAAAAAGGTTTCATTTTCTTCTCTCAACAGTAGCTGCTGTGTGGTTTTTGTTGTTATGACTTTTTACAAGCATTGTTTACACAAAAATCACATTATTATCCCACTACTGACGTAGTTGATGATGTAAATATGCCTGTTCAGGGCCTGTTCCTCAGAGAGGCAGAGCACACAGGGCTGTGTGATCTCCTCGGGTTGGTCGGCAGCTCTTGATGCCAGGATTTTGGGACTGGCCGCCTTCGTGTCGAACTCTCTGAGCACTGTCACAGGAAACAAGATTTGGTACTCGAGGAAAAAGGACCTCATTTGAGAACCGCGGTGCAGGGTAAATCTCCCTTTTACTTAAGCAAAGCATTGCATACTGTCTCTTCTGAAAAGAAGTAGACTTCTCTGAGTGATTGTCAGGAGGCTGTCTGGCAGGATGCAGAATATAGAAACAAATTAACCCTATCTCTGCATTTAGCAGCACTATTAATACTTTCCCAGGCAGCACTTACAATGTACATCCGTTTGTTTGTTTAAGTGGCGCTAAACTATCTTCAAGGTAGATCTCTTCCAAAATCCATTCCAGACAGAGAAGAGGGATCATCTGAAAGAAGCCGGCGGCAGCAGGACGGGCTGAATGCACGCTCCCCGCGAACAATGAGTGCTGCTCCGAGTAAGACATCAGGGAAGGACTTTGCGCAGGAAAATAATGAAAGCACTGACAGGGTGAGACCACATTCAAAAAAAGAGAAAGCTTATTTCCTTAAGAGGCGCAATCCCGCTTTATTAAAGGAGCATTGTAAGGAAACAAATAAGATTTAAAAAAAATAACTTCTCGCAGAAGCAATAGAAAAGGAATTTCTCGTAGGAAAGGAATGCTAACTGAAGTCTTTTCATGATATAAAAACATTCCAGTGTTGTGCTTTCTGCCTGCAAGGAAGAGGGAAAGAAAGAAAGTGAAACTAACTGGGAATGGCTCAAACTAGCTTCACTGTATAGGCTAAGGAAAATGAGAGATTAAAAAAATAATTCAATTAGCTAATGGTGCATTAGATAACTTTATAAGTGTTTACTTTAACATGGAAAATATTTGTTCTTGTGTGTGTGAATGCAGCCTTTCTTTATTTTCCTTTGGTTTTAATCTGCCTTACTTCTAATGGCAGTAGTTTGATCTCTTTTCAGATGAGGAGACAGCCCACCAAGACCCCCGGTTTGTAACACACGTAGCTGCAGATTTTGGCAGGTCTACGTGTAAAGCCAGTGGAGCAGAATGTATCCTATAGCTCTGCATTTAATTTCTAACAGTTAATTATTTGCTGGTTATGAGCAAAGATTCTGTATTCAGTCTTGTGCCAAACATGGTTAGCGTTAAACCCATACCATGCATTAAGCCTCTGGGCTAAGGGATGCAGATTTGCTACTTAAATGGTTTTTTTTTCTCTGCCAACTGCTTTGTTCTGGCAATCTACTCTGTAGCTGTTGTCCAAGTGATCTGAGTAATCTTCCTTCCAGTGGCTCTTAAGCGTCCGTGTTTTCACCAGGAAATGAGTAGTTCGTTCCTTCCTGTAGGCAGGTAGTTGTAAAGAGCATAGAGAACGGGATGTGAGCTGGGACAGTCTACTGGGGAACACTCAACAAGATAAATGGCATAGTACTTATGCAAGAGGGAGAGGAAAAGTCTTGACCCAGTGCTGAGTTCAGCCCACATGTTGTCTTCTGTGAGACAGGTGGGTGGGAGAGAACGTGCCCAGCAGCACGTGGTGCGGAGGCACTGTCTCCAGCGCATCTCTGCATGCCAAACGTAGCTGCAGGGGAGCAGACTTCGCTAGCAGCTTCTCACAGCGATGGCCATCCGCTACGTAACCTGTTCATAACTATCACGTTTTACCATGGGGTAGGTTTAGATCGAATGGCCCTGGTTTTCAATTTGTGTCATCTTGACTCAGTTGACTGTAGGAGATGTACTTTTGATATGGAATGGCCGAAGTGGAGGTCTATGAGAGCCAACATGTAAAATGGTATAAATTGGATCGCATTTGGGTCTCTTGGGTTGTCTCAGTGCCCGGGTACGACTGAGGCCATAACACCCATTAGCAATGTGGGAAGATACGTGTGTAATTCTCACTTTGAAGGAAAATACTTTTCTTGGTGTCCATGTGCCAGCTGCATCGACTCAGAACACTGTAAGGAGCTCCATTAAGTTCTATTGGGTCCATAATCGGCACATTAAGAAAAATTTACATGATAGATGGAGCTGTTAAAGTCTAATTGGGTAATCAAAAATTAGTTAATGTGCCAAAATATGTATTTAGCTGATAAACTCTAATGGCTCCAAAGGGTTCTAGTATTAATAGAAGGCATGCTTGCACATTAAGAAGTTGAGAGTAAGATATTGCTCTTCTAACACTCGTTTCAAATAAAGATCCCAAAGCACTTGACAGATATTAAATCACTTATTGATTTGATTTTTTCCAAAATATGTCCATCCAAGGCTCTGGGGGAATCTACGTTAACAATAATGTCAAATTTGCACATAAATAATAAATTATAATTTCCCCCCACTTCCCAAGTCTATCAAGTGCAATAATCACTCCTGCCTTCAAACCCAGTTAAAATCTCTCTAGGCTGGGTCTTCTTTAATTGAACCATATTATGTCCCCGTGATATACTGTATCCACTTGAGTGATAAATAAGTTGAACCCCAGTGAGATGAACTAGTTTGAAAAGGGTTAGAGGTAAAGTCAGTGGCGGAGTCAGTAAAAGAACATGGATAGCATTGTCGGTTACTTCTCCTTTTCCCTGCAGAGCAACCAGCACAGCATTTCTGTATTCACAGAGCCAGAAGGATGTTTTGGCATTCTGCAAATAGCTGCCTTACCTATTTGTTCAAATTTCATTCTTTTTTAAATAGAGGAAATGAATAAGAATTTTAAAATAACTCTTCTGCTTAATAGTTTCAAAATGTCCTAATGTATTATTAATAGCACGCCACTCCCACATTATAATAGCATGTGGTTCTGTGTTTGTACAGCATCTAGTGTAATAGGGACCTCATCCAAGAGACTTTTGCAGGCTCTTCTACAGTTCAAACAGATAATGATAGCTTTATTTTAAGATGGAAAAAGGTTATTCTTGTTTTATGGAGGAAATGGAGGCAGAAAGGTGAAACCTGTCACAGAAGTAGAACTAGACTCCAGGCTCAGATGTTGCTTTGCTGCTCTGACTCCTGCATCACAGCACAGAGGCATTCCTAAACTTGCCCCTGTTAAAAACAATTTATGCTTTGGTTCATGTATAATGTGCCTTTATTTCTTTATGGGATTTATAACAATAACTCTTCTGAGTGTATTGGACCTACTGTGCTCTAAAAAAGCCTCTGGACATCTAGAAGTGCCAGACAAATGGCCAAAGTCCCTTCTGTTTGACTTTGAGGAGGGAAAGAGAACATCTCCAAGAAAACTCAAACTTAGGGTAGCCTAATCCTATATCCATACCGTGTAAATATTTAAAGACAGAATGCAACAGCCACATTGTTGAATTTCCTACTTTGGATGACTGTCACATTTTTAATGATAGTTGAATAGTTTTGTATTTTATTTATGTGGTGTCATTTGTTTGTTAGGGAATATGAATTGAACGCTTTCCTTGCCTCTGAATTTGAAAATGTATTTTCCCCAATATCATTAGTTGAAGGATGTTAGACAACTGCATGTTTTCTCTTCCACATAAATAAATAAATAAGCCAAGTGTCATGATTGTTTGCTGTCTAATATACATAGATCCAAATGTATACTGAAATGCTGTTTGAAGCAGATGAGTCAGTGCGACATTTTCTGACATCTGCCTAGAAAGAGAGAAAAAAACCCCAAACCCTCATAGAGAGGAAGAAACCAGAAAGAGTCACTTGGCTTTTTGGGAAAGCTCTGGCCTGAGAAAGGAAGGGGGAAAGAAAAAAAAAGGTGGGGAATAATTAATTCATCAAGCTGAAAATGCACAGGCCAATGGAGCGCTTAGATTTCAATAGAAGGCAAATGGAAAGAGAGCCCCCATTACTGTTGAGATACACCGACACGGCTCCACTAATCGCTTGGTCATGCTTGGTAGACAGTAAGTCATCACGGGCCATGACATGATGAGAACGGGTGCCAGGGTTTGTTGTAAGAAAAAATTGTTTATTTAACATCCGCAACCAAGATCATCCCCCTCCTTTACTTTGCATCCCCGTGCCCAAATCCATCCCTCTCCGCAGGGGAAGAGCGCGCCAGGCAGCACGGTCGGGCTCCTGCTGCAGAGCAGACCTGGGCAGCTGATAACAAGAAGGGAGTGTTTTTGGTAGGGTGTGACTGAGGCGGCAACAGACAGAACTGGCCCGTAGTGGCAATTAAGCATGTGCTGGTAATGAGAAATGGCGCTGTTGTGGTCTCGGTGGAACGAGCTGGTCCGATCAGGCGTGTTTGTGCACCAGGAGAGGGAGGGTGGGAGTACTTACTAGTTTTAGCACGGGTAGCACAAGCATGAAAATGAGCAGGGTGGTACTTCAAGACCAGAATTGAAGTAAATTGCTGGACGTTTGTCCTCTGCTTCAGCCGTTGCGGTAGAATGTATTATGGGCCCCTTGAGCAGAGCTTTCTGTCCATTAACAGCGCTGTTGCACCAGATGAGCAGCTAAGTTTATTGTAGAGGCACTAATAAAAATCCCATATTTAATATACATCAGGATTTACATTGGACGGGTCTTGAAATACTTGTCACCTTATGGGTGTACAGGCTGAGATATCTAAGAGGGTCCTAGGGTATTTGGGTCATGAATTCATTTTTGTAAATAGAGGATTCAAACAGTATTTTTTCTGGATTTTAAATAGTTTGTCTCACCAAATTTGCCACCCCTTTAAACAAAATCTATCGTACTTACTAGCTTCAAAAGTAAGATATGTCCCCTCTCTTTAAAAAACAAAACAAATGAACTAAAATTTCGTAGGCTGTCTCTTGGAAAGCTGATCATTTCTATTTGAGCAAAAGCAAAGATGCTGAATTGAGTGATGCTGGGCTGGGAAAATAATGGTCTCTGGGAACTTGCTATCATAATATTGAGGAAAGTCTCCACAGAACCCATTCTTTCAAGGTAGGTAAGCTTCGTTACAGTTGTGCTCATTGATTAATGCAGTGGATGGGAGCTTGGAAGAGCAGGGCTCTATTCTTGGCTCCTGCCACAGACTTCCTATGTGCTGATGAACAAGTCTTTTAGACCAATGCTTGTGCTTTGTGAGAATTTCCTTGCATTTTAAATCTGTGGGGAATTAAATGGAGTGGACATTTAGATTCACTTCCCCACCTCCTTCAGTAATAGATGAAATGGAGAGGATATAGGAACATGTTTAAAAGATCAAATCAATGCACTTATTCTGTAACCAGAAGCTAAAGGGAACAAGCTGTTGTATTTTTAAAAATACACATCTGGGGTTTTTTTTTTCCCCAACCTTCCACTGACATAAATCAAAATCAGTCTTTGAAAGATTAATTGAGGAGTCCATATCTCCCAAAAACGTAGCTGATGACTTAAAAAAAAAGGCATAGTGTTGACTAATAAAACTGTCTAGCTATACAAACCTTTAAAATCAAGAAATTGCCTGTCCACATGTTTTTTCTGCCACGTATCTTAATTAGCTCCACAAATAACACTGCCTACTTTCACTTTCCCATCTATTAATTAGTCCCGTACTACTGCGAAGTGAGCACAGTGAGAAAATAACCATTCTTTGTTCCTTGTGTTATAATACAGGACATTACCTTCATTCTGACCTGAGGAGAAAGGAAGACTCTTTATGGTCTTTATGAGACCATGGCTATCTTGTAAGGCTCCTGAATTCATTTACAGATTTGCATTATTTCTGTATAAGAAAGAATTTAATGTCCTGAACACACACACACACACACACATATTCACACAAAATTAGTAAATCTAGAATACTGAACTGTGATCTGCTCTAGGGTGTTCCTCTATGATTAAACTAATATTAGGGAAAGAAAGCGACTAGGAGACCAGAAACAACTTAAAAAATAAAAAAATCTCACGCACTTAAGGCAGAGATAAAGAGCTCAGAATTTTGTGTTGTCTTCCTCTTTCCCTGGTCAAAAAAAGAAGTAATAATAAAGAAACACTAAATTGAACACAGCCTGCTCTTTAAGAAGAACACCCCAAATTCCTTGAGTTAAAAAGGAATCTGGATAGCTAGCAGATTCACCTACAAAATTACCATTGCTCCTCCGGTCCTTATTCAGATGCAATAAGTTCTTTTTCTCATAAGGCATGCTTGTGAGCTTGTTAACTGAACCCATAATTAACAGACTTCTAACATCTAGAGCCCCAAGTACCTTAAAATTATAATATCTTGAGAGCGCTGACCTGTGAAAGCAGAGGTTTTCAAAGGGTATCGCTCATGCTTGTAAGCTTTCCACAGTAACAAATATACTTTGGATATTTTCTAGTCAGGTGAAAACTGTCTAAGCTAGAATCAAAATTTCCATTATTAGTGGCTTTAGTTTTATGCTTTGCAAACCGTCTCCAGGCTGTGGGGATTGAGCTGAAACTGATGGACTTTCCTACTGCCTAAGTGTTTTCTACCAGCAGGAGACTGCAGACCACCTTGTTGTGAGAGGCAGTCTGCGTTCAGCATAAAGCAGTTTGGAGGGGCTGGAAGAGTAGGGATTTACGGCACGGCATCAAAGTGCAGGTAGGTAAGCGCAGCAATACCCACCCTCCAGAAACATGCGATCCTGCGTAGTCCTGAGTTTCCACAAGTCTAATGTTGTGATATCAGTTATTCAACATCTCTCCAGTGAATGAAAGTTCAGTCTGAGGATCTGTCTATTGTTTCATCCTGATGAGGAAAAAATGGAGTTGAGGCTAGGCATAGCTAATTTATCTTAATGTGGATGAAGCCTGTATACCCATCTTCAAGTTTAGATCATGTTTCCCATCGTGATATCTGAGAGTCTTTCACTATCTATCATGAGAACTTTCAGTTCCTCACTTTAAAAGGATTAATTAGAGAATTCAGTATGCCAATTTTATCTGATTAAAAAAAGTATATACCCTCTTCCCCTGTAGTTTGTCAAGCTTATTCTATGTGTCACCGAAGTTGGGTAAAAAGATAGGTCGTTCAAAGAAGACTATGTAGTATAGTATGAAGGTTGTTCTTTCAGGTTCATAAATTGATCTGATTTCATTTGGAGTTCCCAACTGATGTTTGTTTTTATTTAAAATGTCTGTAAGGGTAACTGTTCAGAATGTACTATCCAAGATAATAGCATTAACTGGCATGGCTGCAAAATCAATAATAGTAACAAAAATATACCTCTACTGATTAAGAGTGACATAAAATAAATTTGTTAACTAAAATGGATGTAGTCAACAGTTTAAACACGTGTCTTAAATACTGTAAGGCTGTTCAAAGTTCTTATTTTAACTTTTAGGTAATTTTTTTAAAAGAACCTTTGAAAATGTGTATTGCGTTTCTGTCCTTATAAAAAGACAAGCAAAACTAAGCTAGAAAGTATTTCACTTCCTCTAACAGAGCCCCCACCCACAAAAATAAACCTGATAACAAAACCATAGTGGACTTTGCCTAGACAAAGTAATTGAAAATGGTAATTCAGAAACCATAGACTAGCTTTGAAGGACAGGTCTTTGTCACTAGGCTTCATGAGAAACAGCAGAGCAGAAATAAAAATAGATCATTGACAAAAAATACCCTTTTCCAGCTGGGTCATTTAAAGAACTGTCTTTTTTTTTAATCATACATACAGCTGATTCCAAAACTACCCCAAAAAGGGGTCTAACTCCAAGGTCAAAACTCTGGAGGTTTTTTTTGTTGTTTGCTTGCTTTGGATTTTTTTGAGAGCAAGAGTGGTTACAGGGATGAAGAAGAGTGATTTGCAAAAATACAAAGCTTGGAATAGAGTCTTTGAGTCAGGTCTGCAGGTGTACGTTCATCAAGCTGTGACCAGCACCAGGGCACGTGCATCCCAGTCATGTAACTTCCAAACCCAAAAGGTTCCTACTGCAGCATTTTGAGGTCTTTTCTGCACTGACTCATGGGGTTTGGACTTGGCACAGAAACGCAGATGTGTGGGCCACATATGCATTAACTTACCAAAGCTGATTATTGGTGTCCTTCATATAGGAAACCTAAAGGCTTTTGGGAACTGAATGGGAACACTGGGCACCCAACATAGCGTCATTGTAAAGACACAGGTGAACAGTATGGCAAGTTAATTTTTGCCTCATTTTAAGGGGAAAATGAAGACACTTAGCCATTAATTTAGAGGTCTTCAAGCTGTCTGAAATTTGCTTTTTTGGAGACACTGCAGTTGAGGTCTGATTCTTAAATATCAGGAGGGTTTTGTGATTTATATATAGTTGAAAGTCATGGAAATGCTCTGTGTCTGTAGATTATTTTTGTTTTCCATTTAGCTTTGGGGATAAGACAGTTAAAAAGTACCTCTTCCCCATGTGGGTAGAGAGGGCGCTGAGGAAGTGATTTTCACTGTCCAAGGGCAGCAAGTCGACTGGAGGCTAGCAGTAAGGCTCCTAGGCTGCTGTGCAGGTAGACGTCGCACAATTTCCTTGTATCTCAGCATGTCAAAAAAAGGCTGAGCAGCAGAAGGATGAGCGGCATGCTCAATGGCAGACCTGCAGCAGGGGTTCACCAGTCACCGCTTGAATGTAAGCGGAGAAAAGAAGGGGGCTGCGGGAGAGGATTCCCCATGGATGCGCATGCTGCACATGCTGACGTGCGGCTCCAAGCAAAGCACCACGTGCACGCGCTGGAGCCCTGCGGAGCTTTGTCCCATCCCATGGAAGCCCAACAAGAGCTTGAGGTCTGAGCTAACTAGTTTAAAGTTATCTGCTGCAGCATAAACACTCTGGCATTCGCAGAAGTCTCACCCATTGAGACAGATCTTCAACTTCCATAAATAATTTTTGTTCGAGTGGAGGCCATCGGTTCATACCAGCTACTTATTTTTGCTGCCAGCTAAAATGAAAGTTTGGCAAAGCTTTGCTTGTGTCCGCTTCGTGCAGTGGCATTTCACAAGAACGACACATCTGGGAGACTACTATAGATGCTTCAGACACTGGGTAAAATGTTTATTCATCCTAGCTCTTTATTTTAATACATAGTACAAGCTTGAAGCAGAGATATAAAATAAAACCGAGTATTGACAAGAGACACAAAAATATGAAGATTCTAGTTCAGGACTATCAGACATAATGATACCTAAACACCTTAACCTCAAACTCATTAGTCTCACATATCTCAATCAATATGGATTCTCTCAGAAATCAATTTTCAGCAGCAAATATGATTGTTAAATAATTCACAAGTTACAGGCCTTCGGGCAAGAAGAGGTTAGAGAAGCAGAAGGAAAGTGGTGATCTCGACCCGAGATGTGATTTCAATTAAAAGAGGAGAGCATCTGTAAAACATAGTTTTATGTTCAAGGTGTCAAACTGTTTAAAGAAAAGAGGATTATAAATGTAAATTACAGTCTTAAGCAGTATGGTATTTCAAACACATTCTTATTTTTCATACAGAAAGAATCCATTCAATTGATCAGCAAGGAATACATCGTTTTAAAAATCCCAGCCAGTACTGCTGGCATCGTTTCTTTTGTTTATTCACGTTTGCTTTTTCCTTGTCTGTATTACACAGCTAATTTCTTATGAAGTCTCAGTGAAAGGCAGAAGTGGTACAAAATGAGATTCTCTCAAAATTTTTTAATATTTTGGACCAAAGACATTAGAATTTATGCTTATTGTTAATTTTATTTTCTCATGTCTGCTTGGTTCTGTACCCGTGTTTTCATATTTGTTATTAGGTGAACGACAGTTCTTAGCAGAAACATTATTTTAGGGATAGAAAGGTGAAGCTGGGAGAAGTCGTATGAGGTGGGATGGTACTAGCACTCCAGTACTTGCCTCAGGGCCTTATCATGCCTACTGCAGCCCATGGAAAGATTTGTATTGATCTGCTGAATCTTGGATCTGGCTCTAGTTGTGCTTGTGCAAATTTGGAATTACATCACTGAAGTTAATGGTATAATAACTATATTAGATTAATGCAAATATTCATATTCAGGCCCTGAATTCTTCAGCTTTGTAGTTTTGTTGCAATGTCCATAGATGCAAGTTGTAGTTTTAACACAATTTAAAAATCATAATTTAATTAAAAATATTTACTAACCCAATTATTTCTATACCAGACATCTCTTTGAAGTAATTATAATGATACATTTTAATCTGATGTTATCTGTATTCTGCCAGGGATTTTTCAATGGGCATAATTTGGATAAATATCAAGCACTCCAAATGCATTTGAATTCAACCCAGGTCAATAATGGTATTACTGTCTGAAGGCCCTCGATGGGTTTAGTCAGATGAGCTGGTGAGCTTATTCCCGTTTTGACAGCACTTAGATGCTCTGATGTCAGATGCCAGCATAACAATTCAAGCGGATGGAAGAATTGCAGTGAAAAAGTACCTTTAGCGAGGCACAACTGCGGCTTTGTGTAAAGACCTAACCACATTCCTAGTCTTTGAAGTGATCCAAGCTAAGGCTCGTTGGTTTGGGGTTACCACGCAGATGGCAAAACTTGAGTCCCACCCATGTTTTTAGTTTCTTTCCGAAGCACCCCATCCTTCACGGCTGGCTGGCAGCCTTTCACCACCTGCACAAAGTTTCAGTTACATTGAAACTATTAAAAAAAAAAAAAATCCCAACAAAAACCCCTCTCCCTCCAGATATTAGAAACACCATATAAATTCACCATCTCTAAGATTGTTCAAAGCATGAAAGAAAAAAAAAAACCAAAACCCAAAACTTTTAAAAATGCTTCAGCTATCTCTAAAAAATTATTTAAATTTTTTTCTCTGTTAGGACCTGCATAAAAGAGTAAAGGAGGTCTGCTTTTCTCAGCTGTGGATAAGGAGTGAATTGTGATCAGAAGTGAAAGGCAGCACCTGGCTGCTGGTGAGAAGAGGGAAAACACGAAGGAAGATCATGGAGATAGATAGTTTTGTTGTGTAGTGATGGGAGAGAGCATTTGATCCTCTTTTCTGTCTCAGCTTACTGGGAAAACAGAATATTTGTATCCATGAATAGGGTCATGGTCTGAGCCCGCGTCCCAAGAAAGTAAAAGAAGGGTAAGGGAGAGCATTTCTGTTTACTGCTATGCGATTACAGCCAACCGCGTTAAAAGTGATTTCAGTCAAAAATGGGCTAAAGTAAGTGGAATCGGTATAACATATGCTTAGGTTACTCTTTTTTTCTAAATCTGGTTTTGTGTTGAATGAACTTTGTTTTTAAAAATATATTTTGAAATGTGATTAGTGGTGAGCGTCAGTGAAATTTATTGTACTATTAAAATCCTATTGGGTCTTTGTTTATGAAATGTATTTTCCTGTATTTGAGGTTTAGGGAGGCTTGATAATGAGGCTGTGAAGATTCATGGCCCCTTTTCTGCAGCTTAATTTAGGCTCTATATCAAATATGTAAAAGAACATTATATCTTCCTGCAGCCTGTGTGTGTGATACATTTTTGTATTATTTCCCTGCCAATGTTATTTCTTTTACAAATGCAGAGCTGGAAGATGGTGACAAACTGACAAGCTTAGCTTTCTGTTATCTTCTAGGCTAGAAAGAGTAAATCTGAAAGGTGCTGTGGTCATAAGTTTTATTAAGGTGAGACACGTGTCCGTGGCCACATGTTCACCAAAGATCACGTTATTCTTGATTTAAAGAATAATGATTTAAATGGACGGCCAGCAATGAAATTTGTGAGGAGGTGTTTCAGAGCCCCACTGTCTCTGCTGCTGGCTGAAAACTTCTACCTTCCCATGTAGGACACCTGAAGATAAACGTTCTTGTTGGTAAGCGGCATGGTGCCCCCAGCCATATGCCAGTGACCTGGCAATGAGCTTTAGTTTTAGAGGTGTAGCTGAGGGATACTCTCATCCTTAGCTGTAATGAACTTCAGAATATGGTGATAACCGTGGAAAGATGTTATTTTGATTTTCACAGAGTTGGTCTGATCTCCGTCTCGATTCTGCTGGTGATCAGTGCTGCGATCTGTCAGTGCAGAGAGGAGCAGGTATGGTAGGGTCGGTCCTCAGGTGGTTTTGGTCTGTTGCTCCAACACAGCACATCTCTTCCAGGGATGCATTACAGTGTGTGACTTAGGGAAACACCATATATTGCTCTTTTCATAATTTAGGAAGATCTTCAGTTTCTGTTTTCCTTGTACCATGGATTATTTCCCTCTCTGCTCAAATCCTCCCCAAGATCCAGGTTCACCGAGAGTGGTACATAGGTGTCTCTGGGCACAATTGCTCTCAATTCTTCAAGTATCCTTTTTACTAACTCAGTCAAATGGCTGTCTCCAACCATGTGCAGGAGAGAGGTTTCTAAGATGTTCTCATTTGTTATAGGTGCATCCTTAGTTACAAGAGAAAGGCATTGCTTCCCGCGTATGTCGGTGTAATTGAAATTAGAACCCTGCCCCAGCAGTCTGTATGGAAGCTGATAAAGATCAATTTTGTTACCTCACCGAAAACTGAAATATCACAAATTGATCTTCTCTTGCCTACGCTGATAAAAACCCTGAGTAATCCCACTGAAGGCCAGGGAATGACATATGTAAAACTCTTGTTCTCTGATCAAGCCCCAAAGTCTTTGGAAGCGAAAGCTTTCATTTGCCGGCATCTTTCGGATGGTAGGAGCGGTTAGGGAATGAAACCATCAGATCCATCTCTAAGATGTCTAGGAGCACTACATCCCTGGTTTGAATTGTTCAGAGTAGTGTCTTTGAATCCTACCTCTGCTATGTTTGAGACGTTGTTTAGTCAGAAAAAACAAATCTTTAGGGCCAGGCTTTCCTTTCAGCTGTGTCCTGGGATGTCAAGAGAACAAAGCTCTGTTAATTGTTCCTCATTCAAAATGCGTAGCATGGCATTATAATACTCAAACAATATTCATTAGGCAAAACAATTGCAATAATTATCTTATAAAAAGTCAGGCAGGGTAATTTCTTTTAAAATGAGGATAATCTCCAGAGGAGATTCTGCTCCAGTTTTGTTTTTGTTTGTTTATTTTTGGCTGAATGGTTTTACATGGAAATTACTGAGGTGTCAATGACCTCTGGGTTCAATTGAATTAAGACATTTAAATGAAGTTTAAGCAATATTGGTATTTGTTGGGAAGTAGAAAATTGTGTCTGTGAAACACACTGCAAAAATGCCACCTACATAAATTTTGTTTTGAACCCATGGCTAAAAATCATATGGTAGAGGGGTTTTAAGCATTTCAGTATGGCCCTTGAAATTTGGAAAACCACATCTCATCCTTAACCATCCTCAGGATATTCTGGGTTTTGATGCTTTGAGACGTGACTGGGTGTTTTGTGTGTCTACAGACACTCATACAGGGCGTGAAAAATAGCGATAGCATTACTTCTGATTTTTCTTTTGCTTCTCAGCTCTCATGTTTTTCCCAAGTATTAGCAAGATCCTGGACCTGGGTGATATTATGTATGATCAACACAGAAGAAGGACGTGCCAGTAGCTAAGTATTTCAAATATCAAACAGTCATTTTTACTGGACACCATGATAATTATCCATCAAAACTTGGGAGTATTTCTAGCAAGTTAAGATTCTCCTCCTTTGGATTCAGTACTGTAGTTTCTGGAAGGCACCAATAGTACTGTGAGATTAATTCAATACTAGGATGCAGCTGCATTGATCTTTCTGATGTCATTGCCCTAAATTATTATAGGATACAACTTAAAAACAGGTCTAGAATACATATGAGCAAGGACACAATCCAGGAGTATTTATCCTCCTTCTAATAATGAGTTAGTAGACCAAATCTTTGCTTTGAGAAATCCAACTGTATTTCAGTTTTCATAAGGTTCTTACTTTTTTTTTTTTTTTTTTCATTTTAAATCTGAAGGGGGGTGGTTGTAGCAAGAAGATTGATCACTGACAGAGAAGAGAAGGCTAGAAGCTGATCCTATCCTCTCTTATTCAAATTCATGAATAATTTTCACTCGTACGAATTGCCCATTGAAGTCCATAGCACTTCCTATGTGAGACAGGATCACTCATGCAAATAAAGGTTTACGGGACGAGGATCTAGGATGTGTTATTACAGGATCATTTCCTCATACAGTCTTGGCTTTTTTACTTCTTACTCACTAATTGTATAGGTTCTATTCTTCAGCCAGAAGAGATTGTTACATCATTAATAATGAAGCTTATTATTGCTTTTAATATTTGAATTATATCTGAAAAAGCTTGAAGGTGTATTCATTTCCTTGGGAGCATTAAAATTAAAAGATGCTGGAGTTTTTGAGTTATACTCTGTATAATTTTAAAACAATTTTGGCATTTTTTCCCCTCTGGCAACTGAAGCCTTTAACCTTATGGGACTCTGATTTACAGTGACACCACAGTCTTTTCAAAGGCAACATTATTATGTCACCAATACTGAAATGGTAGTCAGAAATAAGCAGAAAGTAATTAAGGGGCAAAATTATTACAGTAGAGCAGACTTGACTCAGAGACCAAGAGCCATGTCCCGCTTGCTTTAGTCGAACAAATAGGCCCGTTGCAGCTCTAGCATAAACCCAGAAAAACGCTCACACGAAGTCACCACTCTAACTGAGATTAGAATCTAACCGAGACAGAATTATGCATGTATATGTAGAGGGAGGAAGAGATTGTCCAAAATATTCATTTAATTTGAATATGTATAGGAAGCAAATGAAAGTGTTGGGCCAAATCCTGCTCTCATTTACATTAATGCAGCCCCACGAAGTCTGTTGAGGGTAGAATTTGATCTGACATTAGCACAAACTAACTTTTACATTTGCCAGATTCTTATTTGCTCACAGCATGTGGCTGGCCAGAAATATAAATAAATCAAATCTGTTTCTAGGAAGAATCCAGCAGTCCTTTGAAACTTTCCTTCTTTGCATTACAAGAAAAGAAGGGGTAGAAAAAAGGGGAGAGGATGGAGGGTTACTTAAATGAGAGCAGGTGCGGTCGTGCAGAAGTAACTATTCAGCATATGTAAGTGCAGTTGGAAAATCATTGTCTTGCAGAGAATACTTGAAATTGGTCCCTAATGGCCTTGGTTTTTGTCATATGGTCTTGATTATCAGGCTAAAATTGCATTGCCGATGCCTTTAGTGTGAACGAGATGGATGAATAATTATTACGTGCGCTGAATACCTTTCTGCAAGGAGGAACCAGGACATCCCCTGGTCACCGCAGCTACCATTTCACCTTGCTGTCAAGAAAACTGCAAATGGCCAATTCATCACTTCCTTATTGTTCTTAAAATATATGTTTATCATAATAAACGCTCATACCTGCACTAAGGATGGTCAATGCAAAACCTCAGCATGGTGAGGAATAATTGCGAGACCCAGTGATTTTTGGGACTAAGGGGGTGCAAACCTTAAGTGCCTTATCCTGTTTCTAAAGAGCTCGCTTTATCTTTGTATTCATGCAGATCTCTGTGACTACATTAAGGAGCAAAATGAGTTTCTAGTAAATAAAATAAGCACATACAAGATATCCCAAATTAGTTTTGGCTTCTGTTCAGAAATGAATTATCATCTTTTTCCTTTTTAGCAGTTAAAAAAAGGGAAAAGGGCTTGCACGCTGCCTTACTTCCCTCTGCCTACCTTTGTTTCCATTACCGGTTACAACTACAATAACAGTAGTAGCAGTAATGAGGTTAACAAAAATCTTATTGCTAGCACTAAGAATAAGTCTCTGTGGTATTGAAAAGATTACTCCACCACCCCCCACACCGGCCCCTCCACAGAAAGGGAAATGTGATGGTGAGGTTCAGAACCACTCTGAGATCCATGCCCATGACCACACTGCTCATTCATCACCTGAATATTTACATTAAATCACGGCTGGGTGTGACTGCTGCTTACTCTCTGTGCAATCCTTTGCAAAACTGGCAATTAGTTATGGGATCCACCAGTTCCTAAATGATGCAGGTTGAGCTTCCTCGTAGCTGCAATAGAGCACAACAGCCCGCACTTCCTCTTGGTGTGTGATCGGAAGGATTGCGTGTGTGCAGGGTACAAGTGTTTAAGGACGAGTTTTCCAGTGTCTGTAGGTTGTTCTAATTAATTGCATGATGACATTTGCCATCAAAACCCTAATGAAGTGCCTAAAACCAGTTTTGATTAAATAATCAGACAATCACCCCAACTATTCAGGTCTACTGATTATCTCTTACCAGTTGTTTTGGCAGTGACTGCCTATTATGGGCCTAAAAAAAATGTGTACATAGCTTAAATTTTAAGAAAAGAAAGGAAAAGGTAATAAAAATCACATTTAAGAGAATGGGTTTTAATCATGTTTTAGTATCCTCTGTCAAATTCTCCAAATACTCTTCTTGCATGAGTAAATTAATCATTGCAAAACATTTCCCTTGAACTTACATCTTCTTTTATACCTATTTTACAGATGGCTATGCTCAAGCACAGTGTATCTCTACACTCAAAACAAAACATGTAGCTAAATCAGGTTAAATATGATCTGGGTGATGACTGATCAAATTAACAACTGGAGTTAAACTTGAAGAGAGGCCTGAAATGAAGCACAAGCTGCTAGTCTCAATTCTCTGTACTTAGGTCTATACACCTAGGTAGGATTCAAATCGCCCCCATAGCGCCTCATTCCTTTCTGTTGATACTGATTTGCATTGGAGCAGCCTCTGGCTTTTTTGAAGTACCCTTTTAAAAGGCTTAATCTGTTCAAATAGTGGACATCAGTCTTAATCTGGGACGGTGATGGACTTTTTTGTGATTGGACTTTTTTGGATCTCACAAAGGTCCCCGACACCTTCGGTATCATGCAGTGTTGCAAAAGGTCAGGCATTTCATACCTTGCTCCACTGCAATCACAGAGCTGCTGCAGGGTGTTGCCAAAGTTCACAGCTATGAGGGTGCGAAGAGTTACTGCCGATCCATGTGTGTTTCTTCCTGATGAACGGTCTTTGGTAAATTCACGCTGTGCCTCTTGGTAAAAATTGATGGAGTCATCTTGCTATGAATAAAATTCTAACCATAGACATCAGGGATATTATTATGTAAAAGGCCGCTATCGATATTAAGGGAAAACCAAAACACTAAACAAAAAAACCTAGATGCTAAAATTTGGTAGTTTATCATGTCCTAGGGTTTTCTTTTAACTTTGTTTTCTAATTGAAAAATCCAGATTGATTGAAACATTTGAGCCCTGATTTAGCTTTTAAAAAAAGAAGCCAAAGCTAAAAATGGCCCAGCGAAGCAACTGCAATGCTATCACAAGCTACTGAGATCGATAAGCTAGAAAAAAAAGGAAGAAAAGTTTTTGAGTGACAGTGTAAAAATGGGAAACTTAAATACATCTATATCGTTGCATTTTGCTCCATTGTGTATTGCATAAAATACACATTGGCAGTGTGCTTCCGTGCAATCTGGAAGGTGATTTATTAGTAACACTGAATTTGTGTTTATGTTCCAAATTGTAAACTACATTTATAGCAATATTTCTGTATTAAGGTATTAATGCTAGAAGTGCTACCTAAGCTTAACTTTACCAATATAACTCAAAATGTAGTTTATAGCGCTATAAATAGTAACATTGATATTGACACTTACAGCAGCATCTAACTCCCTGGAAAGCTGTTTCTGATGCTAAATGAAAATGCAGGGAGCTGACAGTGTATTTATACATACCAGGGAGTACAAATAATAATACTTCACAGCTCTCATTGTTGAGGTTCCCTTGTGCTAAAGAGTATTTAAATATTTAGTGGCATTGCCAAATATTCCAACTTAAAAAACAATGTTTGCATGTATTATTAGATACACGTTGTTGTTATTTATACTAATGCTAGCCTCATGCATAAAAATATTAAACAACAGGCATCATGCCTGTTACCTGTTGTTGGGGACTGATTGTTCATGATGGTCTTTGATTTTTGTTCCTTGCCTGTTTTTTCTGAGTCTTCTGGGTTTTCACTGGTAGTCTTCTCACATCTCCGGAACATCTGGGAGTTACAACCAGGGCTGCTGACTTCCCCAAACCCTCCTTTAACTGAGGGCTCTGTCATAGGGAGCCACTCAATGAGAGCTTCATCTCTCCTCCTGCAATACACACGGCAAGCTGGTGTATGCGTAACTTCATACTGTTTAAAGAAAGGATGAGCAAGGGGGAGCATCAGTTCATCAAAACCTGATTTTGACTATTCTGAAAGTATTAACGAAGTTAATCCCAATTTTTCCATACTTTTAATTTAGAAGAACATCTGACAGGTTAGATCTTTTTGAAAGTTTGTGATTGACCGTTGCCTTGTTTTAGGCAGTAGCTCGAAGCGCTCACCCGGGACATCAGAAACACAAATCCAATTCCCTTTTCTTTCTCGGGAGTCTTGAGCTTCATTCTCAAGAGAAGGCCTGTGCACTGTGTGTCTGAAAAGGCAAATTTCTGAGGGTTGAGTGTAACAATCTGTCCAGCGTGCAACTTCTAAAAAAAATTATCTGCTGAACTGCAAAATGAATTATTCTCACAGCCTTTCATGCTGACGTTTTTACTTGCAGCTTGTGGCATAAAAGGGTTTATGTAATTTTTGGCTGTATTACACATGCTGAGTATGACAAGGATGATGTTTTTTGGTTTCGAGTTCCAGGTTTTATTCTCAGCGCTCTTAGAGAATCACTGTTCAAGTATGGGCAAGTTTATTTCCTGCCTTCTTTTCCTCATTTCTAAATTAAATATGATTGCTTCCATTAATGATTCCTTATGTAAGCACTGTATATTTTGGATTACTGTGGGCCTCATCAGAGGTCCTCAAAAGTATAAACTATTTTATCTAAGATGGATACGTCTGTTATGTGTGTGTGATGTGAATGTGTGCATATATGTATGTTTTGTATTGGAAGCATATATGTATTATAGGTTTATCTAGGTTTATGATGCATGAATACTATGGTGAAGAGTACCAAATGAAATGCCCTTACTTGGATAATTACTATCATGCCACAGTATCCCCTTTTAAAAGGGTAGTCTGTCCTCTTTAACTGAAGTTGAAGCTATTCACTTATGTGAGCCAAATTACAGGTTCATAGACTATTTAGTACTCCTGTCAAACTGACTTTATGATTTTCTCAACCAAGTTTTGGTTCTTAGCGTACTTATTCACTGGAGATGAGTGAGAATGGAAGGATCTGAATGTCCCATGTTGAGCTGAGAGGCATAGGCCCCTCTGAGATTAAGAAAGGTGTGAGGATCCCCTCTCTGTAGACCTCCTTAAGTTCTTGCACTTGACTTTTAAGCTCTTCTGCCTCTGTTAGAACATGTTTATAGCTGGGGAACAACAGGGATGATTCAGAGGGGATGGTGCATGTGAGCAGGACAGTGAAGGTGAACACGAGTAACCCAGCACAAAGATCAGGAAATAACTGTGAAATCAGGGCTAGGAGCACGTGTGTTGGGGGGTTTTTTGGGTTGGGGTTGTTTGTTTTTTTCAATGCTGTGATTGTGCCCAAATTCCAAAGGTCTCACTGAATCCTAACCAGTTCACTATCTCATTTTTCTTTTGCCAAAACTTCTAAAACTTTTTGCCTTTTTTTTTTTTTTCTGTTTAAGAAGTTTTAAAGGAGTAGCAAATAACTGTCAGTTTTATCAAGCCCGATTCCTCACAATACATCTATTAGGAGATTGGCAGCTGCCAATGTAAAGAGAGGTTAGAACACATTCTTGTTCTGCAGTCCAAGTGCGAATGACAGTGGAGAGGTCAGCTCTCATGAGTTTTCACAGTTTCTAGCTGTTGATATCTGGGATTCTAATTCAGTGCTTTATATTCTGAAATTAAGTTTTTACTTTGGTCCACCAGAGCCCATGTTTGGTGTCTTTTGCCTAATGTAAGTTGTGGCCTTCTCGAGCTTTTCCCTGAGAAAGTGACTATAGGTTTGTAGATTTTTGCCTATTTTGGACACCAGTTAGTATACTTTATGCTTTGTTGGAACAGTATGTTAGAATAAACGGAAAGATAGCTTGTGGGTTTGTAGCTCTGTGTCTTTATCTGTCCAGGAAATAACAGATTAGTGTATTAAAACATGCTCTGAGAATGCACGCTGGTTTTAGAGTATTGCACTTCTGCTTTACGTTTCATTTAAAATACTTTTTAAAATCATTTCAGACTGTCTTAATGAAACATTCTAGAAAATACTCTCACAGCAAGACCAAGATCTTTCAGAAAGGTTAGGAATATGCTTTTCAGACTATCTTGGGTTTATTTATTATTAATTTTTTTCTTTTTTATTCTTTGTTCTGTATTCCCCAGTTTAATTAGATGCTTTCTCCTCCTTTTCCCTCAGGATCCTTTACTTTCTTTCTGTAGCAATTTGTGATTTACTGGCTAATTTGAACTCTAGTTTTCTTTACAGTTAAAAAAAAAACCCTGTATATTCAGATTCGTGACTGTGTGATTAGTGTATAGGAGATAAGGCAGGAACATAAAACTAAGAAAGCAAGAGAAAAAGACCGGTGTCAGTATATACAGCAACTGTGTCATAGCTCTGTTATTTATCCATCTGCATCATGGACAAATGGCAAAATTCCTATTGATTTCAGTGGGAGCAGAAGTTAACTCAAAATGAGCAGCTTTCCTACATGTCTGATATTCTGAGGATTCAGGTGTTAATTTGCAAAGAAAGATCAACACAGATGGGAAAAGTTATAGCTTGTGGAAG
This sequence comes from Balearica regulorum gibbericeps, assembly GCF_011004875.1. Classification (NCBI taxonomy): domain Eukaryota; kingdom Metazoa; phylum Chordata; class Aves; order Gruiformes; family Gruidae; genus Balearica; species Balearica regulorum. Next base: position 103,702,372 of record NC_046186.1, on the reverse strand, counting down.
AATAGCTGGTTGAAATGCAGATCCACACAGTAAGGGCCTAATCTGCTTGATGCCACATACCGACTTCAATAAAAGTCAGGGCCCTTGCAGGAATCCAAGGCAAATGATAGTAAAAAATCTAGGTAGAGGCTAGACAAAGCCCCTCACTGGTGTGAAATCGTGCATGCATATAACCTTCCACATACAGATTTGTACATGTGTTTCCTTAGAATAAAACGTTAATAAAAGGAAAATGGCATCCGAGAAGACAAAGCATCCAAGGCAACCCATCTGCACTCTTGTCATATGATAGACTTGGACAAACCTAAAGCTGCCAATACAACTGCTCAAGAAGTATGCCAAGGGAGCAGATGCTACCTCTGCAAGGATATTTTCCAAAGTTTGGCATTCAGGATCTTGCAATTACCATCCAGAGAGGAAAAGGTGAGGAAGAGAAGTGGAATGATGTTGCCTTGGCACCTCCCGGTGTCAGCTTGCCTTTCACATTCGCTTGAGTTAGGTCTTTTCAACTCTTTCTTCTTCTGCCGAAGAGAGGCATCTGGTGTGGAAGTTAAAAAGGAAAACAGCTATGTGTGAAAGTAGAATACTGTGAAACTTGATGCTACCTTTAAAATATTTATTCAAAGGCAAATTCATGAATGTATTTAGATTTATGATGCATAATCATGTTTGGGTTAGCAAAAGGCCCACAGAGGTACTGAATAAATCTGTGAGATCAGAAGCCAGCGGGGTTTTTGTGAACTGAAGTGGTTGGAACAGAAGATTGTTACGATTTTGAGAGAGCAGCGTGAAAGCGATGCCTTTTGGAGAAGAGCAGGTCCTGCAGCACCTTTGTTCCTTCAGAAGGCCGGGGCATCCATCCACGCAGAGCACTGCATGGACGCTGGCTGAGCCGGCGTTGGTACGGCGGGTTCAACGTACCCCTGAGAAACCAGGGACTGCTTTTGTGCAAACTGTTCCACACCAGCGAGACCAGGCCGTCGCGGTGAGCCATTGCAGCGTGTGCAGAGGCTCCTGTGGGACACGCTGTGAGAAGTGGGGAGAAGCGGGGGCCACCATGGTGCCACTGCTCGCACCCGGTTTGGTAAGCTGGGGTTAGTGCTCTGCCCCTGTGGTCAGGGCCACCCACAACCAAATATAGATATTTTCTTTAAAAAAGAAAAAAAAGTCCTCTATAGAATTGTTTAAATGTTTCTCATTGTTTTCATTCCCTCCATATTGCTAATTGTAAAGGGGTAATGTGACGGCCAGCAGGCCTGTATTCAGGCGCTCGGCTTTTCTGGTGACCTTCAACATCCATGTTATGCCTGACACCAGGCCATATCTGCAAAAACGTCCCTTCTCTGAGCTAATCCAAGAAAACACAAACATATCCAGCCATTAACAGTCTCTGCTTCCAAAGGTTTATAGTTTCTTTCAGGCTCGTGCTGATAAATAATGTTCCACTGATTTCTTTAACATGAGAAAATATTCCTCGAGGCCATGCGCACAGTTCTTATCAAACTTATTTAGCTTTTGGCCTAAGTTCGCTTTTAATCAAGCCCCACCAGTACAGGGGCTAGTAAGTGATGACCTTTATTTTGTTTGGGGGCTGGAAGAGGGGGAGAAGGAGGCAGGCTAAAACCCCATTCCCGAGGCTCATCCCTGCTGAGCCGTGACCGCCTGGCACTCTCCCCGCGCTGCAGAGAGCGCCTGAACCTTTGCTCCCGGCCCCTCTGAGGAGAAGAGGGGCAAGAGAGGGAGGCTCTGCTGAGCCTCCCAGCAGCTGGTGGCCACCCCGAGGAAAAGCCCTCGCATCAGGAGGAGGGCCGCTCCAGAGGGGCCCTGCCTTTCCCACCACGCTCACACGCAAGCAAGCTGGGTGTGTTTACGTAACATGGCGTTTGCCCTTTCCTGCTGCTGGATGCCATGAAAGGTCATCCAAAATGATCTAAATGCATCGTTTCCCTGGTGTGAAGGATTCAGTAGGGAACCTTTGAATGAAGGCGGTGGTTTTTTTTTTTGTCCTGTGAGTGTTCCCTTTGCTGTTTTAGTTCCTGCAGACGAGTACTGTCACCCGGTTTGAAATGAGCCTCAGACTGCTTTCTGTCTGTGCAGCAGCCTCCAGCATGGCCGGGACCCTTCCTCACAGCCCTGGAGTGACTCTCTCAGGTGTGAACTCTCTGCCTTACCAGGTGCAGACCCAGGGACTGAGGCCTTGGTCTCATTGGCTCTACAGGTCCCTGGAGCATCGCAGAAACCCCAACTGACAGTCTGCCAAAGAAGAGGTTTTATACTGGTTTTGGTACCATTAGTTTGACTGGACCAGCCATTGGTGGCTGTGTGTCCTGAGAAGAAAACCACAGGAACTGAATCTCATTTCCTAGGATTGAAATAGAGCAGCCAAGGCAGATCATCCTGTCTCGCTGTTTTCATGTGTCCCTGAGTCTAAAGTCATTTTTAAAATGTGAGTGATGCAATTTCTTGCATCTTTCATTTAATATGCTGCTTGGTAAACACTGTTTTAGATTAGTATATTTGTAATTTAAATGAAGACAATACATCAAGTCAAGTCAGAAAAGAAGGAAGAAGTTTAAGCAATGATTGATGCCTCTTTCAGCATTATGCCCTCCTCAAAAAGAAAAAAAAAAGCGTAAGGAGAGGGAAGAGGTGGGATTATTGAGGATCTAGTGGGGTAAGGGAGAGAGAAACTATTGTTCATGGGCAGAAATACACTATTTTTAAAACCACAGTCAGCTCTGATAGCTGAATCTGTTTTCTTCAAGCACACTAATAAATTCTGCCTAATTCATTTTTTATTCTCTCTTGGGGTCTGCTTGCAGATTTGCCTCAACAAAGGAAGCATCATGTTACTTCTTTTAAATAATTGATGGCTCTTGGTCCAAGCCAGCTTGAAGGAAATTCAAAAATAGGTACTGATTGAGTAAATACCCTGCCTCCCCCCCCCCCGCTCCCACCTCCCATCTCTTATTTATTTTTGCAGCCTGGGTGACTGGCAGTTGCCGATGATGTCATTGAAGCTTTGGGTACACCTAGCACTTAGCAGCTCTGATTTCATTTATGTATTTATTTATATTTAAGAAAAGGAGAAGCTGTTAATTGTAAACTGTCTGATGGAGCTAAGAGCTCTTAATAAATCATCAGGAGTCTTGCGCCTTAACAACCAGGGATGGACTTTAACAGGCTGCAGTTGGAACAGGTACCAAGAAAGAAAGGCATTGGGGACAATTGCATATATATGCTCTCCTCTTCGCTGGGGGATGTGGTCTTCTCAGGGTACCCATGGATCAGTGGTTTCCATTGTGGTGGTTGTTTGCAGGCTTTGTCATGCCACCTCCGACAGCAGCGTTGTCTCTGTGGAATAAGTCATTTCACTGGACACAGATTTGCTGAAGCTCTATGATGTCATTTTTAAAGATGTACCCTTATAATTTGCCCTTTATATTATTCAAAACCAGAGTGGTCTCAACAAAACCCAACAATTTTTTTTTTACATTTTTCTCCTTTTTTAGCTAGCCTTGGAGAGGCAGTGTGGTCTTTTTCTGCTGTCATTACAGCAAATATTGCCACAGAAAGTACTTTTTTGTTGTAAAATACTGCATAGGAGAAAATAATGGAGGAGTTCGCATCTAGTGAGTTTTACATTCATGCTCTGATTTGCAGTCCACCTGACTTCATGACTCCCCAGTTTTGATAGCATTGAGTTAAAGGGCTGAAGAAAAGTTTGTGGAAGGTGGAAATTGTGTGAAATTGTTATCCCTCTTAGGTTTTCTTTGGAAGGTATATCAATGTTTTGTAATGTTACTTCTGCAATGTTGCAGAAGTGATGCTCAACTATAAAAGGGGCTGATGTCAGTAGAACAAAATGGGGAACTTTTTTTTTTTTTTCCAAACAGGCAAGTCCTACAGTTCATCTTGATAAAGAATTTTAATGCATGAAACCAGCACTCACCTAGTAAATAACATAAGGTCTTCTTGACCTTGCAGCGTTACGTGGGCATGCATGCCATTCAGCTGAACTACTCTAGTGTCCAATACCTTGGAGAAATTGTCAAGTATTTCCTCTGATGCCATGCTTGTGTCACCCACGCTCGCTCGGTGTTCCTCGCTGCCTGCTAACGGCGCTCAGGCCACAGAGCAGTTTGAGTGCCGACAGCCATAGCAGGATCAGGCAGGGCCTTTCCAGCTGGGAGAGCAGAGCACCATCAGGGGCATGTCCACATGAGTAGGTGCAGATGGGCTGGAGCAGACTGAACGTGGTTTGGCTCTGGTCTGGAAGCCATGGAGCTATTTAATGCGAGGCTGTCATCAGGCTAATACTCTTATTGTGTATTATTAGTAGCGTTAGATCTAGAAGCTCCAGTATGAAGATTAATCTGTCAGGAGTATGCCATATATTTTGCATATTTATTGTCCTCTTTTCCCTCCTGTAAAGTGAGTATCATCTCCAGTAAAGTAAGCATTGTAATGGTAGATAATCTGATTTACAAAGAAAGCTTTCTTTGAGAAGTGGAGTGATGGAGCCAGTTCTGTGTATTTCTCCTCTTCCTCTCCAGAAATGGACCTCTGGGCTCTGTATTAAGGAAAATGTAACATTTAGAGGGGCGACGTGGAGACATGAGTTCATTGTTTCTGAGGCATTACAGTCTAGGCAGAAAGAGGACAATGCAAGAATGAAACTTGAAACAATAATACCAAAAAATGCCTGCCAAAGCGAGGCACGCAGTTGCCTATTTGGATGTCTGCAAAGTGTCCTGTACTCTGAGTAGTTTCTCTGACCAATGTGGTGCACATTGGTGCACAACGATGTGTAGGAGGTTTTCCACGTGATTGTGAATGCCTACACATTTTTGTACGACTGCAGTATTTGGAAACTCTTCTTTTGTGTGGAGCAAAGTTTGCAAGCAGAATTTAGAGATTGTTCAAATTGTCTCTTTATCTGCCAAAAGAACAGGTAAAAAAATAATTTGGTGATGGGAAAAGCTTAAAACCAGCAGAGTAGCTTACTTTGTATGTCAATACAGTCTTTTGCCATAGAGGGAAATCAAAGACTTGCTGAAGGCATAGCATACTAAGGTATATCTATTAGTCTGTGCTTAACTCTATTGCCTGGGAGCTTTCATTAAATGTGATGGCCAGGAAAAGTGACCTCACATTTTGTATTCTTTTCTTTTGGGGTTGGATCCTGACTCATATCACATACGTGTATAAAGCTGTCAATTCACTGATTTATCAATGAAAAAACCACTTAGTTGGAAAAAAGGGGAAAACCTTGTAATAACATCATTGGGCTTTGAAATATAAGCTGCATCAGAGGATATGAGCATGTTATTGGGTGTAATAGGGACCCTTCTATCTGTGAACGTAATGTCATATAACAAATATGAGACAAAATAAAACCAGTTTCTCTGATGGTTGGACTCTCAGGTTATAAAATGCTATTGCAAGCATTCTGTTTAGAAGGCTTTAGCTAAAAGCCTCTCAAGGGTACATAGAAAATGCTGATCTTGAATGTATAAATGGACACATTTTAATCCTTAAGTTATTAATTATTACTCATGATTAATTGTAATTATTTTATTACGACTCCAAGCCCTTGGGTCAAATTGCACACTCAAGTCGGTATGAAATTTGCTGAAGAATCTCTTGATTTGGTATGTTATCATTATTGTATTGGATATTGGACATTATCAGTTGCACTAAAGAGACCAACTGCTATCATGCCATCAAATTACAGGATATATTTGGGTTGCAGGCATAACTCCATTTTTTTCAGTGTCATCAGATATAACTATAAATTTAATGCACAAAGGGAAGGGGAAATAATCCCTTCACCCACGAAGACATAAATTAAATATTACCCCACGCTAAAAAATGTAACCCTAAATGAACCTTACGTTCAGGAAAGTTCAGCGCATACATTCAATACATATGCTCTGTTCAAGGGGATGGCAAGTACTTTCAGATTAGTCTGTTTTATTGAGGATTTTCCAGTGGAAAAGCTTGGCACCCCCCTCCCTCTGGCCAGCCCTACCTTCCGACCGCCTCTCTCTCCTCAAGTAACCAGAAGAATCTTTTTCTTCTGAACATATAGTTTGTAATATACATAAAAGCAGAGTTTGCTTTGATCCTGACAGCGAAACGTTTATTTTTAAACTCGGACTGGGCTGTTGTCCAGCAATGCTCTTTCCTTTGCATCATGCCCTGGGTTTCGGCTCTGCAGCCTGCCTGGGTGCAGCTGGACCTGCTGCAAGAGGGACCTGGCTTGATGGGTCCTGCTGAGCTCCCTCCCTCCCTCTCCCCCCATTCCTCCTTCTCCTCTGGTTTTGAAATTCAAATTGAATGCAATTTTCAGCTCATTTGAGCCAGAATATACTCTTGCTGAGCTTCAGTGGCTCTTAAATTCAAACTCGCAGGAGAAAACAGATATCATCTGTCACCGAGGGTGGGAAAGGGTGTCCTCCCCACATTTTATTCATGGGAGGCAGGGCTGCACTGACTAATTCCAGTCTTTCTGACTAATCACTCACTGGCAAACTAATCAGCTAATCGATGCGACTGGTTTCTTGTAGTTTGGTCTCTTTTTGCGGGGTTTTTTTGGTGCTTCTCCAGCCTATTTAGTATTTATATTTAACGTCCTAGAAGTGCCCTAGCTAGAACGCCTGTGTTCACATTTGACTGTACCTGCTCATTTCTGGGCTTATTGTCTCCATCACAGACTATTTCCTTTAAAGAAATACAGATGAAAATGCCCAAAATTGGATAGTTGGCAGAGGAGGGGCAAGGGGAGAGAGATTTTCAAAAGAAGCCTAAAAAATGGAAAGGGGCAAAGGGAGAAAATGTGTTAAATGCATTAGTTGTTATGTCAGCAGGTTTAGGACCATGTACATCTATGGGGTACATACGATAGCTACTTACTCTATAAAACCTTTTTTCATATTAACATGTGTGCCAATATCTCACCTCATGGGAGGTGGGAGTCCTGCTTAAAAGTAAAGAAGAAATACCACTCCTATTTTGCCTTACTGCTGGTTTTGTTTTGTTTTTTTTTTAAAATACTATTTTTGAAATATAAAAACACTTGCAAAGAGGACCTGCTCCTGCTTTTATTGCACTCCTTTACAAACCCCTCTTTCATTTGGTGAAAATAGCATTGGTTTGGAGATTGGCAAACTACCTTCAAAAGGAAATGTTGCAAGAAACAGCAATTTGGTAGGTGTAAGGGCAAAACTAAAGTACAATCTGTGCTAGAAGAGAAAATAGGTTACTTAATCTAACAGCATGATAGCATTTTAATGCTGCTCTGAGCAACATCAGCTTGTTACTGGCAAAAATCCACAACCTGAATTTTTGTTGTAGCAAAATCTACATGCCATAAAGGATGTCAGAAATAGACAGGACATCTGCAAATGGTGAGAATGTATTAAAGTCAGACTGGAAATAATATCAAACACCATGCTGGTCCCTCAATTGGTTTATATGCTCTAAAGCCTTGATATATTACTAAACCTGGCTTATGGTTGGAAATTGCAGTTCTGCAGCTTTCTTGGTGCCTGCTCTTTGTTCCTCACACTGGACAAGGGTTTGCGTACAATTAGGGCCCGATCCTGTAAACAGTTTTGTATTTGGTATGCTTATGTCACCTAAACTGAAATTAAAGTTTGTGACCATATTCAGTTGTCACTTCGGGCACCTTAAGTACTTCCAGTTCAGTGTGTTGTAATCCCTAAAAAACCCATACTTTTTTGACATGGGCTGAGTCAAAGCAAAGCTACTGGCCTGTGCAGTCAGCTGGCCAGTTTGCAATAGCCAGAGACGGACGCCTTGCACAGAAGCCAGCGCGCTGTTATGGCAGAACTTGTGTATTTTATATTAGAGAATCACTGGCAAAGAGCAGGGGTGAGAAAAGAGGGCACTGTTAGTGGCTGTTAGGAGTAGCCCAAGCTCACCTTTGGGACTGGGCCCCTTCATGACACAGGCAGTGTTCAGAAACCTGTATCTGGATCACGGTGGAGTTTCAGAGAGGTGACAGGCACGGGGCTGCCAGGCTACCAGGAATTGATTTCCAGTGGTCTTCATGGTCGTAAATGTTAGCCCTGATGCATTTACAGTTTCTGAAGCAGGGGATTTTAGAATCCCTTTTATAATTAGGCAATTAAATTCAGGTTAAGCCCTGTTTTAGGCACCTCGGTGCCTCCCTGAGTCTTCCCCCTATGTCTCCAGCGGCTCTGTTAGACATTGACACTGACCTGCAAAGCTGGTACTACAAGTCCTTATAAAGAAATCTGATATTCCTATGGAAGTTATGATGATGTATGTAAATCAGCTGCCATATCCACACTGTCACCTCTTCGGCTGAAAAAGAAGGGCAAATCATTTCGTTGGTAGCTGCTGAAACCGTCAGCTGCACTGTCATTAATACTCAACCCTCTTTCCTGGAAACTCAATATGTCAGCTACCTGATGTACCCTTCCTCTTCCAAGAATACATCTTTCCATTCCTTCAAATTCTTCTTGAGCTGGGACCTCCCATCTGCCAGTTTATTGTTCTTCTTCTGGCCCATTAGCTTTTCCTCCCGTTCTTTTTTCATAGCCTCGTGTGTTTTTTATAGAGTTTTATCATGTGCTAATGACCAGAGTATCTGAGCTCCTTCCAGGAGCTTATAAAGCGATGTGTCCAACTGCTCTTATGCCTTTTTCTTTCCTCCTCTTTCTTGTAGGAGGAACAGTGAGGGGTAAAGCAATAGGTTTTGAATTTTTTTATATTGCTGTGATGTATACACCTACAATGTCATGACCCTGGTCACCCTCTGTCTGTAAGGCATCCCCTGGACTACCCTGTTTGGACTTTGGTGCTGGATCTGTTCCTCAAGGAACTGCCCAGATTTCTTTCGCTGCTTTCTGGGGAAAGACTGTCCATGTGGTGTCACTTCTCTGCAGCAGGTCCTCCTGGTCCCTCTCTGTAGATACCATTGCTGAACTTTCTTGTTCCACACCCTCTAGTCTGTCTTGCTGCTTAACCTTGATGGTCCCAGAGATCTTCCGTCACCAGTCATATAATCTATCCTTCAGGGGCAAACGACAGCTGAAGCACTTGCACACAAACATCATGCTGGGATTTGAATAGTAAAAAGTATTTTGCTTCGCAGCAGTGCAAGAGCCATAGAAATCCAGGTGAAATACGAAATGCCTGACTCCTTGTTTTGGTGGATCTCCTGGATCTCACCCCTCTCTGGCACTTACCCTCCTTTCAGCTCACAGCTGTCTGTCTTCATTTATGCTTGGCCCACATGACAATCTTTCCGTTGCAGAAGGAAGCAAAACTCTGGTTGATGTCAGTGGACATTGTCATCAATAGGATTTTCACTTAAAGTCACCTGCTACACCTTTTTTGTTGTAGCAGCTATTCCTGTACAGCTATCGTATTGCTGAAAAGTAGCAGTTGCACCTGTAGGTTTTCCATGTGAGTAGACTCTTGTGTACCTGAGGAATCCTATTAAATAGAGATTTCCACATGAGGAAGAAATGACTGGACAGCAAATCACAAAACTCCTAGAATTGTTGTCCTGTCCTATAAAAAACCTGTTGGTGTGTCTATGTGGGTTTTGCATATGTAGATGTGTATCCATACAGAAAGACATACTGTTTATCTCCTAAATAGCAGATTACTTGTTGCTATTCAGAGGTCACTGGGTGACCTGCAATTCCTGCTTGATTGTAACATGCTCAATAGAGATCACAGTTTCAAATTAATAAATAACTGCCAACCAAACTGCGAGTGTTTGTGGTACTGAACCTGTGATGAGGTTTTTGCTTTTTAATTTCATATCTCATTTTAATATCACACATGTTAATCCTTCTGATTGATGGTTATTCTTCTTTATCATTCTCTCTATATTTTTTATTTGTTTCTTTCCTTATGGTGCCTCGAGAAAATTAGTAGTGTAGGAACAGAACTGTTCCCTTTGAAATTATCTTTAAAACTATTATTGACTTTAACAGGATTAGTGATCATGTTAGGGAGCCTGAGAAAGTGGTCTTACAGCACACACAGCACCTGATGCCTAAATAACAAACCTCGTCAAGCCAACTATTTCCACGAGTCACGTTTTGTTCCGTCCTGGCATAAACCAGACCAGGACGACAAATTGTATCACCAAAGAGGCATGACATTAGCCTCGCGTATATTTTCACTGGCCTTTGCATTGCCATGGCAACAATAGTTTTAATTATGGAAAGCCAAAACGATAACTTGTATGTCAGATGGGGTTCAGTTTTCCCTGTGGACAAAACTCTGATTAGCCATTGGAGAAAAGCTTTGTATCTCGGTTTGCCTCGCAGGCTGGATTTTATTCTCTGCTTTAAGAGACAGCTGTTGTGCTCACGGTGTGAACGTGGAGGGGCTGCAGCCGACCAGAGGGCTGCTGGACAGTGGCCTGGCGGGACATGAACTGACCCTCCTGTCTCAGGGCCAGCCTAGTGCCGTGGTGGTTCGTCTGCTTAACAACTGTTCTCTCACTAAAGGACCGCTCTTGGCTTCCCTTGAAACCGCTGGTGATCTGCATATTTGGAAAAGCCTGGTGTGAAGTGATGTCTAATAATCGGCCTTGACAATGTTCAAGATTGTGCTTGGGGGACAAACAAGAAGCTCCACTTCAGCAGTAGACGTGAAAATTCGCAAAGCAGATCCACATCCACATCCAGCTGTGAAGTGGGAAATAAATAAGTCTGCGTGGTAGGATGCAGGTCAGGAGTGGCTTTATTGACAGTGGCAATGGTGTTCTTTAAGTCACTTTTGCAAGACAGGGTGTGTGAGGGCAGTGACCAAGAATGTGTATGTTACTCAGGAAATTCATACCAAGAGAGAAAAAAATTGGTTGATGTAAATCAGTGTCTTTTTTTTTTTTTTTTTTTTGTATAATCAATTATGTGGACTTCTAATGCATTAATTTCCTATTTTGGATGAATGGTGGCCCTTGGTGGTTATAGTAAAGCTGCTTCTGGGTTTGTGAACTTCCTGGCAGTGTTCGAAGAGCAGAGAGGTTGGTGAGGAGATGGGATGTCTCGTAACGTCATCTGGATCTTCTCTGACATGCTGACATTCCTAGTGTATGTTTTCATGATTGCAGGTCTGAGGCAGCATCGTCAGGAGATTATGGCCAGAGATCATGAAATCACTGGGAATAAGAGTTGCAAGATCACACTGTTAACTAGAAATTTAATTATTCAAATGTGGTTCCAGAATGCAGGGGGCTCAGCAAGCATGTAGGCTAATATTTAGACTGCTGAATCTCTAATCTCACTCCTTGCAGTGTTACAACAGCCTTTTTTAAAACACAAAACCCTGAGCAAGTATTTCACTGGTAATTGTACTGTTGATTCACTTGTACTTTTCAAAATTTAAGAAGTCCTGCCTCCAAGATTGTGATTTTGGAATTTGAGATCATAAATTAAGCCCTCTTAGAAAAGAAAATAAGAAGTTTGCTGTTGTTTTTAATAAGATTTTATGGTAAGTATGGCAACGGTAAGTCTGTCAGTCCCGGCTTTGCTGCACATGTGTAGCTCTGTGCTTTGAGACCCTTGAAATGTCTGGGTTTAGGACATCAGCAGGGGGCTAATGAAAAGGCTTTGTTGATTTTAACGAATTGCAAGCCACTGTAGCCAAAATAAATATAATCTGCTTTTTGGATTAGTTGTCACACATGATTTTACCTACTAACAGTGATTAAAGTACCCTGGTGGACCAGAAGCATAGCTGCTCTCTGGTGACTCTTGCTAAAATAGCAATAAACAGAAGTAAATAAAGACTTAGGGCATTAGTTATCTTTAATAAACAGTGACACTGCATATAATGTTGGGGAGAGACTTCAAAAACCTCCATCCTGTAGAGCAGCATCACTCTTTCTAGTGCAGAGAGCGTTGGTCATGTCAGATGTCTGGAAATGATGGCGTCGCCGAGCTGCTTTCCTTGTGTTACTGACCTGCAGTCCCTCTTCAAGAGCTGCTGACCCAGCCGGACACCTCATGGAGACCTTCATGGCTCAAGCATTTTCATCCAGCAGCAGACTTCAGAAACAAAGTTGAAAATGTCCAAAACCAGAGGGATTACAACAGGAAAATGAAGGGATTGTTAATTGCTTGTGTAATTATGCAACCTTCGAACCACTGTAATTCCATCCAGTTAATGAACGGAGGGCCGGTGCTGGTCTCTCTTACCTTAGTCTTTGTAAGCTGATAAAAAGAATTACTTGCCCCTACTGACATCTTTTATCCATGATATTTTCCCAGTAATCAAGGGTGGGTGTGTTTCCTGATCCCCTTCACGTTTGTTGTGAGAGGCAACAATTACAGTTGATGGTATTGTACTACTCCTTTGGACTCACTGTTGCTTTTAATCAGTGGATAGAAGAAACAAAACAAATGAAAGCATGTTCTCTCTTCTGAGAGGGAATTATTGCTGCAGTACGGAATATTGGGAACGATTTTAGGCTCTGTTGTAGGGGGAAAAACATCTTCCTGAGAGTGGCAGGGAAGGGAGGAGTTTCCCAACAGGAACATGGAAAGTCAGGAATTTTGAAATTAAAAAAAAACAAGGGATAGCAAAACATGAGAAATCTTACTTTAAGGAAAAATCCTACCAAACCAGGGAGAGGGTCTGAGCTTTCTAATGAGTCTTCATCTTGTATTCATCTGTCCCTAATTGTACACCCCTGGAAGGCACATGGCACTGTTCTACAAGGAGTTTATCTTTTACATGACAGCTAAAAACCTTCAAATTAATCAAGAAAACATCCTCAGGCTTTTTTAGAATTGTATAACTCCTTTTGGATGTATGGAGTTAGATTCTTGTTTGGTGTTTTCAGTGAAGTTGTGCAGCGGTTACAATCCACTTCTGGCTTTACAAACAATGGAAAAAATACTTTGATATCACGCTCAGGAAGGGAGTAAGACCCACCAAGGACCCATCCTTCTCTTGGCTGGCAGTCATTAGGAGTTTGGAGACTTGCCCGATGGTGTAATTCAAGTCTTGACTGCATATCTTATTGGTTAAAAATAGGAGCCAACTCCAGCTCATCAGTTTTGCTAAGAAACTATTGATTGTGATTAGCAAGCTTAAAAATAATTACCTTGTGTGTTCATTGCTATCTTTGGACATACTCTCATATTCCTACTCTTATAGAAAGTATTGAGCAGCACAATAGGGCTATTCGATGACTAAGGTGTTACACCATGTGGGGGGGAGAAGGGTATTGAGCACCTCTTAATTGTTCCATCTCCTGGTGATTAAACAAACACGCAAACCTACACAGGGGAGAGAACCCACTGGCCTTACTGAAGGGTACAAAATGAGCTATCCACCACCCCCTTGTTCCCATGGGGGAACATATATCCAGTCCTTTCCAGTTGCAGTCTTGCATCACTCAGCTCTTTGGCAGGAGCCACAAGACCACCCAAGTCCCACAGGTGGAGTAAAATACCAATCTGCTTAGCACCTGGAGAAGGGGGGATGAGTTTCACCTGGGTTTTAACACCGAATTAAAAAGCCCGATAGTGCTACATTATACCTAGTAGTGAGTTGACCATGAATGGCTGACTCAGTTAACCATACCTGAAAGCTTGCCTGTCTCTGGACACTGGTGTTCCTGTAGTAGGGATATCTGCAATGAGCAGCTGAATTTTTGTTACTTCTAGCACTGTGTATTCAAGTGAACCAGTATCTACTTCGGTCTGCTTGAGCCTGGGCTGCCTGCTGAGTGTGTGAGAAGAGCTACCTATACCCATCAGACTCCTAATGCAGGTCAGTAACCACTTCAGGGGGCCACCTTCCCCAGGCTTTAACTCCTGAGCACCCTTGGAAAAGCTGATTTCTTGCCATGTTGTTCCTCTCTGTTGAGAGAGCCTAGGAGGAGTAACTTTCCTATTTGGTGTAGAAAGTTTGTACACCAAGTTTGGTGTCAGAACTTGGATGGTGAGAATGGTGTTGTGTGATGCTATGCCTGTAGGCTCTTCCCACCTTGTTCTTCAGATTTTGTATTCCCTCTGAATGTGTCAGTAACTCCAAATCATAATGATCTGTAATGCCTAGTTTAGTATTGCATTTTCAATTTATATCTCTCCTAGAGTTTTACTTTTTTATTGGTTGGATGTGTACCAGAGTTACCCTCAGCAGGCAACGGACGTGCTGGCAGGGACATGCACAATAATGTGGGTTAGAATACAAATTATACAGGTGTTCTGCAACCATGGGTGCCTGCTGCGGGGCTGCGTGTACCAAACTGAAGTCTCATTGCAAAACCAGATAGTGATGTGAGGGCAGGGTGCAGGCAAAATCCTCAGGCCACTTGCAAGTCATGTGAAAACTGCATGTGTTTGTGCACCCAGGAGAGGGATTTGTCCCAGGTTTTTTTTGTCTGTTAATGGCAGCTTTTGAAATTCAGAGTTGGAATTTATGGGGGTGAGGGGGGGGGAAATAACTTTTTAAAGTGTTTGCTGATGCAATGGCCGTCATATGGGAGAAGCATGTAGTGGGTCCCACCAGAGCTGTTGTGTCTCATGTGGGTTTTGTGTTGCTTGAAGAACATAGAAAAATGAAATGTGAGGCTTTGGTATGGTAGCAAGGGAAACCAGAGGCACATTTGCTTTCTTTTGCACTCTGGTCTGTGTCAGAGGAGGAGATGCAGATGGACTGCAGCCCTGAGAAAACAGGGCTGGAGAAGGAGCCCTGGGGGGGGGGGGGGGGGGGGGGGGGGGGGGGTGTTGTAATGAGGAGCTGATGAACCTGGTGGGAAGGTGCAGCTCTCTTCTCTTGCTGTCCCGCGAGGGATGTTAGGACAGCCCTGAGGAGGGTCTGGGCTGTGTGGAAAGAGAGCAGGTGATGGTATTGGAAAATACTTCACTGACAGGAGTTTGACAGAAGCTTTATGCACTAAAGGTATTGTCATAAACTTTCTAAGTGACTCTAAACCAGTATACTGCAGTAATTTCTTTGTAAATATCTGTAAACTCTCAATAGGCTCGTACATGTGAGCTCTGTATTTCCCAACAATTTGCTTCAAAAATATTTGGGCTGACCAAGAAAAATATTATTGGAAGAGCTTTTTTTTTTTTTTCCTGTTGTATTGAAAGGGGCTTAGACTTGAGCCTTTAAATTCAGCATCCTTTATTAGCTTGATTCCAGGATTCACAAAGGTTTATATAAGAGCGTGAAACATTTAAAATATATTTTTTTCACATTTAAAAACAAATTATATAACTCTTAAAATTTGATCTATTGGGTTGTACCAGAACTAGAATTGGTTTTAGTGGTTTCCTGTGGTTTGAGTACCTTCTCCTTCACCCAGGAGACTGCAATGTATTTTTTTCATGTCTGGCTGTCTCAGACTCAGATACTTACACAGCTGCAACTACTGCAGTTTCTGAATGTTTCGCAACAATTCTGGGAGAATATTATTACCTTAAACATATCACTGGCTCATGAATACAGAGTGTCTTTTTTTAGCACAGATGAAGTTTGACAAGGCTTTTGGTACTTTTTTGGAAAGAAAGGCATGATTTGGAGGAAGTTTACTAACAAATATAACAAAAGGGACTGCAAATTTCACATGCCAACAGGGAAACACTGGGCTGAAACCTGTCAGGCCTTGGCCACGGAGAAGCTGAGCTAGTCAGAAGTCCCTCATTTTCTTTATTTGCCATGTGAATATAACTGTTATACAGCCTGTTGGCTAAGCAAGCAACTTGTGATCTTACCAGTCACTTTTTGTGTTATGTTTAACATTTTTCTAGACAGAAGCAGTGAGAAACAGGGAGAAATACTTCTGCTTGTGTGTAATTGATGGATCAGTGATCTCCAGCCACCAGCCTGGCAATAATTTGAATTATTGCAAATGCATGGGACGAGTAAAAAAGAAGATGCAGGACAAAAAAAAAATAATCACAAGGGAGGTTTCTTGAGGATAATTTTATTAAAAGTTCTTGTTTGAAGTGATGTCATCCTTTTCATTCTTTGTATTCAATTGCCTTTCTGAAGCTTGGCATAGCTATTCTGATGTGCAGCAAAAATATTACATCAAAGATGAATGTTTGAATCCTGGCTGGAAAAAAAAAAAAAGGGTGGTGGGACATGGAGCAGGGGGAAGAAGCCCCAAATGACTAAGAGTTCTTAAAAGTAAGATATAAAAGAAAATAGTCATTTCTCTCCCCTGATAAATAGTTCAAAAAGTAGCCAACAGTTTGGATCTGGTATGTCACATTGCATACAAATGAAGAAACTGTCACCATAGGTTTCCTTTGAAACCTTTTGATCTTATCTTCTGTAGTAAAGGGCATGTGACTTGATCAGGGCTTCTCCTCTCTGATACATAGTCAGAGTCCTGATGTACTGAAATATCTGTGACAGGTTTCTCCACTCAATTGATATGATTGTTCTTCCCCCCCTTTCCTTTTAGTGCCTTTGTCTGTGGTGGGTATAGTTCACCCTTCCCTCTCCATCCAGGAAAACCAGGTTCCTAATTTGGCAATTTCCAGCTAATCCTGTATATTATGGCTTAGTCAGTAGTACTCGTATACCTGTTTTCTCTCCATTTGCCAGGCTGACTTTTTTTTCTAGTAAGAACAGGCAAGTGGAATTACAGTATTTTGTAAAGACACATTGGATTCACAATTCTTCTGAAAAGTTATGGGAAATATATTTTGATAATTAATTAAGGATTGTTTTGTTACAGAGTACCTTTAACTGGATGATTTAAAAGTGGGGACAGTAGCAGAAGGAAAAGATTTTTTACAGACTTCTAATACTTAATCTTTAAAAAGCACAGTTTCTGTGACATGTTTATATTTTTAATATGAGCTATATTAGTTAATGCGTTTTAGTTGATTGATGTTCTGGACCAGAACTAGTGAAGTCAAGGAAACTTTTCCCAAAGGGCTGAACTGTCTTTGACTTCTCTACTGCAAGACTGTGCTGGGAGGGAGAGCTGAATTAGGAACTAAGCCCAGGATGTCTCATTGGGCTCCTCTTAAGAGTAAAGGTCAGAAAAAAACTATCCTTGGGTCCATGTGTTGTCACCAGTGGGTTTTACTGCAGACCTCCTGATGGAGGATGCCCTTGCTGGTGGTCACACCAAGGTGGTTTCTGCCCCTGCTAGGATGCTACAGCTGTAGGAACTAGTTTGCACAACTTGTGAGGCTTGCATAAGAGGCAAAGAAAGTTTATACTGATTTTCTTTTTTTTTCTTCTGAAGAGGATAAGCAGTGATTGAGGTGTCCAGGAATTGTCTCTACCCAAACTTGCTAATTAAAAAAAAGTGCTGGAGTTAGTGAGTGCAAAGCAGTGTTTAAATGGGTGAAAGTTAATGGCCAGTGTTTGCACAGGAGGTTGGACTGGGTGATCTCTTTTAGCCTGCAGCCAATTAACCCGTGAGTATGCAACGCTGCCTTGCCCTGCAGCGTTGCAGATGGGGAGTTGTCTAAGAGAAACTCAAAGATTTCCCGGTCCGTAGGAGTGACTGGCCTGGCCGCAGGCTGCCTGCCTGAGCAGGCTCTGCTTCGCTTGGTTCTCCGCTCAGCGTCTGTCACCAGCACATCCCTATTACAAGTAAGGAGCTGATAGAGACTGGAAGAAAGCCTGAAGCGTGCCAGCTCGTCTGGGAGGTGCAGCTGGTTAAAGTGCAGCAGCAAGTCATTTGTAGTGCTGGTACTGAAAGCAGTTTCATAGACCAATTTTGTTCTTCAGTGATTTTAACGCTGGTAGCAATTTGATGCGTTACGTGGTAAGTGTCCCTCTACACATTAAGGCTGCTTGTGCGTGCTCTCTTTCAGAGCTCGAAAAAGGTGACTGTTGGGCTGCTTGTACGGAAGGGTTTCTGTCAGAGTCTTTCATCATGTGAAAATCTTCTGGGACAACTAGAATATGTGGGATTGGTCCAGCAGTGCACTCTCTTGTTGCTGATGTCCCTCAGCTCTTAGCTTCTGGTTTGCAAAGTAGAAGAGTGTGTCAGCATGTCCTGATGGGGCCCAAATAAGTATTTAGGATATTGTGCTTCTCGACTAGCAAGAGAAGTTAGCAAAGTTAAGTTGACTTGGTTTCATCTGAAGAATTTGGCTTTTCCTGTTTCTGTGCTTTTTTTTTTCCCCCTTCTATCTGTTGCGTGAGGAGTAAGAGCTGGTATTGAGTAGCAGTGCCTGAAAAGCAACAGGTTTGGATGCTGAGTGACAAGCAAGGGGGCCTGCTGGTGGTGCTGAGGGCTGGAAGACTCAGATGTGGCTGGAGATAGCAGGCTGCCATTGTGACACCCCCCCACCCCCCGGCTGGTGGGAGAAGGACAGTGGGGACCTGACAGACTCAACGTTTCCACACCGAGAAGTGAGGATGTGGGGGAATGTGGTACTTAATGCTCAGTGGCAGAGCTCAGGAGATCCAGAAAACCACCCATTTGCTTTCAAGGCTTGCTCTGCAATCAGCGTAATTTTTCACGAGGAGAGAATTTTACCGTAGAACAGGAGGTTGGGGAATGGAGTGTTTGCAAAGGGAAAAATAATTATATTTATGGACTGGGAGTCCAAGGCCTTTTTTGACCTGATTACCTATATCTATCTGCTTTGCATACAGGAGGCAAGTTATTGAATAGTTTAAAATGTTGGCTATTTTATAATAATAACAATGTGAAGATTTTCCTAGCTGTTGGAGGATGCAATTTTTCTTTCACATGCTATTATGTATACAAGACCAATTGGTAAACTGCAATGTACTGTTCTGTAATTATTCTCCCCTGTAGCTTTAACGAGGAGATCTGTGTGCAGTTTGATGGGAGAATATTCTCTGCCGACAGCTACACCGAAAATCAAGACAGGTGTAATCTGCTTACTGTAGTCTGTGAATCCTCACCATGTGGCTATGTTATCTCTAGTGCATGTTTATAGAAAGATGCTTGTAAAAGGACTTAATTTAATGGAATAATGGTAACTGACACTATGAAAATGAAGGGGCTTAAAGAATATGGTGAGCAGAGTCGTATAAATACTAAAGTAGATGATTAAAAAATTGTGATATTATGTCTTTCAGTTAACATCATATGAAAGGGAAATGCAAATTAAGCCATGTTGTGTACTAAAAGAAAATGCATTCTTTATTACCAGCCTAGTCTTAGAACAGACTTTGGAATATGCACGTACAGATGTGTGCCCAGTCCTGCAGTTGCACTTGTGTGGGCAGATGTGCGTGGCTATCGCTGGAGCTCTGCATGGGCGCATTTCCAGGACTGGAGTTCTAAGAGCAGAATATTTTGTAGAAGGCATATACTCTGAGCTGTAGCCAAAAGCTGCAGCTTTCTCTCAGGTGGAAGAATAGTGGTGTGATGAAAGGATTGCTTGAGAATTTGTTTAGGAATCCACTCTCTGGTGGGGAGGCTTCATCAAGATGCTTACGCATGACGTTCCTCTGTTCCCTTACCTGTACAGTGATGATAACAATGAACTCTTTGTAGAAAAGCAGCCTAAATAACTTATTATTTTGAAGATTATTGGGGGAAAAAAGCAGCATCTTCTTGCAAGCAGCAGTTACACAAGATTGTTCATTTGGAAAGATATAATAATTTAGGCAGAACTGTGAATCTAGCTCCTCTTTTCAGAGGCTGAAAGACATAATACCCAATCACTCTCTGTGGATGTGGTTTATTAATTATCAGTCATTCTTAATCACCTAACACTGACATATATCTAACACACTGGAGAGTTTAAAATCTGAAAGAATACTTACCATGACTTTTCTCCACCGTCCATTTTTAAGTGCTGGGGGAGATAATGTGGTGCCAGCACTCTGGCATTGGGTTTCTGATCCTGTATGACTCTGTCCTTGAACGTGGAGAGTGAGTGCACAGAAGATGGCAAGAAGTTGCTAGCAAGAGCTATGCAAAGTGTTGCCATTCTCTTCACTGAATTACTTGAAAGCCTTTGGCTTATAGAATTTGGACCTGTTGTGACACTTAAGGTGCTTTTTTCAATATTTAACCTTTTTGGTATTAAGGTAAATGGATCTGATTTATTAACCATACCAAGGATAGTAAAAGGGCATGGTTTAACATATTATGTTACTGCATTGGGCAAAATCTATTTTAAAAAAAATACCGAAAAACACTTGTGTTGGGGTAAGATGGGGGCTGGATGGGACTTGGGCATCGCTGTTAATTATTCTTATTATGCTGATCGCACTCAGATTTTGAGTCCGGTGATTGCACTGACAAAGGAGCAGCCTTGATTTCTGCACTTATGTTACAGTTATTTGTAAAAGCGAGCTCACAGATTGCTCTGAAGGTTTTACCATTCCTGCAGAACACTTCCGTAGTTCCAGCAGTTTGATCACAAATGCAGCATCTCTCTCCTAATGCTGTGCAGGTTGATAAAACAGTTGCTGAGCTGGAGTCCCTAAAGAAATTATTAATTATCTGGTTAATGTGCATCAGGCTGTGGGAGTGTGAGATTAATCACCAGTGTTGGGATGAGTTGCTGAAGTGGATTTTGGTTTTTCGTCTCCTGTCACTCGGTAATGGCTTTTCCTTCCTTCACCATCAGGTGAACAGGTGCGGAGATGCTGTATTTTCATTTTCCTGTAGTCGGTAACAGCCGGTGACCAGGAGATGCCTTTTTCTCAGTCCTGCTGCATGAGCAGTTTACAACATGGAGTGCTACCTGCTTTGGATGTTCCAGCTGCGGGAGATGCTCCTACAGCACAGGACTGACCTGAGCCTTTCCAGATAAACACATTTGAACACATGCGCTGCTCGGGGAGGGGTGCCAGGGAGGAGCGTGGGGCTGAGCTGAGGCTGGCTCTTCTGTATTCCCCAGCTCTCAAAGGGGTTGACTTATATTTGGATGTGGAATTGCAACTTGACTCCTATTTTCAATATATTTATGGTACTCAGAATTTCTTAGTAAGCGTGCCTCCTTCGGTTAATGCACCAAAAAAAAAAAAAGAATGTGCTCCTGCAAAGTAGCTCTTGAATTTCTTTATTGGAAAGCTACAGAAGAAGGTTCTTCTAGCTCAGTCTCTACTGGTAAAACCAATGGGCCACATAAATATTCAGCCACGGGAGAATGAGTCGGACTCCTTTCTGGTAGTGGCGGATCAGTCAGGGCATTCAGGTATAATGCTGCAATGCTTGTTCTGTCTTGTTAACTGCCTTAAACCATCAGCAGCTGCATTAGAAATTGTTCAGTGAAGCCCTGATGTTCTTCTAGACGTCCCTACTGGATTACACATACTTGTACCACACAGTGCACTGATTAAAAAAAAAGAGGAGTAATTTGTCTTGTAAATTTTATAGTTGTGTTGCTACCTGAATCTTCTTGTATGTGAAGCCATAACAGCTCTGCCTTAGGGTCAGGGCCATTGACTGGAAGAGCCTTTTGCTTTAGTGACTGCTAGTGAGGAGAGAAAGGAAGGTGAGATGGAAGGAGCTATGTTCTGTGCTTCTAAAGCAGACAGTTTGCTTGAGGCTAGGAGGTCAGGGAAGTGAAGAAACTGTAGACAAAAGCACAACAATGATTCCAGTAATATGTGCTGAGGGACAGAAGTACAGAGTGAACCTCTCTATTTGTAAAGTCTAGTCATTTGGATTACTTTATCATCTCTAATATGAGTGTTGTTTCTCTCAAGGAGGTTCTGTAAATGACCACAGCTATTGAGACTGAGATGCATGGCACTTGAGACCTCTACTTGACTATGTTGTATCAAGCTTTTTTTATGATGTGAGCGTTGTAGGTATTGGCCTTCATCAGATTATGGTTTTTGTTTCTTCTTGGCTGAACTAATGTGAGGTTTTTTGTCCCTGGTGAACTGAAAATTTTTGATTACCTTTCCACTTCAAGCAGGCAGAGATGTAGTTGAGATTGTATTGCACTACTCCATCGTTGAGCTTTTGCTGTCCATAGTGTACTATGCCGAATGCCTCTTCAGCTAAAGGTGTTACCTTGGGAGGGGAGGAGAGGTATGCAGTTTTTAGATAGTTTGCTTTTTTTAATAGCTATGTGCTCCAGTCCAGAATCCCTGAGCAGCTCCACAATGACAAAAACATCCGTTTGTTTGGCAGGCTATGGTATAATTTCACATTAAATGTAGATGACCCATTTGTGTTTGAAACCCCCTAACCAGCCAGTCAGCATGGCAGCAGAGGGGTTTTAAATGTTAAGCAGTCTTCAGGGCTTCATGTTGAGTATTTGCATCAGAGTTGTTTGGGTTTCTGCTCCTTGTAGAGCTTCCTGAGCTTGTTGTGATAAGTAAAACCAAGTTTACTTTGTTAAGCTCAGCAGTTCCTAGCACTGAAGAGATAACAGGGGGGGAAAATAAGACCCTTAGGAGACAAGAAGTATACATTTCTGTCTGTATGGGGATGCAGGTCACTCTTTTTGTATTACTTTATTTGATGATGATGTTTGTGTGAGCATGCACACAAGCGTGCTCATCCACAGTGGTGTACAGAAGTGATGCAAATGGAGTGTGAAACTTGGTAAGAGTGTGAACCATAAAGACAGTAACTGATCAGACTTTTCCATAGCTGTTGATCTCTGGTGCTTAAAAATAAGTAGAATAGCAGATTTTCAGATGAGGAAATTGTGCAAATCCGTGCCTAATTTACATGTACGATCACCTTGACTGCTTGTACAAATCAGGTAATTGTGCATGCAAACAGCTAATTAACACAATTAGCTGATCTGCTGATGCAGTCTCAGAATCTGTAAGTGTATACTAGCCATGTAGTTATCATGTATCTGCAGTTATCATGTATCTGCAAACCAATTGTATGAAAAAAAATCTAAGCCCTGATAACTGTTAGCAGATGGGGGGAGTTGCTTATTTTTTAATATCACAGGGGTTTTCTTGCTTTCGAGTGGAGAAGTGTCTGATGGGGATCACTAACTGTTATTGCAGTTGGGATCCAAAATCACTTAGGCTTAGAAAAATTTCACTTTGAAGTCACAAGCTGGTATTGCTGTGGAAGCTTGCTCCCAGCACAGCGACCTGCAGCAAGCTAGCCCGTCTGGTGGCACAAAGGCTGCAGTTGTGCCCATCTCGTATGAATAGTTCCACGTGAACACAGGAGCCATGCTAGTTTTGCTCTATGGCTTCTTAAATGTAACTGTGAACAATGCTCATTAGATAACTCCTTATTACTATTTTTAGATAAGCCAAATACTTCAGATTTTAAAGCCTTCTGTCTTCTTCCAACTTCATAGAAAAGTATTTACTGGAAAAGATTGAAAGACTGAGTTTTCTGGTTTTATCTATTTGCCAACTTAGGGATCTCTTTGTTAGCATTTGACTGCTAAGCAAAAGTATCCAGACAAGTTTAAACATGCAAATTATCAAAGTTCTGCAACTGCATCAATGGAATTTCAGAAATGCATTTCTCCCACCTTTGTGGTGTAATTGTTTCTATTATTTTGATAGCTGTTATACTGGAGGGTGGAGCAGATAGTAATAGTAATGATTTACGCTTTCAAAGCAAACATAATGTGAACTTGCAATCAGTTCCTACAAATAATTTAACATCACCATTTGTGGTTTCAAGTTGAGTTTGCACCAAAGTGGGTAACAGCACAGTCTTCTGAAAACAGATATTTCTTGAACTACCTTTTCCTAGTTAGAAAACTTAAACCTGTGTATTAGACTTGTGACCTACCTAATATCCCAATTGCCCTCTGAATTTCTTTTCATACAAGTGTAGCTTTATTTTAAAACAAAGATGAAATATGCCCATACCACATAAATGTCAGGATTCAAATCCTAGCAAGAAGTTGGTGTCCAAGACCATGCCACTGTAATCTCTCATATGTCTCACATAACTGTTTGTGGTATGCAGCATTTTCCCTACTCGGGGGACTTCAAAACACATTGAAAAGTAATGAGTTAGATGCAGATTGTGCAGGCACTGTGTTGGCAAAAGGAGCACCTTGCTACGTGCTCCACGGTAACACTCATACCCTTAAAATCTGTTCTGTGAAGGGAATTAAATGTGGCCAGGAAAGCTGGGATATGTCTGTGTAAAAAACAAAACAAAACAAAAAAACCGCTGTGAAATGTTTTACTGTCATCTAGGTGGACACCAGACAAAGACCCAAGGGACTTCAATGTAAGACCTCCTGTGAAAAATCCTATTTCTGGTAGAGCAGTATCCATCTAGTGGCAGTTGGGTGCAGAGTCAGGAGAGAGAGGAGCGTCAGCCCTGCTGTGGTCTCCCAGTCTCTCGCCTGAGGGTCAGGGTGTTTCTAAGCAAGTACAGAGGACGCCCTTTAAATATGGACAGATAAACTTCTTAAAGGTACATTTTTAAGAAAGAATGAAAAGCAAAGTACTGGAGACTTCCACACTTCTTGTCTGCAAAGTATGCTGTGCAGAAGCATAAAACCCACACAGAGCCTCCCTTCTTTATCAAGCTGTGTAGTGGCACTATTTGAGGTGGGTGGGAATTAAAAAAAAAAAAAAAAAAAAACACAAAACCCACTCCCCCCCCCCCCCCCAAAAAAAAAAGCCCAAACAAAAAACCCCCCGAAAACCCAAAACACCCCTCGCCCCCTCCCCAAACAAACAAAAACTGAAGTCAAGGCTTGGATGCTAGTTAGCATGCTGATACCCAAGAGCACATCCAGCCCATGGCTTACTCTTATCAGCTTCAGTGTCCAAGCCCTGGGAACAGAAGGGAAGAGCTGGGGCCTTGCTAGTGTGTGCACAGGCTCTTCCCCTTCCTTCCAGTCTGTGCTTTGCAATTTAAAGATGCAAAATTCATTGAATGACACATGATGATTAGCGAGGAGCCGAGGCCTATCTGCCGCAAAAGGGAGCTGGGGAGGATGTGTGCTGACTTTATTCCTGGCCATGTCAGGCTTTCACCTCTGCTGCCCGCTTACTCTTTAAAGGAACAGTGGCAGCTGTTTGTTAAACACTTATTTAAAACTTTGCTTTGGCAAAAGCAACAGCTTTTATGATTTTTATAACTCATTATTTCTCAATGAATCTTAAAATTTAAAAAATAATTGGCTGTAAAAATCTTTCCCATCATCGATCAGCCAAATTTCCCCATTGACTGGGCTGGTGACCTGGAATTGAAAACTAATGGGAAATGAAAAGAAAACAGCAAGAAAAATACGCAGTCTGTTTTTTAAAGGCCAAACTGAATTGAGACTGGTGGAGAAACAAAACTGAAAATAAGACTAGCAAAGCTTCTGTAGCTCTTTATGTTGGGACAGCTTAAATCCCACTTTTACCAGGTTGCAGAACTGCTTACAGAATTGGGGCTGAAGGCTTTAACATGCTTAAGTGTCTTATAGGCGTGTGGTGTTTTTCCTTCTGACCTGACATAGCTGTGGGCGATACTGTGCCAGTCAGAAAAAGAAAGAGCCATTTATTGACCTGTTCAGCGGTGGGAAGGGCAGAGATCATACTTGGCTATGGCGATGACGTTTACACTTTCGGTTAGTTGAAATGCTGTTAATATCCATGAATACAGGCTTAAAGCCTTTTCTGAAACCTTAGGAATTACCTGTCTGTTTACTACTACTGTCTACTCCTAACAGGTAATTCCTGTTAGGAATTACCAGCTCTTTTTTTAGATGATCTATGCCCTATTGAATTCAGTGGGAAAACCTTTTGCCTGTAATGGGATGAAGTTCCCACTCCCTGCTACGTTTGTGCAAGGACTAAAGGAAAAGGTGGATTTTCCATGCTCTAGAATGGCTTTTTTTTCCAGAAAGGATACACCTGCTAAGCAAAGAAGCAGCACTTCTGTTCCTAGGCATCTCACTTGGAAGGTGATATTTTTTCTCCAGTTACTCATAGACATTAAATAAACTGAAAATGCGGTGTTGATGCAAGTGCCAAATTGCTGTGATATGCAGATGACTTCTGTCCCTGCCCTTTCTTGTCGAGGACCATAGTGCCAGCCAGCAAGATGGCTGATTGCCTTTGCCTGATCAAAGGATGTTTGAGGAGCAGCTGATGGCTGAAATACTCCAAAATGGAGCTGATGATTGTGAAGAGGAGGGACCTGTGCTAAGAGTTGGTAACCACAGTTCATCTAAAAATATGTGCCTGGAGTCACTCCATCTAGTCTGCAATGATTCAGGAGCTTGCTTGAAATCTCTTGCTTTGTGGTGTCTACAAATCACGATCTCCATTATGTCTAGATGATTAGAAGACAGTATTCCCTTCTGGCAAAAGATGGCCTCTTCCTAGATATTTGCACCTTTGTCTTGCAGCCCACAGCCATTTGGTGTCCTTGGACCTGCAGCCAGTAGCACTTAGGCTAATCTGTTTTGTACACCATGTAGGAGTGTGTGGCCTCAGCAGTGCAAGTCTCTGTGAGCATCCTAGTGCTGTTTAGTTTTCAGTTTCTTGGTGGCTGGGCCTTGCTTGGGTATCTTTAGTAAAGTCCTGTGCTGAAAACTGTGGTGAGTGGCTTTGTGCTTCCAGCACAATGGAGTACTCTGCAATAATGGTGTTAACTTTTTTTTCCCCTCCGCAAAAAAAATCTAGTGGAGTCATGGACAGCTATGCAGTGAGTTGAGGTGATAATTTGTTTCTCTTGATCATTTTGGGATTCTAGTGACTGAAATCTCTTGAAATCCAGTGCTTTGCAGCCAGTCCAGAGTTAGTGTGTGCTCCAGGCAGGATTTTCTTGTGGAATGGTCTGAAATGGTTATGTGGGCTTCCCCACAACTTTCCAGTCACGTGTCTGGTCTCATGCTTTGAATTCGCATTTGGCTTAATTTTTGCCTTCCCTAGCACAACCACAGGGTCTCTGCTTACAACCAAAACAAAATGCTGCTGGAGTTGTTTCCTTTGTGGAGGGGATGGGAGAAGCAGCAACGTGTTGACCCATGGTACCGGGGACAAGGTGGCAATACCCCCTAGAACTTCTTGATCCTTATTTGCGTGAAATATAGGCTGTTAAACTCTTCAGAAAAGCAAAGGAAATGTCTTGGAACAGACAAAGAAAAAAGAATTGTGTTTTGTCCCACGGTGCCTCTATTTACACAGTTTATCCTGGGAGCCTCAAAGCATCACTAATTGTAACAGAAACTCTGTACACAATGACTGACTTTTCCCAGTGAATCAACAAGCGTATTGTATTGACATTTAAGTTTTGAGGTCTCTGTATATCCCTGGTGCAGGAACGAAGCTCCCAGATCAGTTGCTACTGACGAGGAGACGTAGATGCATTATTAGGGATAACTTGGTTTATCTCCTTTGACACTTTTCTGATATCTCTTGATCATTAAGGTCTGGATTAAGTGGGGAAAAAACATTACTTGCATGGATGTTATGTAGCTTATGCCTCAGATCTTTTATGAGAGAGTTTGGGTGCTTAATGTCTTCCAATTCAAAAAGAAAAATCAAAGTCTTGTGTACAGCTTCCTTCTGTCAGGTGCCAAGATGAGGGTTAGGTGAGCACATAACAGAAACACGGATATTTGAAAGTCACATTTCCAGCAGAATTTAATATGATTGCAGATAAAACACATGGAAGAGGAAGGGGTTTTTGGGGGTTGTTTTTGCATTTCCTTAGTGGGCTTAATAAAGTTTAAGGTATACTACTCTGAGTTCCTTTTGGGAGAGCAGTCACCTGTGTTTTCTTCCCTGTGAACTTGCATCATGACATTTTTGTGAAGCACCGCTGTGGCAGGAGCTTTCTGTACATTCATTCTCAGCATCAGGAAGAGGTGGTGCTCTGGCAGTGGCGTCAGTGGCATTGCACGGATGAGAGAAGGTGCTTGGCAGCTGGCAGGTATTGGAACAGAGTAGGAAAAGTAAGTCTGTATGTGCTTGGTTGCCCAGAAAAACGCACTGATCTTCAGAGAAATATGTTTTTGCAATATTTTGTTCCAAATCCCTACTCCACTGAAAATGTAGCTATTATTTATCATTAATAAATTACTGGCTTTCATTCTGATCCTGTAACAGAATGCAGAAATCAAATGTTTCTGTCTTTCAGTCTGAGCAGAAGTGCCGATTTGTGTTTCACAGGAACTCTACAGCCGTTTCTGGTACTCCTGAGCTGATGAAATCTCAGGGAGGCTATTGTGTTGCTTCACTCTGATAGCAGAAACACTATGGCAATATTGAAAGACCTGTCCTAGGGACCAATGTATCTGGCAGCCTGATGCCTCCTGACTGGGGCAGTCCTTTATTTATCCTAGTTTGTTCCTCTTCAGCACTTTTCATCTGAGGATTATGAAATGTGGACTTCACCCTGTGAAGCTGTTACCCTAACTGCTTACGGATGGAGAACTGAGGCTCAGGTAAATTGCTGCTTTCCAAAGTTTACCTCGCATGCCAGTAGCACAAACAAGAGTCTGGGCATTGTTTGCTGAGCTGCTACTCTTTCCACACTTTCTTTAATGATGTGGGAAGAAATTCATCCCTACACAAGATCTTAGCACAACTTAGGCAAGCAAGAATGACTTAAATTGTCAAGTGAGACCTTGTGCTGGTGCTACACAGAGGGATAAATTGGTCAAGAACTCTGTGGGCTGCTTTACAAAAGACAAATGACCGCATGAAACTTGATTTGCAGAGAAACTGCTTCCTAGGAGAAGACAGAACCTCAGCATAAGTAGATCTAATGATGTAAACTAATGACTTAGAAATAGCTTGGATAATAAAAACCTGGTAAATAGAGGTATGGCAGCAATTTGGATGTATGCGAGAGACAAGCTAAACTGATCTGAGTTTGGAGGAGTTTATTATCTCATAGAGTTCTTCTGATTTAACTCAGTTAGTGCTAGGTCACTTTTAGTTTAAGCAGAAGAAAATTTATTTGGAGAAGCCTAAAGTCATCTTCCTGTAAAACAAAGCGAAAAAACCTGCCCAACTGTAAGCTCAAGCTTGCTCAGAATAATCCAAATGTGTTTTGAAGGACTTCAGGGATATATTCTTCTGAAGGTTCCTGTTCTTCTGTATTTTCTTTGCCAAGTGAGTAATTAGTTACTCCTTGATTACTGCTTACCACTTTACACTTTTTTCATGGAGACAGCAAGGGACTGTGAGGCTATTAACGGCTATGTTCAGATCACCTTTCTTTCTCAAGCATGGCTTTATTAGCTTAAAAATAACAGAGGGAGTGAAACATGTTTAAGTTCCTGTACTTTTTTTTTTTTTTAAAACTGGTATCCTGAGTTCTTTCCAGACCATCCTCAGCAAATATCAGAAGCGCATAGCCTCATTTTTCTTGCCTGGAATTGCTACACCCCAACAGTGTTGATCAACAGCATCGGACGTGAAAGCTTGACTTAAGTGGTCTTAGTCTCTTTTTCATCTCATAGTTGAAAATTTTCTTTCATCTTTTCAGATGTTCCTAAACATGGCAACAAGCGTGGCTCTGCAACAGATGCAATTCTTTCTAGGTCTCTAGGTAACATTTTAACCTGTGTAATGTTCACAGCATAGCATCGTAAGTAATATTCCAGGAAATACGCTGCCGCTTGTTAAAAAGGATAGGACCCCAGAGATGCCTTTAAATATGCCTGTAAAGTGAGAGGTGCCAAGAGAAAGATAATATGGCTGATTATAGTTATTTACCTTACATTTTCATTCGCCCTTAACTGGGTGTAATTTAGGGGCATGAAATCTCTTATTGGAAGTGTATTTGCATTAAACAGCTCTAAGCAACCATGAAAGTGCAGAAGCTGAAAAATTGACAGACTGGGTTCCTAGAATCCCAAAGTAGCATTTTTGTAATAGGCATACAAACAAATCAAATAAACATGTTTTGCTTCAACGATTTAAAGAATATGGTCTTTGGAGTAATTTGTCTTTTTTTTTTTTTTAAAAAAAAAAAACCCTATCATTTCTAACCTTTTCATTGCCTATCTCTACTTTGCAGCTCCTCCTAACAATCTGCAGCAATTTCCAACCCAGCTGTTGTGGTTGCAGAGCATTGTGCCTTTGTTTAGCTTTCCCTGAGCTATCAAATCAGCCTATAAAGGGGATTACCTGGCTGGTGATGTTGTTTTTCAGGTCTGCACTTTTTAACAAATAATTGTTTCACAGTGGTTCTTCCCCTCCCTCAAAAAAAAAAAAAAAAAAGGGGGGGGGGGGGCTCTGAAAATCAAACTTTACAGTTGGATGGAATCAAGTCTTGCAAGTAGGTACCTTTGCTTGGCTTTGATAATCCCCCTCGCTTCTTTTGCAAGTAATCATAAACAAGTTGAAATTAACTGCGAGAGTAGTGGATCTTTTCAGTCAGGTCATGTTTTTGTAGCAAGACTTAAATTTTCAAGTGTGCTTTATTTTAAAAAAAAAAAAAAAAGAGGCCCTTTTCCATCCACTCTATTGGTGCGTGTGCTATGCCTGAGAAATTTATAACACAACTGTGTACTATTAAACAGGTATGATCTTCCACCTCTGCCTCCTAGGAGTTGGTCAGTTCTTTTCTATCCATTGCCTCTCCCACAAGGCAGTTTAACTGAAGTTTGTGAAATGTTGTGATCTTTGCGTGAATGGAGTTATTGAAGTGAAAAGCATTAGCAATATTTATTTCAGCAGGTTGCGGAATTAATGACTAAAGGAGAAAAACTGGTAAAACTTGCTTTTTATTGATACAATAGAGTCTTTAATTTGTGTTTAAGAACGCAGCTGTGTCTGAATTTATATTACAGTATGTATGCTCCCGGTATCATGCTATGTCAAAAGTTTTCTAATGGTACATGTTATTGAAATATATTTAGTATTAGTGTTTTAGTATTTTATTGAGTGTCATATGGAAGCTAGTGTCTGTCTTGCTCTGTGCAGTGCAAAAGATATATTTACTGTACTTGAGCGTCTTCAATTTTGGTTCTCGTTTTGCAAACACAGTACATTTTAATTAAAGGCTTGTCACTTGAGATCTAATGAATACATTTACTGTAATGTCTCCATCTTCAGGAGGTGAATTTGACTTAGAAATAGTCTCTGTCACAGAGGGGCTGATAAAATCAGTTTAAAGATTTCTTCTTTTCCTGGGAAAGAGCAGTCTGTGGTTTGTATTCTCTTGCTGGGTATGGGGTAGCAGCGCTCCCGTAAAGGATCACAGAACGATGCTTATTGCAACATACAGACAAGAAAAATCCCTAACATACATATGTATCGTTTAGCTCAGAGAATGTACCTGCATGAGACTGTCTCTTTTTTCCTTCCTTTTTTTTCTTTGACACAGTTTCAGAGGTGATTTATTGATTATATTTGGAAAGATTAAGAAACTCCTCTCCACAAATCATGCTTCTGTCAGCATATGAGAGGACTTTGATCAAACAAACAATGAATTGTCTAATACACTCAGTAAAAAAAAAAAAAAAAAAAAAAAAAGACCAAAACCCCCAACTACAAAAGCCAGTTTCAACTGACCTTTTACCTGTGCCTGTTTCTGCTCTGGTGGGTGGGGATTGTACACAAGGAGGGTTGCTGTGCTCCTCAGTCTCCAATTCATGTTACTGTTGGTGTTAAAACTCCTGTTTTTAATGTCAAGTCAAAGCCATAACTAATTTTACTGTCGTGTAAATGCCATTTCATGTCCTGTTGTTGTGCAGGAAAGCACAGAAAAGAAAATTTGGAGTCTTAAGTGAAGGAAACCAAGCAAAGCCTCAAATTTTTTTGCTCTTCGGTGTTTTGGTATTTTCAACTGAAATGATTTTCAGCTAGTTAAATCAAGATTATATTATGGCGCTGTCTTCTGGTGCAGTGTTGTGGGGGAAAGGCTTTAGCCCCCAAGCTTCTTCTCCAGCCTCTTCTACCACAACTTTTACCTTCACCATATCTAAACTGTGTTACGCTTACCTTTGTTAAAAAATGCTGGGGTTTGCCTGGAGGAGGGGCCCGGTGCAGGGTTGAGATAAAAGGGAGATGCTGGGGGGAACCCACAGGGCACAGGAAGGTGTCCTGCCCCGGGGTGTCTGGCAGGGAGGCTGCCCACCTCGGGGCTCTCCTCATCCTTCTGACCTTCTGCCAAGAGTGCCCAGCAGGGCTTTCTGCCTCAGCAAAGCAGCAGGGTCAGACAGTGCCTGTGGCACCGAGGGGTCGAGAACGCGAGGCGCAGTAAGAGCATGGGAGGAGGCTGGTGGGAATCTCCTGACAGCATCCCACACTGCGTGCAGTACGGGGATGCTCGAAAGAGAAGCCAAGGGGATGGGTGCTTGCTCGTCATCCTCAGATGTCTTGGTTAGGGACTTCTTTGGCAAGTAGTATCTGATTTTCTTGTAATTATCCAACGCAAATGTTTGCAAAGTGTTATTGCATCTGTTTTGCGTGTGAGGAATTGCATCATGCTGAGAGCAAAGCCCAGATTTTCAAACACACTTAAGCACTCTGTGCCGGTGTCCCCATCCAGGGTCCCGGGGGAGCCTTGCGATGGTGAGGGGACCAAAGCTGCCTCACCCAAACCATGCCACGGGGCTCGTCCTCCCCTCTGCCAGCCCATCTCTGACACAGGAGTGATGGGAGCAGGCTGGGGAACCGGGATGCTCTGGCCGCTGCCGCGGAGGGGCAGGGAGTTAAGTGGTGTGAAGGGCCCTGAATGGGCTGCCTGCGAGGTGGCAGGTTATGGCTAATGACAAACACGTGCCACTGATAGGTACATGCTTTCTTGACCTGCCTTAATTTTTCTAGCCAGGCCTTTAATTGCCAGGGAAAGGTATAGACAAATGCAATAAAAAAGCCAAACAAATCAGAGCTATAGCAAGGCTCTACAAGGAAATACGTTTTAGAAAGATTTTTTTTTTTTTTAATTAATCGGGATTTTGTTGTCAGGCTAAAACAGACTAAAAATAAACAGCTGTATAGTACTTCATTAAGCTGCCTGCTTGGAGTGATTTTCCCATTGATTAGTCTCAGGGCTAATGCTGGTTCATTCCTCATTTCATTGCTAATTAACATCAGCTCTGCTCCTGACCACTTGACCGCGCTCTCTCTGTGAACATGTGCTGGTTTGGCAAGTAATAACTGCTCCCTCCTTAAAAGAGAGAATTAAGGGAGAAAATAGCTATCAAGCATAGATCTCTGGCTGCTTCTGCTGTAAGGAGAGAAAACTGTAAAACCGTATCGGCCCGTATGAAGGGTAATAAACATAGTTTACAGAGCGCAGGAGTTTGATTGAGGAACTATGTAAATACAGATGATGAGCTCAAGCTGCCGTATGAATTGACAGGCTTGGCTCATCTCCTGTCAGTCGAGTTGATTCAGGCTCTTCTGGGATGCTCGCGGTGCAGATTACCTGACCCAGGGGCTTACGGCCGCCAACCGTCAGGGAGAGGGCTGCTTTGGATGGGCAGCACTTACTTTTCCAAGTCTCTGCAATGTTCTCAGAGTCTGAATAATGAAATGCGTTGGCAGCGGGTATGGCAAAAGCAGGAAACATAACGCCACAGTTAAAGCTTTGTCAGGCCACTTCCATGCAAGTGGAATATAGATGAAAATAGGGGAATGAAATACTAGAATTGGCATGGATGCACTCTGAGGGAAATATCTAACAACTTTAATGAAATTAGCAGCCTCTGTTCTGGGTGAAAAGGTCAATTTTTCCATAAAACTCAAGTAAACTGGCATTTTGGAAAACATCTACTAAACTTGGCACAGAATAAATAACATTATCCCAAAGTCTTGGTTCAATTCCAGATCATAGCATTTTCTTTTAATTGAATTGGGTATTGCATTTCATTTTCAGAAAGTCTTTTTTTTTTTAGTCTAACATTTTGAAGCATTCATATCTCGGAACTAATCAGAAACTCAGCCTTATACAAATCTATCAATCAGGAACAGTCACTGGAGAGAGATCTTGCCTGAGTGATAATCCTTTTCTACCTACTTTTGAGCAGAATCCTAATTCACTTGTTCATCAATTACATAGTTTATATATTTCCAGCATTAATTTAATGGATTTAGGGCTCATTCTTGCAAACACTTCTGCACGTGAGTAACTTTATTCGTGCAAGCAGACTGCTCGTGTGAGTAAAATTAACCATGTGAGATACTTGTAGGATCAAGCTTTGTGGTAGTCGTATGTGTCCACGCACAAAGCCATTGCCTTCCTAATTCCCCTTCTTTGATCTTTAGTAACAAAAAGCATCTTTTACTCACATAAGTAAGAAAAAAAATATTTAACTATTTAAAATTTTAGTAACTGCACTAATTATGATGATAGAGAAGTCATTCCTGTGTTTAAAAACATAACTACTTTGGGTGAGGTTAATGCTACTTCTATGAAGTATTGCATGATTGGTTACATCATGTGGCTTTCATGGGTCGTTCTGGAATTGGGCTCAGAGCAGAGACATAAGTGTAGAATATCCTGTGTTGTTGTCAACTGTGACTGTAGACAAGGCTAAAACTATGTTGTACTTTATTCAGTTGGAAAAAGGAAATGGAATTTTGCTTTGTGTTCGCAGGATACATCCAGCATCTCTTCTTTCTAAAAAGATGCCTGTAATATTTTTAACTTTTCTCATGATACTTCCATTTCCAGTCCTGGTCAGAAGCAAACAAATCAGCAAATAAATATTTATGTTAATAATATAAAAACAAGAAAAATATTTCTTTGGATGCTTTTGAACTGTAAAGTCCTCTTTGAGGGGAGTGTCTTGGTCTCTTGCTTTTGGTAGGTCAGTAGTTATACTCTCCTGCTTGCATTCAGGTATTTCATATTTTGCTCTCCTGTGGACAGGTATCAGTGGATGGTAAAATACTGATTCATTGTTGACATAAAAATAACCCCAAAGTTGTGGTTTTTTCATCTCATTTATGTAGTGAAATGAGCATATCCACATACTTACGCATGTATGTATTGGCACCGAGCGTAGTTCTGCAAGATGGTGTCCAAGCTGCTCGTTGACTGAGCTTTCGGGGCAGCCGTCAGGCTTCACTGGCTGCGTGATGTGGGCTAACACTGGCAGGCAGCCCCCGGGGTGCAGGGATGAGCTCTGGTGCCCCACTGCAGGATTGGAGAGGACTCCAACGGTGATGGAGAGAAAAGCAAACAAATGAGCCAAGCGCTACAGGCAGGACCGAGGCTTGGAGGTGGTGGGTGCCTGCAGTATTGCAGATTTAGCTAAAGCACTAAATCTGTGCATGCTTCCTTACCTGGTACCAAAGCATTTAATAATGAAGTTGAAAGCCAGGTGTTTTCTGGTTTTCTTCTCTGCCCCATTCAAATAAAGCCAAAGGAAGGAGCTAAGACAGTTTTCAAAACTCTTATAAAGGTGGCATATCTTAAATAAGATCTTGGGGGAGACTGATTTGGATGACGGAGACTTTGTGATTCTCAGCAGTAGGGCTATTTGATCTAAACCTTCTGATAAAAATACCCTTTCTGGCCTTGTTACCCTCACTTACTAAAAAGAAAATGAATCCTTGAGTTTTCAGAGTTGAAAGCTACCACGAGGGCCTCAGTCGTTTGAACAGGCATATCATATTAAACAAGCTTCAGTAGCTTCGTGTTTCACTACAGGCTAGAATTTGGTGAATAAAGTACCGTTAATAGCTCTTACAAACCTCTGGATGGACACCCAAAGGAGAGGAATAATACAGTTGCAGTATTACAAGTCAGCAGCATATTAAACATTATTTTTTTTCCTTAGGAAAGGATTTCCTGTAGAGGTCCTGAAGAAAAATAAGTTTCATTAGTCGAGCGTCGAGCAGAGATAGAGCAACAGGATTGATTGTAATAAGCCTCTCCTTTTTACTGAAATCCATTACTTTCTGAGCTATTAAGTGATGAAAGGGATTAAGAGAATAAAAAAATATAAGCGGGACTGTATTCGTAAATCTAATAAAGTTGATAACAGTAGCGCATTTTGTGAAATTTGCATGTGAATTTATAACATCCTAATCCATCGGCAGGCAGCATTACGCTGCAGAGGGAAGGGGGTGCACTATGCATACAGGATAAAAATGCAAGAGCAGAATTTCTGGCCAAGAAGCTTTTTTTTCTTTCCATATGGATATCCATATGTTTTATCACACATTCCATACTTTTGGTGCCAGGATCCATATGTTTAGCTTTTGCTCAAATAAAAGACTAAAATAATTCTTCATTATCTCTTTCTTCCTAGCTGGTGTTTTTGTAGACATAACCAAATGTGATGCTAGATGTTTGAGGCATACCCAGATAGGATGCAGTTGGATCTCATCAGAGGTATTTAAAACCAGTACCTGGGGAGTTCAAGGGCTGGATTATCTACTGAGTATAATGCTCCTTGACAGTGCTTGAACAATACAGGGGATGCTATCATCTGATTGCAAAGTCCTGGCAAGGCTTTTCCCCTATAAAAGAGAAGCTCCTTTGGGAGCAAGAATGAGAATTTTCCTCCTTTTTATTTTAATTCTTGACCCACACCTCTGCCTCTGTGCTTCTGCTGAGAGGTGTGTGATGCAGGGAGATGACATGTCAGAGCTTTATTTTACTTCTGCCTTTTCTGCTTGCCCAAGGCCTGCAGTTCATAGAATAGCAGCAGAATTTAGAAGTGCTGATACAGAGAATTTGGCGTTGGCATAAGGATGGTGCATCACCATCTCCTTGACATGACCAGTCTGCTCTGTGCCAAGCAGATATCACTTGCCAAGAATTGTATCTAACAAGGTTTTGGTTTTCCTTTTCCCCCCTCCTTTCTTTTTTTTTCCTTTTGATGGAAATGTTAATATGCTTGTAAAGGTGTAAAACATAATTCAATATCCATGGTTAGACCTTGGAATGGGTACCAAGGAATCATCAACAGTAAAATCTTCATGTTGGCTCTCTGGTCAGATCCCATCTTCCCTTGGACTTCCAGTACTTTGCTGGGACAGCACGCAGCAGAAAAGCAGCTGTGGTGTGTGCATTTACTTCTCTTGGGAGTTTGCCTTCCAGCAGGTTCTGACTGTCCTATGGCTATGGCATTTTTAAATTGCAGAAGGGGTAAGGAATATCCTTTAATTTTGAATAGGAGAAAACTAGGGTAGTCATAATCACAAGCATTACAGTACGCAGTTCCAAAATAAAGGCAGCAAAGTGAATATTTTATTCACAGTTCCCACCTCTAGCCCATGAAATGGGACCCTGAGGTAGGCCTGGAGTTATGTCCTATCCTCTGTATTCCTGAAGGTAATAGAAATTATTGTGAAAGTTTAATAACCATTGTGCACTGCAGTATTATCTTTCACATGGAAGAAAGAAAAGGCAACTACCTTTTCTGAATAAACCAAACAGCACCATCTTGACTTTAGAGAGGAGACTATCAATGCCGTAAGAACCCCACAAAACAGCTACATCTTGGATAGACTCATTATATTAATTTTCAGCTAACCCCACACTCATCAGAGACAAAAGCAAAACTTACCACTGATATAATTCAAAGCAGACATGACTCCTGATATTATTTGTACAGAAGCTATAGGGAAACTTAACCTTTCTTTTGCAATTTACTTGTGAAAGTTTCATCCATTTGAGGTTGAATTTATTTTGCATTTCAGTGGAAAGAGGCTATCATTTTTTCAGCTCTACTTTTCCTTCCCAGGGTTGTGGCTCTTGCAAGGTCAATGGTAGGTTTGTAGCAAGTTGCCACTTGCAAACTACCTCATGGGTCTTGATTAATAGTGCAGTGAGCCACTATTTAAAAGCGATGGCTCACAAGGTGTGCCCCTCGCGTGGTGGCCTTCTGCACGTGGCAGTTTTTGGGCATGATGGGTCAGACATCTCAGTTCAAGCTCCCCATCTGCCTGGCCCGTGTATGCTATCCCCACTGGAGATCTGTGTGTCAGGAGCTGATATTTGGACCCCCCAAAATGGCAAGAGGCTGGCAGTCACCCACTTATATTCATACAGGGAGGATAAACTCTAAATACTAAATGCAACTCAGGCTAATTGTCCAGAGAAATTGAGTGACACCTTGTGTCCTTTCAGAAATGACTCTTTTGTAAAAAAGCTGTGCTTTTTTTCTTTTCCTCTCCCCCCTCCGCCCCAGCATTTGAATACCAGATTGAGCTAATTTTAAGATTCCTCAGGGCAGTGGCACTGCATTCCTTCCACTCCGCTATTCCTTACCACATTACCTCACCGCATCAGCACTCGTATCTCCCGCTGATGGCATCCAGTTTCCATTCCATTCACAGCGGCCAAGGATCATATCTCTGATCCACTTAGAAACACAATGATCTCTACCCCTGAGAATGCAAACGCTTTCTCAGTGAAATCTATTGATCTGCAGGGCTCTATTTCTGGCTTTCCATTCACTCACTTGATGTTTGGGATGCTGCATGTTCTTTCTGGGGAAAGAGTTAACTTGGCTACTAGGAACTCACTGAAGAACATTTCTGCAGAATCCAAAGATAGACGTGATCTCTTACATATTCTTTTGTCTGTACAAATACTACACTTCTTAACAGAGCAAAATGAAAACCTCCTAGCCAGCACTGTGACAATGATAGACCTGAGCATGCTATCACATTCTTATCCCAAGCCAGTTCACTGAGCATGCTAATGTTGAGTAGAGCCAGGCAAGCACATGCTGACTTCTGCAAGGGAAGAGGTAAACAGTTTACATGTGGTGTCCAGGCTAGGGGGATTTACAGCCTAAAAAGAAAATAAGATCAACAGGCAAGAGCATTGAATGTGAAGAGTAATGTGGTTTGACAAACATACAAAATCAGTGAAAGCACTTTAATGAAAAAAAAAAAAAAGTTGTTTTTTTGTTTTTTTTTTTTCCTGAAAAGTGTTCCTGCCAGGGAACTTGACTCTGGGCTCTGTTAGAAGTATAGTTATAAAGAAAAGCAGGGATTTGAAGGATGAGTATCCCAGCCTCCCCATGCAGGTTATGTATTGAAATAGGCCTCTCCAGGAGGCAAGCCCAATGTGTGCTGCAAATGATGCTCAGGAAGTCCTCTTCTTTCATCACTGATAGCACAGGCTATAGAGCAAATACACCTACATGCCTAACTTTGGCCTCACTGGTGTTCAGAGATGTTCACCACCACCCCCAAATGGGATTTTGGTTCTTAAGCTATGGGATTTTGAGGATTTTTCGGGTATTGTTCAACATTGACCTTGAACTCATATTTAAAAGAAATCCAGGCACCATGATGTTGAGTGAGCTATGCCTGAATTAATTTAATTATCTAGACCTTAGACAATTTTGAAAATATGACCCGTAATTCATGTCTTCCGGGTTCCAGCTGAGTGCCCTGTTTTCTCTACTTGCACATGACAAATGAATCCACTGTTTCTGTGTGGGTTTTTTTAAATACAGATATTAGGTTATCGCTCGGTCTAAGAGAAGATTTTTATTATTCAACACTTAGCTACTATGCTCCCGGCAGTCTAACCTGGTTTGGTCTTGATTGTGTCACTCACTCCTATAGCTACAGTTGTTTCCCACCACTCATAGTGTTCAGTCTAAAAACTGACACCGTACAGGTGAGTTAGGCACGGATGGGGAGGGTTCCAGGTAAAATAATTATAGGTTTGATTACTGTGATTATATACAATTATAATCTTTCTTAGTATATCCATGAAGAGTACTGATCTATGGGAGAATTTGACTTGTGAAGGAGTATTAAATTTTTACATAGAAACTTACTCTGAAGTTAAACAGATATGGGCTCCCCATGTGCAGGATTAGTAGGTAGTTGGTGGTGAACTGCCTTACTTCACTTCCTCCTTTCGCAACAAGGGTTTTTTCACCTCTTCTCTTGTGAGCTTTGCCTGCAAGGTACATAATAAGAAATAACTAGTGCACTTCTTTCTAACTTTCCCATGTAGCCAGCTCCTCTAACTGTTCAGCGTTTTGTCAGCATTTCCAAATTTAAACTGAGGGAGGGGTAGGAAATTTCTCCTTCCTAATCAAAAAACGGAGGAAGAATAGTATAAAAATATGAACACTGAAATGAATATGTAATGTGATGTAACATCCTTGTCTGGACAGTTCATTACCTTTACAGTAATAACTTAGTTTAACGTTCAAAAAATTCCAGGGATGATCCTTCCCTGCTTACGGATATGAAATAGGCTTGTACACATACATACACACAGGTGAAAGCTTCCCCTCCCTTCATCTTTGTGGCAGGTACAAACCATTGATCATCTCTGATTTCTGCAGAAATTGGGGGAGTGGGAGGGCATCTTTTAAGAAAAGCCCAGAGCTACTTGCCCAAGTCTTTGATAAATCCAGTTCTCTTGACTCTAAGTCCTGTACCTTAGCAGCCTTCTCCCAGCAAATGACACAGATTGTAATTCTTTGGCATAAAATAAGAAAGACTAATTACTTTGAAGATTTTATTACTTTGTTTCTCAGTCCTTGCTCCTAGTACACCGTTCGCTAATGCCTTTCCCTCTGAAAGAAGAGACCGTTGAACTCTTTCCATCTGCCTCCCTTATCTGTACATGCACATAGTACGCCTATGCACACAGCACCCGTAGGTCTCGCTAGAAGAGAGTGTCTTCTCTAGCAGGTTATTGTGACGTGCCCACCACCAAAAGAGTTTCTGTACTGGTTTGGTCAGCAACTTTACAAGATTTCAAGCTTCTCTCTTGCCACCCCCTCCCTCTCCTTGTTCCAAATAAAGAACTTCCAGCAGCGGCACATTTGCCCTCTGTAGACATGTAACTACTGTTGTATTACGGGGTTTTGGTTTGGTTTTTTGCCAGCTACTTGACATTGTTTTACAGCTGGACTGTGCGGCTATTTCCAAAAGGCTCAGCTAATTCTGTTGTCCTTTTTTATCAAGGAAATTCTTGAGAAACCACAATAAAGCAGCTGTAACCCTGGCGATGCTTACAACTGCGGCCAAAAATAGAAATTGGTGCTTCATGCATTTTCTTAATGAGGGTATAGGGTTTTTTCAGTGTGGTCCTTGACACCTAGCCAAGTTAGGGCTTGGCTCTAAATGTTTAGTGCAAGCTTTATAAATAGCCCTAGATCAACGGGGCACTTCTTTTTCCCAGCGGCACGCCCTCTCGGGGCTGGTCCTTCCCAGGGCTGCTTGGGGCAACTGCGCTCTTGGGACACGATGGAGTATCTGCAGTGAGTCTTTTAGGCCACAGTTGCCAAATACTTCATGGGAGGTGCTGATCACCTTGGGTTCCCGTTGGCTTGGAGGAAGAGGCTCAGCATCTTGCAGAATTAGGCCCGTAAGCGTTTGTTATTAATAACTGCCTTCGTGTTCGTTTTGCTTACAGACGGGATTTATTTGGCTTTCAACCATCAGCAAAAGTGTCCCTAAAACTGGATTTTTTATGTTTTCTCTTTACAAATAGAAAACCTTGCTTTATTTGCCAACTCAAATAAGAGTTTACAAACATGAGGTTTTTTTTCTGTGGCACATAATGTGGCCAGTAAATGGGTACAAAACAGCTTGATGCTGGGATTTCACAATGTTCCCACAGGCAGGAGAGAGAGAGAGGAGGGAAGATGAATTAAAACTTTGGGAAAGTTCAGTCAACAAACTAAGAAGTGCAGACATACTGATTTATAAAGATACTATAACTTTTAAACGTGTACTTTCAATCTGAAGGACTGCAGTAGGGATTTAAATCATGACTATTTAATTTTTTAAAATTACATAAATTAAGTGAACAGCCCATTAATGGGACGCCATCAGGATCACATGGCCAATTCAGTTCAAGTTATATTATCTTGCTGGCCAGATTTGAATAAGAATTAAGAAATTACTATTCAAATAGTATGGGACATTGATCCTCATTCACAATGAAATTCGTCACCATAACTACCCGGAATTCCACTGCTTTCGCAGAGGTGTTCCACTGAATCTTC
This sequence comes from Balearica regulorum gibbericeps, assembly GCF_011004875.1. Lineage (NCBI taxonomy): Eukaryota > Metazoa > Chordata > Aves > Gruiformes > Gruidae > Balearica > Balearica regulorum. The sequence goes on along the minus strand of NC_046186.1, from coordinate 103,660,616 downwards.
TTTATGGAGCAACTAGAAAAGAATCGTATTAGTTGGAGGAAAAAAAGCTGCTAATTAGTTGCTCTGCCTACATGTTAAATGAAGTCTTGTCTTGCAGAGAGTTCACAGATAAGCAGCAAGGCCTGACTAATGAATCGTACCCCAGATCCAATAGACGGTGAACATCTTCCAGTTGGTCCATCGCTTGACTAAAGGTTCACCTCAGGATCTGTCCTAGCGAGAGGAGCTTGCCTCTTATTTAGCAGCTGACACTTCATATTTGGCCTTGGCAAATGGAAGCATGTGTGTTAGGGTTAATCAAGCTGAGTGATGCTCTTTAAAGATAAATCGTTCTCAGTGAAATATCTTCCAGAGTTAAACTGAATAACCAAAATTTGCCATTACATGCAACTATTCAGTTACTTCCAGAATTGTGGAAACCTGTTTGAAAACACCTAAAACTTAGTTCAGTGCTACACTATGTCAAGAACGTGTAAAGCGTAAAACAGAAAGCTGCTACGAACGGTCAAGCAACTCATGTTATAGTTTAAAAACACAAAGTCAGCATTATTAATCTTAACTAAGTTCAGTTTATTTCATAAATATTAATTTTACCAAGCAACAGCAATTTTACCTGACTTAACTGCAGTACATTTCAAGTCTAATTTCTGTGATAATTAAAATGTGAGTATCAGAATCTAATTCTGCTTTTGCACCATTTTTTTTCCTGCATTTTAACTCCATTGACTTGCTGCTAATTTACACTGGCATAAATGCAAGACTACTAGGCTCAGCAGTTCAGCATGTTGAGATCAAAACCTTTTAAAACCTTTTACTGACAGAGAATGCTTGGAATGGCAGATGCTGAGTATTTGCATTGTTGAGCATTTACAAAATGTGACAGTTGTATATAAATACTAAAATGAATGCCATCAGGTAATTTATCTGACCGCATGTCAATTGAAATTAGCATTCTGGAGTTTGCAGTCCACAGAAAGAATTGTAGTATGTGGTTGTGAATATTTGCATTGCATACCATTACCCAATGTTTCATAGAGTGGTACCTGTGTCTGATGTAACATAGGTGTGTTCCCTTGAAGAGACTGCCAAAATTTATTCATGTTATTTTTTTATGAAGTCCTTTCTACACCTGGGCTCCCCTAAGGTCACAAATTATGATCGTAGGCGCTTTTCCCTCTTTTTGCTTATAAGGAGTAGCTACAGTAAGAGTGTGGTAGCAGGGAGTAATATCAGCATGACCGTCAGTTTCAATAATCCACTTGAAATAATCACAAAACATAAAAAGTGTCTGTGTAACAAAGTTAAGCAATCTGCCACTCACTGATGGTTACCTATGCTCTTAGATAAGAAATAAACCCACACTTTTCTCTTTTTTAACATTCTCTAGCATTCTTGCATATCTCTTCACTGCCAGCATCTTACCAGCAACGTCATAAGACAGGGACTTCTCATAGGTTTTGTAGCTATGACTAGAAGCAGAAGAGCCTAAAACCTCAGAGGAAAGACTAGGCTAGTAAGATTTGTGTTCACATTTGCAGTCCCAGTTGGTTCAGAGACACTTTTAGAGAAGGAGCTAGTGATGATCTGAATAATGATCTGAATTTGACCAAAATTCTAAACCTTTTGATTTAGCTGGTGTGCTGAAACTGATCCTGAATATTTTTTTTTTTTTTTAAATACGATATTTAACTTTATTTTAGAAGGTTACTTGGTACTGGTGTTCTGGTTTTGACATTTAAATTCCAAGTCAGCAGAAGGTCATAGATGAGGATGCCAACAGGGCTGTGCTCTGCTATCTTCAGCTGATAACGAGAAGGAAACGTATACACTGAAAACTCATGATTTCCTGGTGTAGCATAAACCAAAGACTTAACAAACAAACTTATATTACTCATCTCTTTTGTAGTAACTTAAGCTGTAAACGTGAGCTTGAATTTTACTTGATGCGCTGCTCCAGTACAGTGAATTGCAAAGTCCTGTGCTGGCCATACACTGGTGTTGGTGGGATGCTGATGTGGAAAACAAGAACAAAGTTCTTGGGAAAGAAGTACATCAAGGAGATGATGTGGGATCTGACTGTGAGCAGAGCACAACTTAACAATTATTTTTTGTGTGACTTTAAATCTTAACTGGAAGAAATGAAATGTCTATTGGGCTGGTCGTCTGACAGTAGCCTGAGATTTTTATTTATTTACTTTGTTTTAGGATGTTGAAGTGTTATTGTTTGTAGTGCAGTAGCAACTAGAGACTTCTGTCCCTTTGTGCTAAGCAAAATGCAGGCATGTAGCAAAATGACAGTTTCTACTATGCAGTGACTCAGCTGAGAGTGATTTTTAAAGGGAGGGTTTCTGAAATTCCCCAAGTTTGCTGCTCTGTTGTTTCTTTAAAGATTTCAGTTTTCACTGCCTTTTGAATACTCTTGCCTTGTCTACGGAGTTTTCTTCTGGCCAAGGAGGAGAAACTCTTCAGTGTGTTTTGCGTGGTTAATGACAATTAACCAAAAAAAAAAAAAAAAAACCCTAAAATAGATTTGTTGCAGGGTCAATAAAATTTGTTTTACTTCAGTTTTAGCTGGGTTTGTTTTTAATAAAGAAGTTAAAAAAAAAAAAAAAAAGGACAAATTACTTCAGGCAGGTGGTAGATGTGGGGGATTATACAAACTAGCTGTTTAGAAGCTGGCTGGCAAGCCTTCTACCTATGTGTCAGACCATTTTTTAATGGTTGTATTTTCTCCTTACCTGCCTCTCATCTTAACTCTTCCTGTCTAATGGAAATGTAAAATGAGCTTATATGACACCAGGATGAAAAACCTGCATAGTTGCCCAATTGTCAAGTCTTCTGTTGCACATGGATAAAGGGGAGTATTTGGCCTCCAGTGCCGGGAACTGTGAAGGGAATTTTCCTGCATCAAAATGAGTATCTAAGCAAGATGCGTAGTTTTGGGTGGGGTGTGGGGTTTTTTTTCTTCTTTTGAATGCACACACAAATGCTTTTGTATGTAAGACCTGTATTCATACAACAATAGTGATTTGATAACAGTTCCTGGAGTGGCCCCCTTTGAAAAATGCTTTGTAAGCACCTTTTTTGTTTTTTTTATTTACTGCCAACCTGTGTTAGATCACATAGCTCTGAAGAAGAAAAAAAAAAAATAATTGAAACTTTGCTTTGTATTTCTCTTCTGTCTTGAACTGAAACTCAAACCAAAAGTACTCAGGCTCGTGCCTAGGCTGAGCTCGGTTCCGGCAGGCGCGCGAGGCTGCGCTCAACAAAAGCGCTTCAGCACAAGCTGAAGTGTTGCCGAAATTCAAAGCTCGCTCTTGCAGCAGCGTTGGTTGGGAGGGAAGCGGGGACATGCAGAGACTTGACCCTTCTTCCCAGCCCACCTCCCATTTGCTGCGGGAGTTGTGGAAGAATTGCTGCTGGGCCCCGTTTTGTTGCCCAGCGCAGCCCGTGGGAGGGCTCCCAGTGCCTCGCTGCTGCTGGTGGTGTCGTAGCAGGGGGAAGGAAGGAAGGATGGACCCTCAGTAAAAGAAGGACGGTGCCTTCCCTCTGCTGGGGCTGCGTTAATGCAGCAGTGTAGCAGCAGCTCTCCTTTTTAAACAGCTTTATTTCTTTATTTTTTCTCCCGTAGAGTAAGCTGACCAGATTTGCAGTTTATAAAACTGGGACAGCCTTGCAGGGGATAGGGTTGTCCACGCACCATCTTCAGGGGATAATAATATCCGTCAGAGAATGACTGCCACGACAATTGCAGAGAGAGGTCAATTGCCGTGTGCATGTACCCACGCAGTAAAGAAGTTTCCTTAAAGAGAGAAGGACGGGGAAGGCTCCCAAATTGGGTGCTGCCTTTCGTTAGAGCTGGAGCAAAGCGCTCGCCGAGCAGTTGAACTGCGGACAACGTGCTCCCGTAAACTCTTCACCTCGGTATTGTTTAGAGAGAAGAAGGGCTGCGAGAATTGGTTTAAATAAATAAACAGAGCTAGCAAGGATCCTTTCAAGCTCTCCCCGCTCCGGGTTTGCAGCTAGAAGTAAAATATTGTGGATAACAAAAAGAAATCGCTCTCCTATGAGCAGTGTTTTTCTTCTTGTGCTCTGGATCTCTCTTTGTACCAGGCACCCAAGTGCGGCTCCTGCGATTTCTTCTGTCTCAGCTGGTCCCACGGAGCCGGGGTTAGCTGACGTTGGGGGTATGCTCCGGGGGCTGCCTGTTTTATCTGGCTCTTCCCGAGGGGTTGGATTAGTGGCGTGCAGCGAGGGAAGGCAAGGCAGCGGTACTGTGGGCGTTTGAAGGTTTAACGTAGCTGCTGGACGAACGGCGACTTGTACAAAACCTTCTGGTTTGTACGCTCACTGCAAGTTTTCAATGGGGAAGATTTTTATTTTTTTTTCCCCTGTATGTTTTTAACTGATATATAGAGCAAATGAAACGCAATTTGAACCAATCTTTGTTTCTTCTGTTGACACCTCAGGGGCAAAGAAGAGCAAATAGCCCCGAGCCTACCTGGCCCGTTTGAATCCCAGCCGCGTTTCGAAACCTGCTGGTTCAACAAAGCCCTGTTTACCTGTTGCTGACGGGACAGCTGATGCTCCCTTCCCCTACCTGGTTCATGTTGTTCCCAGGGGCATTAACAGTAGGAATTACAAACTTGTGCATATAGAAAGGAGAATTGGATTACCTGGGGAAGATTATAACAGTGAGGCTGTCAGCCTTTTAGTTTTCCCTCAGTATTTAAAGCTGTGGATTTAGTATTGCATCTCTTCTCCTGTGACAGTAGTATACACGCACACGTACATATGTATGCACCTCTCTGACAGCCACTCAGACTTGAATCCTGCTCTTCTGAAGTGCTTTCCAGTCTCCAAAATGAATCAGATACTCAATAATATCCTTCTATTTGGTCTCTATTGCTGGTTACCACCATACATGCCTGGTGCTACTACAAATCAAGCCTTTTGTATTTTTCCATCACAATTAATGTTTTAAATAGTCAAATACAGGTAAGTCTTAGCTGTGTCATAGCTTGGTGAATGTCACAAGGAGGTAGATCACTTAATTGGTATGTTTTAAGCAAATCTTTGAAAGGAAATGGGAAAAGCACAAGAAATTAAAGACGGGAATATTTTTTCTTCTAATATGATGATAGGACCAAATTTAGATGAGGAAAAACTGAGACTGTAAGTCAGATGTTTTTTCCTCTTACAGAAGACAGCAAACTGATAAAAGCAGGAGGAAGATCGTATTTGTTAAAAGCTTCTGATATCTTGAAAATGATATACATCATTCCATTTCTCGACTTTCACTCTTGTCTAAACAATTTAAAGACAACAATTAGACCATCTATTTTGTGTACATGTGGTTATCTATTTACCCGTATGCATCAGTGTGTGCACATGTGTATGTAAACATGTGCCCATAGGTGTGCTTTTAGAAAGCTATTCAGTAATTTTTTTTCCCCAACTCCCGAGATTTCAGTGTTTGACCCCCTGCTTCAAAAAAACAAGAGATTAACCAGGACCTGTTATTTTGACATCAAATGCAAGCCCTAAACCGTTGCTAGGATACAGGATGTGGCACTAATAATATTGCCGTGGTGTAAGGTTATATTGTCTTAAGTGTGGGGAGCAGGCCGTATTGTAAATCTAAGCAAGTTGATAGAAGAGATAACGATTGCTGCTCTTACACTGTAATTAAAAGGAAGGGAATGTGTATAAAACAATTTGGTCATATAGTCTGCTTTTATTTGGACAGTAAGTGAAGCACTATCAATAAGCAATTTCATTACAGTCAGTATGGGTTTTGTCTACTTTCAGTTTCCATCTGCATTAATTTAGAGTAACTCTATGGGTTTATTATTGATTGACACCAGTTTAAGTAATGCTAAAATTTGGCTGTGATATCCAGCTGTTAATTTTCTCTCTTTTTTTTTTTTTTTTTTTGGTGATCATATTAATTGAAACTTGGCTTCTGATTTCAGTGGTATCAATTCAGAGGTGTTATCTTACACTTTCCATAGGGCTCAAGTGAGCTGCAAACTTGGTATGTTGTGGGGGGAAAAAAAAAGTTTGCCTTTGCTTTTTGTTGTAGACTTGGGGGAGTTGTATAATTGTCTCGGATGTCACATCTAAATTGGCTCAGATGCAGTGTCTAAATGAGCCAAATCCAGTGCTTGTGTGACCGTACAAAAAACCAGATGTTTTTATTACTTTTAATTTGTTTTGTCTTTTCAGGAGGGGAAAAAAACCCCAAAACACACACACCCAATACAAGAAAAACGGAGGTTTATTTCTTTTATTTTATTTATCCCAGCGAGTTGTGTTGAGGAATGGCAGTGGTTTATACGCAGCCCCCGCGTGCGGTCGCCACTCGTAAAGCGGCTTGCTCGTGTGGAGTGAAAGCCTGCACTCTGCTGTAGAGCTGAAGTCTCTATCACAGAGGAGAAAAAAAAAAAAAAGACCTCTGACTACACAGGCGACAGACAGGGGTAGGCGCAGGTGGAAAGCAAACGTAGTTACCTCCTGGTCAAGCTGCCCACTAAGCGTACAGTGGGCCGGATCAGTGCGGCAGCCTCCTTGCCTGTGAAAATTGGTGATTATCATAGGTGAGGATGCTGCTGGTGATCCTTGGCTTCTTCAGCACTGTTGAGGCAGACAGATCATAGGCTGTTCCATGGGCCTTATTGAGATGCAGAATGACCCTTCGATGTACTTAATGTGGGTGTGTTTGTCCTATCACAAACGCCGAGTTGAAGGGACATCCCAGCTGAAAAGTAGTGTGAGATGGATGATACTGTATTTATTTGGGCCAATATAGTGCATGTTTGGATCACGCATAACCAGACAAGCCATTGTGGGTCTAACTGGACCACTCAAAGAGGTCAGTGCCTTCACGGAGAGATAATGTGAGCTTTCCCACTCTGGGAGTGGGTGCAGTGAGTGAAGCTGCTGAAGGTTGTACTGGAGCAGACTGGAGCGCTCTTGGTGAGGCTGCACTGAGAGACTGCTGGTCAATGGTGGAGAGCACCACCACCCTAAAGCAGCAGAGCTGCTTACAGCAGGTTTCTCTGTCCTTGTTCCTGCAGTCACCGAGGTGTGCCCAGTTTGTGAAGCATGCCAGGCTTTATTCCTTGTGTTGCCACAACAAAAAGTTTTTCTTTTTCCAGGAGTAACAGGCAAGGATCGTGTGCTCAATGTTCACGTAGCCTGACCCACTGGTTGATGGCAAAGAAGATACTTCAGATCCAGCAAATATCTAACCCATTGACTAATAAAAAGAGAGGTTCTAGACAGCTGATTTAGGCTGCATAGCAATGTATTAGCAGACTAGGTTATGTCTGGCAGTTATTGATTTCAATAACTATATGACTTCGTAGTGTCGCACCACCTATACTAGTTTGTGCTAGTATATTCACTAGCAATTATTTTAGGTCATTTGAGTCGAACGATGAAATATTTCCATACCTATTTAATCACATCTGTGTGAATATCAGGTTAATTCTTGTGAAATACCTTTTAAGATGTTAGCTTTACCTTCCCTATTCTATGCATAAAGACACGTAGGTTCAGCCCCTAGGCTACCAGACACCTGAAAAATCAGATTTCTGTGTCGCGTGTCTCCTAGTTCTCTGGTTTCAGGACACTGCGATTTTAGAAGTGCAACTATGAGCCTAATCAAAACGAAGTTGGATGTGTAATAAGAAAAGTAGAAAACAGTCTACATATTTTGGCTAAAAAGCCTTCTCCAAGGTCAAAAAGAAAACCAGTAGCAGAGCCAGGAATAGAACCGCTATCTCCCAGGCCTTTTTCTTTTGCTTCTGTCCCAAAAGACACTATGCAAGGTACAATATCCATTTGACAAATTGCAGAGTTATGTGATGAATTGCATTTATAATGCACATTTTATGGCCTCTTTTGGCCACTTCCTACTAATCCATCTTTCCTGGGGTATGTTCTTAACACTCCACAGCTCTCAGTGGCTATTAAACAACAACACAAAAATGTTCTTTTCTCCCAAATGTAGAATTTACCACAACTTCTTTGGCCTGAAGCAGAGGCCTAAAAATATTTAGGCCTGCTCAACTGACAGGTTTAAGGCCCGATGCCCTTCAGCTTAAGAGGGTAGAAAACAATTTTTGTATGGTGAAAGGGGCATGGGAATTTCTCAATTTCTTGTTAAAAACACGAATTCCTTCTACCCCTGCATGTTTATAAAGTCTAATATTTATATATAATTCTCTGATTTGGTACTACTACATGTAATTTGGACTTTTTTCATATGTCTTCCTGCCAAAGCTTTGCCTCTCATTACTCGTGTCAAATCTGAAGCAATCAGCAAGGTACTATTACTACTTAACATCATGTATGTAACATGCACATACATACACTTGCTGACTTAACAGTAACATGCATATTTCAGAATATAACATAGTTATTTAATGAGGTTTTAATTGCTTTAATTTTTGCAATAAATGCTTATGTACTGTGGTGTAGGATAAATTGACTGGACTGGGGCCAGGGCTGCTGGGACATATATAGACGTAGGCTAAGGAAGTACCTCTGATCAGGACAGCTGGAGTTGAATAAAAGCCAGGCAGGACTTATGGGCATCCCTGAAGTTGGGCAAGTAAGATCCTGGATAGGGATGCATCTTAAGAATATGCTTCAGTGCTATGTTGAGGTAAAGAGTTGTCAAAGTTTCTGAGGCGTCTTCATGGTGATAGTTGGGTTTTGGGGGCTGTACTTGTATTACTACCACTAATGCATCATGGTCTTGGAAACATCACTGAACCTTTCTGTCACCTAGTTTATATATCTGTGAGAGAGATGTAAAAACACCTACTTCTCAGAGGTCTTGTGAGAATTAATGAGTGCTGAAGTGCCTTGAAACTCTTGGCCAAAAGTCACTTACAGAGGTATAAAGTAGCATAATTGTCTATGTCTATAATACTGTGTCTCTACATAAATACATGTGGTTGAAAACACAGTTCATCTTAAAAAAAAAAAAAAAAAAAAATTCCAGGGTGCGAATCTAAAAATATTGCTATAAAACTGAGTCCTAAGCTCCATGATAGAGGGCATAGATGAAAACACTTTTAATAGAAGTTACCTTTACTCTAAATTAACATTGAGAATGTACTTAATTTTCAACAAACCTTGTGACCCCTTTCACTCTCTGTCCTTCTCCCTAGAAGACTGGGAGAAATAAACTTGTTACCACACCAGCTTTATCCTCCTGCCGTTGGCATTTTATATTGTGTTTCAGAAAACATGAACCAGGGAAAAAAAAAGTGTTTATTTTTAAATACAAAACTATGTAGACTATTATTGTTGCATTTCTTGAAATGTGTCCAGAATTTGAACCTGGAGGCAATAGACGTGCGAGAGTGAAATTGGTCCCAGACAGTTAATAAATTCTGAGCAGAGATGCATAAATCAGCGAGGGTATTTTTCAAACTTTTTTTTTTTTTTTCCAAAGGGTGGGTATGGGGGAGGGAAATGTCTTTGGAGAATTGTTTTCTATCAGTTCAGAAAATAGAGAAAAGAATTCAGCAATACCCAGTGCTGGTTAGCAGATTGTCATTTTTGGGTTTGATGTTCCTGGGTTTAATTGTCTTTCATGTGAACAATGGCAGGAGCTCTCTAGTGTGCCATGCGAGCATGATAAAAGGGGGCCGTTCTTGCATAGCAATGCCTTTTTTTTATTATTAGCGTAAAAAATTAGCAAGCTGGAAGTCGTTAGAAGGAGTTCCATTGGCATTAATTGTAATGCAGCCTGAATTTGTTTGCAGACCAGTGCGGCAAGACAATAGCAGCAGGGAAAAAAAGCAATATTAATAGCCTTTTACTTATTGTATCATTTTAGTGAGCCTTAATAAGGTGTCTGCTGTCAACTGGAATTTATTAAAATAAAAAAAAAAAAGACATGGTAATTGATGTATTGCAGTAAGTATGGATGAGGGCTCAACTTGATTAATGTATGAGTTGGCTTTTTAAGGCATTTTAAAAAGGCTTCTTAACTGGGTCTTAAGAGACTGGCACAAGCCCACTGTAAACTACCTCATTGCAGTTGGAAAACAGCCTGACAGCTGCTGATGTCTCCTGTGGCTTTGCTTTTTTTTCTGATCAGAGAAAACTGAAGTAATATAGTCCTCGTCAATAATTGCAGTGCTTAAAAATCTTATAAAGGGATTTCTATTCTTCCCTCCGGAGATAACTTTTCAAAGGTTAAATTAGTTTTACTTGTGTGTGCTTCAAATATCTCGGCTCCCAATAAGGATCAAGTTTTGTTTTAAATAAACTGCTAGTTTGTGTGTTGCATTGGATTAGCGCCTTGCTGAATACCTTCTCTTTCAGTACGAGATGGACACTACAAAGCATTTGGTTTAAGTCCAGCTGGAGTCCCCCAAAAAAAGCTTCAAGATATTGATTCACTTGGCTAGTTTAGCTCAGAGATGGGTACTCTCTCTTTGGTTGTCACTGTGTTGTTTTGGGGTTTTTTTGCTTTGTACTGGTGAACTTCACTTGAGTTTACAAAACCATCTTAGTATTCAACATAAATTCAAGAAGTAGTGATGGAAAGATTTGCACGAAGGCCTATGGGAATTAGGGACCCTGATACTCTTTCAGTGTGCACCTGATTTCAAGAAGGTCTCAGCCTAAAGTATTCTTTCTGTTTAGGTGGTTCTCACACTGCCAAAATGCTGAAAGGTATGATAACAGGAAGGTCCAAACTTGTGTGAGGCAGCTGTTTTATGTAGAGTATGAAGAAACAGTTTTGTAGCAATGCGGATTATAAAACAGCAGTATTTCTGTAACTATTTGTAAGTCTTCGTCTTAACCCACCTGTTTTTGTCCAGGGTCAAAAAACAAATATTTGGCACGTTCTATAGAGAAGTCACTTGTGCTTACCTGGCATTTTAGTTGTATTTACCAGGTAGTCAGTGAGCACACAGAGAAGTGCCTTGTGAAGAACAGACGGAAGTGTCACCTATAGAAACAGTTCTGTTAGTCCGAATAAATATATTCCATGTTTTCTGTTGGGGTCACTGTAAGCGTAAGGTGAAGTGAGAGCATCCAGTTTTAATAAAAATTTCCAGATTTGTCACCTAGGATAATAGGTGACTTTTTACTGGCTAGACTAATCAAGGTGGTTCTTTCTGTACCGTTGTCCCCATCAGTGCTGCAAATGTCATCCAAGTAGATATCAAAGTCAAAGGGAGAGAAACAGACTCTTAATTTGTCACAGTACCATGCTGTCTTTCCTGATAGCTCCAGGCCTTTCCCAGAGGAAGTGCTCATGCTTCATTATGGATGTAAGCTTTATTAGTATAGACGTCATCAGGTTCAAGTGTTAGGAAAAGCCTCTGCTTGCTAACAAAGGCCATGGCCTCGGATAATGCAACCGTTCTCCTTACTGAAGGTTGTATGTCGGTGTGGATGATACTCTACTCGTATTTTTTTGACCATCCTGATCCTGCTTGGAGATCCTGTGTGTGATGCGGTTCTCCCTCTGAAGGCTAAAAAGCAGGACTTGAGTGCTCTGTTTTCAGTATGTTCTTGTTGCTTTGGTTCCAGCCGCTTACCAGAGAAAAAGCCTTGTTGAAGCCATTTCGGAAATCTGTGTATAACCTGTCATCAATTCATCCACAGACTGCCATATGTGAATAATACTTCCTTTAAGATTTCTTCTTCAGGTTTCAGATACCAGAAGTGCAGTAGCACAGCATGCGCACTTGTGAGATTTTTATTTTTCTTTTCCATTCTGGCAGGCTTGCTATTAAATGAAATTGTTGTGTAGCTCTAAATATGAGTTTCAGCTTCTTTTTACATTAGAAGTCTGAACTTTAGCTTCTTTCTATACAGGGTACCTTCTGCAGGAGCTGACGCAGCTGAGGGGTGATTTTTCTAGGAACTTTCTTTGTCTGTTACCTATATTTTATCCAATGATACTTCCTTCTCTAGTAGCTGTTAAGTAAAACCTTTCTTTCTTCTGTTCCCTGCCATCAGGTGAGAGGAACCTTGAATGCATTGTGTTAATTGCGGCTCCTGCTCCTTCTTCGGCCTGTTGGCCACCGGGGCTTTCCAGGTCCAAGCAACACTCTAGTGGCTCCGATATGCCATTGAGGATAATATTTAAATATAGACATCTTAGATATTTACTCTTCTAGTTACACCGCTACGACAGATGCTGCAGTGGTCCAGCATAATATCTCTGCGATCTGTGCAAAAAAAACATGCTGTCCCAATGGTTTCTTCATTTAGCCTAACTCACAGTTTACATAATAATTCACTTCAAGGTCTGATTCACCTCAAGTCATTTTCTCCTTCTCGTTCCCTTCTCTCCTTCATTTTTAGTCACGGGCTTTCTGAAATCTGTTTCTGAATCTACTCAAAGGTTGCAAGCATTTGAAAGCTAAGTGTGGATTCTGATCAAAATTTTACAAATGGTTTCCATTTTATTAAGGAGTCAGATTGAAGACCATTAATAAAATGGAAACTCTGCAGCTTAATCTAACCTTGATATATTTCCAGCCTAATGCATCTGCTTATAGCCCTGTCACCGCTGGATCTGAGCACCAAGAGCATTGTTGAATACATTTTCATACCTTTGCATTTTTTCCCCCCCCTTTCCCAAGTTAGGCCAATTCTCAACTGTTCCAGGCATCATCTTCTCCCTGACTTTGGCTAGGATTAGAAGAGCCATGCCAGCCTTCATTTGATACCCTATTGTCTGCTAAATCTACAATTTGTTTAGTAGAAGAGGAATGATGCAGAAAGGTGGTTGACCTTGCGGAAGATTTTGGACATAAATAAAACTGGGTGCTACAGAGCTTAGTTACCTGCAAGAAGAGTTACGCTGATGAGCAACCCCATAGCACAACCATATCCAAATAATAAGTAGTGATGGTGACCACGCAGAGGTCTGCAGGCCTGACTCAAGATTTCACTTTCACAGAATTTGGGTTACCCATCATGTTTGGCTGTGAAACTTCTGCTTTACTATGAACTTTACGTGGACCTTGTGTGCACCAGTGACTTTTCTTCCTCCCAGCCCAAAAATTCAGTTTCCCCAGTTGATGCATGGAGGCAACCTCACCTGCTTAGGTTGTAGGTATGTTGCAAACCTGACTGAATGGATTTATCACTGATTTGTGGATTATCCCTGAGCGTTAACTACAATGCAACTATAAAATATTATTAATTAATGTAATTATTTTGTAGTTGTGATTAGAAAGTGAAGTTGCAGGTGTTTCTTTGGAAATTCAAAATATGCTTCTCCCAGATGAGTGAGACTGAACCTGACCCTAGCAAATTAATTAAAAAATTGACTTTGCAACATGGATCAAAAATTTGGGGGTGATCATGAGTTTGCTTGCACTTGCAATTTTCCAAGCACATGCTTGACGAGTCCCAGTTCCCTCTTTTGTTGGAGTACTGCTGCAAAGTCCTTTTGGTGGCACTGAAGGAGGTCTCTTCTCTCTCACCACATCAGGGTATGAATCTCAGATTTCCTCTTCTGAAAGTGGCCTCTAGTTATTACATGAGTAAAAATACTTACGATCTCTGCCAGACATACATGGAGACTAGGTGTCTGTGCTGACACATCAATACGAAGAACTGTTATCACAGGAAAATTGCTTCTAGACCTAGGCTTAAACTAATATGAGATGACGTATAAAGGCCCTGATGGGTGACCTTTGCTCAAACGAGAATATGTCTGCTCAGGGATTTCTTAGTTCATGTTAATTGATTGCCTGATGGGATTGATTAACTAATTGATTTACTGTGGTTTGTGGTTTAACGCAAGGATCGGCATAGGGTATGCTTCAAAAGTTTTTGACATGGAAAAGAAATTCGGGAAAAGCTGATACTAGCAGTGATAGTCTTTTTGAGTGCTACTCCAGTCTCTTATGCCCCATGAATCCCATCGCTGACAGCATTAATACTTAGCACAAGTAATGCTTTATAGGTTGGGTTAGAGCAAAGTGAGCCGAGGAGTGAATTTACAGCATCTTTGTTAACCCATAGTGATTTCGCGTAAGCCCGCTTCACGTGCATGTTAATAACGTCAGTGCGTGAGAGATCCATCTTCTCTCTTGTTCTTTGGCAGGCAAAGGGAGAGGAACCATTGACAGGGTCTGTGCTCAAAATCTTTGCTCCTTTCCTCTTTCTGTAGGAGTGGGCTCCTAATTATTATTCTCCGTGTGCCTCTATTTCCCCCCTCACCATGGTGCATATACACTCGAGCAGTTCTTGCCGTGGAGTTGCAGAGAAATACGTGAAAACCCTCACAGGAGACCAGCCTTGCAGCTAAGAGTACCCTCAATGCTGTGGTTCACACGCGTCTCTGCTTCCTGGCAAAAGATTCCATTAAATCTGAGACACCAGAACCCCAGAACCAAAATTCAGATCCATGTGACAATTTCGAATGCATGGTCTAAGTGCCTGGTGGATGTAGTTTAAATGACTTTCCTGTTGCTAATATAAACTTTCTTTTCAAAGAAATCATGCCGTAGACCTACAGTGAGGGCGCAATAGACTTTCTGTTTACACTCGTGGGTATTTCTTGGTACTTAGGAGACTCAAAAAAATAAATATATATATTTCCTATTAACCTGTTTTGAAAATAGTCTTCCCATATCAAAGCATGTTTAAAAAGCAGATTGCGTTTGATAGCAGTAACTAAAATGCAGTAAGAAGCAGCCTTTTGATCTGTTGCAAATAAACTCTTTTGCAGATAAATACGTTACAAGTGTATTTTTGTTCATTTGCTATCGAATTTAATAACAACCAGTGGAATTGAGTTCAACCAAAATGGTTTCATATCAGACTTTGAATACATACTTTTAAATATGAAAAGATAATGATTTGTATGGCATTGTTATATAATGCATTTCTTGTCTTCTCTTGTGTGCACGTGACGAATTCCAGTCGATAAGCCCAGGACTCTGGAGTCAGTTGTCTGGCTAGTTATTAAGATTAAGATAAGTACTGAGAAGGGAAAGATACAGCACATTGTACTGCCCTGCTGGGACGGGGCCACCTCGGATTCCAAGTGTAAACAATGCATTAGTTCTCCCTGGCTTATTTCAAACCCGAGGTGTACACTGTAAATATTTGGGAAATATGATGGAAAGAGTGTGGAAAGACTTTTATTTTTTTTTATCCATTAAATGTTACTACTAAAAAATGAACCTTAGCCCCCACCCCCGGCTCGGGTCCCAAATCATTACTTGTCTGTAAAAATCCAAGACCAATTTCTGTTAATTACTTATGAAAAATAACTCTATTTTTTTTCTCCCAAGCTATAAAAAAAGCAGACAGACATTTGGACGGCATTATCGCTAGGCACTTCATGCTGAATGTGCCGCAACAATAACAACATAATTAACGCTCGCACAGCAAAGCTCAATTAGGGTTTGGGGGGTGGAGGGGGCAGAGGGGGGATAAAGGACTGGAAGACCTGAACTACAGAATACCAAAACTAATGCAAAGTCGCCTTAGGACTTCGGTAAACTTTGGATCAGGTCCAAAATGAAAGTTAGTGAGGTCAGTGCTTTCTGAGCACGTCAGAGCTGTTATTGCCGAGGTCTCTGCGGTGCAGTCCTAAGGGCATCGCGCTGCCTTTCCCAAAGGGGGAGAGGGAGAAAGTTTTCTGTCACTCCAAAATATTAGTGAGGTATTAAAAAAAAAAAAAAAAGGGGGGGGGGGGCAAATATTTCCTGAAGTTTGGTTGTTGATTCTCACTAACTATAACAAATAGGAGCTTTGCTACAAATTGGTAGTCATGCTTTCAAGACAGCAAAGTTTGACTTGTCTGTGGGATCACTGGAGGAGTGATAGAACGCAGTAATTTAGAAAGTGTAATGAAGCTGCATGCTGTGCAATGTGTAGACCACCGGGTAGCAATTAATTTTTGTTAATGAATTTAAAACTAGATGTATGGAAATGGTTATATAAAACGTATACACTGCTAAACAGCTAACTAGTCCTTTGGGTTTGCGTTTTCATTATCTGTATGTAAATCATTTCAGCGAGCATGATCTAATGAGTCAAAAACTGCTCTGAAATTTGAATTGAGATTTGCAAGGCACTCTTTGAAAATCCTTCTGCCTTGCTTCGTCGTATGGTCCTTACAATGGAGCTATGTCTAGTCTCTGATTAATAACCTCTTACGTGGGGATAGTTTGTAGGTTTTATTGTGTTTCAGAAGGGTTATTTCTAAACTCTAGGAATATCCTGCACTAGTGGGGATGGGAAATTAAGGAACATTCAAAACCGTTCAAGAGAAACAAGGAGCACAGCTGAATGGTCCCCAGTGACCCCTCCTAAATCTGATATTTCTTATGTGGTAGGAAATAAATAAAAAAATAAAATAGTTAACTGTAAAAGACTATCTGACAAAACCATGCAAACTGCTTTTTCCCAAGCGTCGGAAAGTTCTATTACTGAATTAGAGGCTGTCTCTTTCCTTCATATGCCAGTTAAATCATTGTGCTTCCTTAGCTCCCCTAAGGTATATGCTACGATTTCCTCTTAACCAGCAATGAAGATAAATAGCTCCTGTATCTTTGCTGTGTACAGTTATCTTAAGCAAAACCAAAATTAAAGCAAAACTGCGGCATCACAGTTTCTTACAGAATCCTGAATATAGGACAAAAAGTTGGAATACCTCAGAAAGGTTATATTATATACAAAATATAAAACTTGTATGTGTATATACTTCTGTGCATATTTATAGCTTCAGTTACTAACAGACCTCGAAAAACTGAGTAATTAAAATGATATCTAAGCTTGATGTGCTGTAACCAGATAAATGAAATTGTACGGAGTGGACTGGAATATTTGGAATACCACGCTCCGTTTCCCACCCCTTTTTTCACAGCATGAGCATTATATCATGGTTGTGTACATTCCAGTTAGCTGCAAGTGAGAAATCACTGCCGAGGTCGCTGAAATGTCAGTGCCGCATACGCTGAGGACAAAAATGGATGGAATTCCCTGTTATAACTAATTATCAAAACTCATATGCTACAAGAAGAAAACACGTGCGTCCTGTATGCTGGGTGCTGCGGTCTAACAGAGACACTGGCTGGTTGAAAAGCCCTACGAACAAACCTATGCTATAACCTATTTCAGATTTTTAAACATTTCATATGCCGGGTGAGTAAGTTTAGTCTCTGGCACGTATGTACAGCTTTATGCTGTATATTCACTGAATGCTCTTGAAACCAGCTACATGTTTTTAAAGCTCTTTAGCTGAACCCTGTATGGTCTGAAATACCCAGGTAGTTAGCATTCCTGCCAATTTGATATGATTGAGACCTTTACTTGAACTGACCTCAGAAGGAATAGAAGACTAATTGAGGCAGCCCTAGTTCTAGCTCTCTAGAGGTGTAAAACACTGCAAATGGTATCTGGTGCATGCATAAAAAGGTTTACATAGTAGAAGAGGGGTATGGGAAGGAAAAGAAAGACTTTTCTTTTTCCATCTCTTAGCAGCCTTTTCCCCTCTCTTCCCAAAGCTTCAAGAAAAAATTATTTTATTCCTATCTTAATGTCATTGCATGGTAAAATAACAAGCAAAAAAAAAAAAAAAAAAAAAAGAAAATGAACCCAAACAATGCAGAAGGTGAAATTAGGACAGTGCTTGGGTGCCTCAGGGCTGTAATTAAAGCTATCTAGATAAAAAGAGATATTCTGCCTCAGATTTATGTTCTGAGGAGGGGAAAAAAAAAAAAAGCTGAAAGTGAAACACAGCAAAAGAAATTCGTAATTCCAATGTATTCAACTCGCCCATCAGAAGAAATGGCATTAATTCAGGTACCCAATTACTGTAATGTGGTTCAGAGCACCTCAATAGGTGTTTCAATCTCAAGCCAGGACTAACATTTGTAATCCTTTAAATGCACTTAAGAAATTGATGTTACAGCCCCACAATCTGTTAGGGGCCTTGCTTCCTGGCTGATTGCAAAGTATCCCACCATTAATTGGATCATCAGAATGTGATCCGCGTTCTGGTCCCCGGATTATGTAAGACTGACTTTGCTCTGACGCGCTGAACCAGAGGCTTCTTTTGCTGGATATTTTGACCTTTAATGTAGATAAGTGGTATTTTTCATCAATCTTAGCTTGCATTAAAAAAGGGAAATGTCAATTCAATGTGGGGCGTTTAACTTAATTCAACATCTTTTAATTTAATACCTTGGAAAAGTTAGTCCGTCTCCGGCAGGTCGGAGACTTCAGCTGATGGAATGGTTTGCCGAGAGGGGCTGGAGGCACGTTGCTCCCACTCAATAACACGATCGGGTCCCAAAAGTCTCTTCATGCTTCGGCCCTGTATAAAAGGGAAAGATAGAAAAAAAAACCCCAAACAAACAAAACAACAAATGGCCCCCTGACCATGCTTTGTGCTGTAGCGGTAATGAGTTTCCTCAGCTCCTTTGGACTGTTCCCTAATGACTGCTCCACATGTCTGAGGGAAAAGAGACAGAAAAATTAATTCCGTGTTTACTGCCCTGTTTTCATCTTGGGCTTCGGGTTTCTTGATTTTATTTTATTTTTTTTTTTTTTTTTTTTTTTTTGGTGAATCAGGGTGCTTTCATAGATTTGCTCAATATTCTTAATGTATGTTGGTGCTACAGTAACAGCTGGTTTGGAAATCCTCTGCATGGACTAGACCTAAAATCCTATTGAAAATAAGGGACATTCTAAAAGAAGGAGGCTTTATCTCAAAAAAAATTATTACCAGAATATGTACAGGACATGTTGTAACACCTTTTTTCTTCTTCTTTTTTTTTTTTTTTTTCCCCTTGTACTGTGTCATAAAAGCCCTCCTAGTGCTTCTCTTCCTGATACTGAATGTATTTGTCCTAATGGTACAGACAGAAGTTCTGCAACAAAGGTGACTGCAACAAAGAATTTTTTTTTTTATTTTTTTTTTAATGAAAATGGTAAGCTTTTCCATTTTCTGGGCATTGCAGTGAGCATCAGATTAATTTGAATTTTACCATGTCTTTGGGAAAACCATTATATGGTATGTTGTCTCTTGGCCCCGTGGTCATTAGGAGTGAAGATGGTGAGGTGAAGAGAATAACATCAGGTTTCATGACCAAGGCTTGATGTTTCTTCTGAAAGTGACGGTTAATAATCCTGGGGTATGGTGATGATTTCAGTAAAGTTAGTACCTGCTACCTACATATACATCAAAAATCACTGGCAGAATCTGGCTTTTTTCAGTGTTTCAGAGAAAGAGCAAGCTCTTTTCACATGTCTCACACAGAGGCAGAAGCTCATAGAAATCATTTTGCAGCTGAGGCTGGCTGACTTAGGTCTCCTTTCCTTTGTTGTCTGCCAAGATCTCAGTCTTATTTTTCCAACTCTCCCCTCTCCCCCCTCTTTTGCAAGTCATTAAAAAATAGTGCCGCACTGTGGGCAGGAAAAACTGCCAAGGCACAGCAATGGTGAGGGGGTGGTTGGACTTCATGTTTCACTGCTGTCTTCTAGGCTGCGGAGATGTTTTTCGAGAGGACTTTAGAACATTATGGGTTGAGGGGAAAACAAGATTTTGAGGGAGCATCTTAATGTTTCATGAGAAATGTTCAATCCCAAGGAGCATTGAACTGAAAAGGGTGGTTCTTGCATTTCTCCTACCATCCTGCTGGCTAGGACCAACTCAGTCTGCCATGTAGGGGGGAAAAAGGTCAAAGCTTTGCGGCAGGGAATTTAAATACAAGGTTTGGGACAGTCTCGTTAGACATCTCATCCATATGGCTTTTGCAGTCTCTTAGAATGATGCCCGGTGAGCTTTCTCAGTGTGTCAGAGAACATAGCTGTCCTTGTCTCTTTGGTCCACACTAATTAAGTTTTGTAGATTAGCAGAATACCTAGGTGAGCCTTCTTGTTGGATTTACAGAGACAATAAACACAGACCCACAAAAAGGCTTTTGGTGGGAGGTATTGTTGTGATCTTGAATGCAGATAGGAAGAGAACTGGCCAGGCGTTTGGACTGAGCTGACCATTTATTAACAATTAACAGTGCACAGATCAGGAGGAGGCAGAGTTTCTGTTGTTGGGTTGGGGGTTTGGGTCTGTGTGAGGTTGCTGTTACTCATACGAGGTATGTGGCTCATACATAAATGCCTGACCTTGTGCTCCCCCCCCCCCCCCCCCCCCCCTTTTTTTTTTTGTTCTCCTTTCTTCCTGATATGAATTGAATAGGCAGGTAGATATATACAGCTCTGGTCAGCCTAATTGGCGCTAGAGGTGATATGGTGCTACGCTAGGACAGGATAACCTTTAGATTTAGGCTCCTGGCTGGAGCAAGGAAACATGCATTCCATTCCCTGCAGTGCATGTTGGTTGTGGTGGTCTTCTCTCTTTGCACTTGTACGGCTCCTGGTACAGGAAGATCTCACCTGGAATGTAGATACCGCTGAATGGTAAATAAGAGCCCTGGCTAGAGATTCCTATAACCAGGTGACCAGCTTGCAAAAATATAATACTTTTCTACCAAGCGTGTTTCATGTTACAGTATTTGAATCTCTATGTTCTCCTTGAAACTGCCACCACGGATGAAGAACGCGAGTTCGTGCTGTAATGTCAGATACTTGCTATACTAACATGCAAAGAGAAGTCCAAAGAGGTATCCTTATATGTTATCCATGAGGGAATTACACCTACTTCAGCTTAAATATTTTAACAGGCAGTGTTGAAGGAAGCTCGTTTGGCCATGTTCTGACCTGGTATAAACAGAATCACTTTTCCTGAAGTGACTGAAGCTGTATCTACTTCGGCCAGACCTAAGTTTAGCTCGGAGACGTCCAGATAAGTACTAGTCTCACAACTCAGCTCATTCAACACCAATACAAAGCTCTTTTATGAAAGGAGAAATATAAAGTAATATAGGTAAGCTTTTAATTATTTTGGCCACAGAACAAACATATTGTTTCTTCCTGCTTGGAAGGGCCTAACCTTCTGCAGGGAGAGTAGGATCTGTGATACCTCCGGTAGTGATAGCGTTCCTACAGCAACTGCGTTTTCCAGCAAGCTTTGTACTAGCATTAAGATGCTTCTGAGTTATTCTGCTGTATGGGGGGGGGGAAGGAAACCTTTTGTAGCTTGTGGCTGGGCCTTCCCAGGCAATTGATTTTAAACGCAGACAGTGTATCTCGGGGTGTTTTGCTGTATGGAGTTGCATTGGAAGCGCGACACTTCCAGTCTGTTTAATTGGAGTGTTGGGTGACACTGCTCTGCTGCTTTATCCCAGGATAGAAAGCTGATCTACGTTTTAGCTTTAAGTACGCTACAAGGTTGGAAAGTAAAGTTGAGTCTGCAATGAAGCAGATATATTGGCTTCCCATGTTTTGAAGACAAATGGAGTCTCATCCATCGCTGCTGTACCAGTATGCCGGTGCTGTTTCAGGCTGCTTTGGGTTAGGATTTCAGTTTGCCCTTCCTTCCTAATGGGGTCCCTTGGTGGAGAATGCCATCCAAGCCCAGGATGGATGAGGTGCCCTAAGGACCTGTATCAGGCTTGCCTTTTAAGCAGTGCCTTGCTGAACTGTGAACTGGGCTTTTCTTGAAGTGCTGCATGAGGATATGAATCCAACTTTGAGACAAAAAAAGAGAACAAACACCACGTACAGCAGCATATGTCAGCCTGAATGCACACAGTATTTGGTGCACTAATATGCATCTAAAATGATTTTCTTGTGGTGTCTTAAGTATTTCCCAGGGGATCCTTTCTTTGTTCTAACTCCCTGTGGAAGGGGCAGAGAAAAATGGCCGGCACGTTTCCTTTGGCCACTGTCAGCGACAGGCCCATCGCAGAATTAATTCTGTCCTCTCTAATGACCGTCAGTTACCTCATTGCCAGGGAAATGGCCCCCTCGGTCTGCGGGATCATAGCAACTAAGTTTCATTAGGCAGGACAACACGCTCCTCTGCTCCAGGCTGCCTGCAGAGGCTGAAGTGGTTTTGCTCGCCCCTGCGGCCGAGCGGCGCGGGTTTCTCTGGTAGCACTTGCCTGTCCCGGGGCTGGCTCTGTGTCGATAGCTCGCACATCTACTGCTTGGCACGTTACTGGTTTTGGGTTTCCTCTGAAAAGTAAACCCTGTGTTTCCTTCACACTGAGGGGGAAAAAAAGATTTGAAAGGAGTGGGCAGGATGAAACAAACCCACGTGCTGTAGCCATCGTG
Organism: Balearica regulorum gibbericeps; assembly: GCF_011004875.1. Lineage (NCBI taxonomy): Eukaryota > Metazoa > Chordata > Aves > Gruiformes > Gruidae > Balearica > Balearica regulorum. The sequence continues at coordinate 103,638,419 of NC_046186.1, read as the reverse complement.
ATCGTAGCCTCACGTGGGCTGCTCAGTTCCCTGGGAAGATGTGTTTGCAAGACCAGGTGGATATGTAGAAATACTGAATGGTTTTTGTATTGGGGGCACATACTTTTCAGGGTTGGACTCCTGCTTGAATTCATGAGTCCACCTTTCACACAGGCTCAACTGTAGAGAATGCAAATACTTTTCAAGGTAACATTGACTAATTCAGCAAATTCAGACCATCCTACACAGTGGTGCAAAACCAATGCCCTGTTTCCGTTTCCCAGACTTGCACTGTGGACTTTACCTGGCAATTACTTGGATGCTGTTGCTAAAAATGTAGGACAAAACAGTGTCCTATAAGGGAGCACTAGTCAGTATTTTTTGGTATGTTGTGAGTGATAGCTCACACGTACTAGGGTGTGAAGCTGAGCAAGTGTCTTTTAAATGGTTGATTTGGGTTTCAGTGCTGAGTCCAGCTGTGCCTTGAAACACTCTGTGCAGTACAGTAACTTAGAGCGTAATGGCCTCATATGAGGGGGCAGATGTGAGTCGCAGGTGAACTACTTCTGAATGATGTCAGGGGTGTGAGCACTCTCCCTGCCCTTGGCTTCCCCTCCCAGTCTCTTATTCTGTTATATGTGGTGTTTGTTGTTTGTTCTTTCTTTCTTCCCACCATCTCTTTGCAACACAGGCAGGCATGTTCCAGTGTGACTCTTGATGAGCCTGCTATGTACTGGTTAATCTGGTTCTTGTATTTGATTTTAATGCCTTTTTTCACCTTGCCTGCCCTAAGAAACCCATGCTGCCTCAAGTAGCTTTGAATGTACCAGTAAGTGTATGTTATAGAGTGAGAAGTGAAATGGAGAACATGTCTTCACCCAAGACTTGGAAGTGGTAGGAAATGACATCTTGCACTTCTTTTGCTTTTTAGATCTTTAAGCCCTAAGCCACCCTAAATCTACTGCCCCTATAAAAAGCTGCATTTTAAAAGGCTTTAGGAGGCTTGCTGACCTTGCAACCTACTTTGTAAGGAGTCTGCACCCACAGCTATTAAACAAAATTAATTTCAGCACTTTTAAATTGTTAATCTTGCAAAAGACAACTTGCTTGCTCTCCAGTGATCCCACAGGTCATCATTCTGTGAGTTGCAAACCATCATCAGGGTTCGTGGCTCTGAACATCATCAGTCTGATTGTGGTCTCCCAAATGCCTTGCAAAATTAATTCCTCTGCCCTCCACATTTCCTCCCCACAGCAGCTCTTTGAGATCTGGGCTCTTGGTGAGCTCTGTGTGCGTAGCAGCTATTCACCAGTAGGCACGCCGTAGATTGTTCCCTTTTTAAGGTTACTCTATCCTAAATCAGTTCTTCCGATCCTCAATTCACGGTAATGAACTTGGGGCAACGGGACGTGACTTCAGGTAGGAAACGACAGTTTTAGTCTTCGGAGTGTTAGGTTTTCTATTGAAACCGCAATGTCTCTTGTAAGTTAAGTTTCTCCATACCCATGGGGCAAGTTTTTTACCAGGTACTGATTTATTTTGTATCTTCTTAAGTGTATTTTCTTTGCCTGGCCATGAAACTTGGAAATGTTGCCTGTTTTCTCCAGGTAGCTATGTATGTGAATGCACTGGGGGTGGGGAAGAAAGTGTGTGCTGTATCTGGTATTATCATGCCTGGTTGTCCCTGCTCCTTCCACCTCTTTTGTCTCTGCCACTCAAGCCAATTTCAGCCATCCGCCAACTCTCATTTGGGATAATAGCTTCTCTTTTTACTGTTGTCTTGTCATGTTTGATTCGGCAGCACAAGGGTTTTAAATTAGCCAAAACGTTTGCATGCTGGGCTTACTCCGCTGCCACTACCAGTTGTAGAGCCACTAAACCACTTGATGCTGAAATTGATGATTGCTCGGAAGGAATAAGAAATTGTTGGTGGCTACCGGGAAGATTCATTCACGCCGAGCCCCTTTTAAGAAACCTATGGGGGAGGGAGAGAGAGATTTCCTTCATTTTCCTGCTGCCTGGCTGGTGGTTGCATTGTGCTTGTGCCAGGTTCCTGCTGAGTGATTACAGCCTTGCTAGGCTGCGTAGTTCCTGTGATTTCGACATAAAAAGAGAAGAAGAAAAATACAGAGGGAAAGGAAAGGGGGAGGGGGGATAAAGCTCCAAAGACTTGCAGTTCAATTCAGTAATGTGGAATTGTGATGTTTTAACTCACTGCCCACTTTTGGGGTTTTTTTTGTTTGGTTGGGTTTTTTTGTTTTGTTGTTGTTGTTTTTAAAACATCTAATTTATTCCCCCTGGCTAGAAGTTTACTTGTTAGAAGTTTTACCCAGTAGAAGACTCTCTGTATGAGCCTGCCAGAGTTGGTGATGCTAAACCACAACTGGGCTATAACCAGTTTTTATTATTCTCTGGATTAAAAATGGCTCATCATTAATGGGATCTGGGAACACCAAGAAACTACAAAACTTCTAAAAATACCCCCACATTCCCCCCCAAAAATGCCTTTTACTTGTTTATATTAGTGTGTAAAGATACGTAGACCCAGAATTTGTAAGGGAAAAGAGGATGACAGTGCTTGAGAAACTGTACAAAGAGAAAACAAATGAAGCCATAGAATTAAATGTGAATGACTAGGGTTGTACGAGGGATATATACGGAACTATATACAATCACGTATGCAAAGTAGCAGAGGCATCTTTTATTTCCATTGAGTGGATTTGGGTTTGGTTGTTTTTTTGTTTGAAGAGAGCATGTTTTGGGGTTTTGGTTTGGGTTTTGTTTGTTTGTGTTGGGGTGTTTGGGTTTTTTTAGGTGGTGTGCTTGGGTTTTTTCAATATTCTAGCACTACCTTCTGGGTTACAGTGGTGATAGGTAGTCAAATGGTCAGAAAAAGTGAGACCCATGTGCAATGGGTCCAAAAGACAAACGCTGTCTAACAGAAAATAGTAGCAACTATGATTTAAAGACAAAACAATCAACCAAACAAACCCTTTATTAGTTATATATGCAAGTTCCCAGACAGTCAGAAGCATGGCTTCAGATATATGATTCATTATACAGTGTCACAAATAAGACCCTAAATATAACACATGTGGGAATACAATTGCATAGCATCCAAGCCAAGAAAGATAGATAGATTTTTCTCGTTTGATCTAATGCTGCTAACATTATTATTAGTAATATTCTATCACTTTTTTCCTGATTACTAAGCTACATGTTCTCTTGCATAAGATGCCCTTTTCTGCTTAAAAAAAAAAAAAAAAAAATCTTGTAAATTTGAAGGTGTTGGCATCCAACTTTATTCCTCTCTTGTATGTAATAAATCGTGAAGAAATCATGTGAATGACTAAAGCTCTAAAAATACAAATCTAACTAAGAGGCTGAATCTCTGGGGCCCAGCAGTGGTGCGCTGTTGTGCAAGTCTAGCTCCAAGGGCTCACGTCTGTGCCAATTAACAGTAGATTGGAAAGCCAGGCGACCATGATGGGTTTAGTCCTGTTATCTGTCTCTAACTGCCGTGCTGTTCAGAATTGCTGATTTCTCTGCAAAATCATGACAGATGTATTACAGGAAAATGTATTGGTCGAGTAGCTAGTGAGAGAGTTAATGCAAGGGATAATAAGTAGCTGAGGCTCTGTCCTCTAGCAGACTTTGATGTGGTTTGATAATATATGGGATGGGTCAATCTGCCCTATTAGCAAATGTAGCCGGTTTTTGCTCTACATACAAACTAGAGATTTGATAAAGCACTAAATTAGTTTTCACAAGGTATTAGATGTTAGATACTTAATGGGATCATCATGCTTTTGCTACACTTGGTTAAGATGTGTTCTGTAACAGAAGCATGCGGCAGCATGACATTTCACCAGGAAAGGAAGCATGTCTTGTGACTGAATCACGAGTCTGGGAATTATAACGTCCAGGCATCGCTTGGCTTCCAAATTACCATCTGTCTGATTTACCAGAGAGGTTTCTTTTTTCACCTCTGCAGAATGGGACAGTGTCCTTACCTTTTCTCTTTGCCTCCTTGTGAAGCTTGTAAAGTGGTTGGTGGTTGGTTTTGGTTTTGTTTTTTTAATCCTTGAACGCAAAGGGTAATCATATGCAAGTAATCATGTTTCTGTGAAGCCTTGGTCACATGAGAGCGATACTGTCCCATTCAGTAGGTGCTGGGAAATTCCTAAACTTGACAGCAGAGAATTCACAGGTTCAAGCAAATTTAGTAGAGTGTGAAAGGAGAAGCTCAGGGTTTTGACGTAGTGCTCCACAACCACGCTCTGCATTCACTCTGTGCCAGTGGTCAACTAGTATTTAAAAGGTGAAGTAAAACCAATAGTTCAGTGAAGTTAATAACGCTATTGTACAGCCAAAACCTCGTTGGTAAGGTATGTCAGATGGGGACAACGTCCTTGCCTTCACACCTTTGCCCTGTTCTACCGGTGGGGATGGTGGGTGAAGGCGGCGACCTTCCCAGAGCAAGGAGGTCTCTGAAACGGATCCTCGGTTTGAGCGCTCCCCTTATCTGAGCTGGCGTTCGGTCCGCTGAAGCAGGCTGCCACTTTGGTTAGCTGGTAACGCTTTTATAAGCTTGTTTATTCACTATCAAAGAAAAGGCTGTAAAATGACTTTAAGTTCTGTGGTTTTTGTCTTGTTAAATAAAAATCTAAAACTGCTGACAGCGGTGTATGCCCACAGCTACCTTCAGAAAACTATGCTTTAAAACCCATTAGGCATTTTGTATTTATCCCATGAATCTAATTTTTGATAATGTTATTTTTCCCTGTGTTTACAGGTATTATTCTTAATTACATTTGAAAAGCATAATTTTATTTTCTTTAACATCTTACTACTCGTGCAAGTAGCCAGTCCTGAATGACCGCGGCTAGGCTTTGCGCTTCTCCTAGCGCTAGGGAGACACTCCTACCTTTTCGTGAAATGCAGCAAGAGTGTCATATATAAAATGATTCTGTTTGAAAGGATAGAAACTGCATCCCAATATAGATCACAGTGGAAAATGACTCAAAATTACATGACAGCTTCTCCCCCGTTTACCCCTCCCTCCTTCCCTTTCTCAGCCTGTTTCCCAGTTGGGCTGCAGTAAGAAATGCGTCGTGTATTGTGACATTTTAGTTTACTGTTACTAATAATCCCTTTGCCTCTTTCATTAGCATGTTATTTATAGGATCGCAAAAGGGCATTGGTACCGCTCAGCCTCTGAGGTGCCGCTGCTGGTGTCCCAAGAATTGAAACGTTTTAAAAAGCGCCGGGTCGCAGCTTGGCCTCGGCAGCGGGCTCGCCTGCCTCTGGCAGAAGCCCGTGCAACGCTTTGGGCTGAAATCCCACATTTTAAAACCCGCCAAGGCCGGCGTGGACTTTGGATGCTTGTATAAACAAGGCGACTTTGCCTCATAACTCCTCCTAAGCCCGGACCTGACGAGCCGCACGGAGCTGGAGGGCTGCGTTTCCCCTAATAAATTCCTTTTTGTGAACCCACTTGTTAGTCAAGCGTTGTGCACACTAACTACAGCGAGGGCCCTGTGTCTTGGGCATAAATTACTCTCGCGTGGCACTGTCTCCGAGCAGCCCCCCAGTTATGGATTACTTTGTTCTCGACTTGACAGGAACATAATTAGAACTGTTGATGAAATCTACCAAATTGTTCCTCCGTGGCCTCAATGGTCAGGAAATTTGGCTGAGTCGTATTTGTCACCGACGTAAAGGCTCTAAACACTTCATATTAACTACGTTATTAATGTGCCCTCTAATCTGTCCGTGAATTGGTAACACTTGGAGTGAGCTTGTGCTCTAATAGTACCTTGTGATGAATACATGGTAATGCTGTTAAAAACTTTCTGGAGGGTGGGGGAAAAAAACCCACCTTAATAAAAAGTGAGCATTTCTAGGTTGTTTGGGGTGGGTTTTTTTTTTCCCTCTGTATGTGCATTTTTATGTTATACAGTTTTGTTTTGTTTAATTGGAGATTCGTTTAGGCTTTACATTGACAGACCGTTTTCTATTCTATAGGATTTCCTGACATTTGGGCTGTTTCATTGCCAGAGGAGGCTTTGTGTGTCCCAAAGGAAGTGAGTGATCTGGCCATAACAAATCCTGCCAAAATATTTTAACACCGTTACGATTTTCTAATGCAATGCGTAGTGAATGTGACTAGAAAAGGATGGTGAGTCCACGAAGGGGGTTCGCTCCCTCTCCTCTGCGATTTGTCTGGTGGAACGAGCACGCAGGAGCTGCCGGGGGTGGTGGGAGACCGTAGCCCGCAGTGGGGGGGGTTGGTTTGCCTCCTGAAGCGTATTGCTTCAGGCACAGCGATGGCTCACGCTTCATCTTTAAGCCAACCTTTCAAATTTGGGTCCTGCTCTTGAACTTCCCAAGAGGCCAGGGTGACCAGAGACAGCATTTGAGTTCTGTTAAATAAATGCATTTTGGCTGCTGTAAATGTTCAGTAAGTTAAAACAAGGAAACGTGTTAGATGCTTATAGATGAGAGAGAGATTAGTGGCTGAAGGTCCGAGAAGTTGACAAGCTGCTGTCTTGGGTAAACCAAACTCTTACCTTCAAAACAAAGGGTGGTCTCATACTTCAACATGGTTTTGAAGAACACTAAGGTGGCTCTTCACTATATAAGCAACTGTGTGCTTAGAGCAAGCGTTAGAACACAAAAATAAGAGTTTTCACATGTAGCGTTCAGGGGATGAAGACAATTCTGACAACCTAATGTTTAGCATAGAGCTGGAAGCATGGGAAAACAATAGTTTAGATCCCTGAGCTATTCTCTAGAGCAGCAAGTAAATTAGCTGCTGTTTTTCTAATACCTTGGTGATTTGCTTATATTAAATTTAACACCACCCACTTGCCCCTGCCCCCCAAAATAACCCAAACCATGGCTAAAGTTAGTATTTAGTAAACAATTTAAAACCTAAACCCAGCAAGCAGTTCAAAATGTGCTCACTGCGGAATATCAGCTATCATCTCTTGTGCCCAACATACACCATGTTGGATTACTCTCGCAATTAGCTTTTGTACCAGAGTAAACTAGTGTGTGTTTGGTGATTTTACATTCACATACTTAAAAATAAACCAAGTAGCTGACCATCTGTACCAGCAGGTTTTGCTGAAGGGAGGCAAGCTAATGAGAAGTAGAAAAATGGAGCACAACCGCAGTTTTGGAAGTTGCTCCACGTGACCAGGTCCTTCCACTTCTACTGAACGGTCCCAAGTTTCCGACTGGGTTGAACTATTTGCCCTTGACCTGTGTAGTCAGGTGCTCAGGTGGCCATAAAGCTAGTCAGGTCTTTCACTGTTGATGATGTTTCCCACTTGGATGTTTCTGTATTTGTTTGTCTTTGAATAGTGAACAGAATTGCAAGTTCTCGTGCTCATCTCCTAAACCCTTGTTCAGTTTTTGCTGGGCTGACTCAAACTGCCTCTTCCCTGTGGCCCCTGCATGTGTTATTTCCCGGGTCCCACGGGCAATGATGCCGTTACCAACGGGTGGGAAGTATGAACCTGGGAATTAGGACTTACTTTGAGACTTCTTTTTTATAATCTTAATATTCATAAATGAAATGGGAATCTAACTCTGCACCTTTCTCATGCAAATCAATCTATTTCTAGTAATGAGAAATTTAAGTGGTTTTTTTTTTTTTTTAATATGTAGTTGCCACCTCTGGAAATCAGGATCAGAATTCAGGATGCTCAAATTAGGTGTTAGTGCATACAGATACTCTGTTGATGACTCTATTATTAGAATAAAGTAGACAAGTACTTTCCCTAGATCTGTATCTTTTCACTACTTTTCTCTTGTTCTTCTCTCAGTTCATCTTGTCTAAATTTTTCTTCCATTCTTTAATTTCACCCTTTTAATTCCTTTTGACCAAAGCCATGGGATCTTGAAGGGCTTTACAAATAATTAGATCTTGTTACTTATTTGCAGTGTGTTCAAAACTGAATTACATTTTCTTTTGTCATAGTCTTGTTCATAGTCTTATCACAGTTCTAAAATGGGATATTATTTGGGACACTCTTACCCAAAAACATGCTTTATGCTGTCCTGGCTGTATTTCATTTGTCTTTCTAACATGCATTCGCTACTAAAAAAATTCTTTAAATGAGTAAGTATTGTATTATCTTTGAATGCTACTAGTTTTCTGGTTTTGGGTTGGTTTTGTTTTGTTTGGTGTTTGTTTTGTTCTGCTGTTTTGTTGGGGTTTTGGTTGTGGTTTTTTTTCCAGTGGGAATGCCATAATATGTGTCCTGTACATCCAAATATAACTTGTTTCATTCAGTAGACCAAAATGCATCGTGAGCAGAGCATCCCAACAACTAAGCTTAATCCTAATTTCACTTTTTGTTTAAGAGTAGGAAGCAAGAAATACTTCTGTAGAAACCAAGGTACTTACTCAAGTGGGAGGTGGGGAATGGGGTTTTAATATCAGAATTGGGCCCTGGAATATTAATTTGATAAAACTGTATGATTTTACAGTGTCAGCTGTGGAGAGCATATGCTAGCAGACACTCAGGTTTGAAATCAGGATTTGTAGTTAATCATTATAAGAAACAGCCTTATCACTTCATAAACTCTAGGAAAGACTGTTTTCTTTTCCAAACATTTAAATTACTCAGCCGTTTTATACATTAAAACCCAATTATAACATGCAGGGTTTTTAAAAGAATTTTCAAAGCTATTTCCTTTAGGAACTTTCCCTGGACTGATGCGTTAGCACTGAGTAGTTCATGTTCTTAACTGCATCTCTTGTGCGTGTTTGGTTTCATTGGGTTTTTTTCCTAACAAAATAGGATTGGTAGAATGCTCATTACCAGACTAGCCAGTACAAATGCCAAACAGCCAGTACCACCAGCTTCACACACACGTGCACGTAACTGTGCAAGTGCTCACACATACGCAGGCAGACCACCCCTGACACGCGCTTGTATGCGACGTATGGACAGTTCTGTAAACTCTTTCAGGACGTGCAACATGTCCCCTACCACTAGTGAAATGAAATCCCAATGTGGCTAATGAGCTCCAAAATATAGCTTAAAAATACTTTACTATATTAGAGAAGGGAAATAATGACCAGGTTAAAGTAAAGGTTTATTCTATCACTTCTCTTCTGCCACATTACACAGACTGCATGCAAACCACGTTTGGACAGAAATAAAAATCAAAATGTGTTGCAGGATTTTAGGGAATTGAGTTGTACCTGCTACTGAATGGAAGAGCTTGCTTTAAGCACTACCTTTTTGGTGGTTCTCGGGACCAGCTTAATACTTGAGCTGATCTGGCGTGCATAGGTGGCATTCTCTTTCTGAAAATGGCCTTTCTTCTAAAAGCATAAATCTGTACTGTTTCTCAGAGCTTAGCTACTGTGGTACAGCAAACTTGATTCGACAGAGGCCAGTTATGAAGTTGTGTGTTACTTGACCCATATGAAATCATGACGTCTCAAAAAAAGATACTGTCCAAAGCTACAGAATAATCTTTCAGATTATTTGTTTGGATGCTGACATCTCAGCAGAAAGGTATACGTGGATCAGATCGCACGGATCTAGGTCAGGAAATGACCGGTGTAATTGTACATGATGCAGTAGCTAGAGGATGTTTGAAGACCTAAAAGATGCACGTGACCCTAGTGCCTTTACAAGACTACTTCCAAAAGCATCCTTTTACTGAGCATAGCGAGCTATTCCCACAGTGTTACTCACCTGTTGGGAATTAATAGGACAGTGTTTGGTAAATACAATATTCCCAAATCAAGGCTTAGCTACCTGTGAATAGCAATGAGTGGAAAAGGAGGTTTATAAGATAGAAAACCCCTGCTTTAACGGCCAAATAAGAGAGAGAATAAGATTTCAAAAGTGGAAACAGCTTTCTAAAGACCAGTGTGGGACCAGGATCCCCATGTAGGGAAAAAAATAAAGCCACTTGCTTTAACAAAAAGAAATGAAAGGGGGATAGGCAGCTGCTCACCCCTCTCACTCTTGATCTTACAATAGAGCTGAAGTTGAGATAAGAGCCTGGTGCTTCTCTTCGTGAAGAGACTGTATGAGTGAAAGTTCACAAAGATACTAGGATTTACTAAGTAAAGTCATACTTGTCAATAGCTTCTCTTGCTAGATATTTAAAGTTCAAGTGCTTGTTTGCTTTAGTTAAGTGCTCTGAAGTGCTCTAAAAAGCATTGGCCCACTTATATAAACAAATAGAGAAACTCACTGATAGTCTTCCCAGTCAGAGTGTGTTACCCAATATTTGGATATCCTTCCTTGGGTCTGAAAAAGATTTGCACTAGCAACTTCTAATACATGTGAGTCTTTGCGAATGGAGTATTATATTATATTATTTGATCGTAGACATTGCCTATGTTGAAACACAGTTTCTGTTGCACACAACCATGAGGAAATAGAGGGGAGTCAGTAGCTCAGAAACTTATCCAGAAATTGTGTGACTTGAGAGGAAGAAGAAGGTGGAAACCCGATTTTCTTTTGGAATATTTGCATAGAGGATTAACACTTACACCTCTCCCATATTTTTCTTTCTCCTGCTCAGCTATGCTAACTCAGGAATCTCTTTTAGTGCCGAGAGTCAGGCAACCAAACTTAAACACGTTCTCAAACCATGGGAAAATCCCTGTTTGCACACGTGTGACCGCTCACAGAAAGAAAGGAAGCTCCCAACACTAATTGGTAGTGAAAGTGAAGATTGGGATGGTATTCACATGCTTCCCCACAGTGTTCCCTACCTACTAGCGTTGTAGTGCTTCCCTACTAGTTGTCCTCGTGGTAACAGCTGTACCGTCACAACATAAAAGTATGTATTGAAAGTTATCCTCTTTCCTATGTATAAGCATTATTTGGAGGAATCACCGCACGTACCTTATGCAGTAAAGTCAAGGCAGTTAAGTCCAGAAGAAAAAAGTAAACTAAATACCATCAGCAACTACTCCCCAAAATGCAACGTAATGTGAGCAATAGGGATGTAGCTGGCTGCTATCTTAAAACTAAAATGGCAACCTTCATTTAAAAAAAGCCCATAAAATTTGTCCTAATAATTTTGATCTGCATGCGTTTTCTTTTTACCTGCCTCGTGTACTGTCTATGAGATTCAGGGGGTGTCATAAGCAGGTGGATTTAGAGCTGTTGCTAATTTAAACTGCATTTAATAAAACACAAGTTTGAGATCTTACAAATCAGTGAATGTGGCATAGTTTGAAGATTGCTTTTGTCAAGTTTGATTAGCTCAGAGAAACCTTTTCTAAATATTGATTGTGAGATTAATCAGGCAATGTAAGACCTTGACTTACTCCTCATCACGGGAAAACAACGTAATGTATTATCTCATTTGATGACCAGGAAAATGTAACTTCTGAGGATTTAGAATTTGTGTTTTAAATATTGGACCCAAGGAAAAATTTTCAGACAGTTTTTTTCTTTTTTTTTTTTAAACTGACTTGTAATCTTCCATATTATACTTCACTTTCTATAATGTATTCCCATATTACACACTGATAGTACCGACATCATTACATTGAAGGATGTTCTTATTATTGACTCCATTCTCAATTAATTATAAGTTTGTCATGTTTTAATGAGTAGGATTAAACTTTCATATTCCAAATATGTATCTCACATTGCTCGTTTAGAAACTTTCTAAAGAAGGTGGTTGAACCATTTCTGCAAATGAGTATGAGGAAACAAAGTATTTCTTTCGTACATTCAAAAGTGTGCACCGTATTTACAAACACTTGCAGAAAAGCGTTAGTAGCTCTCTGCTTTGGAACAAAGTTTTGAAATTTGGGCAAAAGCTCTCCTTTTCTAGCCTTCTGTATCACAAGGAGTTGTTGTCTTCGCTAAAATAAAGACTCATATAGGTGTGTGTAATGTCCTGTAAAATACAGGATAGCAGAAGGAAGAGTAGCACTAATGTATTTCAGGCATAGCCTAATTTTCACTGGGTGCTCTTTATTCCTCTTTAATAAATCTCTGCTTCCTTCTATAGCCTTTTTTTTTTATCTCCCCCCCCAAATGAAATGGTACTTTGTATTTTTACTTAATTACCCTGTCATTTAAAACTGCGGCATGTTTTCAGCAAAGCTGCTGCCACCTGTGCCTTTCAGATTCAGATTTGGTCCAATGCAGCTCTGCAGGGCATCTGTCAGGCTTTCTCTCCAAAGTTCAGTGTGCGTTAATAGACACTGCTTATTCATCGTATTTGCTAGCAGAAGTTTGATGTTCATTTGTCTTTTATTTCCTTCTACAATTTAACACCTTTCTCACTAGTACAGATCAAATTCTTTCTAAGAATGCTTATTCTTTTGCTTATGGGCCTGCAAAATATACAGACCAGGTGGATGTATTCTAGCCCTGTGGTTGCTGGACTGTTGCTGCTGATTTCAGTATGGTTATGACTTTTTTTCCCTGAACTATCAATAATAATTAGATACCTGTAAGCAATAAGCACCAATAAATTTGGACTCTGTGTTGGTAGATGGGCATCATAATATGAGCAGGTACTGGTGTCACAGCTGCATAAATCACAGCAGGTTCTTACCAAAGAAAAGCAGGTTCCTTACCAAAAAGAAAATCTTTCATGAAATGTGTTTTACATTGCTTGTTTAGTCTGTATTGAATTAAAACAGTAACCTTGCAACTTGAATAGCAATGTCAACTGATGTCACAGTTTGGCTGATAACACATGAGCGTGATTTGAAAGGGGTTGGACCAGCACGTCCCTCACCAGGTAGAGCCCCAAAGTTCTGCTGAATGCTCAGCGGCAACCGATGTCCTGGGCTATTGCTCCTGGGACCTGTTGCTACAAATAGCACGTAGCTATGTTCTGATATTCAGGTTTCGACGGGATGTGGCTGCTCTTTCTCACTTACCAGATGGCTTTCCAGGTACCATCACCTGTCCTAGTGCTCCTTCGCCTCGCTAACAGAGTTGTGACAAGACCTGTCATGATGGTTGTGAAAGCTGCTTCTGCATGTGGCCGTAGTAATTATCACATGTAGGCACCTTTATTTAGCAAGTCCACGTGTATATTACTGTTGCAAATGTCTTATGTTTTGGGTACATTCATTTTATATCTTCATTTTATATTGCCCGTCTGCGGTGTTGATATTCTGCAGCCTAATCAGAGAGTTAAACCTGTGCGAAACCCGCTTGATCTCAAGATCTTATGCCTGTATGAGGGGGTATGAATTTCTTCATACTCCTGTTTGGAGGAACACCTATAACTCAGTTATGGCTTTGCACTACTTGAAAGTAATTCAGTAATCTCATGCATGGCAATGGGAGTTTTATACTACACCTCCCCATCACCTATTCTCATGAATGTTTTCTACATGTATCGTCATTATCATCAGCATCTGTCTTTTGAGTGGTGATTGATTTGTCTCTAGGTCTCTGTCCCTTTATACAATACTAGATCTAAAATTACATCTGTCTAGAGAGAAAGACATGAGCTCAAAGATTTAATACTAGTTTCAAAATTTTATTGCCAATAACTAAACGTGAAATTGCTTTAAATTAACCAGTAATTATTTAGAATTAAGTAGGAAAGAGTTTAAAAAAAAAAAAAAAAGAAAAAAAATCCCTTTCCCAGGCAAACTGGACCCTATTCTTCCAACAAAGCTGTTGCAGGAGGTCTCAATGGTATGAATAAATGTATTTCTTTTAACAGTTTTGTTGTTTAAAATGCCATTGTTTCATCTGAGGTGTGAGGAGATGTGCTAACCTTGTCAATGTGGGTGCAGTAGAGCAGAAATGATAACTGTATATACTTTTTTTTTAACAAAAATACAGAGTGAGTGTGTGCGTGTGTGTGTGAGAGAGAGAGAGACAACTTATTTAAATCCTGAATACAGTCAGACCTCATATGCATTGTTAAAAAAAAGCCCTAAAGAATTGCATATGGATTAGGGGGATGAATATTCTATTATTTCAGTCTGTTCTGCTGATCTTCTTATTGTGACTTTGCGCTTCAGAAATCTGCCAGGAATTTGGCTTTGCTGTACTAGGCAGTAATTTTAAATGTGTATCAAGCACTTGATAGTGTATGATTTGCGTGCTGTTGCATTCCCATTCCCTAAATTTTCCACCAATTTATTACTTTTTTCATACTGTTTTAATATTTCAGGATGATGAATATATACAGCATCATTAAAGGTAAATAAAAAATGCATGAAATTAAAAAATGGAATATTAGATGTTTCTTTGCTGTAATCCCTAGGTCCAATAGGAATGAAATGTCTCTGTTCTGTCAAGTAATCCCTAAACATGATTAGGGACCTTGTAGTTTCCACATAGCCCACATAATATTTGTATCGTATAAGCCTATTTATGTAAGGTTTGAGTAAAAGTTGTTATTAGAAGACCTATAAACCTATTTTACAATTCAAAAAGATATGCTTGCCTCTTAATCTCTCTACTTTTATTATTTTGCTGGAGATGGCAATACGTCCTTAATTCATTTTTCAGAATTCTGTTACATCTTTTGGGTACTTATATTGTGCATTAACGATCCCAATGAAATGTATTTTTAAGATAGAGGACTGAGTTCAACAGTTCATCTACTTGTGTAGCTTCTCCTTAAATCCGTATTGGAAGGGACGTGCACCTCTTTCTAGGTCTTTTCTTTGACATCCGAGTTTAATCTGAACCGTGGGTCAGGAGATGTAGAGATTGTTTTTCTGATTTTGGGGAAGAGGAGCTGGAAAGGGGGGGGGAATTAATTTTCTCTGTTTAAATCATGTGATAATATATTATTGGTAATGTAGGTGCTTCTGGCAGCATCACAGGAAGTTTTAGAAATCAGGTTTTGATTTGACCAGCGAATAGCATAGTTTTAGGGAGAAAAAGCTAGAAAGAAGGAAAATGGGGAAAACTTTTGAATGACAGAAGAATAAAACAGGAGAGACAATAGCTGCTTCCAGCTGTTTCTTGTGAGACAGTTGTGTTGGGGATGCAACAACTCGGCGCTTCCCGTTCCCTGCCTCAGCTTCTTGCCTGGGCAGCAGAGATGCTTGTAGCCCTTTCTTCTATGTTGTTAGGCTGAATTCATTAATGTTTAGAGGTATTCAAGTTCCATGGTAACAGAAGGAAGATCAATAAATAAATGAGACCAGTAACTTATATACCTCTATGGTTTGAGTAGACATTCACTAAGAAAATATTTTCAAATGATAGCTGGGGTCAGCTGTGGCAATTCTGTATTTCCCATAAGGAAATTTGAGATTATATTAACCTTGGGCTATCTACTGAAAAAAACCCTGTGGAAATACACCTATATTGCTTTCACACTGCACTGAAATTTTACTTTTATTTCATTTTCGGCAGTTAGGGTGGCATTTGAGCAATAGCTCTATTCTTGTATTTATGAACTGAGAGAAGCAGAACTGCTCACTGCTGAGTCCAGGGATCCTCTTCCAGGAAAGCTGAGATCAATAACTGTTATCAAGTCTTCATTTATAGGGAGTGTTAAATGACCACAAAGTCCTGATGTTCATCAATTAATAGGGTGTGCTTAAAACTGGACTGTCTGTGCTCCATCCCCCCTAACTCCCCCCCGCCCCAGCCTACCATAGTCAGAACTTTTGATCTTTGCTGTCGTTTTAAATGGTCATTTTTAGTTATTACAATTTCTTTTTAACTGGAGATACTGTATTATAGTGGTGCCAGTAAGCTAAAGGTAAGCGACGTTTTTCCCTCGCCAACCTCCTCCTTCCTGCTAGCAATGGAAGGTGGGAATGAGGTGATGATACCCGAGGCTCATTTTATGATCTAAAGCAGGGAATTACAATTATTATTGCAATTATTTGGGGGTTTCGGTACTCAGCGAGAAGGCGAGTGCACACCCCAACTGGAGCAGAACAAACACTGAAAACTGAAAATAAAAGCCTCACGCACAGATGCGCTTTCAGATGCCTTATTTGCATCAGTTTAAGTGGAAAAGAGGGATTTGGAAAAGAGAGAGCTTAATTTAACAAAATAATATTATGCTTTCGATCCTTAAAATGAATGAATTATTTGGATACTTAGCAGTATAATGTCTTTGAATAATGCTGGTACTTAAGATAAAAAAAATTATATTGTAAATGTGCTGTGTTTGCCTCTGATGATGTTTTTACCAATTTGGCATTTATGGGAAGCAATATCATTGTTGCAAAGTTTCCAAATTGCTTTTTACACAAATCCGCAGAAATTAAATCTCCTCCTTGTTATGCAAATGAAGCGATGTCTTGAGACACCGGTATGTTAGTGCAAATCTGTGGAGACAATAACCCTGCTTCTACTTGTAGTCATTGTGTGTCCACTATTAATTGCTCCAGGAAGGTGCGTTAGGTATTGGCTATTGCACAACAACGTAACTAAGCATATGCTTAAGTATAGCATGTAAGGAGTAGAAGAGACGTCTCATAGGGACCTCTTGCGCTTAAAGTTAAGCCCGTGCCTGACCGCTTCCGTGGCGAAGAATTTAGCCCACCACGTGGAGTAGTATGTGATGCAGGAATAATGGTGAATTATGTAAATTGTGAGCCTTCAGAAAGAACATCACAAATGCATTTCAAGCTCAAAGAAAGTAACGTGAATACAAATTGGTGTAGGCCACGTGAAGATTTTGGGAGACTGTGTACCATGTGGACCAATGCAGATCGGGCCAGTTGTGGTGGACTTCAGCAAAAGCCTGCTGGCATTATTTTGGCTTCTATTCAGAACACCTTCCGGAAAAGCTACGTGTTTTGTCCGAGAGGTGGGAAAATATAGTGATACAGTTTGTACTACCACCAAAAAAAAAAACCAGACAGACATTTAGTAGAAACATATTTTGAGTAGCGGTAATGCTGAGCTCTGATCGAAGGCGCTAGGTGAGAACTGTGGCTGGCTGGTCAGCGTTTTGCTGGGTCCTACCCAAAACCTTGCTCGGCCAGAGCTGCTGACAAAGGTGGCGTCAGCAGCGCTGCTGACTCGGGGAGCAACGTGTGCCTGTCTGAGGGACCTCTGCCTTGTTATTAAGAGGCAGTCTAACATTTCAGCCCTTTTCTCCCTCCCCTTGGACTGCACGACTTGATACGTGTATATATATATATAGGGAAGGGACCAGTCACAACGTGGGTTGGAAGAGAGAGCAGCTCGTGGACAGTCCAGGTGACTGGCACCATTTTCAGGCGAGCCACCAATTTAGCAGGGTGTAATGTAGAATTATTTTTAGTTGGACCCATACTGGGTCTTCACAGAATTTAAACTACATAAAAGTGCTGTATGTGATGTGTTTAAATTCATTGACAGAATTAAGGCAAGACCAAGGCAAGTGCATGATCGATTTATACAAATACAAATGAATCTAATAGATGGAGGAAGGCAAGATAGATCAAATTTTAAAACCTGGGAGCTGATTTACCTACATCAGATGTTTAATGGGATGCTTAAATTGATTGCTTCTCCAAAAACTACTCACAATAGTCAAGCCACTGACTAAATTGCGTAATCAAGGCCTCCGTGTGCATCTACATCTTGATTTCCATGTACAAATAACCAGCAATTAACGCTGCTGATTGACTGCAGGGAACAATTTGAGGTTCAAAATGGCAACTCCAGAGTTTTTAGGGGTCTTTTAGCATTATTTCACTATGTTTTTAGAAGTGAGTATAGACAGACTTGTGTAAGTCTATATAAACAAAAGCTTTTCAACTCAAGTTGTAGAAGGTTCTTCATGGCTATAGCTAGAAAATGTCTCTCTCTTAATTGTGAGAATTTGGATGTTTATATTAAACCCAACATATTAGCCCAATTCTGTGTAGCCTAAGGGTCCCATTAGGTGGGTTTATATTTTCACATTAAAAAAACCCCAACCAAACCAAAACAGGAAAGGTGTTTGAACGAAAGGACGGCAGTTTGTTTTTGTAGCAATCACGAGGCACTGTATGCTTTCTTCTTTCTCAGGACTGAATGCATTTCTGAGTGGAAAGTCAGCAGTCACTATTGGCACCCTTTTCTTTTAATTTTTTTTAAAAATCAATTTCATTGTAATGTATATGAAGGACACTAGAATATTGGACCGAGATTCTTGAAAACACTGGTGCTTCCTCATTATTTTCACTGTAGTATTTCTACAGTAGTGAATTATCAATTACATTAAGTCTTTTTATTTCCTATGGCACAGCTACAACAACTAAAATTAAGGGTGTTATGCTCACCGTCCCTTGCACCACGCATTCTACTGTGGGCAAGCTTTTGCTGTTTTCTCACAGTAACCTTTACAATGCAACCGATAAACATTATTCCTGTTTTAATGACTCCCAAATAATGTCATATTTAAATGAAATGCGGTTTGCTTCAGCAGGGTTCTTTGAATTTATGAGCATTTTTGTCCCATATCCTACAATAATGTGACAAATATTATTTGCATTTTTACTGTTTTCTTGAATACTTTTAAACACCCATTTTTAGGAGACTTCAGATTGCTTTTGAACATATTTGAATGCATTTTTAGCTATCACCAAGTTTAAAATAGGAACCCTTTTTTCAGCTTATCTTTATTAAACACCTGTAAAAATCAGTGGTATTTCTTTTTTCTTATAAAGCTTTCTTCCTTTAACGAATGCCAGAAATGCTGCACAGTTTATTCTAGTATGGGCTTCTTTTCTTGGTGGTAACGGGCAGTAAATGGTCTGGTAATGTCTGCACCATACACACAGACATTTACCTACCTGAATGGCATAAATAGAAACTTGAAATTGTAATGCATCTGATCTTTAACGATAACCAATTAATATTAGAACTTTCAGGCAACTTTTAGAAAATATTATCCAGAATGAAGTCTTAGAAATTGATCATTCTGTACAAATAATCATGCTTCCAATAAACCTGTGATCTGAGCAGTAGATGGCTAGGCATGACGGTGACCAATTAATTATATTTTCTTATTGAATATTCACTTCGCATTTTTTAAAACCACAGATTTTTTGTTGGTGGTTTTTATGGTGGTTTTTTGTGTGTGTGTGAGGGGATGTTTGGATTTTTTAGATAGTTACTTTTTTAGAAGAAATTTTATTATTTGGCACCTTTATAACCTAAAGGTGGACTAGCAGCTTAATCTTGCTGTTCTTGGAGGCAGGTGTTCCAGTGATTTCAAGAGTTCTTCATCTTGGCTGGGTTAAATTTTCTGTTTCCCTTTGATGCTTTTTTCTGTTGTTGTTGTTAAGAATTAAAATTGTCTGATCGTTTTTAAGGCAATATTTCATGTGATGAATCAAATAAAAAAAAAATCAAAGTAATTCTTGTATCTCTATAGAATCATAGCAAGACCTCTCTAACATTCTCAGAAGTCAGCGGGACAGTTTTTTGATTGTTGTTGTGCTGTAAAAATAACTTCCGTGTATGTTTTTGTGGTTAAAAAAACCCAACCAAACACCCCGTACAGAATTTTGCAAGTGAAACCATATTGTTCAAGATAAGATTGTGGTCACTCACCAGTCTCCATTTGAGCACTGAACTAGACGCCGGTTAAAATTAGACCTCCTTAACGGACTAACAAGGGGAGGTAGGAGTAGAAACAAGAAAAAGATGACTAAAGTAAATATGCTTGTAAATACAGAAACGACACGTTTGCTTTTGTGGCCTTTGATCAAGCCCAGCAGTTTATTTTCAAAGCATATTGCGGGATGCTTGGGGAACGGAGCAGCCACCCAGCGTAATTGGAAAGGGGGAAGGTCTGTAGCACGCCGGCTGCTGCTGCTCCTGCCTCTCTGATAAGATTGTAAGAGTTGCCAATATCAGTATTCAGTCTTGTAGCGTGTCAGGGCGCTTTCATGTGAACTGAACTGAACTGTCTCCACGCGTTCCCTCCCGCTCTCCTTCCCAGCGCTCGTCGCCGCATTGAAGTCAGGGGAGAGGAAAAAAAGATTTGAGGATCGCCCAATTTGTTCTGACATAAAGAGATGTTTAGCTCTGTGAAAGGTGGTGGAGGCAGAGTGCCTGACTGACATTTCAACAGGCTGTCTGCTGGGATTGCTCACTTCACGTCCCTTCATATTCCTGCTGTGTCCTGCGCGAGTGCTCTTGTCTAATCTTCACAGCGAGAGCACCAAGAGTCCCCTGGGCTTCGGTGCTCAACACCTTGTTAGACGGGGCAGACGGTGCCGTAGCTCCTGCTTTTGTACTAGCTTTGGCTCTAATGTTTCAGGCTTGTTTCAAGTCCAAATACATATATTTTTATTTTTTTTAAGGGATTTGATAAAATAACAGTGTGCATCTCCTAATTGTCTTGGTCTTCTCTTGTCAGTGCTAGATTTGGGTGATACCAGGTAGAAACACACGGAGGGAAAGAAAATAAAAGACCCCAGTCAGTCAAAGCTTTAAGCAGCATTGTGTGCATTTGTTTTTAAATGAAGATGCATTGACCTGCTTTGGCTGGTTTAGAAAACAGATGAGAGAAAATACTCATTGAACAGCCAACAAGAGGTATAACATGTTGATAATAAAGCTAAGACAGTGTCTGATCAGGAATGCCGAACTCCATACCAGGGGCTGCAGGGAAGTTCAGTTGTTGAGGGTTGTTTGCTTTTACGATTCCGAACACGTTGTGATGCATTCTGGCATGCCACATCCTGTTACATCACGTCGGGTCAGCTCGCGATGCCGAATAACACTAAGAACATGAATTAACAAGAGTTAACGCTCACCTCTTATTGTGGGAGCATTATCAGATACCTTGTTAGCCACGGTTCCTCTCTGGATTCACTCCTCCTAAAGCAGAGCTGATATTAAAGATATATGTGTTATGTTTTTAACAGATAGATATGTTATTTTTCATTAGCCTTCTCAAAATACATTAATTAATGAATGTGGTTTAATCCTTGTTAAGCCATTCAAAATAATCCACGCACTGCACTCACGCTCCTCCTTTACATCTCTTTAAAGGCACTTCTTTTCCTCAGGTGTGTTATTGCTGGTGACAAAAAGCAGAATGGTATCGTCCTCTCTGGTTCCTGCAGATCTGGGCTTCGTGTACACACGTTGCACAGATTCTGTAATACATGGTTGCCACTGTTCAAATTTCCCCTTAATTTCAAATTTTGACTAAATATCTCTTAATATAAGTCTCATCCTGGGGTGGAGTCGTGTGTCTCACCAGGTAAGAGATTTCTGATGTAAGCTTGTATTCTCAGTCAAACTTTTCAAACTTGGGTGTCTAAAGCTGAACTCTCCTCCGTCCCAAACAGCAAGGACAGTTACGCAAAACCACTGATCATGAATAGCTGCGTGAATTCCTTCAGCCAGTGGGATATCTAGTCGTGTCTTCCATTTTCTAGGGATCGGCAAGGACTTCTTTTCTCGCAATAGACTGTGAACGGGTGGATATTGAAACAAACTTTTTCTTCATTTCTGTAGCACCTATAGGACAGAAGAGCTAAACTTAACTGTCACAGTTAGCGGATGTTGTAGAGATGCTGTAGAGGTCTCACCAGGGTCCAGGCTATTCAGAAGACCAAATTCCAGTTCTCAGAAATTAAAATAACCAGGGAGTTGCCTAGTAAGCTTTTTACTGTCAGTAAGGGCCAGATGACATCATAAAGTTTAAAAAAAAAAAAAAAAAAAAAAGTGGTTTGGTGTATCTTGGATACTTAAGAAAAGACTGACATACATAAGGATCAGATCTCTTTACCTGTTATCTAGCATGACTAATAACTGGGCCCAGGCTGTAGCAGATATAATTGATGCCTGGGTCATATTTATGTAAGAGCTGCTGTCATGCTTCATTCCCATTTCAATGTGTCTGTCTTCATTTTGCCTATGAGTTGGAGTCAGTGCAAGCAAATCATTAGCATCCCTTAAAATACATACAAAGGAATCACTATGTCTGACGTTTTCACTGGGAGAACGTTACGGGTGTACTCTGCCACATATAGCCTGATTCTGTCAACTACCGAAATGATAGTTGGTGTATGTGCTGTGTAAATTCATAGGAGAAAAGACTTCTTTGGAGAAGACCCAGGCAGCTGGAGGGGGCATCTCATCATGGAGCATTTGGAAAAGAGGATACCAAGGAGATAGTGCCAGTCATGCCCAGCTGAATTGCTCAGGTATCCCAAACTCCTGCTGACATTTCACTACGAGGAAGCACATTGGCAAAATGTTGTTGTACTTCAGGCTGTGGTCCAGCAGTTTGTGATATATGTCTAATTTAGGCATGTAATTAATCCAGGAGATGCTCGGGGACAAGTCCTGTGTAGTGTTACACACGTTTAGTGATTTACTGGATTAAATGTTAGGCAAAAATGTTTGCTCTCCAGCAAGCATAGGTAGCCAGTGCGTGTGAGATGTTCAGAGGTACGCACAGGCAAATGTGTGTTTGTGCGTGTGCCTACAGGCTTTCCTAATTGCTTTTGTGTGCATGCACATATTATTATCTAGTATTTCATCTATATCAAGAATTTACTTGTTTATAAAACTTGTACTTGTCTGCACAAGTGTAGCAGTACAAGCCTGCACTGTTAACTCAGGTTGATCGTTTCCAAACAGCTGGTTACAGAAGTTACCATCAATTTAATAGAAGTTGCATTTATTTAAAAATTGACTTAAAAGACAGTAAATGGCTCAATGACTCATTAAATCAATTTAAAAATTGACTTAAAGTACAGTAAGTGGCTCATTAGATTAAGCTATAGAAAGACACCCAATAAAAACAAAACAAAACAAACAAACAAAAAAAAACCAAACCAAAAAAAAAAACCCCAAACAAACCCCAGCAGGAAATTGTAGCTTAGTATCCTGATTTATTTTTGTTCAGACTAAAATGGTCTGATTACTAAAAGTGGACGCAGGGACATCTACCCGAGTGTTACAAAATACTCGGGTAGCAAAAGCACCACCATAAGGCAAGGGGCCAAGTGCCACTGAAATATTTCCCTGATTTTTGTATCAATACATAAAGCTTACAGTAATGCTTTAGCTGGGAGATGTTTAGTTGCATACCTGGATACTATTAATTTACTAATATGGAGTAACTGTTCTATATGTCCCTAGATTTGTTGAACATAATGTCCATATGTTAAACAGTTTTCTATGGTATTTAAAAATTGACATTTCAAAGAGTGTAATAGCATAATGAAATGTAAACTGAAAACAGGAATGAGTTAATTAGACTAATGATCCCTTGACTCCTTTATTAGCCAGCTCTTTAGAAATTGGGATTAGCTTTGTTTTCTCTGCTGAATAAAGACAGGAAGGATGATGTTGATTCTAGTAAATGACAGCACCAGAAGAAATGAGTGTTTTCCTGTTCGTTATAGGTTTCATCATTTAAGATAAAAATCTTGCCTTCCTGCCCGCATAGTTAATTTTATTGCACTTTTGAGTTCAGCTCAGATTGGGAGAGAGAAATCCAGAAAATAACTTAGGAATGCCTGCTGATTTCATATCATGATTTGAAAGGTGATCCACTTGATGTCATTTCTGGACTTGAAGCTTAACGATTCTTTGTGCAAACCTGGAGTAGACTGGGTCTGAATTTAAATGAAGTCTTCAGAAAAGGCAGGCTTGACAACTTTTTGATCTAGGTTTTGAACACTTAATTTCTCCTCTCATAGAGTGATTTACACGTCTCCCTTGCTTTTAAAGGCTATCAAGAAGCATGAGAATTATCTCTGTAGTGGTTCAAATGAAGCATGCACAGGGAAACAAAATCAGGTTTACGACAAATAGGAGGATTCGTAAGTCAGCAGCTGTTAGCGAGACAACGTCATTAAAACTTCCAGCGATCCCAGACCTTGCTCTCAGGAGTTGCTCAGGCCAAGCAAAACCTTAGATAAAGTGCTGAATTATAGGCAGGAAAAAGAAAACTGGAATTTAAATTGGTCGGAATTAGTGATGATTCACTAAGCTAATTTCTGCCCTCCGTTACCCTGGTGTGACAACGTTGCGGCACGTGCAGCGGAGCTGGGATGAGAGAGGGCAGAGCAGGAGCCGCTGACAGCCAGCTTTTAAGTTCGGATTCTTTCTGGTAGATCTTTATCCTGCAAAGTAATGAGCTCCTCAGCTTCCCTCGAAACCTATAGGTATAGAGGGCACCCAGTGCCCTGCAGGATCAGCTCTTTAACGAATGCCTGAGGAATACAAAATTTATCACACAAATGAGGCGGCGGAGAGGAGGTGGCAGCAGCTGAGTTATGAAGCTTTTTACTCACAAGCAGGGTTCGTTTGCTATCCTGTATGCCCTCGTTAAGCGTTCTTTGAGCACCGTGCCAAAGCAGAAGTAATAACATCATTTGTTTGTAGTTTAGTCTTTTCTGGAAGGTGCTTTTGAAGAGGCGTGGCGGAGCAGTTTGGGGTTGGCAGGACGGCACCCGGCACACTCGGGCTATCGCAGGTACTCTCTTCCTTTCTGGAAAGGAGCCTCGGGTACCCATCGAGTGCCATTGGTTGTTTCGTAGGTGCCGCTCGGCGGCTCTTTGGTATGAGATTCGCTTGGTGCTTCGTTTTACCACGCTCTGGGCAGAGGGTGCAGCCCGCGTGTCGCACACGGAAGCGTTGAGCATTGCTTGTAGTCCAACACGGTGCCTGACCTTCCAGCTCAGTATTAATTTGAAGTAGCTGAATTAAAATTTTCCATTCTTTTGCTTTGTCATGCCTCACGTTGATAAGCACAAAGAAATGTAAATAAAAAAGACCTATTTCACAACCCTAGCTACAACCTTTTTGTTTTAGGACAAAAGACAGTTAATTAGCATACTAGCAGTAAGCAGCCTTCCCAAACTCGTGCTAATTATGTATTCTGTTGACCGTGACTCCAGTCATAAGGTAATTGGCTTGCAGCAACATGACATTTCAAATCATCTCTTGAAATTACATCAAAAAGCCAGCCTGTTTTGTTTTGATAGGGGAACAATCAATTTGATAAGTGGTAACACAGCTCATTGTTTCACATTAATTAGACTAATTGCAGCATGTTAGCCTCTGAAATAGACAGAACTTGGAGAAGACAAAGGCTGTGGCCTTTAGCATGCAGTGCATGTGGTGGTTCCACTTGCTTGCACATACTGTAGGCAGAAAACAGAGTTGTTAGGATTCAGCCTTGCAGGAGACTGGGTGTTAACAGTGGTTTGATGTGTTATGTTTAATCCACTGGCTTTCAATTATAAGATCCAGGTTCAAAAAAATCCCGGAGAAAGGAAGGGGGGCAGGGGGAAGCCATTTCAATATTAGCGGTGCTAAAGTTTTTGGATTTTCTGTCTCCTGAAAGACGAAGCAGAGATCTGGCCACAGGATCTCTTAGATGTTTGTGGACTGTAAGGTCCTTCTTTGAGAAGGCTTCACTTCCACTCTTGCTTTTTCTGCCCATCCCGCTAATGTTTATTTCTTAGTATGTCTTAGCTGAGCTATTTTCGTTTTCACTTTTATATTCACTTAAGAATAACGTATAAAAAAAATACTTAGCGGATGAATTACTGAAGACAGATAGGAGAGATGCATAACCCACCCACGTGTTTCTAATTTAGAGCATCTTTGTCTGCTATTGCGATTACCAATTGTACTTAGCTCTCTGATGATTTTTATGATCAAGCTATGTCATCTGTAGATTGACATGGCCAAATGGATTTTGCTTGTGACCTGATTGAAATGTAAACCAAAGTTTTAAGAGATGAAAAGTTTAAGGGGTTATCTCAGTCCACGGGCTGCTAGGCTAACTTCATTGCTCTTCACAGCTTGGTACAGTGCTTCTTGCATGTCAAACCCAACACCAGGCTACTGGATATGTAAAGAGTGTGTTCTTTGACCTGTACGTTGCTAGTATGTTTGATAAATGGTGTCATGGCAACTTCTCCAAGACTGAAAAGCATCAGAGACTAGATTCCAAAACTGTGTGAATGTTGATGAAAACATATGCGTGAGACCAACTCTGACTTCTCTTCTACAGCTCTCTAGTCCACCTAGGTTCAAACTGAAGTCCCAGCACAGCATTTTCCCTCTTCTAATTATCTCTATTCAACAAAAAGTATCCTCAGTTTAAAAAATAAAAAGAAATAAAAAGTGAGAGATGGGGGGCTGGTTGTTCATAAACATGGAATTGCTTACACAAAGACTGTAATTCTTCAGTTGTTCTCCATAGAAAATGAGATTTTTTTAAATTTTTTTTTTTTTCAAGTGAGGCAAAGAGATTTAGGTATCCACGTATTTCTGCTGTGCACAAACTTCACTTGCACATTTTTGTTTGTTACCCACCCCAATCATTGAGCGGTTAGACAGTAAAACCTTTGGGGCAGAGATTTTGTTAAATTTGCCTGTAGTCTATGTTTGGAGAAGTGTAATTTCATTTAAATCCAAAGAATTTGTTCCAACAGCTTAACGTTATCATTGCTCGTGGAAGCTATATTTTTATTAGTTTTGCTTATGCTTTATGTTGGCCCCTTAGCAAATGGTCATAAACTCTATTTTAAATCCCGTTACCAGTGACTTCATACTGCTGATTTATTTCTATCATTTACTGGCAAGAATACATTTTAAAAAAATGTATTCTAAGCAATTCATTCCTCTCCACCTCCTCTCTTCTGTGCCTCCCTTTGCTTTCCTACTCCTTCGACATTTAAATCGCCTTTCATTGAGCTTAAAATTATGCCCGGATTAGCGATGTAACTACCCTAATGTGCCGCTCTTAATAAAAAGTCCTGGGTTTATACAGAAGGTGAATTGGAAAGAAGCAGAAGATTGAAGCCTTTTAGCATTCAGCTTAAGCGCTGGTTCCACTTGCCTGAGCACAAGCTGGAAACGGCGTTGTTAGGATGCAAGCCTGCACCCTCGCTGTCACTGCTGGTCCTCGTGTAGTCGGGTTCCTGCTTGGAGCAGAGCAAATCTTTGCTCAGTTAAGCGAGCGTCAGTCACAGGCAAGCTTGGCTGCCAGCCCAGGGTTGTTAGACTTTTCCGTGCTACACCTGAATGAGATATTGAGGAGACATGGCTACCTAAACAAAGTCGAGAAGCACTAGATTAAAAAAAAAAAAAAAAAAAAAAAATTGTCACAGGGATGACAGAATAATTTTGAGAATATAACTTACACTTCCACTGCTCGCTTGGGAGGCTTGCAATAAGGAACCTGCATTGCCTGCTCGGTGACAGATCCTGTGTGATCTTGTTTAAATACCTTTCTCTGTTTCCTTGAAATCCAAGACTAGAAGGTAATGCTGACTTCTGAGTGAGAAACGGGCACGGGCAAATCATAGCTTAGCGAGCTGAAACACATTGATACCATCCTGCAAGGTGCTGAGGTCTTTCAAAGGTGCTAAATTACTGGTTCTTGTTCACATCAATAGTGGGTACTCAGCTACTTGTAGGATTGCGCTTTTAAGTTGCTTGGTTATTATCCAGTCAAACAAAATCGACAGTATCTTCTTACAGTGGAAAAGGAATAGTGAAAAATAAAGTTGCAAAGTTTTGGGTTGTATGAAGATGCGGGCAGTGGGTATTCCGCACAGAGAGAGTAGAGGAAAATCAGGGACAGGGTAAAAAAAGATAAAATAGGAATAGTTTTTAAATAGGAATTGCTGGCAGAGCTATTAATCATGCAAGTCTTTGAGCTCTAAGGGTTGCGTGAGTGGAGCTAATACAAAAAAAAAGAGAGATGCTTCGCTGATATCTTGAAATACACTATTAAAAGCAACAAGCAAAATTAAAGGGAGATAATGTCTGAACAGATTAACGATGTGCAATAATAATTAAAAAAACTCCAAACCTACAAACAAACCCCAAGTACCTTCAAAAATCCAAATGCCCAGGTGTGACTGTTGTTTTGTATGAGATAGTCTTTTAATCATCGATTTTGCAAGTTTGCTAGTCTTGTCGTACAGTCTCAGCTCTGACTCTGATCTCACTTACACTCGTACAAATGAATTTCTGCCATTTCTCTGGCTATACGCTGCAACTGTGACCAGAACGTAGACTCTGCTTGGGTCTGTGAGTTTTTTAGCAGGAGGTTTCACAGTGTCTCTGAAGCGGGTTAGAAAAAGAAGAGAAAAATGCATTTTTTCATTGCTGTCTAAGGTAGGCCACCACCTGCTCTTTGCAGACTGCCAACTAAATGGGGACTTGCTGCAGGTAGAGGCTTTTTGTCTGAAAAGAAGAATCAAGTGTCTGTGAATATCAGAGAAAGGCTTCAGACTAAACTTTCATTTGTCATATTTCTTTTCAAAATCTACATTACCATCTTTGAAATGATGTCACCATTGCAGTTGATTCAGGGCAAACTGAACACAAGTTTAGGAATTTGCAAAGGGGAATAATCTTTTCCTTACATGGGATAATACTTTTTTTGTTTTAAAGTCCTTTTCTTAATTATTTTCTTGCTGACCTTCTACCTCTAATGCACAATCATACATGTTCAATGAAAGAAAACAAACCTAAATTCTGCACTGACCTGGACTTGCAAAAGAACCAGGGTTTTCAGTGAAGCCTTTGTAAGCTATAAATCAGTGCAAAATTTAGCTCATATTGCATTCTCATTGGAAATGAGTTATATGATAATTTATGTTGAGCTGATCATAACTAAGCACCTCATAGTAGTGTCCTTCAAAAAATTTTAATCAAGATTGTCTTTCTCCACCTCTTGGTGCAATTTCAAAAGGTTTATTTGCATGTCAATCTGCGCGTGTTACTGAAGTTATTCCACTGAAGCAAGCACAACATCTTGGCTGCATACGTGTTTTAGAGCAGCATAATGTCAGGTGACTCCTTGCATTTATTTCTGATTTGTGCTAGTGAAAGAGTCAGGCCCTTAATTCTCTTAAGCCCTGAAAACAGGGGTATTTCCAAGTGCCTGTCAGATCTGTTTTCCAAGTCTTGTGCTTCGCAGTGACTGTGCAGTGAACAACGTAGGGGAAGAAACTGTTGATCCTGTGAAAATTGCTAAGGTCCTCCAACTTGTGCTTTAAGATCTATGTTAAAAACTCTTGCTAAGTATGCGTGACATTTACTTTTAGATGTGTGTTTTCTCTTGAGGTTTTTTCCCTTTGTTGTACGGTGAACAGCAAAGGGGTTCCAGAGGGGTGTCTTGGGCAGCAAATACCAAGAGTGTCCTGTCCAGGGCAAACTTGCCAAAAGCTCTTTACATCAAGGACCATCTTATTTTACAGTACTTATGCAATTTCTAATACGATGGGTTTCTGCAGTGAGGACAGAGTTGCTCTATAATTGGTGATAATAAACAGTTTCCCACCTAAGTACGTATAATCGAGACGAACAGGGTGGGGAGAGGTGTGCTGGTAAGAGTGGGTGTGTTGATTTCTCATGCGGGCTTTTTTCTTTTTCATAATTAAAGGCTTATGTTATGAAGTTACACATGGGAGGACTCCTGGTAGAATCCTAGAAAGGATAAACAAGTTTTAAACAGATTTTGAATGGATATTGAAGACAAAGGTTATGAGCTATGATTGGAGAAGTTTGACTCCACAAGCCCAGCAGAGCGTATTTTTAGTTAGATTAAAGCTTTACGCTCACTGCGTGTCAAGTTTGACGGCCAAGATGTAAGTAGTTTTCATGCCGTGGTGGAGCTTTGGATTTGAAGGTGGAAGACTCGGGATTTTTTGAGGAGTGATTGAAGTGGAGGAGTAGGAAAACTGAGGTACAGAGAACATACTCAGACAACAGTAGCTGTAGCCACAGCATTAGAAGTGAGCTAGGGGAAGCTGAGACAGGCAATGTGGGAGACTGAGAGAGTAGAGACGTTGGTTCTTTTGGCAGATGCCTTGGAACTTGCTCTGTATGGAAATGTTAGGAGATGCTTGGTCCATTCGCCCCTAGATCCTGCTAAATTGGCAGTCACTACCAGGCTTCAGGTTTCGTAAGTCTTATAAAATTAATGGAGATATTGCCTCAAACCACTCTTTTGTCTCTCCCACCCTTTGCTACCAGTCTTCTGTCTTTTTTTTTTTTTTTTTCCCCCCTCTTCTGTCAGTAAACATTAAAAGTTGAGATATTTCCAAATTATCCTTTCCTTCCCACCAGTCATTTCTGGCTATGTTCCAAAGAGGGAGAGAAGACGACAGGTTTTCATTGGTCACTTAATTGTCTGCGTCCATTGGTTTTTATGACTTCCAAATTCATATTTGTATGCACTTAGGGGCTTTTGTGACAAGGTGCTAATGGGTTCCTTCTGGGCAAGCACCTGTGTCAGAAAGTGTTTTATTGTGTCCCTTATTTTTCCAGCACTGACTGCTTCTATTAGTTTGCATATATACCTCTATTGCAACTCCCGATGTACTTTTGGGTTTTGGTTTGGGTTTTTTTCGTGAACGTATAATCAGCATGTACAAAGGAAGCTATTACTTTTACTACAGAGAGAAAATGGGAATTTCAAATAAGAGTTCACTTGTACATGTGCCTGAGAGACAAGAAATCTAGGAGATATAGAAAAGACTCAGAGCACTGACCTGTCCAGGGATTTTCTTCATATGATCTGGGAAGTTCTGTGAGGTGGGCTATGGATAACTGGTAGGTATCGTGCTGCTGAAAAATCTCATTTGCAACTAGCTAGGCTGCATGAAACAGTAGATAAGAGTACCCTACATGGTTTCCTAATGAAGTGCTTCAAAATGAACTCTTCTTGTAGCTGCTCCAGCCTTATGATTGTGAAAGTGAAGAGAAACGGTGTCTGTGGCTATAAAAGAGAAGCAAAGCATCTGCAAGGTGATCTCTGTGTTAGACTGTTATCTGTGTTAGGAAGAAGACCTTAAGTCCTCTCAGGATATTGTGTCTAAACCTGTGTGCTACTTGCAGCAATTAATATCTTCTGCTTCTGAAAAAGAAGATAAAACCTACCTTTTCTTGCTTATTTTGCTGCTATTCCCTCTAATACAAGTTATTTCTTGATAACCTGATGTATTTAGGGACATAATACTGGTTTCTCACCTTATGTCTATGCAATAATTTAGCTTTTTATTCCAGTCCAAATTAGTATAAAATTTGTCGCAGATTTTGGCTATTTTAGCACTACTAGCAAGTAAATCCAGTCCAAAACTGTGACACTGCATGCTGTTCTTTGTTCCAAGGAGCAGTTTCCATAACGTGGCTGTCATCAGCTCTTTTAATGGAAAATTATTAGACTTCTTTATGCTTCCTAGTTTGCCCTTGCACAGTGGTTTGCCCTCTGCACTTCTCCAAAATTAAAGATCTAGCTGATGAACTTCTAGTTGGGGAAAAAACAAAGTATGGCAGGTTTGGGGTCCATTAAAAAACAGTAGTAGTATAGATTTAGAAATGTGTTTAGTTAATGGACCTTCTGAAACTGAAAACCTATATGAATACCACAAAGACCTTAACTTCCAAATCTATAGGACAAGATAAGAACAATAAAGAATGCATCCTGGTGTAGTTACTTCAAATAGGTTTTGTATATTAGTTTATACAGTCATGTTGTGAGAGAGACATGGCCAAGAATAGAGCGATAGCATATATAAATGAGATTTTTATGACCCAAGTGTGCATATGAAATGTAGGACAGACTGGATTCAAAGTCAGTTCCCTATTGTGGAACCTGCCTTTAGCGCAGAACTTGCAGTATTTTCCATTGTGCTCAAAAGACAAAGACTATATTGTGCTACAAAATATGACTATGCCTAAACCTATATAAATTTAAATATATCTATTATTTTTCACTCCTTTTTCCAGACAGATTAGCAGAAACTATGCAGAAACACTGTATGCATTTGTCCTTTCCAACTGATAGACATCTTTCATGATTTTAACTGATCTATAACCATTTTTCCTGAAAGGAAAATGCCCTGATTTCTTAAAAAACAAATGTGTCTATGACCAGGGCTGGTCTGCTGATGATGTAAGAAGGCTTTGTTTCCTCTGTATGAGGAAGAGGAGATGTGATTTTTGTTGGAATTTTCTGTTTCTGTGACTTTTTTGCAAATGTTATTTCATTGGACGTTGGTCTTACAATTCAGCAGTGTATTATAAAGCTTGTCCCCTTAGAGGCCTTCCATCTACCCCTGGCTAATAATGACAGCAACGCATTGGGAACTCATTTAAGACACGGGCAGGACTGCAAGCTGTGCCCTGCTCGTGCCGCTGGGAGAGCAGCTGCCAAGGAGTCTTTTGAGACTCTTTGCTCTCACTTGTCCTCCATCCCAGCACTGCTGTACTTTGGAGCAACTTCAGGGCTACTCTATATTTGTAGCTGGATGTCCGTACGTGATACTCACAAACCCATCAAATTACAGGAAAAATGTGCTTCGGCGGGCACTGCCCAAGCCCTAGCACTGTGCTGAGGAAGCAAGACAGTCAGCCCTAATTCAGACGGATATTTGGGGCTTGAATCTTGCACCTTGAGTCCTTGTAATCTGTTGTTCCCACAACCAAATTCACCTTCCAGATATGCTTCTGTGAGAATTTGAGTAATTCAATGTCATCAATTAAGTTATTCTAGAATTACTCCAGTGGAGCTGAGAACAAAATTAAGCCTCTAGTCTGTTCTGGGAAATTAGACAGATATGTTTTTTTCTAAGTGGTTTCTAATACATTTCATTAGGAAATTATTTGATAAATGTCATTTAAGCATTGGGGATTGGTACAGTGTCTGGGGTTTCAACAGTCTGACAATTTGTAGCTGGCCAAAAGGAAATGAAAGGCTAAGATCTTCACAGAACATTTCAATATTTTTAATCTTCCCCCCACCCCCATACACACACATTGAATACTTCAAAGATGTCATAAAGACATGGAATAGGAAATTCATTCCTAAGGACCTGAGAGTGTTCCAACTTATTTTCCTAAATGAGCTTGGCTATCTTAAAACTCAGCCCTCTCATGGTATTAGTTTGTATCTGTGTCAGTTGTTGTAATTTTCACAAGTAAGCAGTCTGCAAGCGAGAGGCAGTGATTCAATTATACTTTTCTTAAATTGCATTAAAAAATCACCTAGATGTTGTTCTGCCATGACTTCACAGTTTCTAAGGTACCAGAAAAACTTTTACGCTAAGGCTGATGCAATATTCTTGGCCACAGAACAATTTATCTGAGTTCACTGGAAACCTGAAGGGAGGTGAATCCACCAAGGTCGGTGGCATGATTATATAATTTTTGCATTCTGAATAAACAGATGTTCGCTTTCATGAGTATTCACACCTACCGTACTGGACATTAGGTGAAGTATCCCAGCCTACTGATGCATCTAAGGCAGGTTTGTTGCTGCCAAAGACGTGGAAAACTTTTAAACTTTACAACTTTTATGTTGTATGCTGACCTAAGTGCTGAATATAATTCACTGCTGTTGATTTTCAATCCCATTTCACTCGTGTTTGCAACAGAGAAGTAGACCTGGCTCTTGGTTAAAATTGCAGGCTTTTTGCCCTTTTTTAAATTTTTTTTTAAAAAAACATTTGCGGAGTTTGGATTTTCGCAAAGACAGGTGAAATCTGGCCCACTGGACCTCTGTTGATTCCTCAAACTAGGACTTTAATAAAGGGTGTCATTAAAAATTACCTGCTGTACACAGGAAACAGAACAGCTACTCATCCAAGAAGTGGTCCTTGAATTGTGCTTTGGGCCATTTTTTTCAGATAGTATTACTTAAGATATCTTAACTTAATCTTTTTTTTTTTTTTTTTATCCACATCAAATTGATGTGTCAGACTTTCTGGTTTCTCCAGTTATTCTACATCACTCTGATACACAAAAACCCTATACCTGTTTTGGCTGATTATGTGCCTATGTACATTTGTCTTACACTGTCAGAACACTGCTAAGCTATGGAAGTGTACCTGTAACTTTGACATAATGAATTCTTACTGCTTTTAACACATGAGCTTTTTCCTTGTCTTGGCTATTTCTCTGGTTTATTTTAACTCCTCTCTTCTGCCATTCTGTTCTTAGCTCTGGACTAACTTCTTTTTTCTTACATGTGTGCCAGATCACTAGCTCTTCTTCCATCATAAATATACACCTTACGTTAAATGTGTTAATACTTGCCTTCAGAGAAATGAGAAGAGGGGTGGAAGGGGATCACGATAGGCAAGAAAGTTTGAGAAAGCATGTTAATCAGTTTGTCCAGTCTCTGTCTTCCTGCTTAAATTGTATTGACTGTAATCTTGATCATAACTTGATAGCAGCACGAAGAGTCGTTTCAGCTGCACACAGAAACGCACCTGCCTGGCCTTTTTGGCCGCTACATTACGAGGACAGGGGCAGAATAACAGTAAGAGAATAACAAGAGATAAATAAGCAGAGGATCCTTTTCCATGTATGAGATATTTTTATTTCTTTCTCTCAAGATGCAAATGTTAGCCTGGCAGTGGTCGAAGAGAAATGTCAGGAAAGAAAATGGAAAAGTTGAGAGTATTTATAGTGTTGGTACGTCAATCTCTCACACACCCTGTGTAAAGCCAAGAGAGTTCAAGCCTATTAACTGAAGACTTTAAATTGTATTAATAAATGTCAGTATAATCCAGTGCAGTTAGAGTCTAACCACACCTGTATGAATATCTTCAGCTATGTTTAATCCATTTCTTACAAGAAAAACCCCACCCTTTGCATTTTTATTGAAGCACTTTGCCTTACTCTGTGCTTTTAGTCTTCCTTCAGTCTCTGTGGTTTTATGTAATTCCCAATAGCACCTGGACAGTTGTGTGCAAGACCTTCTACTTAATGTTCACAGTGAGGTTCACCAAACAAAGTGGATACGCTATGGTTAATAAAAAGCCTTTCTTAAAACTTAATGAGACTCAACAACAAATATAAATAGGGGAATCATCTTTTCCTTCCTTTGAAAAAGTAGGAAAAGCAAAAAGATGGGTTTGTCCAGCTAGAACCTTGTTAGAAGTATGTCAGGGAGCTGCAGAAGGAAAAATTTAAAGAAGAAAAATATTGATATGTGATATTCGTAATCCTTGTATCAAGGAATCTAGGTGATTTTAGAAATGTGTAATTGGTGAAGTCCCGGTGAAGTCCCTTTGCTTTTATGAAGAGACCGCTGGAGAGGCAGACAGATTAAGGGACTGTGAATGGGACTCTAGAGACACTCACTTGTGAAATCAAGAACAAAAAGACAAAAATCCTCATATTAATTTTCTGTTCTGACCCACTTACTGTGTTGTTGTAAACAGACAGAGTGAAATAACTCTGAATGTGATGTTTAAACCACTTTTGCTAAGAAGAAATGAGCCCAACTTAAAGCTGGCCATAGCAAAGCGGATTATTTCTTTTTTTGGTTGTGATGGTTATCTTGAAATAGCCCTTTGATTAAATCCTCTCCTCTTTCAAGTCCTTGGAAAAACTCCTACGATGAGATTCATTTCACCTAACTTTAGATACCTCTAGTGTAAACTTCTATATCTGAGCTCCCCATCCTGGACTCTCTTTATAGCTGATGGAGAGAAATGGGGCCTTCTAGGGTACAAGTCATCTTCCTTGTTTCAGATGGCTGCTTTAGAAGAGAGAAATTCAACACCGTAAGTACCTGCCTCTCTCTGTCAGCCTTAAAGAGCTACGAGATGAGCAACTCTGGTGGCATCACGCTCATCTAGTCAGAAGAAACCCACCTGTTGTGACTTCAGAGGGGATTTGTCCACCCACATTTTTTTACTTAGGAAGACATCACTGGCTGTATGTGGGAAACGCTGAGGTTCTTGCAGATTGGCAGTACGTTTTGGTTATGCTCCCAGCTGCTTTCACACCTCTACCATTAGTCTCAGAATTCTGTTGCATGAAAATACATTTAACTGTAGAAAATCTGCTGGAATTATATACAGAATGTTTAAGATAACTCTCAAAGGTACTACTCTTCTGTACCTACAATGTCTTCGTTCCTCTTCCTAAAACTTCAGGTAAATACTGTGAATCTGTGGACTCGCTCATTCACCCCAAAACATTCAGGGAAAATTTTAAGAATACATTCAGAGGAATGCTGAAAGAAAATAAGTTACTCTGGTATCTTTTCTCTTCTTGTACCAGTATTCTTCCCATTCCTAGCTTGAGAGAGATGAACCAAGGGAGAAATAGGCGCGGGCCATAACCCAAAATGGAAGTTTTAGGAAATAATGTGCAATCGCTACATGGAGATCAAGAGTAACATTAAAAGCATGCTAAGCAGCAGTCAGTGTGTAGCAGTTCATTTGCTGAGCTTCATCAGTGTCTTGTGAAACAAATTCAATCGCTTAAAGGTGGGAAATAGCAGTTTGGTGCCTTTTTTTTTTTTTTTTTTTTTGTGAAGAGATGTACTGGGATAATTCTGCAGGTGCTGTTTAGGTGCTTTTCATTTTTTGTGTTGCGATTAGCCCTTTTTTAGGATATGTTCCTTAGCAAAGGTTGTCTGTGCAAGGATTGAATAAAATCAAGGTAGAAATCTCCTGTGTTTAAAATGGTCTGATATGTTGTGACTTGACATTACATATGGTGAAGGGTTTGGTGGCGTAATTGCTTAATTCACTGGGGAGTGGGTACGTTTCAGACCCTGTTGTTTCCTTGCAGGCCAGGTGACCGTGTGGAGGTTGACATTGGTCTCCCTGCCGTGGTGGTCACCTGGGCACTGCAGAGCTTAGTGTTGAAAATGACTGCTTTGGTCAACGGAACATCTCCCTGGTTTGGAGAATGTAAGTCAGCATAGCTTGACTGACTGCAGCTCTTACATGATCACTGATGGTCTGGCCCACTGTGTTTTGAGGTAGTTTACTCTTCTGGATGTGAAGTGGAGATGGTTGACTTTAAAGGAGCGGTGTCTCTGTAGCTGGAGTGCGTGCCAGGAAGCACGGCAGAGGAACCTGTTGTGTCCATGGAAGGATTTGATGTGTGGGTGGGAAAGAGGAAATCGGACCCATGAGAGGGTCATAACAAGACAGGGACTGTAGGAGGAAAGCAGGAGAGAAGTTAGGCTGGCAAATGATGAAGGAAGAAAGACTAAGTTGTCTATAATTCCTTGGAACCTCAGGGATGGAGGGTCGTTCTGTCCATTTACATACATATAAATCCAGAATAATTTAATTGCTGCTGTCTTCATGTTACACTGATGCACAAGTAGAGCTGATGAAACTGGAGCTGATACTGTTTTGTCCCTTGAAAAAGGAATACTTAGATCCCCTCATGTTGTTTTGGTGGGGATCCAAAGAAGATTCACCAATTTTTCTTGTAATAGTGGGACAATAACATGTCTTATAAGGAAAGAAGATCCTTCCATATAGAGGAGAAAAAAAAAAAAAGGACTTGGTAAAAAATGACAGGTTTATGTGTTTTGTATGTTTGCAAAGGAGAAAAATAATAAACTAGCTTTTTTTTTTTTAATCTGTACATAATTAATTGCCTTTTTGGGGATACTTAACTGTAAACTATTTTAGTTATATTAGAAACTAAAAATGCACTTATCTGTTCTACCTGAAATGTTTTAAAATTTTCTCAAGATGAATTGTGTGGCAGCAGTTTAAAACACTGTTGTCGGTACCCTGTGTGATACCAGTGTGTCCCTTCAGCTCTGTCAGTCTTCCCCTTTCTTCCTCCCATTCTTTCTCCCAGTAAAAATGTCTACATGTGTTTTTGCTTCAGTGGGGTTACTTAGCAAGCGAAGATGAGGGAATGTTTTTCCGTTCAGATCAGTGGATTTCAGATGCAACCCTCAACAGATGATTATCAGCTGCTGAAATTCACATCTGAATAAAGGGGGCTGCGTGTGTATGTATGCAGAAATGCCTTCTCTAGCCTAAGGGATAGCAGTCAATACAGAAAGTGAGATGAAAACTGTGTTTTTGCAGAATGGGGATTTCATTTTAACTATTTTTTCCCTTTATTATTCTCCTCTCTGAAAAAATGTTAAACACATTGAGTCAGGGAGACATTCCTGTGCGGCATTAGAATAGCCATCAACGTCAGCCGAGACCATTTGGATCATGTCACTTGTGCTAAAGTGTGTAGCTGTTTTTAAAGAACGAACATGTCATGTTCTGTATAGGGATCTTTAATGCATGAAACTTGTTTGAAGCAATAATAAATCAAGTCCTTGCTGCTAAAACCAGTGTCTGATTTTCCCTCGTGACAATCTCTATCTTTCCGTGTGTAAAAACTGAGACAATAGCGAGAACAATTCTGCACCCAGAAGTATTGGAAATAATTTTGATCACAACTAACTAAATACATAAATCTAGCACAATAAAGAACTGAGATATAAATGTCCTACGCATTTGTCACAATGTTTAATAATGTACTCTTTCTACAACCATTGTTATAGGAGGTTGCAAGCTGTGTAGAGGTATTTTCATTGTTCATGCTCTATTGAGTAGACAGTTCTGCAGATATTTTTCTCACCTCTCCTAAAAAAGTGGAATAATTAAAACCAAGAAGAGTGTTTGAGACTTATTTGCCTATCATTTTCTACTCTTTTACGCAAGTATTAGTTCTATTAGATTCAAACCCGTTACTGGTGATGTAAAGAGAAATCAGGCTTTTGCATTTTTACTCTTTATTAATTACTCCTTTTGACTGTGCGTAGCCATAACTAATACAAGTAAAGGAAATGTAAATGCAAATCCATTTAAATTAATCTGAAGTAGTTTAGAATTGCAGGCTATTTTAGCAGCATGACTTAGTTTCAAAAGCCCTGTGAGAAGATGACAGAAATCTCAGTCCTGGCAAATGTTATTACTGTCTACAATGTATAGTAGTGTAATTATAATTACAAATGGCTGATTCTGAGATCCCCATTTGGGCTTCAACTGGGGCTGAAGTTTAATCAGACAAAGAATTGGAGGGTCTGATTCTTTGTCACCTTGTAAAATGCCTTGCTCTTTCCTCGGCTACAGATTCACTGGTTTTGGATTTGGGCAATAAATTATGAATAAGAAAACGTGTGTGGGGTTTTTTTTTTTTAATGTGTAGAAAGAAGAAAAACCCCAAACCTCAAAGCAAGTTGGTGAAGGGTATGAGTAGAAGCAATAAGGGCTGGAGGTCCTGTAATAGGGGTGGACCGTGTCCAGAAGCAGAGCCCAGCCAGGGCACCTCCCGAACCAAGTGAGCTGTCCCAGGGGTGTTTAGGGAACGCCGTGTTGGTGCCCACTCACTCCTCCACTGAGAACATCAATGAAGGTGCCAAGCGGTATCAGCTGAAATTATGTTTGCTTTTTAAATATCTGTGGACTCCAGTCCACCAGGGACTGCAGAGAGACCAGAAGTGCGTTTTGCATAGGCTAGGATTTGAACAGCAGATTGTAATGACTTTGAGTTACATCCAGAGCAAACTGACTTCAGCCAGTGACCTTGAGCTGAAAAACGTTAGCCCTTTATCAGCACCCCAAACCACGAAGTCGCTTTGTATGGTTTTGAGTGTTTTTGCTTATGTAGATTGATTTGTTTATTTTTTTAATCTGGTGCAGCATAGTAGAGGTAACCATCAGTTTGTTATAAAACTGAGTGCTCCGTTGACCTTTCTTCTTCCAGTCCGAGTGCAGTAGAAACCTGAGGTAGCCATCACTTGTTTGTTGTTCCACTCATGGGGCTGCTCAAGAACTTCCAGTTTCCAACAGCTCAGCTCTGAGGAGCAAACTCGAACGTGGAGGCACAACATGGGAAGTGTTGTGATTTGTTGCCATGATGACAGTGTCAACTTAACTACAGCTGACAGTTTTTAAATAGAACATTTCAATTCATTATAGTATTCTCCATCTGTTTTTTTTCACTGTCTGCATACATGCAAAACATCTGAGAAATGCTACCACAATGGTTTAGTTTACTTATCTAGCCACTAACATTAATTAGTTGTTGAGAGTAGTAGTTTAGGGAGCAAGTAAAATGATGGAATTCCCCCCTCAGTAAAGGAAACTATTTTATTTATTCAGCAAAAGATGCCCGGTAGACCTGCTTCCACGTTTAGTTTTTGGGTTCTATAGGTTCTATATTGTTGGGGAGGCTTTTTACTACTTTGTTACCTCTTGCTTTTGCCACATTTTGCTTCCTTCTCAAAAGCATCTGTCACTGCTATTTCCAGTGTGGAACTGGTAACAGAAGGGGAGCATCATTTCGTAATTAAATCAGGCTGCTGGGGTCAAATTTAGAGGGTTTTATTCATGGCTTTGCCACTGGCCCACTCTATGACCTTGAGCAAGTTGCGCATTGCTGTATCTCAGTTTACCTATAGGTAAACTAATATTGACTTCCCTTGAGGGGATATCATGAGCCTTAATTAAGTGTCTGCAAAGATCTGCGAGGTAGTTGACCAAAAGCTGCCATAGACATACAAATGACGATGATGATGATTTGTGCCCAATTGCACCACTTCCCAGAGAACTGCCACCGTAGCTGCTGCGCGGATTAGTTGTCAGGTGAACTATGAATCTATCAATTCATCCATCATTCTCCCCCTTGTAGATTGAGCCCAGCTGGCTAGCTTTGCTTATTAGTAGCTTTTAATAAATCAAATCATATTTGCTGGTTTAATTGTATCTTAAAGGGTAGCGTCGCTCTTTGCTTTTAAATTAAAAACAGTGTGACAATGTAAACATTAGAAGCTGTGCTGCTGCTCTCGAACTATTGACATAAAACTGGGTTAAAAATATATGTTTAAGGAACCTCATAACTTTAAAACATGCAACTACTAAATTCTAGCAGAGGACTTTCTCTGGGTGCCTCTTTTGCAAAATTTGGGCATCCTTGTTTGTAAACCCTCTCAGAGCACTGACCCAGTAACGACATTTTGAAAATGATAATCTACTCATCCACAGGAATCCAAGGTGAAAGTAGCTGAGGATTGCTGTTTGTTGACAGAAACGGCCATGTCTGGGGAGGGGGGGGGGAGTGGGGGGAAACAAAAATGATGTAAAATCAGATTAATGAATTATTGAAGATATACTTTATTGTGATTTTTATTTTTAAATAACATTGGCCAAAAAAGCAATGGGAATAACAAACTGACATGTTTTATTTTTAATCTAGGGCCAAAAATATATCTTACAAATCTCATTAAAATGGAGTATATCCACTAAAATATTGATAACATAATTTCCTTTAAATTTGGTTCTCAGTCATACGAAAAGCAAAGAACCTACATGGAAATGGATACTCTTAGAGGAATCCTACTCATGGAAATCAATGGAAGTAGCCCAGCTGGCTACTTTTGCCCATTACTAATTTAGAGTAAATCAAGCAATACTTCCTTTTCTGACATAACCTGAATGCCAAGTCATATAGGAATTC
Source organism: Balearica regulorum gibbericeps (assembly GCF_011004875.1). Taxonomy (NCBI): domain Eukaryota; kingdom Metazoa; phylum Chordata; class Aves; order Gruiformes; family Gruidae; genus Balearica; species Balearica regulorum. Next base: position 103,597,266 of record NC_046186.1, on the reverse strand, counting down.
CTTGCTAAGTGCAGAAAAGGGTTAGGGACAAAAACAGCAGGAGTTTCCCATTGATTTCAGGTAAGCTTTTGCCCAATGCCTCATTGTATTTTAGATTGCCAACCTTGGAGTTTTGTGGAATTTACTGTGTCATTGTCTGCAAAATTTGATTCAAGGGTGCCTAGTAGGTAAAAGTGAAAAGGGGCCGTTGGGCACTTTAGCCGTCCAGACAAACTTCACCCTCTAACTTTACTGTTTCTAGACGAATTGCGTAACGATGATAATTCATTCAAATGGCAAGCAGGAAAATCGACGCAGCATGCGCGGTCAATAATTTCTAACTCCTGAGAGGAGATCAAAGAGGAAGGCAGCAGGGAGGAGGAGTAGCCTTCTGTAAATGTAAAGGAAAAACTCTCAGTAACTGAGATAGCGCTATGAGGAGATAACAGAACTCCAAAAGATTTATTAAAAAAGCAAACAAAGTAGTTAACTGGAGATTTCAACTACTGGAACATAAACGGAGCACACTAAGCAGAGCAGTAAGCTGAAGCAATATATTTTTCGACATGCTGGTCTTGTATTTGACCCAAAGGCACCCTTTCACACCGTAAAAGGGTGTGAAAAGCACAGATGGATTTTAAACCTTTACCACCGTACACTGGTGATAAGAGGAAGGATCTTGTAGAGGGACGGGCTTGGAATACGTGCCGAAGCTGGGCTTCCCAGCAGGAAATTGCATGGATTGCTGGGGATCCTTCTATCCAGGCTCTGCCTTTGCAGCTTGTATCTGCCCGGTGGTCCTCAGGGCCAGGCCAGGACACCAGCAGGATAAAACCCGGGCACGCACAGGGTCCTCGCTGCCCGCTGCCACGTGTAGGTCCTGATGAATGTTGTGGATGAAAGGCAGCATAACTATTAGAGCATCCACTATTCCTGTGGTGATGTGCACAACTGAGCGATGCAGGTTTCTTTAGAAACAGCTTTGGCTGGTATTTTTCTCACCTAAGTTTTTTATTAAAAAACCCCACCAAACCAAAAGGTACAGCAGCAATGAAAAAGTGATGTTGCAAATAAGAATAGCATCTCATGCAAAACAGTAATGTGCACAGAGCATACAGCCACATTCAGTTTCTTTGAAATCAGTCAGAATTGGGTTTGAACACCTGTCAGAAGCATTTAAGAAACTGGAGAGGTGAAATTCAGTGAGAAAGTCTACACGAGAGTTTAAGATAAATATCGAGGTAGATTGGCAAAGGAGACATCAGTTTGGCTAAAGATACTTGTGTAAGGAGCAGATGAGGCAGACCGCTGAAGGCTGTTTGAGCTAATGATGTACACAGGCACAGGAAAGCCCAACTATAGCTATGGCAAGGGCCAGACATTCAAAGAATTTAGGCAGAATTTCTTTACAGTGGAATAAACTACAAAGGTCAGGAATCAGAGCAAGAGAATAGTAGAAGTAAAATATTTTTGTCTATGTATTAATGTAGTTCTTACACTTCCCTCCCAAAGACTACTAGTTCTTTATTAAAAAAAAAAAAAAAAAGTATTAATAGTGTGTCTAGGGATGTGTTGTTTTTCTATCATCAGCCTGTAAATTGGAGGGGAATATTTTGTGTTGAAGTAGCTCTTGTCTTTTCCACTTACAGAAAATTTTCCTCTTGCTCCCTCCCTGACCTCTTTTTTTTTTTTTTTTTTCCCTCTAAACCTGAACAGTTGTCTGAAGTGACTTCACTCCAGGATCCCACAGTTGGATAAAAAGAACAAAATACAGAAAGAGAAGTTCTTAAAATCACTCTGGGCTTTCTTTAATGGTAATCATTAGCCCTGCTCTGAACTCTATTGACAAAATGCTGGAGTAGTCTTGAAAGCCGAGCAAGTGCTCTTTTAAAGGAAGAACTGGTTAATTAGAAGATCTAATGCAAGTGACCTAATTCTGCAGCTCAGCGCTAACTTTTCTAACACACAATAACATAAAGATTGGAAATGATATGTATCGATTCATGTAAGTCAACAAGTTGAAATCTTGATTGGAAAGTTAATTTCTCCATAGCTGTTTAAAACAATCGCCTTCTTTCCAGACCAATACTAGGTATTTTTTGCCTGCGCTTTGATAAGCAGTATGGAGCTCATGTATTAATGTGTACAGGGAGCCACAGACATACAGGGAAGATACTTAATGGTCAAAGAATGAGGCAACCATGCCATTACTCATAAGTGGCACAGCTCTGAGTTACTAAGCCATCTCCTAGCAAGTGCAAATGTTCTTGTTTTCTAAAAAAATAAATAGGAATTTACTTTTAATCACTTACACGGCTATTGTTGAGGATTGAAAGCTATTGTTAAGGGTATGTGAATGTTTTCACTGTAAATCAGAGCATGTGAAATGTCACTGCATTTTGGTATCTAAATATGCCTCTCTGCAAAAGAAACACTATTTTCTGTCCCCTCCCCTCAGCTTTAAGTAGCAAAGATGTGTAAAATATTTTTTCTGGCTGCAGATGAACATTTTAGACACAAAATTTATTAGTCACTATGCCTGGTAAGATTAATGTGTAATCTAACAGCATTGTTCTGGTCTCCTTTTTCTGTAGATGGGATGCAGGTAAATTGTGATTCCTGACAGTGCGTTGCTCTGGTATCTCACCTGAACTTCAGGAACAGTTGAGTTTCGTGTGTTTATAAAGGCATGCTGCAAAGGAGGATTTGCACATCCAGCTGTAGGCATCCAAGTAGGATGTGTGAATAACCTTCTGGAGGACCCCCCCTCCATCCATTGACTGTGTTTGGATGTCTGGCTCTGAATCACACCTAACCTAGGCATCTAGGTTATTGGGTCCAGAAGGCTTTCTATCCATAATGTAACTGCTGCACATTTATATATTAATCTTTTTTTAATTTTTTTGGGAGTTTTGTACAAGTAAGATGTACAGGATTTGTCCCAAAAGAGGAAGTATTTCAGCTATAGTAAGGTACACTGGTAGTGTATTTAGATACAGAAGTGCTAAGGTGGCAAAGGCTCGAAAGCATTGATACGTGAATGCTAAGAGGTCTGCAGATCTGGTGGTGGTAAGAATAATTCCAACTATTTTTATACTCAAAATTTCCTGTTTCAGAATAATCTATCCAAAGTTCTAGGCCCAGTGAAAGTCCTAAAAAGTATTTCTAAATACAGATACGAGGTTCTCTCAATCTGGCAGCCCCTCGGTATTTTATATTCAAATTTAATAGTGCTGTGGAGTATGTACACGCTCTTCGCTGGTGCCTGGAGAATTCGTGCCTTTAACTTCATTTGATTTCCTGGAGGAGGCTTTTGGGGCACCAGGTCAGAGCTACTTGTGAGTCTCTTGTGACAATTAAGAATTAAGATTTTGGGGTCTTTTCATGAAAAATGTTGGAAATTTGGCTGTAGACGAAACTAGTTATTCTTTTAGGCTGACTTAACAGTTCCATAGGGCAAAGGCCAAGCTATGAAGACAGTGACTGAGTAATGCAGAGAAACTGGTCATCCTAAGTAGCAGGAAAGCCTCATTTTTCTTTTCTTTTTTTCTTTCTTTTTTTCTTTTTTCTTTTCTTTTTTTTTTTTTTTGTTTAAATCAGAGTCTTTGATACTGTTAAATAAATTAAGTGAGCCTGTTTCAAAGAGATAATTTGTGGGAACCATGTGTATCAAAGAGAAGAGCTAGCTGAGAAAAGCAGCATTGAAAAACTCAAAATAAATGACAAATTATTTGATTCAGGTTTTTAGTCATAAGGAATTACTGTTATATGAATACAATGTAACTAATATTCGGTATTGCTCTTTCATGACTGCTTTATAGCTCAGACACCGATGTAACGTAGTCTGATGCTTGTCTGTGGCATACACTGATGGTGCAACTTGGGTTAAGTCATTCTATCTACTTAATTCCTGGATTGCTGGCTATAGTTTATTCTTGTTCTGTAAAGTATCAGTTATCTCTAAAAGAGAATAGCTTCTAGACTGAAACTGGAATAAGCTGGGGAACAAGTGGTGCACTGGTTTGTGATGAGAGATGGGACCAAATTCATACATGTGGATGTTCCTCCACTGGGAGAGATTCACGCTACTTTTGTTTTTAAGAATTTAAGTGTATTGAGCTATAATAGCGAAAGCAATTGAAGTAAAAATCCAGCACGCTGATATAAGTAGAGTGTAGTCTCTTGCACAATACGGCAGCATTTACCTCTAATCAGTTTTAATTCAGCTCCAGTTTGTAGTAACTGAATATGACTTCTAGCTGATGGAGGCTTAGGTGGATGCTTATGTGAAGGGTTCAGTTGTATATAGATAATTCTTTCCTATATGTTAAATTTTTCCCACCTAGTTGGTAGTTTCACAAGAGCAACTGGCATGAGTACTCCTGTACCTTCTCACCTCAGTAAGGCTTTATGTCTAGAGAAGAGTTAAGCCACGTTGATAACGCAAGGAAGCTGTTGCATGTCTGATTTCTTGTTTTGGCTTTTATCGGTAAGAATGAGCTCTGGGAAAACTGGCAGATGCAAAATTATTTAGTCAAATCTAGATGAGAGACTGTAAGGAACTTCTGGAGGACTTAACTGGCTGCATAATGATACATGAAATTCATTGATGATAAATGCAAAGTAATGACCACTGGGATGGATTATTGAATTGGACTATAAAATAACTATATCAAGTCAGGAAAGAAACCCAGCCGTCAATACTGGTGGTTACTTGAAGACATCTGCTCAGAGCACGGCTTCATTCAAAAGACAGCTTTAGGTACATGAGGAAAGAATAAAGAACAATATGGAAAATACAGTAATGCCAGTATGTAAATAGTGCTAGTTCATCAAGTGGGTGACACCATCTCAAATAGGGTGTTACACATTTACCAAGAGTTCAGAGTGACGCAAGAAGAATGATCAGGTACATGGGAAAACTCTTACATGGGGAGAGACTGAAAAGACTGAGATTGCTACCTTTGAGAGGAGATGAATAAAAAAGAACATGATAAGACTCTAACGTTCATTATTTTGCATAGAGAAGGCACATGAGATAGAGAGAAAAGCTCTTCCCAATGTTACAAGAACAAGGGTGCTATAGAAAAGTGGCTGATAAATAATAATTTTTCACCTGATGTGCAAATAGGTAATGGACTACTTTGCTCTGGGAAGTTGCTAAGGAATTTAGTGTGTTTTAGGAAAAGGTCTGGCGATTTATATGAATAAGAATATTCTGTGTTGTTATTATCTATTAAAAAAGATACTAAAACAGATCTGAAATGATATCCTTTAAGTTTGCACTCTAATTGCTAGGAGACATTGCAAGGACGCTTTCTTGGGGGATGGGTTATCCCAGATCTGCCTAGTGCAGGGGTTTTTTGCATTTTCCGCTGATGCATCAGGTTCTGCTTACAGTTCTAGATGAAACTAGATTTGAGCCCATGTGGCAATTTCTGTGTTCCTGGTTGCTTCATTGTCAGGCTATTTCAACGGCTGTTGATGCTAGCTCAAATTTACAGCCGTATTATGTTGTGCAAGCTACTTGTGGCAACAACTGTCCTTTTGTTTGGAACTTCTTCAGCATTTACAAGACAGTGGGTCATGGTCTATGAGCACGGTTATAGGCACAGTGGTAATACAAACAACAAATAGTAATTGTCCATGTGAACATTTGGAAAACATCCCCAACTACAAAAATAAATTACTACTGGTAGTAGCAGTTATGCATCATATATGGGAATTGTTTATTATTGCAATTGTTACACTTTTTTCTCTCTATGTGGGAAAGAGCTTATGGCAGGAGAGACTATGTTAGTGAGGAAACCAGTGTCCAACTCCACCTTGAGGTCTTCACTAAAAAAATGTTTGTTATTTTTGCCTGATCCCCAACTGGCAGGACTTTACATTGCGAAAGCATCACAAGACCCTCTTTGCATTCTTGGCTCAGTATTTGAGTTAGTCAAGGAAAATTAACTATATTTGGCCTTCAGAGACTCTCGAGGCTATATCCTTCCCATGATGCGTGTGTAGCAGTTAACCATACTACTACAGCGTGCCCTAGAGAGGATAATATAGTCCTTGCAAAATTTGTTCCTTCACTGTTGTTTTAGTGATTGCTTGATTATAGAAAAGCAACCTGTAGACTATGTGCATACACACACAACCGTATGCACATATAAGTTTATGTGTACATACACACATATATATGTACTCTAATACATAGACAAATGTTTATATGCATCTGAAAATTTTTCGAAGGAGGTGACCGCCTCCTGCTGTTGAAAATTTTTCAAGAGAATTTGGTGCACCAGTGTGCAGTCCCAAAATAAAGCACTGAAGATCTCTGCAATCCTATGAGGTTAATAAAGTTCACTGTTGCTTAAATTAGATCAGTGTAATTCACTGCATCTCTAGCGGAAATTAAATTTGTGTTTAAAACTAAAGAGCAAGCTAGCCAGGTTCAGGAGCACATTTGGGATGCAAAATACATTAGGCCTATTGCAAGTTAGTTATTGCTTTTGGTGTCTTGAACTCCTCAGATGCAAGTACTCTATGATATAAGTAGTTACTTGTGGCATTATACATACCAGTTATTATCTGAACTACTCTTTTTTTTTTAATGCTTTCCTCTAAACTTTTCCAAGAAAAAAGGAGGGGAAAAATCTGAGAACATTTGTTCAGTTTATTCAATCCTTATGGCAAACTAATGAGATACTAACCATCTAGCCCTTTCCTTTGTGCAGATAGTTATCTGCATTGACAAGCAAGTTTGTTGCACTGCTTTGATTCTTAAGCATATACAAGAGAGAATCAAATGAGGTTGTTAACACAGCCCATAAGAAGCCATGAAACTTTCCATCTATCTGACACAGACCTGCATTTTTGTTGTTTTCTGCAAACAGAGTAAGAGGTTTCTGCCGTGTTCTGGAAATGGATACACAACACAGTCAAAGGATTGGTGTGGGGTTTTTTTCCCCTCCTTTGAAAATGAATATGTGGAGCTTTCCATAGATATTTAGCATGGAAGAGAAGCAGTGGTTTGTCATCAGACTTCATTATTAAAAATATAATAGCATTATGGGTTCTAAGTGCCAGCAGATTTTTTTTTGTTACAGTGCTACTCCCTAGTAGATTGCACTAGGAAGTTGGAGATGAAACTACTGTACGCAGACAAATCCATATTGTTGCTGTCTGCGTGCTTGCTGTGAAACTGCTCTACAGCTATACAGTTTGAAAGCAGAATCTCATGAAAGTAAAATCAGCATAAAAGTCAGGTTTAGACTTCTATATTCATATTTATGAATTTGAAAAACCTCCACCATGATCTTATCTGGAGCTGTGGTAGCAGTTGACAACAAATGTGCCCTTGAGAAAACTGTGTACGGTAATGCAATGGAATCGTGGCTATTCCTTCCTAGTACTTGCTTGCATTGATGTTGTTATTAATAACAACAGCGATTATTATTATTATTAGAAGCTTGGGTGCCACAGAAAGTTTCTGCTGGCCTGCAACTATTGCTGAGCCAACTGGCTTTGGGTTTGTAATAACTACTGTGCAATGGATTTACCTTTGTACTCTCGTCACATTGCGGGGCGACTCTCTTCTCCCAGACTGTTGCCTTTATGGGCTGCTGAAAATTTGAGGTGATTAAATTTGTTCTTCCGAAGTACTCAGTTTATTGCACTACTGTTGTTCAAGCCACACTAGTTTGTATTCATTTCTCAGAGTCCCCACTCTCTCCCACCGGATTTTTCTGTAGTCCCAAGACAATTCTAAATAAAACTCATTTTTTTTTAATAAACTGCAAATTAGAGTTCCTCTTGCCCCTTTTCGTTATTGGGATGAAAAAGTTCTGGTTTTCTACAGTTACTAAAACTCTTTTGAGGTGGCCAGGTAGAGATGCCTTGGAGCATGCCATGGCATTTAGCAAAATCAGGCAAAAGTTGTTATTATTTTCTTTTCTCAGTTACTAATCTGTTTTGTTACCTGAAAAATGTCTTGATATAAAACTTGACACAGGAGGCTAATTGTGGTCTAACAGGCAGAATATGCCACAAAATATGCAGTGCAAAATTAAGAAAAGATGATAAACCTCATTCTGATTCAACCTATATATATATACACACATGTATATAAAAAATAGCCATTTAAAAGGTACAGCATTGTGGCTTATAGGGTGGGTCCTCCAATGTTTGGACAGAAACCCATTAAATTCAGGGCCTGAAGACTGGGCAGTTCAAAATATACCAAGACTAAGCAGAGACAGCTTTGGAGGGGTTGTAGTGACAAGGTAGTAGTATCAGGAAGGAGGATCATTTTGTATAATACTTATAACAGTGTTTCTTCTTATTATAATTGGGACTCCTAGTGAACAGATTATGAAACCTTCTTTCCTAAGGGAATTTCATTCATTGAAGGTGTTCAACTGATTAAGTAAACTGCCCAGAGTGTCAATTAAAAGAGTAGACTTTACTTAAATTTTCCATATTTACAGTACTCAGAAATCAAAGCCAGCGTGATCTGTATGGCCACCTCTGTTACAAAGTCCAAGTGTCTACGTTGTTTAAAGGGCTTGTATCTCATTGTTTAAATAGCCTTTTGATAAGTAACAATATAATAGTGTTGGTGATTGCCTTCAGATTAGCCTATCAGGATGGCCTTTTAGGCTGTAGTCCTGAGTGTTTCTTTTTGCTTTGTACCCACATTATTAATAAACAAAGCACACAGGTCTTTGAACTTCCAACCAGCGCAAATGCCTGTGTATTTGTATGCTTGGGATCACGTGCTCGTGTCTGCGTGTGGCATTCAGGTTTGGGGTTGTGTTTCTTTTCAAATGGAAGTGGTTGCTGAATAGAGTATTTGGTCAAGGTTTTTAAAGTTAGACTTCTGTAGTTCAGATTTAATTAAAATTATTGGTCAGACAGAGAGGAAGCCATAAAGGTAGAGAGAAAAAAGGACAGAGAAGAATGGATAGAACAAAGTAGGGGGAATTGATATGTGAATGAGACAATAAGAAAAGAAACCCAGAGGAGGAAGAGCAAGAACTGAGAAAAGGAAGATGAGAGAAACTGGGAGGTGATTATTTGCAGAGCTTATTTTATTTGCAGAGTTACTAATCCCAATGCTCTGAGTTGCTACTTGTTTGGCACTAATGGTGACATTTTTGTTGAGAAGGAAGAGCATGGTATAAGAGTATGGATGCAAGGATTTGTTTTATGATCCAAATACAAATAAAGCTGAAGGTCATGGTGTTCAAGGAATTTTTTGTGTTGCTCCTGCTGGGACTTGTCCTTTGGTTCCTTGTTGTAGTTCCCACCTGAACAAGGTCTTCACGGATGTCTTTGTGTTGCTGAGAGAGGGGAATAAAAGCATCGCCCTGCTGTTGTCTGCTCAAGTTTTCCACCAGCTTCAGTAGCTGGCCTGCTTCCTTCCATTTACACCTACCTGCTGGGGAAGATGAGTCAGTCTACGGTGGGAAGGGCACTTGACGGGTGTGTGGGGTTAGTCTGTGTGACAGCGTTCGTCATATCAAAAAAGAAGGGAATAGACCTTGTTTCCAACTGGACTCTAAATAAGCTCTGAGTTTGGGAATAGCTCTGCAAGAGAGTTGTTGGTTGAGTTTATTCTTATCAGAATATATTTCATCTGACCTGGATTGGCCATTGCAAGTGGGAAGTCTGCACTTGATAATTATGGCTTTATTTTTACTGGCTCTTTCAATAATTGAGCTTTAAAACTGGGTACAAGTTCTCGATTATAAAGTAGAAAATATTAACCTAATATGTTGGTGCATTAGAAGAGGCACCTTCAAACAGTGACCTATTTTTTTTTTTTAATCTGTAAAGTATGGGGCACACCTGTAGCATGGTAAGCGTAAAATACCGCTACAACAGTACTCACTCCACTTGTCTTGCTCGCTTGTGGGACTATATAGGACAGGCACCACAACACATTTCTGTGAAAATATGGTTTGTAATATTGTATGACTTGTATAATCAGGAAATATTGAACATTATGGAACATTTAGTATTTGTGTTTGAATTGTTATAGACTTGAATGCCTCTGATGCTCAGAAATAAATCTAATGAAGAAAAGAAGAAAAATGCTGGGGTCGATATTGGTAGTTGGTACTAAGAGTAAATAGAAGTACAAACATTTATTTAACTGTTTTTTTTATAATCCAAAGATATTCTATCAGCCACTTAGTTATGAACATGCTTCTTCCTCTTTTCATAAAAGTACTTCCTTTTAAAGGAACAATTAATTTTCCAGTAAAATATACTGGAGATTAGGTTTTGTAACTATACAGAGTTACAAGCCTCTTTGCCCAAAATTTTGGTGTAGAGAGCCATTAGCAATTATTTCTTCTTCTTAGCAGTGCTTTGACAGTTGATCAGAATTTTACTTGGGAATCAAGATTATTTTTGAACACAAGAGGGGACGTATACCTGCCAACATTTCTCCTCTCTGAAAAAAGATGTGTAGGAGATGCATAAAGATACCGCTGTTGCCTTGCATGGGAGAGCTTTCTGGAGGCGAGACAGGCTGGAAACATGTCAGTTAATTTTCCTCCAAAAAAGGAGGTTTTGAAATGTGGCTTGCATGTGGTATTCCTTTTTTTTTTTTTTTTTTTTTTTCCTTTATTTCTTTTTTTTCCCTGTCCAACATGAGATGGTTCTGGGGAATAATAAGCCTGGCCAGTTTGGGATCTGAATGCAATCTCACTCACTCTCATGTTGTTTGGCACTTGAACAGGAGTGACAGGCTTTGGTTCCTTTATCAAATAACTCAGTGTATCTATTTTTGTAAGCCGTGTCATTGGCTGAAAAATGCAGGTCCCTCTACAATTATGGGGCATGACCGGGAGGAACAGAGGCAGCCGGGCTTCTCTTGGACTCCTACCAGTTAATTGAAATTCTACTCCAGCCAGTTGAGATGGGAAGTGATATGAAGATGTGGAAAAACCTAAGTTGAATTGATTTTTTTTTTTTCCCCCCTCTCTCTTTTCTTTTTTCCTTTTTTTTTTTTTTGTTTAAAGAGAAAAGAAAAAGACAATTGTTTGTGTTTATTAGGGGAGTTTAATACAAGTGCTGAGGGAGAGGTCATGAAAGAGTGGGGGCTCACAGATATCACTGGTTTTGTTTTCTTTTGCATTTTCTAAATGGAGGGAGTGAAAAATTTTTGCGTGCTTTCACCATATTGACATGTATCTGTAGCTCAGCTTGCTAAATTTAACCAGGGAGTATATTCATAAACTATATAAGCATTAGTATTGTGGCGTTTTAGAAGAGGTTTTTGGTATACCTGCCCAGTATTTGCCTGCCACAACTTTTGGTTACTTGTAAGAATTTTCAGAGGTGAATGCTACTCTTACTTGACTTTTTAAAATTCTTTCTTCTTCGTGAACAAATGCTTGAGATTCTTCCGCCGTCGAGGTTTTTCTTCTCAGGGCTTAGGAGATGACACATTGGTAAGAGTAAGGCCAAAAAAATGTTTCAGGCTTTCCTAGAGCAGCAAAACTTTTTTTCCACTCGCCCCCATCACATGAGCATTTGCCATCAGAGGTGTCTGCCCTGTTACTCAGACCCACTCATTCGGGTTACCACCGGTTCAAAAGAAACTTTTTGCTTCTGACTTTGCAACAACATACATATGCATTTGTTCCAAATTCAGGACTTTGAAATTCATGCTAGACTCAAGCAGGTTTAAAAGAAGTGAGAAGAGAGTTAAAATCTATTGTACACATGTACATCATAGATATTATCTCTATATTTTCACAAATACACTTGTAAACATGTGTTGTAATTTTCCTAAATATATAAGCTGCCAAAATAAACCTACCCTTGTGTACCAGCTAAAGGTGTCGTAGCGCTGAAAAACATATGGGATAAACTTGTTCTCCTCTTTTTCTCAAGGAGGAATATGGAATGAGGCACTTAGGGAAAAGCTATTGTGAAATTTTCTTCAGCACTGGGTTTGGCTGTTGGTGGGTTTTTGTGTGGTGTTTGTTGGGTTTTAATGACTGCTGCCACTATAAATGCGATCCCACAAAGTGATGGTCAACATTTGTTTCCTTAAATGTTAATGAAAGTTTAAGGTGATTAATACTCTTTGGATTGGGCCTTTGTATAAAAGTCCTCAATTGTTATAAACCCATGTGCCATTATAGGCTTAATCCAGAATGAATGATTTTCCAGCCCAATTAGGTAAATCTCCAAGTTATCAGTTCACCAGGCTGATTAAGCTCATTGAAGTACCCTTGTGCACTAACTTGGAAATAGTTTGACTTTGCTAATAATGAAAAATAAGCATGAAATGGTATAAGCAATAAATAAATATGCCTTAGGCTTTGGCCACAATTTAAGGAGGAAAAATCTTTGGGAAAAGGCTGGAAGCATGATATTAACTGGGTTTGGTTTGATATTTGGACAAAGAAATCACTGCTCTGAGCTGAGCAGAGAGATAAGCGCCTTGACTTGCAATAGATTAAGAGCCCTGCATTGGTTAGAACAAACCATGTTTGAGACTCTCCCCAAGTGCCGCCACGTTTAGATTTAAGATTAACTGCAGCAGAATGGCGGAGCGGCTGTTTGTTTTATGAAACAATCACTAATGACATTAAACAGACGGTGCCCCTTCCAACACGATTGTTCATTTGCGATAAACTGAGAGAAGCCCACAAGAGATTGGAAAAGAAAACTCCTAAGTGCTTCATTTTCAGGCTCTTACAATGTCCTATTGGAGGTGACAATTAGTGAAAGAGAAGACTCATCTAACTCCTAATGCATTTAATTTTTTTTATTTTTTTTTTTTTTTTGGTAAATAATTTGTAAATATTAGCTTTACTCTATCTTTATACCAAGGAGCTGCATGGTAATAATATAATGACAAGGTTTTCTGTGTGGATTTTTTCTCACTCTCTCCCTCCCCTCGCTCCTGTCTGTGTGAAGCCCACACTAAGCATTAACAGTATTAAAAAGAGTGTTATCTATTAGTTCAATTAGACATCAGACATTTACTTTTCAATGTATTTGAAGACTGATTTGATTTGGGTCCAATCATTTAAAAATAAGAGAGCAGAGCTGTGTACAGAGCTGTGTACAGATATCTGTAGCTCTGAAGTCTTAATTGCAAATTCAGATAAGGATTAGAAGGGGCTGTATCTCTGTAGACCAAAGGTATTTGCTAATACCTGAGATATAAAAGTGGTTAAATTCAATATTTACTAATTTAGGATTTCCACTTTGGATTTTGATTAAGCTTTTTGGTTGAAAACCCCACGTTATTAAGCTGTGATGAGGGGGGAAAAAACCCCAACCCTTTCATAAGCCTCACTTTAACGCTTTATTTCAAATAATTTATTTTGGACCTTCTACAAGCTGCTGCAGTACTTCATTTAGAGAAAGAAAAACCCAACGAAACAAACAAAAACATTGTCAAAGGCCTGTTGTAGCATTAAGCTTTTGTTTTGTACACAAAGAAATATATTAATAAAAAGTGTTTTTAAGTGCTTATTACCGAGACGGTTTGTTTTGAAACACAGGCTTTTTCACAGCAGTTTTTACACTTCATTGTGTACTATGAAAGACACACTAAGTAGAGGTTGTCAGGTTCCCATCTGAAGTAGACTACTGCTGGGGAATGGAGCCATTTATGATGCCACTCAAGCAGGACTAATCTAGAGTAGATCTCTTATAAATAACCAGCCAACAAAAATACTAAATCGTTCCCCGCTTCTGATTGAAGCGGGCAGAATTGCTGTTTTAAAGAGCAGGAGATGCTCCTTATGAAGACATACTGAAAGAATTAGCGAATCCCCAGAATGTAGTTGCACATCAAACCTCAGCCTTGCTGGAGGAATCAAAGCATCGGTTTCATGTAGACTAGATTTTTTGAGAGTTATGCATTGCTTTTCAGGCTATCATTTGATAGATAGGCACTCTGCGGTTTTGTTTTTGCGTTATCGACTCTGGCTGTTGTAAATCTCCTGTTGTAAAACTTCCTACCATACGTTGTAACTCGCTGTAAGCGGCCTCCCCGCATGGTCTAAATGCTGATTTACGAACCCTGCCTTCTCCGGCCAGGGTTCCTGAGACTGTACCCTCCTAGCAAGGAAGGGCTAGGCTAAAATTGTCTTTTGCGCTTTAAGATGTGTTTTGGCAACATGGTGCTCAGTCTTCCAGACCTTATTTACATGACTAGTCCCTCTTATGAATAATTGAACTTCTGTATATTGCTTATGGAAAAGAAAAAAGAAAAACCACTTCAAAGTCATGTCCTCCCATTAGGAAATAGGTTCCTGCTTAAAAGGAAGGATGTTCATAATTTTTTGAGGCTGGAGCGGCCTTTCTGTGTTTATGCTTAGGCATCAGGAGAATATAATTATTTTAATATAATTCCTCGTTATTGACATGAAGGACTGGGAGGGTGAGTAGGAGAATACTTTTGGCTCTAAGGGTACGCTCTGCAATTTGCTGATTAACTTGCCTCTTGTTTTGAAAACTAACTATTGCTTTAGGGATTCATCAAATGGGAAATGCACTTACCAATTCAGTGCTGCATGTCTCGCTGGTGCAGAGAGCAGCCGGTGCCGACGCCAGGCATCGGTATTGGCGCACCTTTGCGATGCAAACATCTACCTGCTTTGCTCCTTCTTTTCTCTTTTGGAGGAAAATTCCTTGGCAAGAATTAATCTCAGGATGAATAACTACCCCTCATCCCTTAAGGAGTAGGAGAGGTCCAGTGTTCACCTGGTTTTAAGGCTAGAGAGGTCTTGTTGAGTTTACTTCGGTTTCCATCATCTTGGATTTATTTTTTCTTCCAAATCTCCAAGTGGTTACTAACATAGTCCCTTTTATTAAAGACGCAGGACAGAGATCAAATAATTAGTTGTAGAAAACTTTGACAGGTAAATATGAAAAAAATGCAAGAAATGTTATCTATAGTATTTCCTGCAATAGCATTTAGTACCAAATCTCTGTATCTGGCTGTACTAGATGAAGTACCTGAATTTGTTCCACAAAGATAGTCTAAAAGTTCTGTAAAAATCATTACGTGGGCGATATATATATACACACATTTTCTAGGACTGTGGAGGTTTTCTGGAAGTTGCTAGTGTCTAAGCAGTTGTGCATAACTGTAGTTTAGATATTTCCTAATGCATTTCCAAGCCATGTTGGTTATTGTTCCAGGCAGGTCAATAGTAAAAGGAAAAGAATAAAAATGACCTTGCTGGAATCATTGTTCGATAAAGGTCCTTTCTTATTTCATTAGTCTCTAGATTAGTTTTGTGCTGGTATGAGTCCATTCTAACTCTATTGAAGTAAATCCTTTCGAGCCCAGATTTAGGGATGTACCTAGTAATAAAATTTGGCCCAGTGTAGTTATAAGTATCCATCAAATAAAAACTGTGGATTAGAATCCAGTAAATTCTAATACCTGTATTGAGATGGCATCTGGATCACTTTGCATAAAGTATTGTCTCACATGGAGAACGACAGGGAAATCATGTTGAGACAGTGACTGAGATGACAGGGCAATCGGTATTTTGGAATAGTGGACAACGCCTTGGGGAAAATCTAGAAATGGGGTCGAGTAGCAGAGACGAGTCGTACCATGCGTCCTTCAAAATATTTGGAATCTACAGTTTTACATATCCAGCAGTTCTGTGATAAACTTAGTTTTTAAGCATGCTTATGACTTGGGGGGAAGGAGGACTCCTAAAGCCAGCATAGCTTCTGACCTCGGTAAGGGCTCCAAGCAATGACTGCAAGAGAGCCAAAGGTGACATACAGGGTGAGAGTAGGGGTGGCAGTCACTGCTGAGCTGCTGAAGGTGAGGCAAGGAAAATTTATGATGCATGGACAAGTGAGAGAAACTTGCATTTTTATGCAATATTTTCTCCTTTTTTTTGTCTATGGATTTAACGTTTATATAGAACTTCTGTGATAAAACAGCAATGAGCTGCTCAAAGTAATTCTTTAAAATATAGCCCTGTCTTTATCCTATTTTGAAACGTTTGTTCTTTTTCAGGTACTCTACATATGTATTATCTGCCTGTGTATTTCTATGCCTGATGGCCCACTGCAGTTTTATTGTATACAAAATGTCTTAGCAACTTCTAGCGTAGGAATAAGCCAGAATTTGTCTCTATGGCCAGAATATGCTTCCTTTTGTGTTGGGTGCCATCACAGATACTGTTTGTATCTGTTACTTCTCTCTCAAGATATTCAGTAAGACACAATTGAGTGCCATCTGTATGATAGCAATTAATATAATATGCTGAACTGGAATGATAATCCCTCATAGCATGGTTTGTGTTTTACCTGTTAGTTTGCAATTTCTCTTACGCCTGTTTGAAAGAAATGGAGGAATATGCAAAGGCCAGTCTCTTGAATGACACACACAAAAAAAACCCAAAAGGCAGAATGCTTGCATTGAGGTCATATTTAAAAAGAAAAACAAAAGACACAAAAAAACCCCCAAACCAAACAACACAAACCCCTTTGAAGTTTGGGAATAATCTTTTGATGTCAGAAAACTCCAATGAGGGTTGGATGAATAGTGTGTAGGCTTTTCACCTTTTCAGTATAGTCAAATAAAGAATGTCTAATACTTGCATTGACTATCTTGGATCTGCAGCCAAAAAGTCTTTAAAAGTTCCAGATCAGAAGATGAAAACTCATTATATTTCATACTGACTCAGGACAGAGATTTGAGTTATTTTCTCTAATTCTGTGTATCTTGCCTTTGTAGTGGAAGTAACTTGAGTCCAGCTTTCAGATTGGAGCCTGGCTACTAGCACGGCCTTAAAGCTGTATCGTTTGACTTGGACAACATGCTTATGTCATAAGAGCTGCTAGAGTTTGGTGTCTTTCTGTCCTTCTGAAATTGAGGAGTTGGAAATTAAGACATACAATTCATGAAGACTTTGCTGTCTGCAGTGTGTACAGGACATATGTTTCATTTAAAATATGTACTGAAATTACTGCACCAGAATACTAGTATTTGTTGTGTTTCTCCAGATAACAGTTATTCTGAATTAAAGTGTATTTACCAATTTTTCCCAATGTTAGCAACAATCCGTTAGTTGGTGTGTGGTATTTAAGTCTCTCTTGCCAAAGTTTCAATCTCCAAGGCTGAGAAATAAATCTGTTTCTTTGAATAGCAATGAGAGAGACTGGTAAACATTTAAAAAAGGTAGATGGTGTTCAGCTACTAGCAGTTCTAACAAAGTTTTTAATCTTCTTGAGATTTATTCCAGGAAAAAGGCTGAATTGTTTTCTAAATGGGTGTTTTTAATGCTTATAGACAAAAAGGTAGTTTAAGGTGCAGAACCTTTCAAAAATACTTGCTCTGCAACTGCCTTTTGTAGAAAGTACCACTTTCAGTAGCTGCATCTTTTCAGAGCGAAGTGCAACTGCTTAAAATGCTTTAGTGGTGCAAGATCCCCCCGATAAGCCCATCTAACTTAGAGCTTTCAGGTGGTACCCCAGTATCTCTCAACTGCTGATGTCTGTAGCCAATATTTCTATATTAGCTTGCTGGGAACATAGGTAATGCACGTGTTAAGCATCCTTTGGCTTCTGCATTTATCAGTGGAATTGCTTTACCTTGAACTACTGTACAGAGCTATAGGTAAACAGAGAGGAATGTGGTGAGAAAGTACACAGAAGAGGGATTTGTAGGAGGAAAAGTTGCGTCTGCTTTGTTCAATGAACAAAAGAAAATAACACTTTGAAAGGCTGCAAGCATTAGTGTGTTATTATCACATCCTACTTTCTGCAGGCAAAAAAAAAGAAGGAAGTTTAAAGGACAAAAAGAACTTTTCTGAGAGACAGAAATCCTCTCTCTACTATCTACGTATTTAGCATAGATGATGTGGTTTGTGTGCTACAAGTACCACCGCTATTTTGTCTGTCTGGCGCGTGATGCGTTTGCCAGATTAGAAGCATTAGTGCCCTCTATTGTTCATCAGAGAACTGCAAATATTTTTACAGATTATGGTCCTTATTATCGCTCTTGGTATCAAAGAGATTTTAACAAAACCTATGTGCATTGTAAAGGCATATTTCTATAAACTAAACTGCTTCATCAAGAAGAGTACATATGTTTTTTCACTACATCAACATTCTACTACAACTTTTTTTGCTTTATGAAATGCAATAAAATAAATTATAAGCCCCATTAGGAGAAAATGTCCTGAAATACCTATAGAAATAGATATTCTTTTTGCTCACATATTTGTTGGCAAGTTGACTACTTCTTTCTGTGTGTAATTTTTTAGTAGCAAAGATATTTTTAATCATACCATTCTCAAATGCCTGAAAGCGTTTTGAAATAAATATTTGATCCTTTGCCTCATTTTTTTCTCTCAAATTCATGTTCAATTTTGAGAAATCAGACTTTTATTATTTTGACAGGCTAGCAGAAATATGAGAGCGCTCAACTTTTCAGAAGAACAATAGAAAAATAACATGACCGAACTGTGGATTGGGGTTTGGTTTTTTTTTACTACATTAAAGTGAACTGCAAGAATGACAACTTCATTCAAGCAGATCATTTGGAATTACATTAAACAGCTGCTATTAAACAGCTGACAACAAAGGAGACCATTTTGATCTCGACAGCGGAGAGATTCTAGCAGCATGCTCCCTCAGTGATGTTATGAAGAACACATTGTGCTCTTGTATACCAACACACAGTGTACTCCCCACTGTGCTTGTTGCCAAACACCGTTTTTTCAAATCACTTTGTATTCAGTCAGGGATCCGGGAAGTCCAAATCCAGCCAGACAAATGCAGAACAGCTTAGTTGAAGCAGCTTTAACAGGTGCCATCAGCACAGACTTGTCGAACCAGAGAGACAACGCAAACAACTATGGAGTGGTGGTCAACGGGGCGTGGATTTGCCCCGTTGCACAGGATGGCACTGGGTACTAAATAGCTGCTTTTTTTTTTTTTTTTTTTTTTGCCATAGAGGCTGGTGAATGGCACTTCGGTAAAGGGGAGGGGATGCAACAAGGAAAATAGGTGATAGCTCCCTACAGATGGAATCTGCTAGACTTTTATGCTCGCATTAATTTGTTCTTCTCGGTCCTGCCAGACGCTGAGCGGACCAGAATAAAATGAGCCTACCTGTAAAGGGATAAATGGAATGAACGTAGGATTGATTTAGGAGGGTGCTTCCCATGCTTGAGGTAGTTGACTGAAGGATGAGGAATAAAATAAGAGTAGAGATATTTGGATGGGTCATTGTCTTGTGCTGTCCTTGGCTTTCAGAGTACAAGAGGCATCCCTTCATTATGTCACTGTAATCTGCTGTTGCTCATAACATGCCACATGTGTTGCCCACTAAGTTGTGTTGCCCATTCCCAGTGTGTAGTTATCCTGCACTTTTTCTGCCCTTTCATCCATAACCTTGACCCACTCCATGCTGCTGACCACCTTCTGTAGGCATGGATTTTTTTTTTTTCAGGTGGTGTAATAGGGACAAAAAAATAGGTTACAGTATTTAAAGCAATTGTATATTCTACTATTTAAGTGAAGACTTTGTGTAGTGGTCTCTGAATAACATGAAGGGATATAGTAGACAAGAGGGTTAGAACATATTTTATTGCCTTCTAGCAAAAGAGGGAAATTCCAGCAAATGGTTTGTCTAAATGATTTGACTTTCAACTTGTAATTTAATATTTACTGCATTGGAGAAATATGAAACTTTACTTCCCTGAGAAATTTTGCAAGGTGATAAAGTGAATTTTCATGTTATGCCTTTATTTTTATGTTTGTATTTATGTGAATAGTCCTTTTTACTTCCACAGAAACAATGTGAAAGAAGATGTGAAAAGCTGTAGGATGGGGGTCTGCCAATCACAGAACCATTTTGCAGGCTTGTTTTAAGAATGCATGGTATTGGTAAAGGAAAAGAGTTTAAACTATGCATGACATTACGCTTATCTGGGCCAGAAACTGGAGACTTGTCTGTTTTACTGTAAGAAAAAGTCTAGCTGTATTATTGTTGTCACGCTAATGATGGGTAAAAACAGGAAGGTGGCCTGGACAGAAGTGTTAGAAATTAGTGATTATAAAGGGTGTCCATCTTCTTTTCTTTGCCACATCAAATAAAAAGTAATGAATTGTGTTGATGTTGGATGTGTACAATTCCAGTGTAGAAGTTTGTCAAGTTTGAGCTTAGACAAGACTGTAGTGATTATCAAGATTGACTGTACATCAGAAGTCAAAAAACACTTAGTATGGAAAACTCTGTAAGCTATATCATATATAGCTATATCATATATTTTAAAAAGCAGTAGTGTAAGGAAAAGATTAAGTGATCCAGAATCTGCCTCAATGGTCAATTCACTCCCTTTTTCATCATATCTCTAAACTGCGTTTGTCTAAAGAACTGTCTGGCCTGAAAACCTTTGTCATATATGCATTTTGTGAATTTTCATCAAGTCAACTGTCTGTCTTGGCTCAGCTAGGTTCCTGTGATACTTTGCTAAGCTAGATTCTTAGGGCAGTGAAGTTATACCTAGTACTCTGCTGTTTACAATGATGTTTCATCTTATTTGAAATGCTAGAATAAGAACTATATTCGAAGGGGAAAATAAACAAAACAAAACAAACAAAAAAACCCAACAAAAAACCCCCCCAAACCAAATCTGACTGCAATTCTAAAGCAATAGCTGCAATTGCAATTGAGCCCTTAATGCTGCAGTTGCTTTTAATGCCTGTATTGTGTTGAAGTATTGTACGTATGGGGAAGTTTCTCTTGGGTGAGACGGTGAATTAAACCAGTTTTCCAGGATATGAACGTGGTTTGCCGTGGTGATATGTTTGTGGAATTGAGTGTTGTCTTTAAAAACAATGGGTCTTGGCTGGTAGCGAGCAGGCAGGTCTGTGGTGCTCAGCCCCCGGGGAGGCTGCGTCCCCTCCCTGCTGGAGAGTGGAGGGCACGGGTGGGGCTTCGCTCTCAGCCATTGCACAACCACAGCGAGGTGGTTCTGATCTGGGTTTGACTTCCGTCCTGCTGAGTCCAAGACATTTCTTTTTCAGAGCTGGATTACGTTTACTGAAACACAAGTCCGTATTGATGTGAAAAGGAAGCACTCGCTGTAGTCAAGCATTAGGTATTCACGTTTACAGAGGTCTGCGTGCGTGGTAGTTATGTCCGGCATCGTGCAATGGCTTGTACGCTGATTTTTTAGTCAGTAAGGAAGAATGTTGTAGAGATGATGTAAAAACTCAGCTAATGAGCAAATAAAAGGAAAAATAATCTAGAAAGATATCAGAGTGAGGCTGAAAAAGTCTAACTTTAAAGCAGCCTTGTTTCTTTATGTGCCCTTGTATTGGCTTAAAGTAATTTGTCTAACTGATACACATTCTTCTCAACATATAGCTTAATGTTAAGGAGCTGACACTCAGTGGCAAGCCACAAGAAGGCTGAAAATGCAATATCATGAATAGTGAACTCTCTCTTGGTTTTCTTGACACCTGCATAGTGCATACTGCCAGCTATGATAAATGGAGCAGAAACATAGACACTTACTAAAAAGATGGCGCAGAAGTTAAAGGCTGGAGCGAGAGACATAGAAAGATGTATGCTTGATCTCACTTGGAAAGAGAAACAAATGGGTAGGGGACTAAGTGAAGCTGAATGACATCTTGAAGACAGGAAAGGACTGAGGCTGAAGTGGCAGGAGGCCAGCAAGAAGAGCAGATGGGAGGTGGGACAAGTTTATTACCAAAGAGGCCATTGAATAGTAACAGTGCACACATTGCTAGAGAAACAGATGAGGTGAGCAGATCATTTTTCTGAATTCTATCTGAACGTGTCTTCTATTCTGATTCCTTATTTCTTGAAGTCGGTATACTTTTTGGGAAAGTTCCCTGGCAGATGGAAGAAAACTGTGCCATGTGATGCTCAGAAAAGCGATCATCAGGAAGACAGCAGAGTGGGATGGGGGGAACTGCGTTCCAGAATATTTGAAGTTGTGTTCCAGAATATCTTCTTAAATGGGAAATATTGTGTTCATAATTCTAAACTGTTGCCTGTGGAGGAGCAAGGTAACATTAGAGAAGCATATTTTGATAAGCTGAATCATTCCTTATTGTGGGAATCAGACAAAATATACCATGTTGTTTGGCTTGATAGTGGGGAAAACTGAATTTTACGTGGTCACTTACAAATCCTGTGCACGTTGACAGATGAATGAGTCTGACCTGATACGGGGAGGGAGGGGGAACCAAAACAGCTGACCTTGTAAACGCCCCAAAGAGCAGAAGAAACGGTGTTTTTCCTGCCGGGCTCGTTAATTAGTTGAATTTCTAGTCTAATCCTTCTGGGTCAGCTGTGTTGCTTACTCTACTCCAGAAGGGACAGGCTGTAGAAGCCATCATGATAGGTATCTTCAGGATGTGATATGCTGGCATAAACTACGTATGCAGTCAGCAAAGTGTTGTCTGCAACTTCTGTCCTTGTTTGTTTACAAGGGAGCAGAGGTAAGGGGTTATTTTCATTTGGATAGCTACGTAAGCCTATTAGATGACCTGACTTGAGATTTAAGCAGACTTTGGAACAATCTGTGGAAAATGTTTTCCTTGGTTACTTTTCTTAACTATCCAGCTACCGTATCTTTCTTCCATCTGTACTAGTTTGGTTTTTTAATAAATCAACAGACACAAGTAGTTCCAACAGTGTGGTAGTATGTGACACCTCATCATATCTAAACACTAAAGTCTAGAAAAAATGTTTTAAAATATTGACATGTTAGTAGCAATTATTTAGTTTTGTTCTATGTTTTCTTTTTATCATAGCAAGTTTAAGGACTAAATTTAGTTCTGCACTGCACCGTATGCACACACCTTGTATGAAGTTCGTTCATGTGCCAGCATGGTTGAGGGTAAAAAGTGATCTGTCACCTTGACGGTACTTGAGGGATCTGCAGTGCTTTAGGAGGTATGATACCAGGACAACTGGTAGTTTCATACCTCCTTGGCAAGAAAGCCATTTTCAGTGCTGAGGATAATAAAAGTTGGCTGTTCTCTCAGTAGCACTTGAAGAGGCAGTACGTACCCCTCACCTCTTGCTCCAGCTCATGCAAAGGCAACAACAACAGACGGCAGCTTTTGAAGCATTAGTGCTAGTAAAATTAAAAACAACGGGCTGCTTTAAGGAGCTTCGTGTTTCCTTTGAATCCAAGTAAGCGTTCTGCATTCCTCACTGTCTCTGTGCTTAACTGCCTTGTTTTTTGGCAATAATAATATCATTTTATGTTAACGTGATGATATTCATGCCTGTAAATCTTCGAAACTGTGTGAGTGAGAAAAAGATAGAGAATCACTACTCATTGCAACCACCTCTGGGGAGAAATTCACCATTTGTTCAACAGCAAAGAATAACCTTACCTGGAAGTTCAGGACAATTAAAGTATAAGCTAGCAATGTAAAATTCAGTATGCTACGTAAACGTGTGTTGTGCTTTAGGATATACTAAGTAGGACAAAAAGACAGACACCCTCCCACTCCCCTCTCCGTGCTTGCTATCCAGATTACTTCTGTACATGCAAACAAACATGTGGATAACCCCCTCCACAACGACGTTTCTTGAACTCCAGATTGTGCACACGAAGCCTATTTTGTTACTCTCATCATTTGAGAGCGAGGGAGAGGGCCAAGAAGACAGATACAATGTGTGCCTATATATATATATGTGTGTGTGTGTATGTCACCGAAAACCAGCCTGGAGCCCAAGTGTCGATAGAACTGTGTCGCTGTAATTTTTTTCTTGCTGTTTAAAGCCCTAGCCTGTATTATAACCGGCTTAAGTCCTGTCATAACGCAAGTTTGATCTGGAAGTTTCAGCTTGTGCAGGTTTCTTTAGTGTCATTTCTAACTTTTAAATGAGAAGATATTAATTTTGAAGGAATTAGCCGGAAATGTCCTCATACTGCAATGAAATGGCATGAGTTAGCCAGACTAGCTGCTAAAGGTTTTCTAATGAAAACGAGGGCGATATGAAATTTCCCTGATAAAAGGATCTCTAGATTTCATCTGCTGTATTAAATACCAGCCTAAAAGGGACACAGGGAGCCACAAACGGTTGACTGGATATTATCTACGTTTACATTCCAGGGACACTCCTTTACTTCTCTGTTACGGTCCAAACAAAGCCGGAAAAATCTTGAGGGTTGGGACTGTTTTCTTCCTCGAAGCTGGCAAGCTCCTTAAAAGTCTCGATAGCTTTTTATTTTATTTTTTTATTATTATTTTTATTATTTTAACCAGTTCCTTTTCGGATATCGTGTGAGGGTTTCAGGTTTTGGTGTGGACAGGTGTTTGTGTGACTGCATTCCCCACAGGGGTTTGGGAGGGGTGGGGGGGCACCGGGAGGTGTTGAGTGCTGAATGTTAAGCTCGTTCCTTTGTATGGCTTAGAAATCTCTGTTGTCCAGAATTGTACAGATAAGGCAGACCCATTTGCTTCATTGTCAGGCAATGTAGCTGAATAGAAATGCAAATGTGACATAAGGGGACTGCGCTGGGGAGGCGTTTGCTGTTACCTACTGTAACAGTGCTCCTGGCTGTTGGAAAATTCCTGCAGAATCCAAGGGGTGGGTGTATTTTCATTTTTAATTTTTTTTTTCTTTTATAATTAGCTACAGGTTACAGGGAAGATCCTCCAAAAGAAAATGTATTTCTCTTGCAGATGCTTTTATTTTTATGCAGTGGAACGGCTCGGGTTTAACTCCCTTATCAAGAGCTGCATACACTGCCCAGACTAAATTGGGAGCATCTCCACACTGTTTGACAAATAGATTTTTTGTAAACTGATTTAGCCTTTTCATTGTTTGCATTTCATTATATAGCAGACTTCATGTCACAAAATCGGTATTCATTCAAAATAGAGAATTTAGAGATAGGACTGTAGCCAGATAAAAAAATATTGCACAGGTCAGGTCTATTAACCATAGAATAATAGCAAGTCAGTGATCCAAGGGGTAGTTCTTCTGCAGGGAAGGGCTAACATAACTGAGGTCAGGAGTCAGACCTCAGGACTTCAAATGTGGCTGTCGCCAGATTTACAAGTAAATCTACGGGGAAAACAGGGAAAATGAAGGGACCTTGCAGGATAAGGAAAAAGAAAGGCAGCCCAGCTCTTTCATCTTAAATCTCAGGCTTCTCAGTGGATGAAGAATAAAAGTCCGATTTGCTTAAGTACTTCACTTTATTCAGAAACTCTGAGTTGCATCTTCCAAAGCATGATTCAAGGATCTAACTCAATCAGGTTTAGAGAATTTATTTAGAAAAATAACATTAAAAGAGAACGGATTCTTGTTTTGCTGCCAAATTCATTATTGAATAAAGACTGTTAGCATTCTGAAAATAGGTGTACCAAATGCAAACAGTGCTAAAGAATATAGATACAGCCTTTAATAAGCCTGGAGCAGTTTATGTTAATGCCTCAGGAGCAGATAATCTGAAGTTGGAGTAAACAGGTCAGTAGGAAGACTGAGTTGCAACTTTTCCTTTGGATATTTTATTTCTAAAAGCCTTTCCAATTTTTTTTTAAAGCCTATTGTTTCCCTGACAGTGTTAGAGGAATTCTTGCCTGTCTCTTAACAGTCACGTTGTAACGGTTGCATGTGGGCATTGCTTTAGATTTTCTTGGTATAAAAGCTCCCTGCCATCATCCTCATGCCCATAAACCTGAGGTGTTTTGAACGTAGTCCTGGGCGGGTTCAAGGCAGGTAACAGCAAGGGTGTTCCCCTGGAACTCGCTAGTCCATTGGGTAGCATTGTTTGAATTCAGGTTCAGATAAGTTGTGACTGCATTCTGCTGGGTTATCTGGTCGGTAAAGATACTGTAGTACGGTGTTGGTATTAGATCTGTTTTCTAGATGCACAAAAATAGATGTACTCTCAGGAGGTAGTTAGGAATGTGTTCTACAGAGCTTTATGGAGGGGGGAGCGCTACTCAAGTTAATGTGAATTTGTCTGAGAAAGGACTGTAAAATCTGTTTCCCGGGCGAGAATTAGTAAGGCACGTAACACGCTGTAACTTGGCGTGCTTTCAAATCAGCTCACCCAGAAGCTCCTTAAGCGGAGACGCAGGGACTTTGGAGGGACAAAATTAATGAAGTCGCTTCTAACTGGAATGAATGATGGAGCCATTCACTTCTGCATCCACGCATGGCGCACCTTACTTTTTTGCTACATAATTTTTGTGTGTAATTATATGTAGATAACCAAGAGTTGATAATATAATACGCGCATATGTGCACCTACAGTAATTGAACCAAATGTTTTGTGATACAAGTGTCTGAAGTGCAGTAAGTCTGAAGGCTGTGCTTTCTGGATCAATTCACACCTTGAATGCTTTAGCAGGAAAATATTGACTGACTCTGCTTAAAAGTCATACTGCTATTGGTTTGTTTATTCAGCATACTTGAATCAAACAATTTTTGCTTTTCCTTTTTATCTGTGAAAGACAGAAATTTATGTCATAGGCAAGTCAGACTAGATTCCTGGAAATGTAACACCTGAAGTGGAGGCAGAACTGGTGGGAGAAAAGAACACTACTATGAAAAACTTAGTTTTGCATGTTTCTTAAAATGGAAATTAGAATATAAATCCAAATTTGCAAGCACATGAATTAAACTGGAATAGTGTATGCATAATGTTTACACCTTAACCATTACACATGAAGCTAAATCTATTGATTTGAGATTGAATAATTGAGTAGGGCTAACTGTCTGGTCAATAGGACTGAAGCTGCTATAGGACAGAAACAGGTGATAACAGAAGACTTCAGCTGCAGAAGAATGTCACGATGATTATATTGTCTCATTTAATCATATTTACTAATACAGTTAGAAAAAGTTTTCATTGTAATAATGTGACACAGGCATTTCTGTTAATGTGTGATTCTTATGTATTAAAGATGTTAATATGATCCCGTTAAAGGTGAGTGTACAAGTCTACTAGAGATAGCAGGATTGTTGTGCTTTTATTGGTATATACTGATAGATTTTTGACTGATATTCTAGACCTTCCACCCACCACTAAGTGGGATATGAAAATAGGAGTGGCGAACAGCATCTCAGTGCAGCCTGATATGTTTTGTAAAGACTTCCTTCAAGACCATCAGATCTTTGACTTTCAGGTGGATGGAGCTGTAGGACCTGGGTAAAGAGCAACTGGTGGTGAATTCCACACTTTTTTTGGAACAGCTGGAACCATACAGTTACCCACGTGGGAGCTGTATATCCATGATAACCTTTATTTCAAGTCTCTTCATATTAATGACTGGGGAAGAGTACAAGATGTGCTTAATATCTTCCTGTGTTTGGTTTATATGCATACTTGCGTGTTCAAGAAATCATTTGACCTGGAGTGTGAATATACAAAGTTTACAGTATTAAGGGCTAAGTCAGCTGATATATGCATTTAAAAGAAGGCACGTATACAGAAAGAAAAATTAGCAGTTACCACAGGGACAGATTTCAGTGGCCTTTGTTATGGAAGCCTCTACCTACTTTAGATCTGGGTGTCTCGAGATGACTTAAGGGCAGCTTATTATAGAATCACAGAATGGTTTGAGTTGGAAGGGACCTCAAAGATCATCTAGTTCCAACCCCCCTGCCATGGTCTGGGACACACCCTCCACTAGACCACGTTGCCCAAAGCCCCATCCAACCTGGCCTTGAACACTTTCAGGGAGGGGACATCCATAACTTCTCTGGGCAACCAGTTCCAGTGCCTCACCACCCTCATAATGAAGAATTTCTTCCTTACTTCTAATCTAAATCTACTTTCCTTCAGCTTAAAGCCATTACCCCTTGTCCTATCACTACATGCCCTTGTAACCAGGCCCTCTCCAGCTTTCTTGTAGGCCCCCTTTGGGTACTGGAAGGCCGCAATATGGTTTCCCCAGAGCCTTCTCTTCTCCAGGCTGAACAAGCCCAACTCTCTCAGCCTGTCCTCACAGGAGAGGTGCTCCAGCCCTCTGATCATCTTTGTGGCCTTCCTCTGGACTCTCTCCAACAGCTCCATGTCTCTCCTGTACTGGGGCTCCCAGAGCTGGATGCAGTACTCCAGGTGGGGTCTCACCAGAGCAGAATAGAGGGGGAGAATCACCTCCCTCGACCTTATGGGGAGGAAGGATTTGTTTATGCTTGAGCACGTGAACTCAACCTTTGTTACTAGTTCTTTCTGAGTGTTTCAGAGCTGTTAATTTCCCATGGTGAAAGCGCTGATTCACCAGCACAGTCAGGTATTCCTGAGCTGAGGACATTTCATTAGTCTCATTTGTCTCCAGTATTAATTCCATGCCAAATTCTTGCTTCCCAGGTCAGTGAAATATTAGGAGATAGAGAATCTCACCTTGATCTTGGAGAGAACAGTTACATACTTCTATATTACATTGAATTCTTCCTCAATAGTTACGGATAACTAAAGTAGGACACCCATGTGGAAAGTCCCCGCTTGACAAGCAAATCATTTTTTTTTGGTTTTCAGTGCTTAAAATAGATGCCTCCCTGCTTGTCGGTATTTATTGTAGCTAAACTGTTTATAATTTAGTGTTTTGTGCACCTTTAAAAAGTGCAACCCCTTTAATCTGTTGTTTTAAAAAGCATGCATTAGATGTCAGACAACATAAAGACAGCATGTAGAGATAACCCTGATGTAAGTGATGGTTCCAGTCATCTAGTGTATGGATAAAAGATTTCTGAGGCTATGTTCCTTGGCAGTTCAACGTGATCTGGCTGTTTGTTAATCAGAGAACAGGAGAAGAACAAAGGAGGGAGAATAAAAATGTTGAAAAAAGTGTTGTGTAGCTAGAAGATGTACAGTGGGACAACTAATGCAGTGATAGGATTGGATAAAGCAGAGTCATGGAAATGATGAGCCATAGGAGGGTAAAATTTGCTTCACTTTGTTTCTTGTGACTTGAGTTTGCTGGTAAAGGGGATAACATTTTGCATTCAGTCAGAGAGCATGTTCTGTAAATCTCTTCAGTTACCCGTTCCCTGGGTGTCGCAATAGATTAAGTCGCTGTGTGATGATATGACACCGCCATCACTCGTCTTCCTGGGATATTGCTGGAGGCAACAACAAACCTGCGTCTTTGGCACATGTGAAGGAATTTAGTGCTTGAGGGGTTAAATTACACAGGCTCCCCTGTGGATCAGCTTATGCTTGGACAGTAATAATAGCAATAACATTAATAATAAAAATGCCAGAGCAAAGGGAGTGGAGGGGGAGCAGGGGGAGAAAAAGGAAGAAGAGTGATGGAAGATGGGCTGGGACAGTCAGAGGGGAAAAAAGGCAAGCTGGAGAGAATGTGTTTTGTACAGCAGGTGTACTGGCTCCAAGTCAGATATTGTAGGAGCCTCTGCGACATGCACATGCACAAATACACGTTACAGGAGCTTTGAGGATGGTTGGTGGCTCCACGCGTGCGTGTGTGCACTCGCGCTACGAGCCATGATATCCTAGGGCAGTGTAACAAGCAATTCATGTCAGCTCAAAGTAAAGATTATTGGTGTTTTCACTGGGGAAATATTTATGCTCCATCTTCTTCTTCTTCTATTTTTAGCACTTGTGAGCTTGCAGTCAGGTAGAAAGGCTGGTGGGGGAGTGGGAAGAGACCCACTGAGGGACACGTCTCATCCCTCAATTAGATGGAGCTAAACCCCTAATCTTGCTTAGGAATAGCTGCTGATGCTAAGTTTTCTTCTTTCCCTTCTGGTTTGGTGGGATATTACATTTCACTGCAGTACAGGTGATAGAATAGGCTGTCAACTGGAATGTTTTGGTTCTAACAGAAAGCACAAGCGCTTTGAGGAAGGTATTTGTACATAGGTGGGGCCTCCAAAAAACCCCAAAGATAATGTAAGTGCAGAATAATGTGGATTTTTTTTTTTTTTTTAAATTCCTGGATAGAAAAGCCATCACAGGAAGGGACAGCAATTTATTGCATTAGGGGAAAGAAAAAAAAAAAAAAAAAAGAGAAATCTGAATTTGAATTTGTTCTCTTTTGGATTTGTTGTTTATCATCATAATCCTTCTAGTGAAAAAGGCTAATTTACTCTTTCTATAGGAATATTTTAAGTGTGATTATCATAATATCACAGCTGCTGAAAAGGTCTAAAATAGGACATTGACCTTGAACGTGTTCCTGCGTTTAGTATGTGGTGCTTAACATTCAAGAAACAATATAACTGCAACTCATTTATTAATGTATAATCTCAAAATGTTAACTCTTGCTCTGTAAATACATGCCACAAGGATTGTAGAAAGCTTGCAGTATCCCATGAAGTACATGTGGTATTTTATCAGTGTAAATATGTATAAGATTTTCAAGATTTCTGCTGGGAATACTCCATAACTAAAGTAAGTTTTCCCTTTGGTACTGCACTAGTTTATGATTTAATTTTTACTGACATTCCACCAGTCATATTATTAGCTTCACAAAATGAAAGTGAAATAATCCTGTATTAATTAAACAGAGCAACCGAATTCCCTCAGTCATCTTATCCTTGGCTGTCTGAGACAGTAACGCGCTTCAGCTTCTCTGAAGAAACTTAGACTAAAAAAAGAGCTTGGGGTAATAGTGAGATATCCATATTGAAGTGCGTGCCTGAATTATCTTCAGGGACTAGACCTTTTTTGGTGGGTGACAGGCAACGTGCATGTGGCTCCTTTTCTTTTTCTTTCTTTTTTGTCAGAGGCTTTGGAAAAGGTGTTTCGTCAAGAGAATAATTTTCATTTATAGCAATGTGAATGGTTTCTATTCTGTACCGGTGAAGGCAGTCATTTAAATACCCATGCCTGTGCCCTTGAAAATAAAACGAGGAGAAAATATGGAGTATTTATTTGAGACCAGATGAATTGAATGTAGTTCAGTAACATGGTAAGGCAATTGCTGTTATTTCACAGAGACATTTTTTATATGCTGGAACTGAGCGTAGCAGCAAAAGCTAAAAGCCTTGCTCTGCGTACTTGTGAATGCACTCTGGAAAAGTTCTACGAAGTGCTCCCAGATCATGTTATGTGAACCATTTTCCTTAAGATCAAAACAAGGAGCAATTAATGCTAAATACAGATTGAGGTAGCAGATGGTTTTAAAGTAATAACCTGCTACGGTTTGTCCAGCTATGTACAAAGAGGCGAGCAGAATTTGGAATGTTGGCAGCGTTTGGGTTTTTTTAACGGGTTTTTTTTAACTCATTAGCGGTACATCCAGGGATGCACCAAGTGCCTTCCAGTGAGAAGCACAAAAGGCAAAAGACCAGTAGACAGTGACAGTATTGTTCCAACATTGATCTCGCTGTAACGTAGCACATCCGAGTTGTGTTTCTTTAACTTAGTGACTGCGAATAAAGAGAAAATCACATATTTGATGATACTTTGATATTTATTTCAAACTCTTTAACATGATATTTTCTGGCTAGACTTTGAATAAGGTGCCATTTGCGTATGGCAAATTTCCATCTAAAGTAACTGTATACTTGTTTTCAAATAAATTCTCAGCAGCTAATAGGCTCTTTCATATTCTTGCTCCTTCCCAGATGGCTTGGGCTTATTGCTCCTTTTGGTAAATACACATTTGACACAATTCACCACGCGGCTTCTGTGAAGTGCCACTGAGTCTTACTTCTTCAGTTGCCTTGAGGTAGTTGTGTTTTAAGAATCTGGTTGTTTGGATGCCTTGAAATGTCTATAGTATTTAAATGTGAAGATGCTTAAAGATGTACTGTTCAGCACACAGGAAAAATTATATGCACAGACAGACATGGAAATGTAGGTGCTGCTCAGTAATGCCCCTTGACTGGTGCAGGCGCTCATGATGATTTTTTCCTTCCCCTCTCTGATTCCATTACCGCTGTTTTGTATAGACTCCTTGTGGTAAGATTTTGCACTGTACGTTTTGGTAAGTTAGTGCAGATGTGTGTTTGCATGCATGTTCTTATTCTATATCCCCTGATAAAATTCAGAAATATATATATTTTTTTATATATATATAGTTTCTATATATATTTCTATATATATAGAAACTGATACCTGTTTTGCCTTTTTTCTTTCCCCTACTATTTTTATTTAGTTCTACAGAAAAGCTTGAGAAAATGAAGCTACGGTTAGTCCTAGTTTATTTGCTGCTGTAATCTCTTCCTTATCTCCCCCCCCCCCCCCCCCCCCCAAACTGATCGGTAACTGTGAAACCCAAGTTCAAGAATGTAGTTGGAATTCCAGGCCCTGGTCTGGTGGAGGTGACACTTTCAGTCCCCGGCAGGGTGTGGGGGGGAAGAAGCCAACTGCTTTGTTTATCAACATGCAAAGTGCAGCGCTGTATTTCTGGTTCTGCAAGAAGCAGCTGGCAGGGAAGAGAGCCGCTTGCTTGGATGAGAGATGGTTGATAGAAAGGTACTGATGGTTCACAGGGGGAGAGGAAAATGTATTATTTGGGGGTGTAGAGGAGGGTGGGGGACAACAAATCAACAAGGTAGCGAACATGAAAAGGAGGGCTTACAAGGAAGACAGACCGTGGCAGAAGGAAAGAGACCATCATGTTTCAGGACCTGAATATAAATATATAATCTTAGAAGATAATGAACCAAAGTAGAAATCAAGCTAACCTGTGCTTTGGTAAGTTTAAAAATGGATCAGCTGTCATGTTTTAAGGAGGGCGTGTTCAGGGAACTTAATACAGAAAAGTGACCGTATTAAATTACTCGTGTATAGGGATTCTTTATGGGTGATTTTTAAATAAGAAAACACGTACACATGAAATGATCTGAAGGAATTTTAGCAGAAAGATATTGAAAAATAGCAATTTTGGGTATAAATCTATAAACAAACACTCAGAGACACACAGTACAAACAATGTATTTGTATTTTCATGCTTTGCCAATGTGCACATGTAAATCAGTTTGTAGGAACTGTATTTTGGGTTTACAGAGTAATACAGATACCTATACATAAAGACATCATATTCAAGTTCTGATTTGATTCCAAAATCGACATTTATCAAATTGTTATTTAAAGAGGGCCTTCTAATACTGTAACATGATTAAATGCCTCTCATTTTAAAATTTGATAAAAACTGGTATTTTTTTTCTCTCTGATATTTCTAAAGAGTGCTTGGATTTTACATTTCAGAGCTTTTTAATTCACTGCTCACAAGTGAATTTACATGTTAATTACAGAGTTCACATTTAACAATATAGACAGCATAATGCTACTGGTAATTAAGCTTTTACTACCTGCTTTTATACAGTAGTCAGAGCTGTAGTTTTGCTCTGTGAGTTCCGATTCCTAAACTTGCATATATCTGTCCCAGGTTTGTAGGAAGCGGGCCCAGCCTTCACATAAGGTTAAATGCATAACACTGGAATCTTTCTGCTGTAAACACACCAACATGTCTACTGAACTTACCTATTTTGTAGCTGAGTTCTGTTGCTGCATTTATTTGGTAAAATGCTGTGAAACAGATTTGGAGATGGCATTCGTGTTCCCATTTGTGAATGACACTAATGCATTCTGAGGGTGTACACTGATTTGTTTTGATCTAAAAGATTGATGTTTGCACCATGTTAGGGCTCCAGTCAAAAAATATTTTGTAAGAGTTGAGCTGAATTACAAACTGTTATGGTCTTTCCAGTTGTTTGTTTTTGGTTTTGTTGGGGTGTTTGGGGTTTTTTTTTTTTTTCTTTTTTTTTTTCCTCCCCCCCAGCCCCTGAAATAGCCTGCATCAGTTTTCACTGGTAGGGGCGGAAACATTTTGATCCTGGAAAATAAGTATGGTGTCTTAGTTGTAATACTAAGTAAAAAATAGTAGCTTTTAAGAGGAAAAAAAATGCACCCCTAATTCATTACTGATCCTTTCAAAACGAGGTGTGTGTGTGTGCAAACAGTGTCTCTAAATTTGAGTATGGTCATTTTCTTGGAACAAGTTTAATCAGGGACCTTTCATACACCAGAGATGAGAATGCTGAGCTGGCTCTAAGCAGTGGTTTGCTGGAATGGGGGGCTTGGTGATGTTTATGCAGGCATGCATGCAGGGCTGCGTGTTTCTTTCCCTTTTAGTTTGGTAAAATTTACTTTACCAAAACCCAAATCCCAAAACACTGGGCAGGTCTGTGCACACTCCCAGATTTACTACTGCAGACCTACGACAGCACTGTCCTTATCTTGTTAAAATGAGGCAGGCTGAGTTTAGTCCACTATAATCCCTTCACAGTTACAGAAGAAATTGATCAGTTCTGGAGCTTTTCTGTCTCTTCACTATAGCTAAATATACACCTCTAAACACCTAAATATTCGCACAGGGGCATACACCTTAAACAGACCCATGTTAAGACGTGGCTAACCTGTATGTGAACACCCACATACCTGCGTATGCTCCCAGTTGCACCTGTGCTGTTAAACAAATGGGTTTGAGTGCTAGTTTTGTTAGGAATGTCCTTTTTTTTAGAAAGTACAAAATTACAAAATGAGGCTTTTTAATTTTTGAATAGGGAATTATATATTTATATAGGTTTACATAGATAATCTATGTATTTATATATATTATACATAACAAAATACCAGCCGCCCCCCCCCCCCGCAGCAACTCGAATGACAATGAAAAGTTGAGTTACCCAGAAGCTTCGGCGGGCTGCACTCGGTGTTATTATTATCTATTTTTTTCCCGGCGCCGAGCAGTTCCAAAGGTTAGGGAAGCGGCCGTCAGGAGAGCGCGCCGAGAGCCGAGCCCGGCCGGCCCCAACCGCCACAGCGAAGCGCCGCAACCGGCAACGGGCAGCGCGAACTTCATCCGCTATACCTTGACGCGCAATCCTTCGCGACCTTAACCGGGAGCCTGCCGAGGTACCTGCCGAACTGCGTTTGAAGTTCGAGCCGGCCTCCCCGCGGCGGGGAGGGGAGCCCCGGGCGGGCGGGCCGGCCGGCGGCGCGGACATGTCTGCGGGCTCTGCCCCGGCCGCCGCCGCTGCCTCAGGCCGCTCCCCCGTCCCCACCCCTTTACCTGCCGCGCGGGCCGCGCGCCGGGCCGCCCCGGCGCCCCTGGCGCCTGATTGGCCGCCGCCCCACCAATCGGCCGTCCCCCCGGGCCGGGGGGACTGCATATGTAAAACCCTACTTCATATTCATGAGCTACGAGCGGGGCTTTAAGTCCTTGATTAGGCGCGCGGGCGAGCTTTTGGTCCCAACTGGCCGCGCCTGCCGCCGCCGCCTCGCCCGGAGAGCACTCGTGCCAAGTGCGCCGCGCTCGGCCACGGAAACTTTGATTTACCGCGGGGGCGCACGAAGAATGGTCGCCGGGCGCACATGGATTCGGTAGAACTTTGCCTGCCGGAGCCGCTCTCCCTGCACTACGAGGAAGAGTAGGTACCGCTCCCCGCCCCCACCCCACCGCCGCCGCCTGCCCCAAAACATGACAGGCGCCTAGACGCCGCTGCAGGTAACGCTGTGCCGGGGCCGCGGGCGTGAGCCGTCGCGGGCGCGTCGGGCCCGGCCCGGCCCGGCCCGGGGCACTGCGCGGCGGCTGCGCGCCGGGGGAGGCGGGCGGGAGGCAGGCGCCCGGCAGCGGGGCGCTCCGCGCCGGGGAGGAGCGGTCCTGTCGGCGGGCGAGCGCCCGGCCCCGCTGCTTGCCCCGGCGCTCGCAGTCTGACAGGTGCGCCGGCTCCCCTCTCCGCTCCGGCTCGGAGGCGGCGGCGGGCGGGAGGGAGCCCGCGTGCCGCTGGGGTGACGGTTGGGAGCGGCCGGCCGCCGCGCTGCCCTGAGGTAACGGCCGCCCTGCCGGGGGGCGCCGCTCCGGACGGGCAGCGTGAGCGACCGGGATATATGTGTGTGTGTGTGTGCGTGTGTGTGTGTGCTGTACTTCGCGGGGGTCCGTGCCGCACGGCTTGGCCCTCGGCTCCTGCTTTTCCCTACGAAATACTTTTTAACGAGCCGCAGTTCTTGGCTGGCACTTATTAGCTACCTGGCGGAGTGTCTCCGGCGAAAAGCCTGGCGCCCAAACAAAACCAGGCGGTCTGGGGCTGATGAGTGGCTCCTGAACTTGATTTCAGCCCGCAGCCGGGATTAAATATTAGTATATCACGGGAGCTGTCACCGATTCATTTTTCTTTATGTCGAGCTACTTACGTAGCTGTGCCTTCACGTTACGCTGAGGGTGACAGCAACACCGAAGAAAAAACCCAAGCTAATAGCCAGCATCGCCCTAGACGCAGTCTGTGGAAAGGCTGTATTGAGAGGTGACAGTGTATTATAGGTAGATGCCCACTAGCTGTCCTTACTGCCTGCATATTGCATTGCTATTTGTAATTAAGCCAGCAATGAAAAGTGAATTTGCGGTGATCGCGTATTGGTAGAAATAACACTGAAAGTAACAAATAGCCTGGCTCGCAGGAATACAATTTGGGAAGGGGAAGCAGGGAAACCCACTGTAACGTTCCGGGATAAATAAAATAAACAGAGGTAGGATGCCCTCTCAGATGTGGTTTATAGGTCACTGCACTGTGAGCTGGTGTATAGTGTAAGATAGCTTCATAAACGTTAAGAATGCAATTTCCACAGCTTTTACTAACAGTGACGCGTTTCTTTATAAAATACGTAAAAAGACGATAAGTTTGTGGGGGTTTTTGCGGCTATTTCCGCCCCCCCCCCCCCCCCCCCCCCAAAGGAGCTTTCTTGAATTTACCTTCTTACAGCTAATTTGAATGATTAGTTTAGATAAGCCTCTTAGAATAGATGCATTTAAATGAAATCGGGGCACATGTCTTTTTGGCTCTGGTGCAAGATTCAAACATTTTTTTCTTCCTCTTTGGCTCAATTAAAAGTCATCTTAAAACACTCCCAATATATTGTCTGAGCGTAAGGTTTGAGGCATGTGTGGTTGAGTGGGCACAGAGAAATAACTAACGTTCAGAAACGTTTCTGCTTCTCTGTCTCAATAAGACCTAGAGTTTTACACGTTATTAATATGCGTAGTAATTGTATTTTGGCTATATATTGTCACATGCGTATGCACATACAAAATAAATATAGCCGTTTCTGCAGTTCTCATGTTATGGATGAGGGCAGAGAGGATTCGAGCTAAAAATTGTCCGAACATTTTGGGAGTGCACAGACATCTGTCTGACCGTCACTAGGTATGCTTTGATTTTAAGGCAGAGTATGTTAAAGAATGCAATAACTTAAAGCCAGCTGCAACCTTGGCTTTTTGCTTTTTCAGTAATAACAATAACACTAATAATTACTAATAGTTAATAAGGTAACAGATGCAATAAATGTATCTGATCATTTTGACATATGTGTCAGTTTAATCATTCTAAATGAATCAGTGTGTTCATAACATGAAATCTCCTTCAACCTCTGATTAAAATGTAACGTTGACTAAAGGATTATAGAGCGGACTTAATTTTACTGACTGTTTTAACAGTTGTCACAGCTGTTGGAAGAAGGAAAGGCAATTGAAACACTCCAAAAAAAAAAAAGAAAAGGGGGGGGGAATGCGGAAATGGGACTGGTTTAGTAAATTTAAACATGATCTCTGAATGCCAAACATAGAAGACTGAGGAGATTTGTAACTCCAGAAAGCTTCTGTGCACTATGTATGTTTGCCCTTTGTGGCTCACTCTGTTTCATTAATTTGAACCCTCAGCAGTTTTATCCATTTAAAATGTGCAACAGCATTTAAACGTGAAACAAATTCAGCTGTTAACAGCGTGCACAGATTTTCATGTTACAGCGCGACACATAAATTGCACAGATGACAAGAAATAAAGATTGTGTAGAATGGCTGTAACGTTTAAAAAGTGGATGTAGGCGTCACATCGTGTGAATACTTCAGTGCAATGATGGTCGGTGTACACATTTTATATTTTTCTAATCATTCTTATGTTGTGATGTGGGAATGGGCTGCGGAGTTGCCATGCAAGTCTGTCTGGGTTGTGTTTGTGTATGGATGAATGTAAGTGTGTGTTTACTCACATGTATCAGCATGTAAATACATATATTTGTGTGTGTGTGCATGCGCAGCATGAGGTGATTATATGCTAAACATAAAAGAGTTTATGTCAATTGCACTCTTCTTTAAAATGTTTTGGTATAGCTGCTAATTCCCAAAGAATTTATTTTAGCAGTGCCTTTCATTTGTAAAGGGAGGAAAGAGGTGGGCTGAAGAACGCTTCTTTGTGAAGTGGAAGCAGCACTTGATTCCACTCCACTGTTTCTCCAGGCTGTGGAGATCTTTAACCTCATGCATTTGTCTTATTAGATAGCTATTTAAAGTTGTTACTAAGAAATAAAGCCCAAAGTTAATATTAAATTCAAAAGTCTCCAGGCCTCCGTACACGTACCCAGTGTGTAATGTGGCACGCAGCTCTGTGTGGTGAAGGCAGCCCCCCGGTGTGGCTGAGTGAACAGACTCTGCCTGTGTTCTCCCCTTGGGCAGCAGGCAGGCCTTGGTCCCTTCTTCCTTCCCTCTTTCCCGGTCGTAGGTTTCTGCTTTTTTGGTTTTGATAGACTGCTGGCAAGTTTTTAAATCCTGCAGAAAGTATAAAGGGTTTGTGCTGAAATGCCCGTCTGACAGCTTTTCATTTACTGGGGCTTGCCCCTCTTTTAGTGTTGGTTGCTCGTTTTAATGTGTTTATGGTTGTGCTCTTTTATTTACTGAGCCTGGTGCGTTGCAGCGGTAATTAACCCATGTTATTAGCAAAGCCCTTGTGGATATCCATTAATTCTCTTGAATGGTTGATCATTTTTTCTGTACTTTTTCCCTGTTTTTTCCTAAGGCACGCTGTCCTTTTTCTAACAGTCCTTAAGCTTTAACATTTCCTACAAATTTCTTTTTAAACTAAGGCAGGTAGAAGGGCACCATCCCCATAGTTCCATAATAAAGAATAACTATTGTCTTAATAAACTGTTTTCAAAGATGCTAATGGGAAGCAAAACAACTGGGAGAATCTGTAGGGAACAATTTATTTAATTATTATTTTTCAAAACACATGCTTAATGATAAGAAAAGAGATAAGAATTTCCTTAGTCTTTTTAAATTTTTTTTTCATGTGTAGCTGCATTAGCTGTTGTGAATATTTTAGTGTTCATATTTTAATCAGATTTGAACTTAGTTAATAGCACTTTGGGCATTTAAAAAATATTGAGCCAGCAGAAAAATACTTGTGCTTGCACTGCTGAGAAAAGATAAGGGCCGCCTCATTAGCCAACCCTACTTTTGCAATTAATTTCAAATACATGGTGCTATTCATCAAATACAGAAGGTAACTTGTCTATGATAATATTTAACAATACTTGAAGCCTACTTTGCTTAGAGTAGCTAAAAAGTATGATATGTCTATTCTCACAGATATGTCAGTTCATATACTATGGTGCTATTTCTGTATGTTACAGAGTGAAATTATGATAGAAGAATTATGGTATAAACTATGAATTATTTATAAGTGACATGATTATTCATTTTACGGAATGTTTTTAAAGGACTGACCCTTGACCTGCAGGGAGGTTGCTTGCACCCCTGTGGAAGTGTAAGTAGGAATAAAAAACCCACTTATTTGAACCTTTCAAGGAAGTATCTCAAATAATTATTTTTTGCTTAGGATAACTGAAATACGTAGGATAAGTAGGAAAAAAAAATGAGAGGAACTCTTGCTCCTATTGAAGCTTAAAGTAGCCTCTGTCTGTAAGATAAGCTTTGCTATGAATTCTTCATAGCAAATTCATGGAGGGAAGAAACAATAAAATGTTGATCCGTTACAAGTGCATATGAGCCTCACGCTACCAAGCTCTCTAGAGGAAATCTGTGATTATGCCAGGCCAGTTTGTTCAGTTTTTATCTCTTTTACATCCACTGGCCTTGTATTAAATTGTCATTGTCCTAAAGCACATGAGAGAGAAATGAATTGCATTTCTCGACATGCTCTGACAGTGAAATATTTAGCCTCTCTGTCTCCAATCATACTCATATGTATGTTTGATAGTGCAGGGATGACACCAACGGTCGCTGCAGCTTGATGTTCCACTTATTACATGTTCTCTTATATTTCGTGTATCCTCTTGTAGAGTTGATTTAGGTAATCATACATGCATACAGTCATATCTGTAGTAGTGTGTATATGTGTGATTTTGTTTTATATATTTGCATTTTACTTGGAAACTTCTGTCTATGCACAGCAAGTTTTGAGTTCAAATACATATATATCTATGCATATGTGTGTGTTCCAGGTATATAGTGTATTCCTTATGCAGTTTGTGCAATGTACATCTATTATTGTATGTAGCACACAGACATGTATACAGTAGGTATATGCAGAGCTATATAACTTCCTTTTATGCAGTTGCTTGGCAAAAACCTGCTGCTTTTATGTGTTTATTTTTTTTCTTATCCTTGAGAGGAGAGCTGGTGAGCAATGTATATAAAATATTTGCACCTGATTTTATATCAGATTCTCCATGTAATCTAGCATTTTCTGCATTTGTGCTTACAGTTTTACTTTCAAAAGATGCCATATTTTTTTAAATAAAAATTTCCTCTTCCAAGTAATTTACATGACTAATATTTATTCATATTCCTGTAAGTTTTGGCTCTCAATCGGAGAACTGCTTTTTCAGCTACATGTGTCCTTGGACACACAGTTATGTTTACACCTAAAGAATATTATTATTTTTAGAGGAGGAAGCCTCCTACATACGGTTGTTAATATAAATCATGATGTCCTCAGACAAAAATATAAAATACACATTCCATTTTAATGGTCCTTCATCCTAACCAAAAATCCTATGATTTTTTTGTTACTATTTGCTTGTCCAGAAGTAAAAAATACTGTGAAACATTAAAGAAAAATATTAAACTGAATTAGGTACTGCTATTTCAGATAGTATTACTTAATTGTTATTTTTAAAGGATTTTGTTTTGCCTTTTCAGTAGCACTTCAGAGAGTAACTTCAGTAGATAGGATAGAAATGTTGCCTTTTGACATGTATGTCTTGTGAAACAATTTATGTATTTGCTATGTTACAGAAGCTTTAAATCTCTTGGGTTTGTTTACATAATGCTTGTAATGTTTTTCAATTAATTTGTACTTCCTTCAAACAAAGAAGGGCTTTTTGCTATTCCTTAATATAGCACGTTTGCGTTAAAGGGAATCTTGTCTAATTTCTAATTATCTTCCCCTTTTAAGGAGCGAAGCTTTTTAATCAGAGCATCATTTCCCACTTCTTTTAAAATGGAAATTTTTTTTTTTTTTTTCTTGCTTCAGCATCCTAGACTTGTTAGGAAAAATCTCTGTTAACATCCTAATGAAAGTTAGAGTGATATAGGTACTTTTACAGAGTGTAAGACAAGCATATGCTGTTTTTCTGTACTGCTGAATGTCTAATTCTTACCGTGGGTCACCATTCTGAATTTGTATGAAATCTAGATGGAATTTTCTGATTTAGATCAAAATAATTGACAAGGCAAAACAAAAAATACTGTTAGAAATATAAATCTCATATTTTTCATGACACTAACATACAACATTAAGCATGAAATTGAAGAGTCTCCATATAATGCAGAAAGTTAGTATGTCGGAGTGCATGAAATAGAGGTTCCTTTTCCTTGGTCTAATCAAGCCACTTATAATATCCTTGTACAGAATTGTGCATGTTTGTTTATATGATAACCAACTGAAATATGATGAGTTACCTCTATGCACGTGAGAATAGTCTAAATACATCCTTTTATCATATATTGAAAATTGTATTCCCTTTCCCTGAGTAAAACCTCTTTGCAGATTTGAGCTGCAGTCTTTATGTGGGAGGGCAGATTCTCTTAAAGGGTTGTGTTCTGAAACCAAACTTTAAGATAAAGTGATTTGCGGTTTTTTAGGTTATTACTCTGTAGGTCAGCGTGGATGTCTCTTACTCCTTTGTATCTTTTCATGTTGCTATAAGTGAAAAAAACTGCACATCTCCTTTTCATCATTTTGATTGGAACTACATACCATATGTAATGTGTTTTGGCAGCACTTACCTAGCCAAAGAAAACAAATTAATATTAGCCATGCTGAGGGGTGTCAGAAGTATCACAGATGTGTCGATTTAGCTTTGCTCCATCACACACTCTTTCCTTAAACAACTGGTCAAGCTGTCGCAAAATGTAGTGTTGGCTACAGCGAGATTCTAATAGGTGTGATCAGAGATTGATGGCTGTGGCAAGTTAGAATGAGAAGATGATGTGGAGTTGCTGTTGCTTGTTTTGTATGGCCTCAGAAAAACAAACAAAAGCCCCCCCCAAAAAAGGATTTTTTTTAAAAAGTAAAAATATAATTAAAAAAAATGTAAGCCAGCTCCCCACCCCCCCAAGCCAGCTAGATATTAAACAATTTAAAGTCCTGCAGATGTAGAGATACTGACAAGTGTAATGTAAAAGTCTGTCTAAAATGTAGCGCTAACTGGTTCCTGAGCATTTCTGAAATTCCTTCCCATATAAAGGTGCCAGGACCAGTGGGGAAAGGAGGAGGTGGCTTGTTCTATTCAGTCTATCCTTATCCATGATATTGCTGCTCTTTTCGCCTTTTCCCCTATTTCTGGGTTTGTTTCTAGAGCTATTTTTGGAAGAAACACTTTTTTAAATCTCATCATGAATATTTTTAAGGAAATACAAGATGGGAAAATCTAATAAAGAACAGTAGTTAACAAAATGGTGAAATCATACTCCTTTATGTACTCTTAGCTGTGGTCTTAGAATAGCCAGTTACTGGCAGTTTGTATAATTCTCCATATATTGAAAAATGCAACAGAGAGAAAAGATAAAGCAATTTTCTATGTATTCTTTATTTACTTCTGTCTTCAAATTGGCTGCAGGACTTGGTTTCTGTCTTTTCAGAGGAGGAGTGCTGGTGTCCTTTTATGTTTAAGTTGATATTTTCTTGGTCAGATGGACTGTGATATGCTCACTTGACAAGTATTAAGGCTAAAATAGTTTTCAGAGGAATTAATTTCAGAAAGTCTGTGAGGTTTTCTTTAACATGATTATTTTACCCTTAAAAAAAAAAAAAGAAAAAACATCTAGTAAAAGTAAAAGCTAAAATTCATGTGTCATCTTAAAACCAAACAGATTTAGAGTGTGTTTCCAAAAGCAAAGGCACGTGGATTGCTAGCAAAATAATATTTGGAGAATGGTAAAATTCTTACAGCAAAAAGTGGATTTTTTTTTTTCACTGCGGTAGTTTAATGTTCCGTGAATGCAAGATTTCCTGTACTAAATTATATTCACTTTTCCAGCAGTGAAAGAATTCCCTGGCAATGTTCTGATAGCAGCCGTTAACGTAGTGGGACAGATTAGATGTTTTGAAGTGGCACGAAATGCCATGTCTTTAACCAACTGTTCCCGTAAAGGGGTGAGAATCGGATTCCCAATAACTGAGTAACGCTCACGGGCACCCCATCGTTCTTCTCACGGGAGCTGCTTGGGGCCAGTTGGTGCTGGGTGATATTTAAAGAGCTGAGCAGCCGCTGTCGGTGGCTGAC
Source organism: Balearica regulorum gibbericeps (assembly GCF_011004875.1). Taxonomy (NCBI): domain Eukaryota; kingdom Metazoa; phylum Chordata; class Aves; order Gruiformes; family Gruidae; genus Balearica; species Balearica regulorum. The sequence goes on along the minus strand of NC_046186.1, from coordinate 103,553,764 downwards.
ATTAGTATGAATGACACCTGTCCCATCAATCACCAGGCCGCAGTGTCACAGATGGAGAAACAACAATCGGCTGAATTACCCGGCACTGCACACTTGGCTTAATTCAGCTCATTGTTCTCCTACAAATCTCGAGGATGGCTCGTTCTGCGCCGGGAGTCCAGACAGAAGCACAAGATGGGCTCAGGTGGTGGCACGTGCCTGCCCTTTGCTGCTCCATCAGAGGTAGTCAGCAAAAGGCTGTCAGGGGTGGGGGCGGTGGGAAGGGGCGCTCCACACGGGGACCGACGCTTCAGCTTCTAAAGAAAGCTGTAGTTAATCAAGAGCTGAAACTCAGGATTTCTCCCGGCGTTCCAGAACTTTTCATTTAGCTAGCCAAAAGCGCCCAGTGCACAGTCAGGTTAACGTTTAACTCTTCAAATACTACCTTGTAGCTGTCATTCTGAGAAGAATGAAGGGGGATTCTGCACGTGTTTCCCATGGCGGTGCAGTAAGCAAAATCTTCAAAGCCGTGGCTCTTCTGAAGTAGTAGATCTTTTATTATTCCTCAGTAGTTAGCACTGAAAATTCGGTATCTGAGACACTGAATGAAAAGGAGAGTCGCTGAGAGGCTTTTTTGGAGGGGAGTGTTTTGGTTTTGTGGTGAGTCTTTTAATTTTAATACCGGATGAAGATTGGATCGTGAAAAATCCCAGTCTTGTTCGGACAAGACCAGTAAAGGTATTTAAATGCCTTCAGACACTGTAACCATTTACCTTTCTTTCTTTCTTCTCGCTCCTTGCAAATCAGAGGCAATTCCTAGAGAACAGGAGAATAAAATAAACAAAAAAACAAATAGAAATTATTTCCCTGCTTTTAAGTCTTGTGTCAGGTATGCTTTGAATGCATTTGAATCCTACTGCTTCCATGCTCTTTTCCAAGTAGCACCAGGTAAATATCTGTGAAATACTGAGATGGAAGTGATCATTATTACTTCATAAAATTTTTCCCTCTTCCTGCCCGCCTCCCCATCCCTTTTGTCTTACATGCTACAAGAGTGGCTGTGTTTTTGTTGTAAGCTAATTCACTGCTGGTGTTTTTGTTACAACTGATGTCAAGCAGAAAACCTGTAGCATGCCAGAAACAGGCTACAGTATATTGGAGACACAGCTTATGTTTGATTGTGTGTAAATACAGTTAGTTAGTTGGGTTTATCTGATAGCCTGGCAGAAAGAGAGAGGAGCAGTACAAACTGTTTTCAGTAACTGTGCTGTTCATACACCTGATAAGATTGAGAGTGCTTTCGAACTACTGATATGCTTTGAATAAGAAAAGAATAATCACATCCACTGGCACCGGCTTATCGGGAATGAAGTAAAATGCCAGCACTTTTACATTAGCAAAAGTAAATGTTTTAGACACTTTGGGCCTTTTTTCCATTTAAATTAAATAGCAGGGTGCTTTTGAGTGTGCTGTAATGAATGGAAGGATTTATTACCTTGACAAAATTACAGGTGAATATGTTGAGAGAGGAGTCCTCGGCAACAATAACAGCTCTTTTGATAAGTGGCTACATCTATTCGTGCTTTTGGTACAGAAATTCAGGAATTTTATCCTCTCTTGCTTTGTGAAGTACAGTGGCAAACTTAAAATGTGCAGTTCTTCATAGTGTAACATGTTTGTGCATTTTGTACTATCCTGGCAACGCATTTGAAATTCAGCACGTAACACGACTGTTCATAAAATAATGCTTGATCATTTACTAGTATGTCCTCTGCCTTCGGTTGCTGTGTATTTTCGTGTTTGAAAAAGAATATGTCTCAGAGTCTTTGCTGGGAAGGCAAGGTATGATTCATCATTAACTTACCCCAGCAGGCATGAAGCATGCTCAGATGCACTATTATCTTCTCAAAGTTTACTGATTTTTATACCTTTTTTTTTTTAAAAATTATTATTTCCAGATTCTTTTTCTTTCATGTGCCTACAATTAATTTTGGGATATTCAAATTTGATGAATGATGGTGCAAGAGCAGATTTGATTGATTTTGGATTATTATTGATTACTGTCAATGAGATCACTGTGACACTCTGAAATCAATGGTATGTGATTAAACCAAGGCACCACTGTTCTATACGTTAGGCAGCAGTGGGGAATTTAGGAACTGAATGTTCACAAGCTATAAATTGAGAAAATGTTCAGATTTAAATAGCCCTTTGTTTGGCATTTACTCACCAAAATATGTTTCTTGGGAAAGTTAGTTTTCCCAAGTGCAGGCTTTCAGTAAAAGAAAGGTCATTGATTTAAGGTTTATTAAATTTTAGCTAAAAACAACTGGCTCCATTTGGGTGTAAAATAATTTAAGTACTTACTGCAGGCAACCTTCATGCTTTAGAGCTGTTGCTCAAAGGTTTCATTCTTCTATGAAGATGTCAACTGTAAATATAAAAATGCATCACTGAAAATGTAATGGTTTAAAGATTCAAACTGAAATAAAAATTCCTGCCTGGGGAAAGCACTATAATCAAAATAAAGTAGTCTTAACTTTTTTTTTCTGTGGAGGCCATACTTGAAAAGAGCGCTTGAAGGCAGCAGGTAGCGAGGTTGGTAGGGAATGCCAATTTTTTTGTATTTATTTATTTATTCTCTCTCACAGCTGATGCTAGCCTAGCTTTGGAATCAGCAGTACACGTCAGCCACTAATACTAGACAATACGTAAGCTGCTGCTGCTTCTGAAATGAGGTATCCTGGCATTTAAGTTAACTTTATAATCTGGCAAAAAAACCCACCTGGCAGTATTAAAATCCAGCTTCTGAAGCACTTTTGTATCTGAAAGCTTTTTATGTCTTTTTATATCTTTTTAGCATATATTAAATTTCTTAGGAGCAGTGTCCTGGATGTACGGTTGATGGATGACTGGGGTGGGGCTTCTTTTTTCCCCTTCTCCCCCCCCCCCTAATTTTTTTATAATGTGTGATACTTGTGCATTAGGTAATACTGAAACAGGAATACTGCAGATACAGCCAGATAATACAGGCAAAATTACTGTGAGGTTTTTGTACCATTGTTAGATAAGTTAGCAGAGATTTTCCAAGGTATGAAGGACAGCCTGCTGCCAAGCTCTTGCATCTGTCTTAAGAAATCTTTTGCTTTTACTGGTAGTGGCCTGATTCAAAACTAAATGGAAAGAATGCCGTTCGTTTTAGTAGATTTTTGGATCAGTGTCTATAATTGATTTAAAAAAAAAATGAATGATTTGGTAGTATTTTAAAAGAAATCAATGAAGCAATGGAGCCTATATCCAAGGATTCACTGCCAGGATGTGACATTTGCACCAGTATAGAGTTGCCTAAGGGAGTGTGACCAGGAAATACTAAGATTACCCCATAATATTTTCTGTGTGAGCTTAAAAGCAGTGTTGGCATTATGCCAGTATCTTCAGTCTTGTGTTGACTAAAGAGGAGGTAGAAATCCTTCAGATGGAGATGGCAAGACAAAGTGAGATTGACCCCCTTTTTCCTTGATTTTGCATCTGCATTGCAAGAGAGGTTGAAATGCTGAATTTACATAAAGATTGATAGATCTTGGTTTGTTTCTGCTGATGAATTTTGGATGAAAAGCAACAATGTGGATTACATATGTCTGCTTGATGCATATTATCTTTCTATCTAGGCAGAAACACCTTGGTGTTCCTATGCAGAATTAAAAAGTCACAAAGGATGGTCATGGTCATTCAACATGTCTTTCCCCATGAGATGCAAAAAAAATTTTAATAGATGGAGAATTGCCTTGACTGGCCTTCAACCAACATTTTATTTATGAAAAGGTTCATATAGTGTTTAAGAGATATGGGAACTTGGCTCTTGGACAGAAAGCATTTTTCTACTTTCTCTTTTGTGGAAAGAAATAAGCCAAGATGGCGTAACAGGATAAAGGAGATATAGAGAGTTCACTCTCCAAATGTTCTGATACTTCTTTGTGTTATTCTAGTCATATAAAAGGTACCTTAAAGTAGGTGTGAAAGTAGTATGTCCAGCCCTCCGTTTTAGAGGCTTTTCTGGTGCAACACTTTGTTGTAGATAACAGTGCCTACATCTGAGCCTTGGAGTCGTTCAAGTTGCACGTGATTTCTATCCCCTATCTCAATACATTATTTGCATCGATGTGTTCACCAAACAAAGGTTTTCTATTGTAACTGATTGTCCTTTCCTTGATTTTCTTATTTGCTCTGGATATGAGCACTGTGTAATTCCAGACCCATTCCTTCAATCACAGATCACCTTTTTGTCTCTGGTAAAGCATTCGATCTGTACAAATGAAGCCATAGGTGTGTTTCACTGCTGGGGTCAATGGGAGGAAGATCTGACTTTATGGCCTTTTTTTGAAAAATGTTTAAATGTGTAGATCCAGCATTGCGATTAAAAAAAAAAAAAAAGGGCTGCTTTCTAGAACAGTAACATTTGAATTTCATGTGAAAATGCGTTACAGAAGTTTCTTGGGAAATCTGCAAAAACCTGTTTCTGTAAAGGTTCACAAACAGATACTTTTATCGACATTCAGTACTTCTGCTAGAGCAAAGCCTATTATTTTCTTAGGCACAAAGGAAAAAGTGAGTTACACAGCATATATTTATAAAGGTTGTGTCCATGACATTTGTCTCTAAGATTTGCTATCTGGAGAAGAACTCCTAGAAAAGCTAGGCATGTGGACTAAATACAACCATGTGCTCTTAAAACTCATGTTAAATTTTGAATAGTCGGGACTAGCAGAGTAGTAAGGAAAATGAGGCATGCATGTCAGTCCTTCCCTTTTACAGTTTTTGCATAGCAGTTGGAGTTTTGTTTCCACTTTAGTGATTGGTTTTTTGTTGACGCTGGTGAGGATTGTCTCAGAGCAGCACAAACCACAACCCATCAGCAGACTGCTAGTCAGCAGCAGGTGTGAACAACATAAAACAGGATTAACACTGAACCAGAGTGTGCACTAAAAACAGAACCCCTGCCTTGGTTTTACAAGGGCAGTAAGATAGAAGCACTCTTGTCGTGTTTACTAAACAGTGTTCAGTGGACTATGTAAATGGCTCTGCTCAGCTGCAGAGAAGTAAGTGCAAGAATTATTATGTATTTGAGATTTTTAAAGACCTTTTTTCCTCCTTTAAGAGTAGAGCTCGGTTAGTGTTAAACTAGAGGCATAGAGGCAAATGTCAAGGTGTTCAAAGTTAGTGCTTCAGCTTTCGTAGCAGAGGAAAGGGAGAATGGAGTGTCAGCATTCAGCGTTTAATATTTTTGGTCGTTGACAAAGGGGAGCAGGTAGATTGTACGTTTTGAAATTACACCTTTACGATTTAGGGTTTAATGTCTGCATGTTTCTTCTGTACGCATTTCCTTTAAAAGGCAACTTTTCCATTCCTTGGCATTTGAATATTTGGGAGCTTTTAAAGCCGTGTATTTATTATATCCATTACATTGAGCATCACATTCTGCCCTCACTTATGCTCTGTATTAAAAGTGAGGGCGATACATTTGCAGTGGAAACAGAATTTACTTGTTGTTATATATTAGGATTGTTTATAAGCTACTCCTATTTCCCTGCCTCTATCAGTATATGACCTGACCAGAGAAATTGTCATGTTTTAAGTAAAGGTATTTAGGTATTTAAGGTGACATAGTTTTTCATAAATATTGTGTATAATTTTATAACATGAAGTTTTGTTTTCTGTTTGGTTTTGGTTGGGTTTTTTTCACCTCTTTCCCATTATTCCTGGACCAGGCTTTGAAAAGAGGTTAGTATCTATCAGGCTGCATTTGTACAATATATGTAGTTTGATTGGAAAAAAAAAAAACAACAACCAAAAAACCCCAAACCCCCCCCGAAAACCAAAACCCCAGCCCACAAAAAACATGTTTTTCCTAAAGCATTTTCAGAAGTCCTGCAACCTCAGCCCAAGGAAAACTCATCAGATCTTGTGTTTGCAGAGCTCTAATGAAAATTTGATCCTTTTGAAAATTAACGTCATGGTATTCATATGAAGTCCAGTTTAAGTATAATTATGTCTTCTTTCCTATGATGCTCTCATGGGATTGGGATTGACAATTACTTTCCTCATAGAACAGAATGAAGGGGTTTTTTATCATTCATTGTTCTCTCATCAGCGGTACCTCCTTGCAAATTGTCAGATTACAGATACATATTTAGGCATGCAAATTTTTTTACTTTAATGAAATGCCTTTATGAACAATAGCTGCTTTTATATAGGTTCCAAGTCCTGTCTTGACAGACACCTGTGCAACTCAACTCTTTTTGCAGTCAAGAAGTCCCTATATACCTCTTTAGAGGTACAGGTCTGACTGATACCTCAGGCTTCAGATGATGAGGGCTTTGTTTTTATGCATGCTGTCCCCAAAGCAAAGGCAAGCATTACACAAGCAGGAAGATTTCATTCAAAGTTTAAATTTGAAAGCAAAAATTAGCCAAGAATTAATATATTTTCTAAAATACCTTCAATAGTCATGTCACCTTAGTAATTAGTGAATTTAATAAATCCATTAATAGCAATTATTTTGAAATAATACCTAAATTGTCAAAGTATATCCAAACCAGAAAGAACTTAGTATCAGTCTTGTGGCCTTACAATGTGAATGATTTCATTCTTTCTTCCCCTAATTTTTTCCCCACATACAGTTTCAATGCTAAAAATATACATGACTACGTTCACCCATGAGTTTTGCAGATGAAAATAGATGGCTTGGGAATTCTTAATTTTGCATTGTATTAACTTTTTATCAGTAGTGAAACAACCTTGCCAATACAGTACACTTTTTGAATCCAAGTTTGGTTCTATGATTGCTGCTTCAGTAGTATGTGTGTTTCTGTTGTGACAACCTGGCAGTGGCTCAGAGGTTTATTTTTAAAGAGGGTGTTCCTGCATGTTCAGAGTTCTGTCCGTATATTGTTGTTGAGAAAACAGTTTATATCATCATAACGAAATTATGACTTGTGTGATAGCATTTGTAAACTGACTGTAAAGTGCATTGCTTTTATTGACTCTCCTTTGAACTAGTTACTATAACTTCCAGTGCTTTTCTGAAGCTGATAGTGCATAGTTCACCATTTCTAGAAGTTGCTGGTACTTTTTTTTTTGGCATAATTGTGTTAAATTGCATGCATGATCCCTGGATTCTTTTACTTTTTTTTTTTTTTTTTTTTTTTTTTGAGAGGTGGCGGTATAAAACCTGAAAGTTTTCAGTTAGGACACATAAGCATGCAGAAGTTGTGCTGCTTATCCAAAGTTTATTCGAAGTGCTTAACCTCTTTGGCCTCAAAATCAGTCTTGGGCATACCATGGAAGCAGTCTGTCCCTTGAGGTTTTCTGTAAATCCTGGCTTCTGCCAGGTCAGAAATAAACAAGAATAAACTTTTTGGTAATACTGCTATGTCTTCTTCCTGGGCCAGATGAAACTAGATGCTAAATTATTATGTTTATTAGTATTAGAGTCCCTACTGAGTGTGTTTAAATCTCTGAAGAGGTAAGTTCCTGTTTGTTTCAGGCTTTAGTTGCCAGTTTGGACCAGTCCTCGTTTACCCATACAAGTTTATTTACAGTCAGTTCCTTTTTCCAGTTATACCAGTATGCTCAGAGGGAGCAGAATCTAACACAGAACGTGTTTCAGGTTACACTTTTTTTTTTTACTTTCAACGTCATGTAATTGCTTATTCTGATTAATAAAAAAGATATTTTGAGTCAGTAGTTGAGTGTAATTGCAAATCAATGCCATATGATTTACCCTGTTATTACTTAGTATTTCTGTTATGGTAGTATATAGAGGCCCCTGTCATGCTACTGTGGTGTACAGCGTGTAAATATATAGGTAGTTCCTAATCAAGAGCTTTGATGACTACAAATACAAGCAATTCATGAAAGCTGCAGAAAAGGGCACAACATACTTTAATATGGCAAGTGCAACCATGTATGCGTGCATATATAGTTGCATAAAATTTGTGTGTGGTTTTGTATTTGTAATTTAAGATAAAAGTATTAACTTCAGGCTGACAAGGAAGTATGGATTGTTTTATTTTGGATCAGCAGAAATCTGCCTGGCATTTGAGGGAGAGGTGGGTGGTTTCCTCTATGTCAGTTCAGAGAAGGTATATTTAATGAAAAGGAGGTAGAGTGAAAAGCACTGTCAAAGGGAGACGGACAGACCAGGGAGCAACACAGGCGGCTGCTGTTGACATAGCACAAGGGGTAGGAGAAGAGGTTGGAGAGACAAATCCGGATAGTAGAGGATTGCGTAGAGTGTCTAACTGACCGCTTACATTTAATACCTTTTTTCAGTGTGATCTTAAAAAAATTGTCCTTGAAACAGTGATTTCAATTAATAACCTGAATCAGTTGCCTGCTGATTTGAAGAGAGTTTGAAGTTGCTCTTTTGGACAGCAATACATTTTGTATAGAAAGAGTAACTTCTGTGGTACAATGACATTGATACCAGTCAAACTCTGCCAGATGTGTCACCAGATTTGTTTTGTTTTCAGTTTCATGTGTTCTTGCTCAAAACGTATATTATAGGTTTTTTTTTCTTACTGTCATCTTCACCATGTTTTGCCCAGTGTTCCAGAGAGAAAAGCAACATATTAAAATGTTAATTTTTGCAGTCAAAGACTGACTGCTTCAGCTTTTGTTTGCGTTTCTTTCCTAGAAGTACCAAATCTTTTATAGTAAACTATTAGTTTTCTGTATCTCTTGAAATGGGAAGCAGAAGAAATCCAGTCAAGGAACATACTATACAGAAGGAAACAGAGCCTTTTCACTACATGTATAATAATAGCTATTGAGATTTCAGCTAAAAACTGTGACCACGTACCAGAAGATACATAGATTTATAGAAAAAAATTAGAATGTTTACCCAGGAAAGGGCACAAGTATTTGGGAACTAAAGCTGAATCAAAATTTTTGTGAAATCATTAGTTTAAGATCTTTGTAAGATTTCAGGCGTATTTTGTATTATGCTCACCACTCGGGGGCTTGCTGCAGAACTGAGACGGACTTTTCTCCTTTAAGGGAAGAGGGGAGATGCTTCTTACACACTTAAGTGCATTGCATTTTGGTTTAAAAAAGCAAATAAGCATCTGGTCATTTATTTAACTAATTCATATAGTATTGTATGTAAAGGGTTTTTTTCCCCTCTGCGTACTGCTTTCTGCTACACTGATGATAATGTACCTGGAAGGAAAAGGCAGTCCAGGCTGAGGCAGGCAGCGTCAGACAGGGCGGTCTGCCATCTGTCCCACCTGCTGCATTCACGTGTCCATCTGGTTACTGCAATAGCTCATTGCAGGCTTCAACAGAAGAACATTCAGGCTGAAAAGAAGGCAGTGTGAATTATTTAGGTAGCTAGTGTAAATAAAGAGAGGGGGAGAGGAGCAAAGGAGGGGGGTTGTGAGAGGGAGAAAGCACTCTCTTACTACTAGATGCTTTGGAATGTGTTAATGCATGAGAGCATTTGATTTGCATATAGATTTAGATGTATAGATCATTGTGAAGATTACAAGCCAATGAGTTTTATCTAGATTTAGATAGCTCTCAGCCTGGTTTGCACATAAAATATAGCCAGTTTCAGGAGGAGAATCTTTGGGGACTTTAAACCTAAGTGAAACTGTTGAAATGTAATGCTTTTAGGTATTAATTTAGCAGAAATAAAATATTTCCTTTAAGGGCTTTCTGTGCCCTTTGTTAACCAAGAATTTATAACTACTTTGCATAGTCGGTGCTTTATACACACTGTGTGGTTTTGATTTGGTTATAGTTAGTTACATTTGTAGTCACCTGTACTTTATTCTAAGAGGAAAAGCAGTTGACAAATGCTTTTCCCTTTCCTTTTCCTCTCATGTTTATCAAGTGAAGATTAAATCCAGTCATCAAACAAATAATTTTTCAGCTGTCAGTGTATATATTGTTACACTGAGAATATATATATATATGCTTTTCTGCCTACATAAACGTACATAGAACACTTAAATCTTTTTGGATATTTTTAATGGGGGTGAGCAAACAATTCCATATTGTTACCGTGGCCTTGAAAAAATAAATAGGTTTCTTTTAAAGTTGCTTGATTGAATTTCAAAATGACCACCAGAAGGTTTAGACTATGGTGGATTATTTATTGCTAAAATTGAATTATTTTCAGAAGAGATAAAAATCATGAGTGCTAGATTTGAGCATAGGAAATTCATTTGCATCATTCTAATCTAAACATTTTAATAATACTGGTGTCGTGTCAGATTTTTTTTTTAAGGCATGAAACATTAGTCCAATGCTGTGTTTAAAAATAGTAAAAAAATTGGCTTCATATTTTGATATGTTTCCTGATGTCAGATTCTTCTTGCTGTCAAATTTTAAATGTCAAACTTCCCTGGGCCAAAGAATAAAACCAGGAAGGTTTATTCCTTAAGAGGAATCCTTGAAATTGTGGGAGGGTTTTGTGTCATTGTTTTGCCTGGGTTTAGATCTGCAGAAGAAAAGGGACACAGCATCTTGAAATCCCAACAGCCTGGCTACTTCTCTAAGATTTGCATGAAATTCAGCTGCAGCCTTCAAAGGGATTTGAGTGGATTGGATTCTTTAAGGTTAGTCCATGTCAAACCTATTAAGTTCAATTCACATGCAAACCCCTTTTTACGTTTTTTTTTAAGCCAATAAGGCTCTAGCTACTATTAAGGTGACATCGTGTACTTGCAGTAGAACGTCCGTGGTAATGGATCACCCTACTGGCACGTGTAACTAACCAATAATCCACTTTGTCATCTTTCAAATTAAAAGGTGCTGTGTCCTGTACCTTCCTCAAATTGAGGAGGGTTTGTTTGCAGAAGTTGAGATCCTGGAGACTGTTTTAAAGTATCTGAGTCAGTGTGAATATCCATCTTCCATCTAAAATGTGATCCCTGAAGTTACACGATCCCTCCATTAAATGAAGATTAATTTAACCTTTGAAAGTAACTTAAACACTATGTTCTTAACTTTCGAGGTCCTTGAGTTCTCGTTCTTCCTGTGGATTGACTCCACTGTTAAATGATTTTAAAGTACAGCATATGTTCCGTGGTGAATCAGGAAACAGTTACAGAGGAAAAAAATGATGAAAATATTTTATGCTGTAGAAAAGGATTAGTGGCTACTTCAGAACTGCAAGGACATGATTTTCAAAAGAAGAGCTTAATTTTTTATTTAAAAGCCAATTGAAGGAATTCTATGCATCTCAAATATTTATGCCAAAGCATCTAAATGCCATATGCAGAGTTTATGAAGTCTACCAGCAGGCTGTGAAAGGAGTACCAAATGAAGACACTTTGCCTCAACTAAATATTGTCAGAATAAATGGATGTTAGTAGGAATTTGGGTTAAATAAGGAACACCCAGTGTTCTCTGAGGTTGCTTCTCATCATGGAGCTTTCTGCCTTGTGTGAGGTCTCCAAGATTTGCTCTACATTCTGTGAATGGTTATGTATTGTTATGCTTTGCGTAAGTTTGTATAAAATGCTGGCCAGATCCTGTAACCAGGTGAGCTGAATCTTGAAAGCAATTGTGTGCTTACTGCATGAAATCAAAGTCATCTGTTTCTGCAGTGGCTGCACTGGCACCTGGATCTTCAATATCTAGCGAGATGCTAGATTCAAAGTTGTATTCTGACGTCATTCAAACTCAGTGAATTTTGCTCAGTTTTAAATATGTCAGGAGAAAGTAGTAGCTTCTCCCTGTACTTTTTCTCATCACAGTGATTCAACTTTACACTTCGTGCTGAAGGAAAGCACTGATTTCAGTTATGTTTAGATCAGAAGTGGTGTGTACTGGTTGGGAACAGAATATCTCCCATTTACTTAAGGTTCCAGCTGCGCCAAGTCTTTTAAAAATATACATTAATTAGAACAGGAAAAAATACTTAGCGCCATTGTTTATGTTTCAAGGAAAGAAGCAAGCATCCCATGACATATACTTCATGTTTAGAATGCCCTATTTTCTATAGAAAGCTGAAGAAGCTGCTCCTTAAATGAAACACTAATTTTTGGGACTTGATCCTGCAAAGCTCGCATGCATGAGTCACTTGATACAGGTAGTAAATTTCCTGGCAAAGTACTTGGAGGAAGAGGTCAATGGATAATAAACCCTTTCTAGTTGGCCTGGTTCACTTGCATCTTATACAACAAATATTTAGATTTTTCCCAATACAGAAAAGAATAAGATTTAGTAGTAGTATAATTAAATGTCTTGTGTTTGGCTTTTTTTTTTTTTAATATGTTTTCAGCATCCATTTAAAGATCTGAAGTTGCTTTGACCTATGGTCAGAATTCTTTGTTGTGTTTCATGACCTCTGAGAGTCTGTTTTTAAAAAACTACCAAACCCAGGAATATTTTAGCAGGTAAAAGATACATGTAGGATATGGAATTTTGTATTTGTATGTAAACTCATAGTTGTTCATCTAAACAGTCTTTATTGATAACTCTTAAGCCATTCAGGGTTGTGCAGAGCTTGCAGCTTTTAATATAGATGCCATGTAGTATTAATATGGCTATTTACAGCATTATTAATTATATGGGCTAAGTAGCAAATACTAGCATTTATGTTGCTATTTGATAGTGTTCCATAAAGCACGCTGTTTTCCTGCTTGTAGGTTAGTGAATTGTGTTGTTATATGCATTTTTCCATGTGCTAGTATTTGAGGAGGTAAAGTTAGTATTTTGCTGAGGGAGTAAAGGGGATGAAAGGGCTGTCTAGATATGTGAATTCTCTTTTCCTTGGCACCCACAACTTCGTTGTTGAGAATATTCTAAATATCTCATTGAAGAGTATAGTCATGTTGTAAGAATTATGTGTCAGTCTTGTCTGGCAGGGTGGTTCTTCTGGCAAAAGGGTGATTTGCTATCATATTTCTTTAGTGTTGGAATAAATACAAAAAGCCTGTATTGATGCTACTAACTCCAAGTAAAAAATAACAAATCTGGCTAATTTTTTTTTGCTTTAACAACTTTAGATTCTAGTGACATAAACAGAGGTAGTCCTTCTTGTTCTTGTTTATACTTGGTGTTGGCAGTCCCTGAATGGAAAGTAGAATGGGGGGAGCAGGGCAGAGGGAGAAAGGTTAAATGGCAGAGAGGTTAAATTGCTTCAGTGACACATTCTCTCCAGAAAGGCAATGAGTTGTTTTAAGGATTAGTTTGCGAAAACTTGAATTGAACTTCTCTGCTGTTCATATTTTGCATCGCTAATGTTGCCGTTCTCTTTCGTAAAAACAAAATTTACTTTCCAAACTGAGTAGAGGAGTGGGGAAATTTTAAAAAGCAAAGCAAAAAAACCAAAGGCTTGATCAGCTGCAAAACTGGAGTTCTACCTGTGTTATTTTATTGTGAGATTCTTAAAACATTAGAGCAGATTATATGCATTTTTTTAATATTTGAGTCTTATGATTTTCGCAAAACAGCAGAGAAATGTTGCAGAAATAGTTACCAGTAATCTAAGGGGAGATGTAGTTTGTCAGTTAAAGGCTGTCCCAACTTCTAAATGGGTCTCCGTTCCTGAAAGAGGTCTGTTGTTGCAGCAATGTAGTTCTTACTGTAAGAATCTTGCATGCTATCAGCTAGTCTTAAACATTTGCTTTTCGAAAAACCTCACCATACGAGCTGGGAGTCCAGGAGGATGTGTGCACAGTCCCTCTTCAGAAAAAATGCGCTCAATCTGTTTCAGACGAGTTCCCCGAAAGATGGGTTAAATCAACTGATTGAGCTGATTTTCTCTCTTGAGGTGATATTTTATTTATATGATAAAATGCTTGGAAAGTGATTAATTTGTCAGGGGAACATCTTGTTACTGTAAATTTGCCGAATGTGTAATAAAATTGCCATAACACAGATGGGAAAATGAAGATCTTTTAAAATGAAATAACTGAGCAGTCTGCCTGCATTTTCAGCACTCAAAATTAACTTAGTTAAATTTCTTTGTCATTTTTACCCCTGGAAGAATGCAGGCTGGGGAAGATTTGTGGCAAATGTGCCGTGGGTTTGTATGCGTGATGAGTAGAGGGGATGGGAATGGGCTGTGTATTTTTCCTTCTGTATCAGAAAGGACTGATAGATTTATTAAATTTCTGTCAGGGTTCCTTGATTGAGTGAATTTTTAGAAATTAAAATACACAGGTTGGATACTCCTTCCCAGTAGCAGAGAATTTAAGAGTAGGAGACCTCTGCAGGCAAGTACCTCAAGTCAGTAAGATGCACATGAAGTAGTGCTTTTGTGCTAGTTTGTGCAGGGTTGCTCTCAAATGACAGCTAAATAGTGTAATACACTTCTCAGTCTTTATGGCAATCTCCTATTGTATGGAATATAACTTAGGTTATATAGGGGTATACTTGAAAATAGGGAATACCCTACCTGTCTCTGAGTTGCAATGTGTAACAAATGAAAATAGCATTCGTGAAGGAACAGTGCCTTTTATTCATACATTTTACTACTGCCTGTCCATCTGTCCACTGGAATGAGCCACTTATCATGCTTCTGTGTTTTTCCTTTTCAACTTAAAGAATTATGAAAGGAAAATTCAATTTTTCGTGTCCTTTTATGACAGGTAAGACTGGAGACTCTGGTCATTTGGATTAAAAACATATCCATCACCACAAGCTGACAGGTTATTATTATGTCTTCTTTGAATATATGAATTTTATCCCTTCATGTTGGAAGTCTACGAATGGGAACTTTTTATATAAATAATTATCCTAGTAGTGATGTACTGCATACTGTTGCCATATTTTTTCACTTTTACAGCATTCTTGGCCTTATCACCCATAACATAAATCTTAGGCTCTCATATTTAATACAACCTGTGGGATAACCATGCCTGTATAATGTACGGTCAGCCAATCCCACATCATCATCGACTATCATTATTTGTTGTCCTATGACGGATGTTTCAGTTGATGGCCCGTTTTGGATTTGACAGTATGTTTGATGCAGCCATCCAGGGATAGATGAGAGTGGCCTTCTTTAGGTGTTCATGCTGGTCTCCACAAACACCCTCAGTTTAATAAGCTTCCGACTATGGGCAATTAAAGTTTTGAGTGTATTGGTGTTGTCTTGGTCGCTTATAATTTATTTCTTAGAACTCCAGGCTATTCATTCCCTGAAGCATTGGTAATACAAAGACTCAGTTGCTGTCAGACCCTCTACTCTGTAAAGAACCAGTGAAGGATTGGAGCTGATTTGGTGTATATTCTAGGCAGATGCTTAATGAAGTGCAGGTGCATTTTTATTCCAGACCTTAGTCCTATGATGATATCAAATGTAAAGACCAATCTGGTAAAATTACCATTTAATGCACTCCCGTTAACTGACCAGGGCTGATAGTCAGTTTGCTTAGCAGCCTGAACTTGCGCTGAAACTAGCAGGGCACAAAACTTCTCGGGATCAAACGTGTGTGTTACTTTAGTTTAATGGTGGAATGCAGTGCTTTCTTCAGGCCAGTCTTTCTTTTATTGCTTACCCAAGGCCAGTGACTTGAGTAGAACTTTTAGATCTACAAGAAATAAATATTTGATCTAGACTTTATACTGTTGAAATAACTGAAGCAAGTCTGTCATTAAAATACAGCTGAAATTTACAGCGTGCAAAATAGAGTAATTAATGCTGATCTGTTCATGTAAAGCATTTCTTGGGCAACTCTCTCATCTCTTACAGAAGAGATGACCACAGGTTCAGCATGTAATAGTCACAGCATATTGATACGATTGCTTTGTAACTGCAAGTAGCAACCTCCTTTTTCTGGATGTAATAATTGGGCTGATACACGTTTGTTACTTCAGACAATTTTTCCGGAATATGCTGAATTTCCTTGTTTTTTCCCCTGTGAATCCCACCAAAATAGAAGGCAAAAGAGTAGAAGCAGTATCAGGACTTCGTGAAAAGCTCATCCTGCAAACTTGCTGGAGTCATGCAAACATTTTAAAAGTGAAAGCCATCACTTCCTGACCTTTGCTGCTTATATCCAGAGGCAAATCTCTGACATGTAAACCCAGTGGCATAAATAGGTTTGAATTACACATAGTACTATGTGAAGAACAAGGAACTGTGAAAAGCCAAAGGTTGGTTTGTTTGTTTATTTGTAAAAAATCTGTAATCACACATTAAAATCCGGGAGAGACTAGAAAAGACTTAAGCTGCATAGGTTTTGCTTCTGTAAATTCTTTGATTTATCTCAGCATGCGATGAATTCGGTCATCAGTCCCATACTCCAGTAACATACTCAACTATTTGTTTTGCCTATTTTTAATTTCCAGTGCTTCTAGAATCAAGATAGATAAAGAAAGAGTAAGCATTCAAAGGAAGAGGTTCTTTTTTCTTACAGTTTTCATTTACAAATGTTAAGGGACTTTATAGTGTAGAAATAGAAATGATGTGCATTAGCAGCCAGGGCTCATGTCACTCAAATGCTTTAGTGTAAAAACAAACAAATAAATATATATAGACTGCTGTGCTCTCTGAGTCCTTTGATGTCAGTGTGGTTTTTCCTTGGGTGCAGTAGGTTGTGGTAACCCACTTGCATCTTGCATATCGGAGTATCAGGACCTTCGACCCTCTGAAATCAGAGGTTTGGCTGGGGAGTAACACCATTAGCTAGTAGAAATTTGCAGAGCTTCAGAATTGCTGGGTCTATTCCCCTGTACCCAAGGTTTTGACCCACAATGAATGGCAGATGTGCTGTATTTAGAACAAATTTGATTTTTTTTTTTACCTACTCTGCCCATTAAAATAACAAACCCAACACCGTTTATAAAATTACCCAGATGATTTAAGCAATTTGTGCATCAAGCGGTGATATTGGAGGAGGAGACTTCTTCAGAATTCATGTTCATCTTTAGAACTGACATCTCCATTTGTGGATGTTTCACAGCAGTTACAAATTTGTAATTTTTTCTTTTGCCAGGAATTTGTTTATGCATTACTCTTTCATATAATGAAAACTAGCACTCCTTTTTGCATTTTGTAGAATATTACTGTTTTGTGAAAATTTCCCCCCCCCCGGTATTGTCTGCCTCTTCTATTTCAAATCCTTGGAAAAAAAGCCCCAAACCCATAAAAACCTTGGGCTATTCACAGCTACACATTGCTCACACATTATCCTTTGTGCTGGCTAAAGCTGTTCTTGCCATAGGCTTTACTTTTGGGAAGGCTACAGACAAAGAAATTGGGATTGCTTTAACAGAAAAACAAACATTTTAATGTAGGAATAAGAAGAGATTTAATTTACCTTAAAATTAAATTTCCCATTTAGGAAAAACCTACATATTTAAAAATAACAAAGGTCTCATTTCTGAAATTCAAGGCAAGTTCCCTTAGAAATAAATGTTCAGACTTTTAAGGCATGTTTTCATCAAAGCCTTGGCAAAAAAAAAGAAATTAAGAAATAATGCTAAATATACTGGATTGGGATTCCCCAGCACCTCGATGCTGTTCCATGCTGTGACGTTGGCCTGCTGAGCAGCATTAGGCAACTCTTCACCTTTCTGTGTCTTGTTTGTCCACCCGTAAAAGGGACATAGTGATACCCCCTGGAAATGCAGTTTAAGATCTGTGTAAAAATCAATAAGTAAAAAATGAGCATTGTTAATAAATAGTACCATAATAACAGTAGTAGTAATGTTTGTCTAGGTCCTTTTTTTTTTTTTTTATGTTGATTTCAAGAGGATCTGGTCGAGGAGCTGTGCGTGGGAACTGAGAAGAAAGCAAGCTGAGTCACCCCTAGACCCAGCAGATGA
The DNA here is from genome assembly GCF_011004875.1 of Balearica regulorum gibbericeps. NCBI lineage: Eukaryota > Metazoa > Chordata > Aves > Gruiformes > Gruidae > Balearica > Balearica regulorum. Next base: position 103,535,995 of record NC_046186.1, on the reverse strand, counting down.
GGCACTGCCTGTCTGAAAATGCTTAGCCACAGGAAAGGGCAGGTCCTTTACTTTGTTTCCAAGTCCCACAAAAGTGATTGGGGTTTTTGTCATCATCACACAGCCAAGAGTAAGATCGTGGCATTTGGTGAAATGCTGGCATTCGGGAGACTGTTTTAAACCACTTTCAATTTTTGTCCCTACCTTTTTGGTTTCTTATGGACATCTGCATCTCATAATTTGAAAGAAATATTTTCTCCCTTGTAGAATCTTACATTTCACTCCTCCTAGTTTCCTTAGCAAAAATACAGTTTCAAGCTTTCGATATGAGACCGTGACAAAGTGATTTTATAGCCAGTACTGAAAGTGACTAAACTTGACAACAATTGTATTTTATGACAACCTCAGCTTTCATGTCCACAGCCTACTTTCCTATTATCAGCTGTGTTTCCCCCCCCCCCCCTTTTTTTTTCCCCTTCTTTTCCTCTCCCCCCTCCTCTCCCCATGACTTTTTTCAAACATGAGCAATTCTGTATCTCTGCACTGACTGGAAACAAATCCTTTTACCGGGAGTGCATTTTAATGGGCAGCATACTTCACTTAAGTCACCAGAACCTTTAACTGTATAATATTCAATTTTTTACCAACCTAGAACCAAAGCTTTTTCTTGAGAGTGATGTTCATAAGAGTAGTGGAAGAATTAGTGTTACAGAACTAAACCAGATTAGGAGGGAATGTGAATTAGATTTGGTAACAGATGGTGCCGTGGAAATTAAAGGTGCTTTGCGAATGGAAGCGACAGCAGCTTGCCTCTTTTCCTCTCCTGTCTCTCTCTTTCATGCGCTTGATAGACGGGTATAAATCACAACAATCCCGTCTTGACAGCCAATTTCGAGAATTTGATCTGGTTAAAGACATGGCTTTCCTGCTCCACTCACTGAAACCGGCTGCTATTTTATTTTTATACAGCACCTTGTCATATTTAGGAAAGTGGAATCACCTGCCTCCCTTTAATGAAATTTTCTTTAATTACAGTTTTAGCTCTTTAGTGTTAATTACTTTTCCATTCAGCCTGAGTTCTCAGGCTGTCTCATAGGAATGTATTTCTCTCCCCCACCCCACCTCCCTGCACTATTCACGCATATGCTTTCATTTTTCTAAAGATGCTTTTCGTTGTTGGAAGTTGTTGTCAGATCCATTATAATTAGATCCTAATTATCAAAATCATCATTATTGTGTAGGAAGAGGAAGCATTGTAAACAACTGTTAAAGTTATAGAATCTTGTTTGACAGAGGAGAAACCTGTCAGGATATACATGAATAATAAACAAGCAAACAAAAAGCCCTACTAAAAACTGCTTGGGAAGCATATAAAGATCTGGATAGCAAATGCTTTCCTTGGAAGGAAAATCCACCCAGGTTATCTCTCCAAACCTATTCCTCCAGTTTCTAATCACACATTTTTTGGCAAAGATCAGAATAAAATTCCCCTGCTTCAGTTTGCTTATGTAAATATTCATCTCTGCACATCTCATTCAGGTGTCCAGATATTAAAATCACTTTTCTGATGTGTGTCAGGATTGACTTTTAGTTGCCTTAATACAATTACTTTTTTGCGTTTAAAGCAGCAAGTATAAGTGAAGAGACTTCTGTGATGCATGGAGATTTGGAGATGCTTCTGCCATACACTAAAAGTCCGCAGAGTGAAAGAGAAAAATAATGGACTATATCTAAAAAAAAAATAAATAAAAACCTCTCAAAGTAAGAGGAGATCCTTAGAGCTGGCAACTAACAGTTGGTAGAAATAAAGCTTCCTACTGGCAGTCAAATCAAATGTAGTAACAACTCAACGACTCCCTGCTGCTAGCTGACAGCATGGTGTAACACACTGGGACAAACATTCACTTAAACACTGATTGCAGGAAAACGTCATTTTCCAACTCACCAAGTAGCTTTTTCGTTGCTTGTGCGCGCGCGCGCCTGCGTGTAGGGGGGATTTAAAGCTGGTGGCGTGCGGCTGGGAGGACAGGGCACGCTTGGGAGCCAGCTGAGTGAGGGGGTGGGAGAAGGATCACTTGCTTTATGAGTTTTAGTCCTGAGTCTTTTAAGACGCTCGCTCTCTGATACTATTTCTGGTATGTTCGTTCTAATCGCTTCCCCAATTTAACAGACCTTGGCTGGGCAAATTATAATTCTTCTGTTATAAATCTGCAGAAAATCAGTGAGGGAGCTTGGTGGGGAGACAGGTACACATTGTGCACACACCTACACTCTGCCTTTCAGCGATGGAAGGAAATCGTCGCTAGAAATTGTGAAAAATCTGATGATGCAAACTTTGTCTCTCTTGAGACTGAAGGCATTTTTTTGGTCTTCTTTTTCCTTTTGGAAAGTGATGAATGACAACTATGTCTCTCTGATCTGTAGTACTGGCTTTCTGACTGGTGCAAGTAACTGCTTTTGATGCTGTAATCATTTCAAAATAATCCCTCTTTAGAAAGCCAGTTATGTTCTTGAATAAATCTTTACTTATTTTTGTAGTTTTGTATTTTTCTCCCTTGAAGTAGCTGCATGTAGCGTTTTATTTTCTTGTGCTATTTCAGTTGATTTCTCTTAATAAAAAGAATCCTCACAATTAATAATTAGATGACTCCTTGACACTTTACCATATCCTCTGGGGGTTAGAGACATCAGGTGGACTCCACCTGGTACCACTGCAGTACAACCACAAGTAAAATGATGTTGCATCACAGAGAAACACCTCACTTCTTAACCAGAGATCTGCTGTCTTCCAGAATGTGATATGAATTAAAAGTGTTAGGCTGCAATTTGAAAATAGAGTAATAAAATTGTATGATGAAACTTGGCTGTCATTCTAGTAGTCGCATCACAGCCTTTCGGTTGAAACTGTTTGGGCATGAGAGGTCTCTCAGGGTGAGTCTGTGCAGCTCTCCAGGCGCTGAAGAGCTGACTCATTTGAGGCATGTTAAGTACTGTAGCGAGAAAAAATATGTAACATTAGGCTAGAAACCAGTAAATGAGAGAAGGTAAGTCTAAAGTTTTCTAATGATATGATTGTAACTCAAACACCAACCATGTTCTAACTGTGTAAACATGTTAGAAACAGAGGAGAAAAAGAGAAACTTACAAATTAAGTAGGAATATGAAGTATTTACTGAGGTTTCAGTTGTATCAGAACCATAATACGTACACAAAATACAAAGTCATACATTTTTTTATGTATAACTTTCAGGCATTCCAGAATGATTTTCATATAGAGCGTCATCTACTTCTTGTGTTGTCTTTTCTTCAGTATTGACCTTTTTTAAATATTTGAAAACTGAATCATCAAAGCATATCAAAAAAGTATCTTTTTCTACTTGAAATATGTGAAATCTAAAGAAGTAGACAAGTCTTTACTGCAGGAAACTTTCTGTGGTGATGGCCTACTAGTAGTAGCGCATAACGTAGCTAATAGGATATTTCTTGCATACACGTACACAAAAATAAAGGCTAGTTTTGTGATTTTTATATCAGCTTTATTTTTCTCCTTTTGGTCAGAGATTTTTTTGTTTGTTTTTGTAAATGTGTTGCAGTGGCATATATCCGATGCATTGGACAACTGTGTTGCTCAGGGCTGGCGCCTCTTCAGATGTCTAGTGTTTTGGCTCAAAGGTGCAAGGTCTTTGAGTATTCTTCCCCGTTTACTTTTTGTTCCCGAAAGAGTACCTGATGTAAAGAATAACCATTTTGCAGTCTGAAAAGATTTAAATTCTGTTGGCTATAAGTGCTTCAGCTTTTAAATTCAGAAGAGTAATGTTATGGTCTGTCAAACCGTAGGATCTGTATGCTGCAGAGCTTGTGCATGTCTAAGGATACATTTAATTAAACCAGCATTAGTGCATCTATACAGACTTATTAAAACACTTAGTTTGTCTCAATAATATTGATTAAATAGCAGTAGTTTGTTTAATCTAAGTGTATTTTTGCTATTACTACATTACTTCCAAGTAATCAGAGTAATAGTCATCATCAGTGAAATATCACGTTAGTTATGAAGTAATGCCATATGAATTGATTTAGACTTGGCAGGAAAGGAAGGCTTTCTGTCATATAGTGCCAAAGCCCGATTTGGATTATTAGAATGAGAGTTTTAAACATAATTTCTGTTCATATAAACAGGGTGTGTTTTATAGGCTTATAGGTTATTCCATACTCTGAGTATCCATTATATCAAGGAACACCTCAGACAGTTAATTATGCAAAACATCATGTAAGTAATTACACAGTATTATTATGCATTTAACAGTTTTATTGATTTGCCAGTTGCTCACTTACAGTATTTAGAGCTATAAACAAGAGATGCTCACCCTCGGTTGAAATAGGTCCAAGGAAATGAGCTAAAGATAAATGACACTAGTATGCATTGTTGCATCAGATGTAATCCTTAAATGTAGAAGCTGTCAACAGTGATAATTTGCAACACATTGGGGTATCTCAGGATCATTTCCTTCTTGTTAACAAAGTTTATCAACCAGGAAGCACAGGGAATCGGCATGAAATAGAAAGGGAAGCAATAATGAATATTAATATACTGAAGGGGAGGGAGAGGAGGTTAAAATAATTCCCCCTCATTTTGGAGGGTCTGCAGTAGTTGCAAGTCAGCCACTTGAAAATTTTGCTTTTTAAAAGCAGCACAGAAAACAAAAGTGCAGCCTCTCAGAGTAGGTGCAAGTGTGAAGGGCCTCAGATAATGGCTTGTTTTGTTAAACTAAAAATGACCACACAGTAGCGTGATCTTCCGCTGCTCTGTGTGTGTAGGAGGTGCTTTAGCAGAGTTTGGTAGATTGCATACAGAGCAGTAATAACTGTTTGGGAAGTTGAATCCTCCGTCAGCAATCGTCAGCTAACTCAGGCCACTGCTGGTAACAATATGATGGCTTCAAGCATTGCTTCTTCTGTTCCAGCTGCTAGTGACTATGACAGCTGCTCTGGAAAAACTCGTTGGCTTGCTTTGCTTTCTCTTACCAAGGTGAAGCGGTGAAGGTTTCAAGGAAAACATAAAAGAAAGAAGAAATTGCAAAAACCCAATGAAACATTCAATATTCTTTAATAAAAACCAAACAAACAAAACCACAAAAAAAAAACCCCAAACCCACCATAGCCATTCTGTTTTGCACAGGGTACTCTTTACTACATGGTTGTACATGTGTGTTCATTAATAAAGACCCAGTACGTAATAACAGTTTTGTTTGTGCATGCATGGGACAAGATTAGCAATACTTTGCAATTAATGATCTCATCCACTAGGTTAACCAAGCAGGCCTTACGATATTTCTTATTAAAAGAAAAAATCCTTTCTTTTCCTTCCCCCAACTAAGCCAGTGCACCTTAATGCAATGATGATATGTTAGACCCAGCAGTTGTCAAAGCATCGTATTACTGTGATGCCATAATGACACCCTGTCTCTGTAAAGTAGTCATGTTTTCTCAAATCACACGTTGCACCGTTGATTTCTGACATGACACTTCATTCAGTCACTTTCCTTTTCTTCGGCATCTCCATTCTCTGACAATAGCAGCTGGTGCCCATTTTCCTACTAAGTGATTCACATTTTGCCACTTTACTAGAGTGCAATTAACTGAAGCAGAAAAAAAAAGTTCAATGTAAAGCAGTTTGTCTGAGATTGTTACTCAGCTCTTTAACAGGACCCAGTGAAAGTCTTGAGGTGTTGTCGTGGGCGTTGGTGCAAGCAGCAACATTTTTATTTCTTTCCACACATTTTTTCTTTTTTTTTCCCTCTTACATTCAGAGAAGCAGCATATGGGAAATCACTGGGATGTGCTCACTGTTTTCTGTCTATTGATTTTGGTACAGACCTCTGAAATGATACCGAAAGTAAGCACAGTATTTGAGAGGAAATGTGGTCTTTATGGGAGCTGGCTTCCATTCCTGACTCTGCTACAGACTCACTGTGTCACCTAGATCAGGAGTCTTTCATGCATTGGTTTTCATCGTTAAAGTATGAGGATCACAAGTTAAGACCTTTTTGGTCGACATTCATGTGAGTTAGAGGAATGTATCGGAGGAAAATCAGGTAGGTTGCACTGTTAGCATGAAAAGTACCTAGATGTGCATAACACCACCTGTCCTGCTGGTGCTCCCATGTAGTAGCTGTCATTAAAAGTGTCAACTGATAACAACCTATTCTGACGTTTATGGAAATAGGGTAATTCTCTCTTCAAGAAAAGAAAAACTTCATGTGCAGGTAAAAGTGGACTTTTGTGTTGGTCTATAATAAAGGTGCACGGTCTAATTATTGTGACTAATTATTACTCTTGCTGAAACCACCAGTGCAGTTCTGAAGTAGTGAATGATGCTGTAGACAGAGCTTTTCCTACTTGAAAAGGAAGCAGGAAATGTGTTCAGGGATTATGAAGTATTGGCACGTTGTTTTGACCCCCTTTAGATATTGGTAATAAGGGAAAAGTAACTTTCTGAACCAATTGGATGGACTATAAAGAGCTCCCAGTGGCTCAAATGGGAAGGCTTTCTTTTTTAAGGCTATATGCTGTAATCAGATGCAGTTCATTTTTGCACTCCGCTTGTATATTGATACTGATTTAGCCAGTGTCAGCACTGTCAATATCATTAGTAATGTGGCAGGTAGATGGAAATATGAATGTGATTGCATTAATAAATTCTTAATATATTCAACCTTTCATAAGCACATGGCATTACAATTTATTTTAAAGCAGGAATTGCATTTTGAAGTGCTCTGTCATTGTACCTTTCTGCCAGCAGTGACTTGCTTCAGGTTTTACTTAAACGAAGAAGTTGTAAAGTAAATTTAGTAGAAATGGGAAGTCATGGTATATATTGCGTATTACTGGAGGCTTGCAGCACCCTACGTAGTTTCTCCTGTATATGGACATAGATGCTTCTAGAGCCAATTAGTTACTTTCCCTATAGTTACTGAAACGGAAGTTTACCCAAGAGCTACCAGTTATTACAAAACTTACCTGAGAACAGCCCACCACAAATGGAGCTGCCATTTATTTGACTTAAAATCTAGTAAAGAAAAAAAACAACCCCACCAAGGCTTTAAAATAAATACTGTACATTTTTATATGACACATGTTATTTCTATTCATAAACCTTAACTAAATTTAGATTTTTATTAATCCAATGTGACCTAAAAATTTTGCATTAACAGCACAATGTGGAATTGGGCTTATTCTCTTTGAATGCAGATAAAGCCATCATCTTGAAAATAGCTCTTTCTGACAAAAAGGTGTTCTTTTGAAATAAAGTCTTATTCACTACATTCCTCTTAGAGTTAATGTGAATTTTAGTGCCTCTAATTTTAGATTGAAGTGAGGTCTAGAATAAAACCCACCAGCTGACAATTGAATTTATAGATAGTTGTGAATATTTCAGGCTTGAATAATAGAGCTGTAGAATTTCAGACACAGAGAGGAAGAGAGAATTAAGCTCCAACTGTAGTTTTAGACTATAATGCAATGGTGTCTAGGAATTCTTCAGTGTAACGAGCTAAGTAGTAATTAGGAGGGAACTGAGGGAGGGATTTTACAGAGATCTAGCTTAGGCATTATTCCAAATGTTCAGCATGATAATTTGATGGTGGTCCCACCTGCCATCCATATAAGATGGCTCTTGAATTACTTTTGTTCAGATGTGGTACCGTGACGAAGGAGTGAAAGCAGTAGGTGTCTGTTGCCCACCCACAGCTACTACCCAGCCTCGTCTCTGGTTCACCTTCCTCGGGGGATTGACAAAGTTGTTCTTGGAGTCAGGCGCAGTTGGTTTTGCTTTTCTGTGGAATGGTTGATGTTTTAACTGCGTTTGTGCTTTGCCAGCATGCACCAGGCCAGTCTGTACTGTTTAAGCTGTAGCCAAAAGCGGCTCTATCTTGGTTAGTACCAGAAACTGCTACTCCAGAAGTATCGGCAGACTGACTTTAGCCTAAGTGACACTGGTGATCAAATTATAATGCTTGCAGAACTGAGATTATATTTTGGTTCGGACTGCTTAGAGTGGGAGATATCTGCTTTTGCACTGGCTAAGACAACATGCGTTTGGACAATTAATTAGTTGCAAATGGTTTTTCTGGGAATGGAAGGGTGACATTTGAGCTCATTATTGCACAAATTAGAAAAAAAAAATAAAATCAACAGCGGGAGTCTTAGACAAGAACATGCCATCAAGCTGGTTATGACAGACTGTAGGCAGTGACTCCTATTGCTGTATTTGGAGACTTTATATGCGGAGTTTCAGCAGCAGGGAGATGAAAAGACGACCGAGTACCTCTAGTCAATAAAAGGACCTTAGTGTTAGTGTATAGAAAAATAATGTAAAAAATAAGTTGGTAGAATGTGAAAGTTAATTGATACTTTTAATTGTAGCTGTATAAAATACAGTGTCAGAGAAAGGGAGAGAGAGACAGAGAGACACCGTGTTTTAGTACCCTAATAACTTCTAACTCTACTCTAAGATCATAATGTATGTGAGAGCGGTCCAGTAATTATAAGGTAATAAGTGGAGTGGTGGTGTAAGTGCTCTAAATTAAAAGGAATTCGCAGAGCTGCTGTAAGTCAGTGCCGACCCGCTTTCTTTCAAACGTTGACTTGAGAAAAGTGCTTAGCCCAGAGTGCAAGTAGAGAGACAAGAGAGAGCTATCTATTAATTACAGCACTCATTAACAGTGACGGCTACAAGGCAGCAGATGCAGAAGAAAAGGCACACGCTACTGCAGGCTGGCAAGGGGATTTCCCCCCCTCCAGTTCTTGAGGAAAGGACAACACAAGCAGGTGGTCCAATGTAATAAGATATTTTCACGGCTTTAGCCTTCCCATTTCCTTGGTTTATTTGCTGACACCAGAGAGCTTGCTCCTTCTACCTCCCCAAATAAGTACTGGTTCTAAGTTTTTCTGCACATCGATTTGGCTGTTTTCCAAATTCATGTATTGTTTGTTTTCAACAGAATTTTTCAGTAAAAATCACAGCAATTGAGAGGTCCTAAATAAGATCCTTGGGCACAGATTTTAGGGTAAATCTCATCCTAAGCAGATACCTTTAGTGAAAGGTCAGGCTTTGATCTTGGTTACCCTCATTGGAAAGGAGGCCAACTCTCTGAATTTATGTCTGTTTTCCATTGGTGAATTTGATTCCAGATATTGAAGTAGAATTTTTTTTTTTTTTTATGTGAAAAAGCGAAGACAAGATCTCAAAAATTACTTTAGAAAGTTAAATCAGTCAAATTATCTGGACTAATGCATTTGCTTTGAAAACATGAATCTATAGCTCTAGGTGGGTGGCCTTATAGGGTAGTTGCTTTTCTGCTGAAAATAGTTGTAGAGAAATGCTCATAACTGTCATCTGTACTTTGGCAGCTTCTGAGAGTACTGTCAGGAAAATGCTGGGTAGGCCATTTACTACTGGGATCTCATAATCACAGCTGTAGAAAATGAAGATAGTAACTGATTCAGAGCTTTCTAATCATTATTTTTGTCTCTTGTTCTCCCTAATAAAATATGTTTCAAAATAATAAAAAAACTTGAGGATGGAATAGACAAAGAAGATTTTTTTCCCCGTTGAAAGCGATAATTTGTCAGATCAAATGTTATATGGGTTTATTTCAGATGCTTAATTCTGAAAATGCAAGAAATGAGAAGTAAGACAGAATCTCACCTTGTGAAAGGCAAAACTTCTATCTAAGATTTCGTCTAAAATACATATATATATTTTTTAATCCAGGAATGGAACGTGTAAAATGTCAGATCCTATAGAGCTGCAGATACATGGGATAGTGGCATAGTTATTACTGGTTAGTCTGAGGATAATGGCTAGAAAGTAATTGCAGCCAGAGCTGATGAATCATTTCCCTTAGATTTTGTGAAAATGGAGTCCAGCCTTAATTATTTGCTAGAGTTCCCAGTTGATGTGCTACTCCATTACTAAATAGCTGTATGTATAATAAAGCAATATTAATAAAAAAAAAGACTCTGGGTGATTTGCTCTTTGATTCTGGGATCAGATCAGTAGATGATGGATATGTGTTTTAGTCAAGTGTCTTGACAAATATTAATTACAGAGCAGAACATTTGTGTGATCAAACTTGGAAATATTTGTTCCTGATAATGATGGAATTTACAGAAAGTACCAATGGAAAAAGGAAGGTATTTAATAGCCAAGTCATCTAATAGGATTTTTTGAATTTTTTGACTCGCTAGATGACGAGTTCAGAATTTAGAGTTGATGTGAAGTTGACACGTAGCCTAGAGGGCAGGTGGAGGGGACAACAGACGGATTTGGTTTCTTTAAAGTTTTTGTTTACTGCCTGTCTGGAGCTTTGACAAAGCTCTGTCATGCCCTTATGCTGATTACCTTCATGTAGAACAAGAGATATTGACTAATGAATGAATGATGTGCAGTCCCTAACCCTTCCAGAGCAGCCTTAAAGAGCACTGTCTTTAATACACAGATTCTTCTTTCTCTCTCTCCCCACTACAGGCTTCTCTGCAGAATGTCAAGCAAAGATCGACACATTGATTCTAGCTGTTCGTCGTACATCAAGACGGAACCGTCGAGCCCTGCCTCTCTGACGGACAGCATCAACCACCACAGCCCTGGTGGCTCCTCAGACGCCAGCGGGAGCTACAGTTCCACCATGAATGGACATCAGAACGGGCTGGACTCACCTCCCCTCTACCCTTCGGCCACAGGGCTTGGGGGCAACGGGCCAGTCAGGAAACGGTATGATGACTGCTCCAGTACCATTGCTGAAGATTCACAGACCAAGTGTGAATATATGCTGAACTCGATGCCCAAAAGACTGTGTTTGGTGTGTGGTGACATTGCATCAGGGTACCACTATGGAGTGGCTTCCTGCGAGGCCTGCAAGGCTTTCTTCAAGAGGACAATTCAAGGTTGGTTATTCTTTAAACTTCTTTTCTTTCTTTTGCTCAAAGTCAAATAGTGCAATCCTTGGCTAAATCCTGTTAGGGCTTCAGACTGTACCTTTTCATTCTTCATAGTGTTTTTGGTCCTACAGATGTTGCTCGTGAAAAAGTCCCTTTGGGCTTCTTTGGGAGTTCTGTCAGTCATGTTAAGCCCACTGCCACGTTTATTTTGGTTATGAAAAACAGAAAAACACTGGAGCCATCTGGTGCACGTTCAGATTTGTGTTTTGTATGAGTTTCTCATGGATTCCCATCAATGATTGTTGTGAAGAAAACTGTTTATGTTCTGAAGGTTGTCATGGATGCCTCTTGAATGCACCTTGTGGCTGGCACACAGGGATCGAGCTGGGCTTTGCTCCTAGTTACGCCACTACCGTACTGCAATTGTTACAGAAATCCAGTTTATTTTTGTTAAAGCGCATTTAAAATCGGAACAAATTGCAATGGTGTAGTGCTTTGTGCATATCAGTGTATTAATAACTGATCTTTCACCCATACAATATACAGTGGCCTTAAACAGGTTCAACAAATATCTATAAGATCACAGGTTGGCAGCATTTGGTCTCTGCCCAGTACTTTGTACTAATCCGCTCTCGATACCTGTTACAAATACGCCACATATTTTGGCATAAATTAGTATAAATGGAATAATTTGCATGACCGCTTGTTCTAGCTTCAGAACCAATGGAGGCAAAATAACCTTCTACTTTGATTTAGATATCATCCTTTCAAGTAAAATTGAAGGTGCTTTATTTAAAGAACATGAGGCCAAGGTTGGCCTGTGCAGGAATATAGTGTCACATTAAATTAAATTCAAACTTCAGAGGCTAAAATTAGGTTGCTAAGTCCAAATTTAAGCTCCTCAATAAAACCTGCTTGATTTTCATAGATTTTGAGCACCTGGAATTCACAGGAAAGACAATGCAATCTGGTGGTATACTTTTCTTCTTAAAAATGAGTTATGATAAGGAGCATAAGGTTAGTTTCAGTTCGTAATTTCACATAACCCAAAATTTGAAACATTTGATCAAGATGTCTTAAATATATACTTCCATATTGTAAAATTAATAAAGAAACATAATGTTATTTTAATTTATCCATTACTAAGGCAATGGCCATTTTATTCTCCTCTCATCTATCTTACTCGTGGGGGATTTGGGCCTTCTACTGGCATGAAGTGCCCATATAGCCTCTAAAAAGAAACATTAGACTTCAGTTGTTTCTAAGGAAACTGAGTGTTACAATGTTTGCAACCAGTAAACAAACATAGCTGTGAAGATTCGAGTGGCCTACGTTCGTGTATAGGATGGGTGCATACACAGAACCAATATGCTCATTTCAAGTCTTTGTTTTGGAAAAAGTAAAAAACAGAGGTAGGTGATTTCACTTGACCTTCAAGAACATTTTCAGAAAAGTTCAAAAAAATGTTTCCACTGAAGCAATTTGTGTTTCGTGGTTGCTAAACTTCAAGCACCAACTTCAGCTAGCAACTCTGGTTTTATAAATGGTATTTAATTGCCACGTAATAGCTGTCCTACAGACTGAATTGATGCGTGATTGTTTTAGTTGTTTTTTGAGCACAAAAAAATGCCACAGAAACATTAACTGATTAAAACGTTGACTTCTGACAGTAATAGGTAGCCTGCAATTTTACACCGCACCACAGACAGCAAGTTTCTGGGCATGGAAGCACAAGACAGGGACGTCATTCTCCAGATTAGCAACCTGGACTTGGCCACACAGCTCAAGTTAGAACTAGCAGCTGTGCAAAAAGTCTCAGTATGGTTAGAGCACTAGCCGCATCAGCAGGTGACAGTGCTGCGAAGACAAAAAAAAAAAAAAAATGCAGTAAGGCAAAACCAAGCATCGAATGGAAAAGCAATAATGAAGAAACTAAGAATAGGAAGTATGTTACCATCATAATGTCATGGCAGCATCTTCAGTAATGGTGCTGACTACGCTGACAAAACTACTGAGAGTTTTCAGACGCCATCCAAAATAATGGAAGCTACTTACTTTAGTGAATCAAACCACGGATTGTGGTAGGTGTCAAGAAGTATAAAGGAAGAGGTACTGCTCATGTTTTGAATGGGTAAATTCTACCTCTAAGCTTGCATGAAGAATAACTCCCGAGTTATTTTTTGCTCTCAATAATAGAATTTTAGTCCCAGTGTTCCTAGAGGCTGTCCTTCCTGGTACACTTCCCGGTATTCACTTCCTTGTTCATATCACATTCTTTCTCTGTTTTAAAAACAAGTTGATTACTGCATAACTGCAAATAAGAAAATGGGAGAACAGAAAAAACACAAGGAATGTGTAAATACAGAATAGCAAACCAGACTACCTGAAGAGTCAAATATTGTAACTGTGCATATGTAAGGATAACATGTCTTGGCTCAAAGAATTTCTTATTTTAAATGCTAATAATTTAATTGTGATGGGTACTTAATTATAGATTCAGTGAAAAAGAATGTCTGACTTCCCAAACCTTTCTTGTTTATCATTCACGAGTTACTAAATTAGCTCAGACTTGTAGAACCTAAGTGCTCCTACTCCTGTAGAAGTCATGGGCAAAACTGCCCGGACTTCAGTGAGAGCAAGGCTGAGTTGTCAAAGTTAGGTTATGAAGCACATCTTGTGTTCACGTCAGGCCTCATGCCCTTTCCACTAAGTCAATGGGAGTCTTTCCATTCTTTCCATTTCAAAGGAGTCTTTTGAAATCCCAGTAGGGGAGAGCCACAGGCAGCTGTTCAGAGAGGCAGCACAGTAGCTGTACACCACCAGCATCTTACACAAGACAGAAGTGAGTGCGTCACGGGATACCTAGTAGCCGCTTAACATGAGGCTAATTTCACGCTAATGTAGATTATACACCTGTTTTTAAGGGTGATGGGGATTATCATTCCCTTTCAGATGACAGCAATTTAATCTAAAAAATGTCCCTTCCTGGCTGACAGATTTCTTCTCTTCGTCCTGCCTCTTACAATTCCTGCTAATTTTGTTAAAAGTAAAGAAATGAAATAAACCATGTCTTGAATTATAAGAAGGACTAACTTTGTCTTTTTTGAATATATATTTTTAACATAGCTCGGAAATACATTTGGGGCTGTGGTAAAGAATGCATAGATTATGATAAAAATCAATAATATTAGAAAAAAACTAGAAACAAGAAATTACCTGGCTAAAAAAGCAAAACAAAATCCACCAAAAAATCAGCTTAATATACAAAATCAATGTCATCTTAGGTCATAGTAGAATCTAATGACGTTCTGCCCCCTTTTGTGACATATAAGGGATGGAAGAACTGGATGTTCTCTCTGCTCAGCCTAGTACTCACTCAGCTGCAGCTCTCAGTTTGCTCCTGGGATAATTTACGTGGTGGCTGATTGCAAATGTCTCATAGAAACACACACACAGCCAAATCTCCCCAAAATTGGCTTAACATCAGGGATAGTAGAAAATAGCAACGTCTAAAAATAGTTACAGGTCCATTGATTTTTAGGGTCTCTCCACAGTTTTTGCTGTGCACTGTATTATCTTCAAAACTCTAAGCTTTCATTAAAAGAAAGAGAGAAAAAAAGATTTTTCATTTGTCAGCTGGGTGCAAACTCTTGTGTTCAGCACAGAGGTCTTGTACTTACTAGATATTTTGTAGTGAATATTTAGTGTAAATACATATCTCATAATTTTTATTTGCTCAGTTATCATAAAGAGTAGTAAGTACACATTTTGCATTAATAATATATAATTACTGAGTGCCTGTAACTTAAACGTTTCTGCAGGTGGATTGAAATGGTATTATTGCTTTCAGTAGAGGATGATAGGACTTAGAGATTCAAAGACAGTTTACTGCTTTGCTTTATTTTAGCCTTCATCTCTCTAAAATAATGGCCTGCATCTGAACAACTTTTTTTCCTCCCTCCTTTCAAATCTTCAGGACTGTTGTCTTTGGACTCTTTAAACTGGCATGAAAAGGTAGTGTGAAAGGCTAGGTTGCCTTCCTGGTAAGGCTTGTTGCAAAAGTGTCAGAGCTTGTTTATTATTTGCTTGGACAGTGTTTGTGTTTTCCCCACAAAAGCTAAAATATTTTGCATTCCATAGCCCTTGTAGTTCTTGGGCTTTGTGTTTTTGTGGGTTTTTTTTTTTTAAGAAAAAACTGTTAGATGAACAGTATTGAGACAGCAATCTTCTTGTTTCTACGCAGGGTGAGTAAAGCAATAGGTAGTAAGAAGCCCTGCAGTCATATCCTCACTGTCTCATTTAAGAGCTTTATCCCTGAGAGTTGTTGCCGGTCCATGTCTCCTAACACAAACAAGAAATATTCCATCCTGGGAATGCTTTTGTCGTTTTGGTCATTATGTGAACGAGACCAAGTCTGCCATCTCATTTTGTGCTGATCACCCAACAGCTCTACTGTTCTGCAGTAGTGTAGTTCCTATGGTCTTCAAAGCCTGCCCAGACTAGGAGCTAGATTAAGCTGCTTTGTACTTTGTTCACCTTTTTGGTTACTCATAGTTGTTTTTAATCCCTTTAGTGTTCAGGTTTTTCAACCCTCTTTTTAGAATGTTTACCCATTACTGAGCCAATTTGATCTGTAAATGTACAAACACTTTACAGTAAATATATATAATTTTTTTTTAATCAGGAAGTTTTAATCAGGAAAGTTAGAACTAGCTATGTAAATTCAGATAAGGTGACATTTAAAATGGTCAACATAGTTTGATTGGAAGTTGTACATGACTGAAGTGCCTTCCAAAGGGTAATTTGCATCTCTCAGAGCTGACTCCTGTAATACTGCACATCATTTTTGTGGAGGAAATGAAAGCAAATTAAGTAAGATTTTATGGCTTTTCAGCATCTTTACTGGTAGCTAAGATGATAGTTTTTTATAGAAAGATAGGGTGGAGACTTGCATTCTGGTGCAATAGTCTCTGGACCTTGGCTCTGGTGCAAAGATGGCAGCCCTCCAGTGAACCTAACACTAAATGTCACCTGAATCCATCATTACCTGATTAAATCATTCACCTTCCTTATATAAGTGAAAGTCTGTGCATCAGCATTTCTTTCAAAGAATATTTTAAGCAAGCAATGATAGATATCTTCCCTTTCCCCCTGATTTCTCTGTGCCTATGGGCCAACCAAACTAGTGAGCAAGTATTTTTAATTCCTTCCAACATGTCTTTTAATCCTGTCACAATGTCATCGTGTAACTATGGCAGCCAAACAAGATGAGACAATAAAATATAAACACACTGAAATCTGAGAACCAGAGAGAAGTTTAAAAGTATACAGATGGTTCTATCCTTTCTACTATCTCTGCTTTCCTTACAGCCTTGTAAGTTATACGCTGCATTTAGATTATTAGGGAATAAGAATGAGCATCCTGATTTGTGCATGGCTATTTCAAACCCATCAGAAACACTTGGAAAGAGATGCGGTTTACAAATAGTTCCGGTACAGTGGTATGTATCAATGCCATTGTAATTAGGTTTGGATCTCTATTTGTTATAAACATCTCTGAAAGCTTGCAGCCCACTTATGACGCTCTGTCTAGTTTGAAACTAGAGACATGTGAGGTCCCAGCTAGCAAGTGGTTTATTTTAAAGTTTCTATAACTTTTTAATGACTTTTTTTTTTCCTTACTGCTGTGAAAGTCATTTGTTTTGCAGCTTTACAGACTGAGATGTTCTGTGTGCTTATAAACAAACAATGACAATTTTCCACGCTACCTTGGTAGGACGTATCAAAATCGACCTAAATAAAATACCAGTAGGGACAAAATGTAGATGGTTCAGTCTTTCTGACTTGGGTAACTTTTCAGTGACTCCCAGCCGGCAAGGGATCAGTTCTATTTGTGTCTTCAAAGTGTTGATTCTCTCTTAAGATGACCTAAATGTCCTTCATTTCTGTTGAAGATAAAGAAGTTGGCTCCAGTGGGCATCAGAGGTAGTTGGGCCCTTACAGGTGTCATTCAACACCCCCTAATATCAGCCTCATATTGAAAATTATGGTGGTTTTTATGATGCTGGAAACTCATCTACCTAAAGTTAGAGGCTGATGCAAAAATATCATGCAGTCAGACCAACCAGCATCACCTTTGCATTTTTTGTATTAAAACTGCATTCATATTGCTGTCTAAGAATAAAAAGGAATAAAAAATACATTTTAGACATTCTAAGTATATTATAGTTCAGTAACATAATACCCTGGCTTCTTTTAAGCAGCTCAACATAGTGCTTTCATTTAAAATGTACTTTTAAGCTGGATGTGTCCCTCTGTCAAATACTATCTTACACTGTAGATTTTTAAAAAAGCTAGCTGCTTCTCCTGAGTTTCTTGCTGTAACAGAAAAGGCAACACAAGCAACAGGAATGTAAGCATAGTCCTTCAGACATGGCCCTATCATCTTAAAAAAAAATATTTGAGACGTTTAAGAACCAAATTTTTAAATGTTCTGTAACTCTGTGTGCAATATTGTTTCTGAAGTCGTCTGGGTGAAAAATTGTGAATACAGTCAACTTTAGGCTTAATCAGCTCGAGATGACATGTAGCAGAATTCATAGGTCTGTAATTCATAGAGCTATCTACATTATGAGGGAAATCCATCTAGGGATTTGTCAGCCAAAACTGGATTCGGTTAGGTTCAAATCCAACCTTGTTCCAACCTGACCCCATTTCTGAAACTTTATTGATAAGAGTACTTTTATTTGTGAAAATATTTACTCATACGTAAATTCAGTTGAGTTTTGACTGCGAAGTAGGGATCAGAGTCTGCAAGAACTGAAACTTTAACCTGAGGAAAATATTTTTACTTTCCTCAGTTCAGCTTTGCTAAGACCTATAAAGATCAAATACATTTTTAAGTCCATCTGGGACTTTCTCTGTCCTTCTTTTCCTAAGTTAACCTGTCACTCTTTATTTCCAACAGCGCCTACTTCTCCTCAGTTTCTCAGGAAATTCAGAAAATTCTTTTCTGGTTGGATTACATATCAAGGTGTGACCTAACATACCGTAATTCACTCTCTGTGCTGGCTTAGATTCTCCTGTCTCTCTTCCTAAGACTTCTCTTTTATGAATTCCCAGAAGACCTACAGCTGTAATCCTGGCTACCTTTCATATTCCAGAGTTTTCATGCATGCCAGTCCACAGACAAGCAGGTGTATTCCTTTGGGTCTGTGACCCAGGAAAACAGATTATGAAGGTGGTACCTGGGGTAAACCTTACTGCAGAAAGACTTAAATCCAGTGATACGGTAGCCTCTGTTAAGAATAATGAGAGCACTTGCTTTTTAAATACAAGTTTTTGAAAAAAGGTATTAAGTTACAGAAGCTCAAAGAAAAAGTTTGGGACAAAAATGGGGCAATATTGAATATAAATAAAGAGATACTGAAATACAGTTTCCTGAGCTGATTATAGCATAAAATTATTACATTGAAGGAATAATTAATTTCCCTCTGTTGGTTTTCTTTTTTCTTTTCTTTTTTCTTTTTTTTCTTCTCTTTTTCTTTTTTTCTTCTGGACCTCCATTCCCACGCAGTAAGAGTTTCAATAGTGGTATCTTCAGCACTCTTCCTGCTTTTGTAGGTGACTCATGGCTACTCTTTCCGAACACATTTTCACCCTGTACTCAGTCTTTCCTCATGTCTTACTTGTCCAAAGATTTTTCTGAGCATATTCCAATAGCTCATAGCTTTTACATCCTTTTACATCTTTAGTGTTATAATATCAAATGTGGCAGCGTGAAAAGGGAAGTAAAGCTTCTACTAAGAATTGCTGTCTGCAGCTTCTATTCTTGTCAGTATTTCTGGAAGACAGACCCTTGTTTCAGCCTGTCCCACAGCCTGGAGCCAGTTTCTAGAGCCAGCTTTGCACTCTTGATATCTGTGAGGTTCTAAAGTTGTAACCGTTGATGACAATAACTTCATTTGGGATAACATGCCAAGGCATAAAGCACAGTGCTTTAAGTGGCCGCCTCTTTGTTGTGGTTCTCACTCCTCCCGTTACCTTGAGTGTTGCTGTCACTTCCATGCAAAAAATGGCCAAAATAGTCTCAAGAATCTTGGCTAAGTGCAGTCGATTGCCTGGCTTGTAAAGCCATCCAGTAAGTCCTTGTACCATTAAAATTGTACTATGACTCCACATCTCATTCAGGTAACTTGCAAACCTCATCTGTGCGATGACAAAAATGGTATCTTGGCCCACTTATCCTTGAGCTGTGTGTAAAGATCTGACAGTCTGAAGCATCTAAAACCAGAGAGCTGGTTATACAGCGTAAGTTTTAGCAGTTCACCTGCTGTTTCAAGTCAAATGGTATCGTATTTTTAGTGAGCCAGTTGCTCTTGATAGGCACAGTGTGTTAGAAGTATTTTCTCATCTTTCGGCTGAGACAATAAAATTTAACAAATCAGTAGAAAAAAGGAACTGTTTTGAAATAAACATTCCTCAGTGCATGAAGAGAGAAAAGGGACTCAGGCTGGCATAAATCCCATTGCATTATTATAGCACAGGGCAATGTGTTTGGGGAGTAAAGATTTGACATATATTTTTATTTTCAAACGTCATAGTAATTTACATTACTTAGCCCTTTAACTGCCAAACTGTAAAAGTCCATTACGCTACTGAAAGGAATATACAAATTATCCCCTGGCACTTCAGGCAGGAGTTTTACATATATGCTGTTATTCTATCAGCCAGCTAGCTGCACGATTCTATTAAGGAGTAAGTGAGAAAATTATATTGCCTGCAAACTAATTGTACAAAAGACTCTGAAATAAGTAATCAGAGCCCAGTCCTTTCTGAAAACCAGCCAGGAGATATTATAAATTGCTCGATCATTCTTGTCAGCCCAGTTTAAAGACTCAGAGCTGCCATGTTGATTTTGTTCAGTGTATAACACAGCTACCTCTCCAGCTGTTGACAGGACTGGGCAAACTCAACTTACACGCTTACTAACTGCTCAGTTCCAGCCTCTAGCATCGTGCAGTAGACAAGTCAATGGTAGAGCTTCCTTCTGAATCTTCCTCATTGAAATAAAATGCAGATCTATGTAGTGGACATATGAAATTGTACAGGTTCCCAAACGCTTCTTAAAATAATTTCTGTTTCTTTACTTTTAGTGTATAGAAGTAAATAAGAAATTATGAGAGCTCTGATGACCTGCAATGTGCAGCAAATTTAGGTTTTTACCAAAAATATATCCACTAATACTTTGAGTGCTAGGTAAAACGCATTTTGACTGTGATATATATCCAGGTACGTATCCATTGCAAAATTCCATGAGGGTTTTTTTTTTTTAAGGAAAGCTCACTGACAAATTAGGTCTATCCGTGGGGATATTTGATAAAATACTGCATTCATGTCTGAGGTGGTAACAAAATGTTAGTTTCCGTGAACTCTTACCGCAGTCTAGCCATATTCTAAAATGTGGAAACACTTTAGGGGAACCAGCTATGGCCGTTGATAAGATGTGGATCTTTGCTCCAGCAATAAATCCAGTTACTGTAACTCTGTTGAGTTCGTTGGAGGAATTCTTTCCATGATCTTCCAAGTTTATTTTCTGACATCAAAAATTAAGATTGAATATCTGCTGTAAAATATAATTCATTAAAGCAAAGTAGCCTAAAATGATAACTGATGATTCCCACTCTAAGCTAAAGTACTGGAATCTAAGAGACTAGCATAATAGCTTGTTTTAGAGTTCTTTAGGTGGCAAGCATTTGCTGGAAAAATAAGTTACATTGTCTGTGCATGATGTACTGCATGCTACAGGCCTTGCCATGTTTCAGAGAATTTTGCACAAAACTGAAATGTCAGGGTATGGATTAGAAGTGTCTACTTAGGGAAATAAGCGATCATACTTACGTTTTTCTGGTTTTGAATACTACTTTTTGATGTCGACATCTGTACCTTTGTCATCTGTGTCTTTGCACAAGGGCTCTGGCTGTAGTGCGAGTTCTCCACTTGCCTTGGTATGTGGCTTTGCAGCTTGAAGTTCTGTGTTGTAGTCTCGATCTTGTTTTTGATCAAGATCGTTTCTGACCTCGTGCAAAGATATCTTTGATCTTGTGCAAAGCATTTCTGATTCCCTGTTTCTTTTTTTTTAAATAGGCATGGTAATACATTTATTACTATAATACGATGAAGTTAATTAGATACAATTTGTGAGAGGCTTTGAAGGTCTCTGTGTAGTGTTGTGCCTCACTAAGAATGCCTCGTTAGAGTGTGAGAGGATAATGTGAATCTTATTTTTCTTAAGTTTGCCCTTACCATCCTTTCCTACATATCCCTCCAGAAGCGTTATTTCCTGACTTCTTTAATGCGTATTGGAAAGAAGCTTTGCAGGAACTGTGCTGAATATCCTACTCACCGTATCCTTCAGTTTCTTAAATAGCTTTCTTCTCAGCAGCTAAGGAAGGGGAACAGGACTAAACTGAAGTTTGAGTTTTGTCAACAAGAACCATTAGCGTTCAGACATACTGAGATCTGTTTTACTCGCCAGAATTGCTAAGTCTATCATGCAGCAATGTTTGGAAGGAATAAAGCCTGCAAAAGCCTGAAAAGTTGTGCAAATTATGCTGGTTGTATTGGCAGAATATACATTGCGCCATGCAGACCTCCTTTATCATAAATACTTAACCAATTTTCAATAGATGTAAGTGGTTTAAGTATTACTTCCTGTTGAATTAGCAGCTGCTGAGCATTTGAGTCTTTGTGCAATCCTGCAATCCACTAATGTGATATTTAATGAGGAGACATCAGTCTGGAGAAAGGTAGTCAATATAAATCAGTGTTTACAAAGTGTGATTAACTCTGAAATATTTCATCAATGCTGTGGTCCCAGGCAGACTCTATGCTAATTATTAGAACCTGCGCATGTTTCAGGGGACTTTGACGGACCCTGAGTGCAGCAAACATGGAGCAGCAAAATTGCAATTATGCTCAGACTGTCTCTGATGACAATTTATGCATTTGGTGTGATGACCTCTTGCTTCCCAAGTGGGCAATAAACAGAATGCATTTTCATTAAGATACTAATGCACTTAATCACAGGGGGAAAGGGTTAGAAAGTAAAGAAATACCTTTAAAGCAAGATGTGACAGGCTGATGGGGAAGATACTTTATTTAAAAGTCGGTTTCCTGGTGAAACTTCTGACTGCTGCAAAGTCTGTCATACTGAATGTAGTCATGGACAATAGGATGCATGGCTGGGCAGATGAATAAGCTGAGCTAAGCTGTTTTATGAAAAGTGCAGTGGTACTAGGGCAAAGGAGAACAGACATTCTCCCATTTGGACTTTGGATTCCCAAAGAGGTGATTTAAAAAATGTAAAGAAAATTACTCTCATGTATTTTACCTATTAATTTTCAGGCTTTTTTTTTTCTTGTTTTTGAGGAGAAATAATATGTACTAAGCTGTAACAAAAAGAAAAATGGAGACACTGCTTTGCCCAGGAGGGCCCGCATTTAAGGATCTAGCTTGTTCTAGGCCTTAAGGAGAGTTGGGAGAGGCAGAGGCAAGCATCTCCCCCAGTTTTTGTCATTCTGACAGCTCGCTAGGAATGATTCTATTTCTGATGCTTCTCAGTACAAGAACTCCATCTAAAGTAGAAGGAAGGGGAGATGTCCTGGCTGGGAGATCTGACCTGGCGGCTGTAGAACGTGCTAGATGTGGTGGTAGCAATGCGAGTGAGCACTGCCTGATGCACAGTGCCTGCTGTTGTGGAAGGAGAAGGGTGAAGCTCTGTAGTACCTGTTACAGGTGATCGTGCAATAAAGCGTAACAATCTCCTTTTCACGTTCTGCCCAAAGAAAGTCTGATGAAATTGGTGAACAAAGGAAACGGAGAGTGCTGAGGTTGGGAGCCGAAGCATGTGGCTTGGTACAGACAATCAATGACAAAATTTCCTCCTCCTACCAGCTGAATAATCTAGATGAAAGATTTTGCTAGGGACCGTGCATGGAGCCAGACACAGACTCACTTTAGTTGTGGTTTTGTATATTATGTCTTTTCATATAGCTGTCTAGATTTAAAAAAAAAAAGTAAAAAGTTTTATCCTTTCACTCAGCATTTTATTTTTACTTGAAAGGTGTTTCGTTTCTATAGCATTGTCTAATCTTGATATACTCCAAAATTTAACACAACAGCAATTGTACGAGTACTTCGTTTATCCATTGTTTGGTTAGTCAGTGATTCTGAGTACATCTCTTTTCCTGTACTTTCTGTTACAGGTAACATAGAGTACAGCTGTCCAGCAACGAATGAATGTGAAATCACAAAGCGCAGACGCAAGTCCTGCCAAGCCTGCCGCTTCATGAAGTGTCTAAAAGTTGGCATGCTGAAGGAAGGTAAGACTGAACAAGTCAATATGTATCTCTCTGCAGACTGATGCAACAGTTGTAGGGCAATCAGGAAAGAAGAGAGATGGGTGAGTGTTCTGATCAGTTACTGTAAAAGCAATTTTCATGTATACTTGCTCTTCCTGACAGTCTGTTTCTAAGATGAGGAATCAAGGTGTATCTATATAAAGTTCATCTTCTATGGACTACAGCAAAATGTACCCCAGCATTCAGTTTCCTTCAGTAGGTAACTAATAGAATAATCGTCAGAATATATCCTCTCATTTTCCTTAATTCTTTAACATCATGAATTCTCAAAGGTTTCTTTCCTCCATTCCTTATACACCTCTAGTCTGTCCCAGTTCTGGCAGAAATACACACTCTGCCTTCTTTTCCCTGTTTTTACTCAGTCTTCATTTCATCAGGACAAACAAAAGGGTTACTTCTCAATTAAACAAGTATAAATCTTGAGTATATCAACTGAAGTTACTGTAACTACACTGGAGCAAATAATGGCATACAGAAGAGGAGAATCCACCCCTTTTTTTTTAAGTATGTGAGAACCCCTGCCCCTCACTGTAAGTATATGCTGAGTGTTTTAATTCATCAGTTGTATTTTGAAATTATTAAATAACAGGTAAATATAAGAAAATGTTTCCAAGAAACAGTACTATCTAACCTGGAGCCTGATTCATCAATGTTACAGACAGAGGCAATTCCTTAAATCTTGGTTGCCTGCCACACACTTCTTTTGCTGTTAATCTATATGCAAAAATATACTTTTATGTGCATGTATTGTATACGTTATTATTGTAGTGCACTGTTAGGACCAAGAACGAATAACAGATGATGTCAGGGACTTCCGAGCTAGATAACCTTTTAAAATAAAATTGGTGTAATGTTTTGTAAATTTTGTCTCCAGTGGAGAGTATTTTGTGTTAAGCAACCACTTTAAGGTAGTCGCATACAATTTTGCTCTGTCAGTGCTTAGAAAGTCAGCTTTAGTAGATGCCTAATTTTTGCAAATCATTTGATGGTAATTTAAAACAGGTTTAAGCATACAGCTATCAGGGTAAAATCCAAGAACAACATAGACCAGTGGAGAGATGATGGACAAATTAGGCCTATCACGCACCTACAGACATATTCTTATTGGATTATACTTACTAAGAATAAACCTTGTTCTGTGCAACTGCTTTGGCAGATGCTATGATCCTGTGAGCCAAATCCTGCTGTCCTTAGTCTTACTTGAGCAAAACTCCTGTCAGATTCAATGGGGATTTTACCTCAGTAAGAACGGCAGGATTTGACCCTCTCTTCCAGCGGTGATGGGATGGTTCCTTCCTTGCCAAAATTCTCGTATAACTGACCACTAGAAGCAGTTATTTAACGGTTAAATTGTGATGCTTAGATAAACTGTAGAAAAAAAGGAATGTCTGAGTATGGCACCTTTTGAAAGGGACTGTGCTTCTTAATATTTTTTTTAGCAAATTAAGACCCAATATCACTAGTAATCTACTATGCAGATATATTGAGCAGCTTGTTTGGAAATGGAACATTGCCTCCAAGACTGCATACAGGTGAATTGGTTTATACCTTTTCTTTACGTTTTGGGGCACCATTGCACGTCCATCTACATATGTAATTAAAAATCTAGTCTGTGTGCAGCTTCTGGGACTGCGTGAGGAAATTGACTCTTCTACAAATGAGTAATTATCTCAGTTACCAAAATGGTGTGCAGATTTACTATGTTTCTGCACACGATTTTGGTTACAGATAATTTAGTTAGACAATTCAGATGCACGTTGTGAATCAGATTTTTTGCATGAATAATCATTGTCTACGGGTGCAAGTCAATCCCACAAGCTTTCTTAGTCAGAATTTCATAAATTGTCCACCCTAAAAGTACATACCTTTTTCTGAAAGTTCTACAGTGACAAAGTAACTAATTCCTTTGAAAAGAAGGTTCCTTTGTTAGCCCCACTCCTGGGCACGTCATAGTTCTGCCACTCTTACTGTGTGAGTTTTTCTGTCAAAACACAGTAAGATTTCTACTTATTTTTAATTACTGAGTCTTTTCACTTAATGATAGTTAGCTTATCTTCTTTTCAGATACTGCTTACCTACCACCTAATAGAACAACCTAAAAGAACCTATGAGGGCGTTTTGTTTTCTTTCCTTTTTTAGTGGCCACTTTTACTTTTGAAACCATACTGATTCATAGTATGCTTTTAGAACTGTCCTTAAATAGAGATATTTTTTTCTTTTGTTCTTGTTGGAAGGTAGTTTTGGAGACAGGTATTGTATTTTTTTACCTATGGGAAAGTCTGGAGATGAGTTTTTGGCTTTGGGTTTGACCCCATCCTTTATGCATGGAATGAGGAAAGATGATATACTTAATTCTTTCACATATAGAATGGTGTAAATTTATTGATTAACATGGACTTAGAGCAGGAATTATTTTAACTCAGCATATCTTAAATGTTTCTTTATATACAGACAAGGATTTCAGTCCCATGCAGCATGTCAGAGATCATGCTGCTGTAAATCTATTCAAATGTAAACCTGTTCAATTTAATTACCAGTTTATAATAAAATTTGCTGCTGCAGCCTCCACGTTTGTCACAGCAGTCTCTACATGCTGATGGCACAGCATGCCTGGAAATTGACAGCCTAAATCTATTTACAAAAAAAAAATTTAGTTGCAGACCTGAAATAAAATCCAGTTTAAGCAGCTTTGAGAGGAGCATCATATTCCTTACAAGAACTTCTGCACATCTGCCAGTGTGCATCTTCTCCAGAAATCTTATTCTGTTAGTGGGGAGTTTTCTTCTAGAAATTTTCCTTAACAAACAGTTTTTAAATGTAATCTTAAGTGAATCAATTATCAGACATTGTGCTTCCCCTCACTTTTGGAAGGACTTCGTTACAGTGTCATTTTGTGAATTGTCATATAAAATTCATGATAGAAATCACAGTGCCTGGAAAAAAATCCTTAGTTTTATTTTAGCTTTTAGGGCAAGGTCCGAAAACCACTTACAGCAAATATATAGAGTGGCTTCTCTTATGACAGCTGCATGCTAAATCATTTATTGTGGGAAGATAATGGTGCTTTTCATCCTTCACTCAGTGTTTCTGTGAGAGACCTAGTGTTAGAATTTTGGGGCTGTGTCCTGGGGTCAAACCCTGGGAGAGAATTGGATTTCTGGTCGCACATAATACAAGGTGGAGTGGGGAATTTCTGCACTATTCTCAAGGTGTTGACAGGGCATAGCCAGCAACACCTAGATCAAGATTCTTAACAATTTAGAAGTCGTGGGCCAGAAGCTAGAGAAGGAAGGGTGAAGCAACGTCACGCTGGGCTGGAGTGGGAGTGAAGTCCTGGCTCTTGTCTACATCTCCTGTTGAGTCACACAAAAAAGTTACCACAGGCTGATATAGAGAAACACTTCCTTTTGGTTTAGCCCATGGACTGTTACTTGAAAACGTAAGTCGAAGGTGTATGGAGGTTTTTGAGTATGTGTTGCGCTTCGTACTGAAGCATTCAGTAGATGCTGATGAGGTTTCAAGCAAATGACCAGTATGAGGGTGTCATATTTTCATTTACTTTCCTAGGTAATGCTTATTAGCAGCACAGCAGAATACACTTTACTCAAAGAAGGAATTTTACATTTTTCTGTTTTCAGTTTTGTGTGTCAGTATTATGAAAAATCAAATTTTCAAGGATCACAATTGGTTCTTCTCCTGAAATACAGTTTCTTTGACTGTGCTTATATTTTGGTGGGTTCTCACAGATTCACAAGAATAGATGAAACAATATAAAGATTCTTGCATAGTCTAGGGAGAAACATTTAAAATGTATCCCTAGTGGTTTCTTTAAATAATATTGCAATTGCTAAAAGAGGGCGGGGGACAACAATTTGCCCTTTTTTAAAAATGAACACTTTAAGACATTCTCTAGTTTTCAATTTTGTTGGTTTATAATTAGTCTTTTAAGTTTGGCTTTTCAAACGCTTTGGAAGCCGGTGATTAGTTTGCCTCAGGTGGTAGAATTAAATCTATGTTCATGTGCAAGATTGGGTGTTTCAGCTATTTTCCTTTTTTTACAGCTAGTTGGAATGAGAAATGGGAGTTGATTTTTTTTTCCCTTTTCTAAAAGGAAAATTGTATGCAAAACTGTGTAAGTTGATATGAGAAATCATGGGTAGATATCTGATTTTTTTTTTGTATTGCTAGTCAGTCTGGTTGAATTCTACTTTTAGTCTTCCATTAGTACTGTATGCCTTTTAATACTGTCTGTGGGACTACTTACTAGCATGTGTCTGTGATAGAAGATATTATTCCAAGTTCATTATACTGCAGATCTTGCTCAGAATAGCTGCCCGTGTGAAATAATTCCACTGGAGTAATTATTCCAAAATAAAATTACTTTTTGTTTCAGATGCAGCATTTATATAAGAGGTTATTCCATATGTTTCAGTTTTCCCTGTGGACGCAAAGCCATAGCCTTGGTTTTATCTGTCCCTATATTGTAGCAAGTTTAAAATTACAGTTCAGAGGGGAACCTATTGAGTGGCACTAACGCAGCTTTTAGCCCGTCTGAAATATGTCCTGTCTTAGCTCTTACAGTTCTGGGCAGTGCAAGTTCGTACTTCTTACAGGACTGTTGACACTAAAGCATCTCCCATGTATCTCTCATCTCTGATATCTGGATATTTTCAGAATTTTTTATGGATTGTTTGCAGTGGCTGATTGACATTACTTGTTATTTCAGAAAGTGTAGTTCATAAGTGGGTCATATATAAGGAAACAAATTTCAGTTTATTTGAAAAGTAAATTATACCATAATGAAATGGCAGAAAATGTGGGTTGCTTCATGTAAGTATGTTTGTATTTTCCTTATGAATGGATGGCCTTTACAAATTATCATCAGCCCCTTTGTACCCAGTTAGAATAGACAGTGTGACAGAATTCCAGTTTAATTAGTTCGGCTATTAAAAATGGGAGGCCAGATTCTTCCATAGTATTAGTGGAAGCTGGTGAAGCTACGTTAGATTGCAGTTTGTTTGGCAGGTTTAGCAATCTATGCTATGGGGAAATCAGCAATATACCTTTGTGTGTCTGTGAATCTTTACTGTTGCTAGTAGGTTAGCAATTACTGACAGCTTTTAAAATGCTTGAGCGTTTTAGATGGTCACAGTACTGTAATGAACCAGAAGATTATTACGCATTAGTTAAACTTTTTCTTAACATGCTAAAATTGGGGTTCTGAAGTATTTTTGCTTTACACTTTGAGATATTTCATTAATTCAAATGTAAGAATACATTTATTTAAAGAGGTGTGTGTATTTTAAAGCATAAATTACAGAGTTTATCATGCAAAGATTATCATATGAACATCTTTGGCTTGTGTTAAGCAGCAGATTGGATTAAATTATCATATTGATCCTTTCTGGTTTTGACAATCTATGAAAATGAATCTGATACAGCAAGGAGAATAGGCAGCTTGAGTTTGCTCTTACGTAAAGAGATGCATGATAGGCACAGGAGCAGACTAATGGATTCTCTGTCAAAATAATAAATAAAACTAAGCAATCCTCTTTATAACTAAAAATGTGTTATCACCTATGTTTTGAGGCTAACGAAAAAGCCTGCTTAATAGGATTCCTCCTAACAACATCTCCTTTGAAAAGACCTGTGCATAAGACATTGCCAAGGTAAATTTCTCTCACAAGTCTAATACCATTAGTCTGCCAAGAAGAAAGCAGAAGTTATTGTGGAGGAAGTTTTAGTTTCTGCTGCCTTCAGAAATTAGAACAAAGGGAAGGAGAAAACATTAATGGTATTCAAAGAAAATATTTCTGTACAGGATGACAGTTAATAGAGCGGTGTTGACCTCAGCGATATTTCTTATGCTCTCCATTGTAATGTTACACTTAAGGAGCTCCTTCATTAATGCAGGATATTAAACAAAGCTCCTGTGTTATAACATCAAGAGATAACACAGCGCGTCTTCTGTTCAAGCCTCTTCTGAATATCAACCCTTTTCAATGTTGTAATGTATTATGAGGGAGTTTGGTTTCTAGTGCATTTTTTGGAAATGTTTCTTTCCCCCTTTTCTTCCCACCTTCAATTTCTCCCTTCCCTTCCCTTTTATTTCCTCCTTCCCTCCCTTTTCTTTCCCCCTTCCCTGTTTCTCTCCTTTTTTTTCCATTCAACCTCTGCTTGGTTTAATAGATACTGGGACCTGTTAAATCTCCTTGGAAACAATAGAAACTAATCTCTAAGTGTTGTTGGTGTTCATAAGTAGGCCTCCTTGCTCCTAACCAAAATGTGGCCTGATAGCCCAGTTCACACATTAGAACTGACAGCCCAATTTGTCTGCCCTAAAACACGGCTCATGACTATCCACTCTCTGTAACTGATGAGGAAGGACAAACTATTCAACTGCAGGTTAGTGTTTATAGTGAGCTCAAACAACTAGCATTTCGATTCATCCATTAAAAAAATACTCAAGAAAAAGCAAATATTGGAGATGTGGATATTCTTTCTGGGTTTAAAAATCACACGAAGGTACCTACAGCGAAGACCAGCTGTCGGCCCCCTAAGAAGTTCTCACGGTGCTTGTGTTGCAGTGTCATGCCAGTCTGGTTTATGTTCCGCCTCTCGAGCATTTTTGGTCCCCATAATTTCATTGGGAATGAAACAGAGGAGTCCCAGCAATTCACTGGACTCAGTCTTTAAACAAAATTTCTCTTTCTAGATACAGTTTTCTTCTGCAGTTGTCCCTTTATACAAATACTCCACTTTCATGAAAGAGATAGTTTGAAGTGAATGCCGAGAAAGCAGTATGGTTTATACATCTGTATTTGAGAACTATTTACATTTCTTGGCTTTCCACAGATTTTTGAATGTACTTTTTTTGACGTTAGCATCTGCAGATCTGGAGTTAAAGCTGTTTGCTGGCCAGGTCATCTACAGCTTCCTTGGGATTAGATGTTGGGTTTGATTCTGCTCCCACAGTCATCATTGGTGAGAATCCCAGTGGCTGCATTTGTTTACAGGGTCAGGCAAATGTCAGCAAAGAATGCATTCAGCCTATAGTTTCTTTGTAGTTTTGTTATTAAAAACAGTGAGTTGGAAAGATTTTGAATGGGATTCAAATCTACAGTATTTTTCTTAGTGCACATACTTTACCTATTGCTTCCTCAGAATTGGGAGGAGTAGGTTCTGCAGATTCACAAGTCTACTTAGATTGGAATACAATTAAAAATTAATCACTTTCTTATGAGAAAATATTAGTACAATCTGTTGTTAACTGAACATCTTCATTTGTCATAATTCTTCTTTTGATCCTAACATAAGGAAGCAGTATTTTTCTAATTTACTAGAAATTATTATTCCATTTCTAAAAAAAGATACTCACTGGATTTAACCCCTGTGAACATTTGCTTATGCACTGGAAATACAGTGACAGCAATGTAAGTGATAAGGGAAGGTAGAGACAAGTCTGAAGGATGTAGAACTGTGTATGATATGGCATGTTTTCCCATGAGCTCCCAGACAAATAGCTGCCTTTCATTCTTGGTCTCTGCCACCCATAAACACATACATCAACATGGCATTGCCGTTTATTGCAGAGTGCTTGAATTCTTATACATGGGTATAGGGATCATTTTATAAAGAGTTATATGTTAATGTTATTTGTATTCTTCACTTTTCTGTTTCTGCTGTGCAGATATTTGCACATCCCCTGCTTGAGGGGAATAGGTTTAGCTTCTCAGGTAGAAGGTGCATTTAGTAGTGATGCATATCTCTAAAATGCCACTTGAGAGCCAACCCCTTTTTGTATTTTACTTAGCCCTTACTTGAGCGGCACTCGCTCCTCTATGAGATTTTTGCTGTGTAAAATCTTAGAAACAACAGGAGGTATGGTAGGGTTATTTGGGGTGAAGTGCTGAAATGATGTAGGTGCTGCTAAATAGAACCCATGTGGCAGATGTACAGGCAGACTTTTGCTGCTTGGGATGGATTGGCACCAAAAAGCTTGGAGGTTGAGAAATTCTCTTGGCCTTTTCACTCAGCCAAAGCAATGAATGTGTTGAGAAGCACTAAAATATTACCATCTGCAGTTGTTACCTCTGACCTCCTATAGTCCTATCCCTCAAATATTTCACACTTCTAAATCTCTGCTGTCCTACAAAAAAAAGTTCGAATCAACATGGTTTATTGGGACGTTAATGTAACTAAACCACAGTCTTCTCTCTGGTCAGTCATTGTCCGTTTTTAAGCTGGAGGTTTTTTTACCAGTGGTGGGTCTTTGTCACTTCTACTCACTGAGTCACTATGTGAGGCTGGAATATTATTTCATTTGCAGTCTGTAATGTGGCATTTGTGGTTGAAAGTCAACAGCCTGAAATCTGAAATAAATATCATCTTCAGCAGTGAATTGTCATTATGTCACATTTTGCCATATTTACTAGCTATTTTAGTAATAGATCTTAGCTAACCAGCCTTTTCTTTTATCTTTTTTCTTTATTTCTTCCTTTTCGTTCTTTTTATTTTCTTTGGGTATTTATATGACAGAAAAAGGAGACTATGGGGGGAGTCTGTTTCCCTCATAATAGTGATTTAATATAGCTATTAATCTTTATAAATTAAAAACATAGCTTTATTTTAAGCCTGAATAGTCTTTTATTAGATTAATGATTCTGGAGAAAATCAAACACAAGCTATGTTAAATATATTCACTTACTGAATAATATCAATATTTTCTTATTTGCTCTGTATTGTTCCAACAAAGTTAATATGTTTATCTGTTTTTCTCTTCTAAAGCATCTGGTTTTACTTCTCAGGATCATCAGGTATAAGATCAGATGTCAATTTGATTTACAGTTTTAGTGCAGCAGATCCAAAATCAAGACTCTGTACAACTTGTTTGCATACGATCTTATTGCAGTCCACGTTAACACAGCTTAATTATTAAAGTAGTTAATTTAGAAAAATTAAAATACTTTCTAAGACTCAACGTGATACTGTTCTATAATCTGCTTAAGTCCAGTCTGTGCCCTCAGTGGCAGAATTGTTGGTGTGCTGCAAATGTTTTGCAGCAAAACTACTTGACTAACAAGGGTGAATGTTGGTAACTTGCTGCTTGCTGAGCACATGCAGACCCTAGGAATCAACAAATAATACATGACCATCGTCTTGTCTTTTGTCTCCTTCTCTTGCCTTTTTCTAGCCAAGAGGTAGTCCATACAGTGGTGCTGTTCTTGTAATTTTTAGTCAGCCATATCAAAATAATTTATTGCATCACCATTGCCCTTTGTCTCTTTCTAATATTCCTTTTCAGTTCTGTGGGTGGCTGAGTGAAGAAAGGCTTTCCAGACGGGCCATGTCTTTCGTTCTGGTGTGAATCAATCAACAGATCGGTCTTATATCATTTGTTAAACAGTTGTGCAGCCACATGTTGCTTTTCATGACAGCCCGCCAGATTAGGCTTACAATGGTGTCCAGTGTCTACATTTCCTAAGTTCTATTTCATTTTCATATTTTCTGTAGTTCAATGAAAGCTTAAGAAACGGGCACCTTAGGTTTCATTGCATGGCCAGTCCCAAGGGTTATCCACTGAAACATGAGAAGAGGAACGTATTTGTCATAAGTCTCCAGAACTACTGCATTTCTGGATGTAGCTTGTGGAATCAGTTAAGATAAGATGTCCTAAGAGATGGCATAAGTACAATTTGGATCTAGATGGAGGGTGCCTGCCCGTGACTATTGAATGTTAGGAAAGGTCTTGCTCTGAACTGATTTCTAAGTTTACAAGCCACTGGCTGGTTTCCCTGTCAAACTTTTAATGAGAGCTTTTAAGCTTCCAATTTCAAGACAGATGAGACTGCTAAATATCAAAATAGAAAAATGAATATTTATCTTAAAAAGTAGAAAGCTGGTTTTAAAATACCAGTTTTAATGTGTTGCTTCTGTGAAATCTCGCTCAAAGATGTACTAGAAAAGTTTCTGCTAATTTATACCTGAGGTGAAGGATCAGACTGAGAAGGGAAGCTCTAAGTGTAATGATCTTATTATAAAGAGACTGAATAGGCTCCTCCTTTTCAACAGCCTTCATGAGCATCACTCCAAAATACAAATCTCTGACCGTGTTCCAGACAAAAAGAGAAGTTGGAATGCCTTTGAGTCTGGTGTGTACGGGCGTAGTCTTTGCTGATGCTGTTCATCTGACAGAGCATGCCACGTGCGCCATTGCTTGGTCTTGTGTGAGATGCAAAGGAACGCAGTAATCAGAGAACAAAGCCACAGACTAGCTAAGATGACATAAGATTCTTCTTTCTTCTCTTTTTGTCTTCTCTCATTTTCATGATTTTCTATTCTTTTTCCTCTTTGTACCACAATTGTGTCAGAAGAATGCTGATGAGAAAAATAGTTGCTGCAAGCACATATCCTCCAGGCAGTCTTTTTCTGGCCAGGTGGGAGAGAGAATCATTAATTTCTTGAGGTTCTTGTTACCTGACCTGCACTATTTTGTGAGTACTAGTCAGACTGAATGACTGTATTTCCTCCTGGGCATCCTGGTATTGCTGGAGATATCCATACTGGCAAGATACTTCAGCTCATCTCTAATTAAAATACTTGTTGTGAAGTATTCTTAAACACGGCTGCTTAATGAAGTTAGAAAAAGCATTTGGATGCAGAGTGTGAAGGCTTCAAATGTTGGAGTTCCTCTCTAGGGAGATGCGTGCAATCAGAAAGCATTCTGAATGCGAGCAATCCATCCCATTTTGTTCCCATTTGTTTTCTCTAATTTCCAGCCTTTTCTAATGCTGGTTAGCTGAAATAAGTCCTCTTCCCCTCCTCTCCACAGTTCTCTCTCCCTTTATGGAATAGCCCATGACACGTGCCTGTAAAGTGGCTTCCTGGGAATTTGCAAGTCTTTGAATGTGTTATCTGATTAAAGGGATGTATGTGTCTTTAATTCTCATCTGCAGTTCCACCTTTGACCCCATCTGTTAAAGTGGAAAGGAGTTGAGAGTCAGCAAAGTCCCAGATTCAACCCAGATAACCTGCAGCGTGCACATTTGAATGCTTTAACTCTTTGGTTGCCCCTGAAAACTACGTACTTAATTAAGTGACAGGTTTGATTGGAAAATGTGGCAGGTCTGATATGAGGCAGGGTGAATTGTTTATTTTGTTGATATGCTTAAGTTAGGGTAATTTAGTTCTGGTTTCACTTTTTTTATTAAAGAATGAATGAACATATAGTTGTATAACACAAACAGGTATAATATCCTGTGTATGTGTGATATTTATTGATTTTTTTTTTTTTAATAGACCAGTTTCTTGCTTACAGAACAGGAGGGAAAGTTCAAACCCCCACATCTATTGCACATACTTCCTTTTTCAATAGGAAGCTGAATTACATGGTTGGAAATGATGTTGCAATTTTGGATGGGATTTTTAGATACCCTTGAATAACTCAGAAGAACTCATTCCATTGAAAGATTAAAAAAGTATATGACACGAGTGTCATTTTCATTATAGTTTGCTAATATTATGCATTTTCTGCAGAACAATGTGATTGTGACATTTCCTGTGCTTTGCAGATGCATAATAGAAGTGACTAGAATACCCCAATACATTTGGACCTGTGGATGTTTTCATCTCTCCTCCGGTCATTTTCTTTCCTAGCTTTCAAACTCTCTTAAAACACTGAAAGGATTTTCAGTATCCCAGATCTGTCCCTGTTCTCTGAAAGCTAGAGCCAAATTCTTCCCCCACTTACATCTGTTCAACTCTGGTGGTTTCACTTATGCTGCATGGCTGTAACAATGCGGAATTTGTCCTAATCTGCCCTTTCTTTTTTGATGGAGAATATGCACATGCAAAGCGAACATAAACACAGTAAGTCGAACTGCAAATAGAAAAAAAATATATATTTTGTGTGTGTGTGTATGCACAAATAGAGAGAGATAAATAGCACACAGATAGGTTTGATAGTATATCTACTGTACATAATATTGTAAATGGTATCTTGCTGTGCTGAAATCTAGGCAATATGAGTTCAGTACTAAAGTGTTCAGGTTGCACCTGAGCTAGCTGGAGCCTGCCAGCCCCTGCAAGCCCACTGAGAGCATCTGTCTCGCCACCACCTTGCTCACGCTGTGTCCTCTGCAGGCTCTCCGATTTTTCCGACTATGAGCATAAATCATCCACCTGTCAGGAGCTCTAGCTGCCTGGATTATGCAATGCCTGCCTTCATTTGGAGATGGTGTGAGCAGAAGATTGCGGCAAATGGTTTGCATTCATTTTAATGCCGTTCCAGCATCTCTTCGGCTTTAATGAGGGTTCAGGGTGGTGACGACTCCCTGAGACAATGAAAGTCCTAGAGACCCAAGCTTGCTTTGTACGTTTGTATGGCCTAGTTCAGATTTTTTTTTTGTATGTATGTGTTTTTCCTCGCCGCCCCCCCCCCCAAATAAATGAATGGCTTGAAAATTGAGGCAGAGAACTGGTACTGCACAAAGCCAGCTGTCCACAGCTCTGTTTTTTGGCCTTGTAATACTTCCCTCCAGCTGAGCAATGAAGAATTTAAAAATCAGTCATGTTTAATGTTGATTGTCCATTTGTGCTGTCTAAAGCTGCATAATGCTTAGATGCCTTCACTTAACTGTTTAAAAATCCTACCTTTGCAATTTGTTCAGTTATAGGTATATTGGATTACACTATCAAGTGTGGAATACCATGTCGTAGAACCCAAATTTAAAATGCAGTTCCTCTGTATAAAGTTCTCCTCTTACAAACAAAAAAAATTGACTGTCACTAAAATTGTCTTGTTTCAGCTTGTTAGACCTGAATTAATCAAATTCCTTATTCACTCATAATTTTAATCATGAATTACAGGCCGAAAAAATATGGGTATTATATTTGTTCGTATGTGTAAATAGAAGGAAAAAAATGGAGATTCTAAGACAAAAGCAGTGCAGGTCCTTTGAAAGGCAAATGTTGAAGGTGATGAAGGTAAGTTGCACCTTCACACCTGTAGTGTCTGTCTGCCCCTAACGTCAAACAAATTCCACCAGATTCTTGCAGGTACAGCCTGTAGACTCGTATGACAGTCAACTTCATGCTTTTACTTGCCTGAAAACCACTAACGTACTGCTAATGGTGAAATACTTGCTTTTAATACTAGTCAGTAGTTAGCAGAGGAAATCCACGTTTGGTATCTTAATGCTACAGTTTCAGTATTTTTCACAAATATTTAAGGAAACAGACTTGTTTAATAACTTGTGAAAAATTGGGCTTGTGCAGCATGATTTTTCTGTAGTGAATGCATCATGAGCTTGTCAACAATTTTTCAGAGAATATTTATTTGAAGTTTTAGAGCACTCCTGTGATGTGGGCAGTAATATCCCCATTTTACAGTATTTAACCTAAGACAGAGAGAACAAGAGTTGCTTAGTAAAAATCACACGTGGTGTTAAGAGGCACAGCTAGAAGTGGAACTTCTGCTCTGAGGTTAATGTGTTATTCAGCCTGGGACTTCAAAGTCCAGCTGTTGCCACCCCTTTCTCACCCAATGAGTGAAAGAGAGAAAGCTTTATTGCTTGTTGGTTTGGGGTTTTATATTTCTCTTTATAACACCTCCCTTTATATGTGGATTCCTCAATCAGCTACTGATGAAAAGAATCCTAAAAGGTGAAGTCAAATTAAGGCCGGCTTTTGTCAACAGGAAAAATACTGCACTCTGTTTCAACGCACCTGTATATTTCTTGTTGAAATTAATGGAAGATGCTTACACACATGCAAAGGAATCCGTGTTGCCAAAATAGTTTCAGTTTTTCGGTGAAAGTTTCCCCAGCTGACCAGTACCACAGGTAGCAGCTGAACGTGGAATACAGAGTGCTGCAGCCTGTACGACAGCCTCGAGTTGTAGGAATACTTGAGAGCTCTGCCTGTGTCTGTGTTCTCCCGCCTTGGTCTGAAAGCCAGAGAATTTCATGCAACCTGGTCGTACTTAACTAGGACCACACAGAGGAAGGGAGATTTTTTAATAGGCTGTTTGGGAAAGAGTGAAGACCCTAACGAATGAAGTGTGTAGACTCTGAGATCTTTACTGTGAGCCTTATTTGCTTCTGGTAACAAGCTAACCTCCCATGCCATTCCCTCCCCCCTCCAGTTTTAATTTGATGGAAAGCCAGCAGTACTGCAGTTTTATGCAAAGCCTCCAGTGAACTCAAAAAAGATTATTATTTCTCACTTTGTCTTTACAGATAACTTTAAAATTTTATGCATCAGAACGCAGGATTATCTGAAGACACAAATGCAACACAGCACTGACAAAATCAGATGAAAAATCTCACTCTTTTAGCTATGAAGAAATTAGATTTATCATCAGAAAAGCATTCTCTTTTCATTTTCTGAAAGGTGCTTTTTGACAGACCCTTTGCAGTGGACGTCATGCTCACAAAACATGCTGTCACAGGGCTATTTGAATATGGTGACAGGCTCATTATCATGTTGAAGACAACTGACAACACTGCAGACTAGAAATGGACAGGCTTGCCAATCAGCTGTTGAAAGGATTGCAGTTGAAATAGAGGTTTTTTTTGTTCTGAGAACAGTAGTACAAATTGACTACATTAATTCTTTTTATTATAGTTGCATACACTGTAGTTAAGGGTCCGTCACTGTTTCCATTATAAATCCCTGTTTTCAAGGGTTTATTAGTAGACCATAAAAAATGGTTCCTGTTGAAATTTTGCATTAAAAATATATATTACCCTAACAGAACAAAATTTCTGTGGTAACTGTGTGGAGGAGGGAGG
This sequence comes from Balearica regulorum gibbericeps, assembly GCF_011004875.1. Lineage (NCBI taxonomy): Eukaryota > Metazoa > Chordata > Aves > Gruiformes > Gruidae > Balearica > Balearica regulorum. Next base: position 103,497,861 of record NC_046186.1, on the reverse strand, counting down.
GCAGAGAAGAGGGATTGGCTGGTTTTTAGCTGAAAATTGCATAAAGCTGAATGCATTATTATTTTTATAGCATCTTAGATGTCCAAGAGTTTTATAGACAGGTTTGTGCCTCAGGAGTTTACAATTTCAGGATGCGGTACTGCCAACACTTATTATGGGATGGGATTTTCCTGGTAGTTTCATTGGAATTAGTAAAGCACCAAATGTTATCCGCACTAGTAGGTATTTGCAGATTCAGGTTAAATAGTCAAATAATCTTCAACAGTTTTTTTTTTTCTTTTCCTGTAACTTAAAAAATGGCTAGGTTTTTTTTTTTTTTAATATTAATCTCGATTGTTAAATGATAACCTGAGATTAAGCAAATTTTGCATACATAAGCAGGGAATCAGCAGGAAATCAACAGGGAATTTTGCATATATAACAATAACCAATTTGAAATTATGCTAGATTCCACCAAAATATTCTAGTTACATGAAGTGGGGAGTTAGGTGGAGTTTAACTGCTTTCATCCAAAGTGGCAGTCCCAGGAAATCTTACTCATCTTCTAACAGTGAAATTTCCTGATATACTCAAGTGTCACTGGAGTTTCTATAGCGCCCTGAAAATTTCTGTAGCCATCTACAGTGGCATATGTCTGTGCAAACACAGGAATCTCTGTTTCAACAGGTCTGAACAGCTTACTAGTTATCTTCTGATTAACTCTAGAACCAAAGATGTTCCTCTGCGTCCCCTGAGAGCTTGATCTGGAAGGTGTTCTCAGAGCACACCTTCACACCTCAACAGATAATACAAAATATATCGTTTTGCTGATTTTGGCTGGCATAGAGTTAATGTTCTTCATAGTAGCTAGTATGGGGCTGTGTTTTGGATTTGTGCTGAAAACACTGTTGATAACACAGGGATGTTTTCGTTACTGCTGAGCAGTGCTTACACAGAGTCAAGGCCTTTTCTACTTCTCAGACCACCCCACCAGCAAGTTTGCTGGAGAAGAGCATGGTGACGTGCCTTCCTGTAGGGACAGGAATGACGCTATGAATTCTGAATGGAGCAAGGCATTTCCAGGAAGCCAGGAGGGACAGATCTGAAAGTTCCGTATAAACTAGATGTAGGTGGCAGCAGTGTGTGTACGTTGGCTCTTTTATATTCTGCCCTGAGATGCCTAACTTCCTCCCTGCTCTATACAAGGAGCTTGGTTCTCTCAGTTCAGGTTCTAGCTCTGTTAGACGGGTCAGATGGAAGAAGCTAGTCATGATGGCATAGAATCATAGAGTGGTTTGGATTGGAAGCAACCTTAAAGATCATCTAGTTCCAACCCCCCTGCCATGGGCAGGGACACCCTCCACTAGACCAGGTTGCCCAAAGCCCAATCCAACCTGGCCTTGAACACTTCCAGGGAGGGGGCATCCACAGCTTCTCTGGGCAACCTGTTCCAGTGCCTCACCACCCTCACAGTGAAGAATTTCTTCCTAATAACTAATCTAAATCTACCCTCCTTCAGCTTAAAGCCATTACCCCTTGTCCTATCACTACCTGCCCTTGTAAACAGCCCCTCTCCAGCTTTCTTGAAGGCCTTGTTTCTTGGTACGTAGGATGTATATATTGTTTTGTTGGATTTTGTTATTAAGTATAAAGTGAGATACTGAAATAGAGAAAGACCACGTACAGACTCCTCAGGTTTATCAATAAATAAGTCTGAATCTTTGATATATTCACTAAATATTTGTTGCGAGGCTGATCTGGAAAGAAGACACAGCTTTGCCTAGTGTATTTTGCTGAGAGCTTTGCAAGGAAAAATAATTTTACTTGTAGTTCTGTGGCTTCAAACATTTGCAGGCTTAATTGATGCTCATTTGATTACTTGATTTCAAAGCACAATCAATTACCTTAATGCATATCACTGTTCTCACAACTACGGTGATTGCAAAATTGTGAATGTAAAAATGGAAGTCACTTCTGAAAATTAAGTCTGCACTCCTATTTGCAAAGTCAGAACTGTGACTCTCATGAATTACAGCACTACAGAGCAGAGGACTATATTGTCATATTGCCAGTGCTATTCTAATATATCAGGTCAATTGTACGCATACTTAAAATCTTTAAAACATTTACTGCTTCTCTGGTGAAGTCAGTCGTTTCTAGGATGAAACTTAGTGAAGATACATCAACTAATGCAGGATGTTGAACCTAAAAAGTAGTGTTCCATTGCAAATTATTAAGGAAGAATTTTTGTCTGTCTCTTCATGAAATCATGGCTCCACTGAAGTCAATGACAAAGCTGCTGTTGGTCTTGGGGCAGCCAGGTTTTCATAGAGAGAGTAGTTCTAGTGGTAAATCAGAGGATTGGAATCAAGACCAATTTCTATTCCAGAACAAGTCACTTCTACTTTGTGTGCCTCCAGCAAAAATATAATAGATAAAATAACACGGAGCTATCTCACAGGCATGTTGTGAGGCTTATTGAATTAATATTTATGGAACACTTCAAGATTCTTTGATAGAAAGTGCTGTATAGCTGCATACTATTACAATAAAATCCTGAAAAGCAAATCAATCTGGAGCTAGTCTTATCTCATCCAGTTATAACGAACTACTGGAGCTATCATGTTAAAGAAAAAAATCAAAACTAGAAACAAATGGTAAGTATTTACAAATGCCACAATTCTTTGGAAAACTCTGGGCTTAATATTTCAACTGACTTTTAGTTTTTATAGTGATAGATAACTTTGCAAGCTAGATTCATAGTTGAAACCAAGCATAACGTAGTAACTTTATGTGGTTTGGGAGAGTAAATTAATATTTTCTGCTTATGCTGTAAATTGCTTCACAGAACACACATCCTACATCTAGCCTACTAGGCAAGTAAATAGCATTGTCTTTGAATCAGTGGCTCCGACGATTCTTTGTATGAATAGGTATTATTGATTCCTTGATGCAGGGATTTTTGTTGGCTAACTTTTTTCATATTTGCTTTTGAAAGAAAACAAATATTCTTACAATCAAAAGCCGCATTGATTTGAAATGAGCTACACATGAGGGAGGACTAATTACTTAATTTTTCCTCTTATCAATCAAACTCTCATTACATTAAACATCCCTCTGAAAAGTTAGCAGAAGTCCTAAGCAGCAGTCTTTAAAGAGAGTTTTATAAACGATGCTGCACAGGGAAAAAAACCCCACCCAAAAATGTGTATGTACTGAAGAGTCATTGGTTGAATAAAGTTATTCATATTGTGCAAAGAAAGCAGCTTATCAAGTGTGTATCTTAATTTTGCCTATCAACGAGTTCAGGAAGAAAACTCTGAAATCTAGGCTATGAAGCCTGGAGGATATCGATGTTTTAGCAAAACAGCACAGGCATGGAATATTCTTTTTCCCCAGGACTGACCTAGTAAATTGTGGAAGCACCAGGAGAAATTTTGCCACCTGTCCCTTATAATCAAGGCCTGTCCCTTACTTAGTCTCATTTCAGTGGTGTAATTAAATGACACCATTTTCCCATTTATGTTGCATGAACATGCTGCCAGAATCCTATAGTCTTATCCAGGTACCCAGGAATGTGACTTAATTTGTTTCATCTAAAGCCAAAAAAATAATCATTTGAACATGGTCCCTTGCCCTAATAGCTAACCCAGCATGGTATATTAGAATACTATTGTTGCAGCATTCATTGCAAAAATCAATAATCCACTAGATGGAGCAGAATAGAAGTGTAAAAACTGAGTTAAGTCTGGTATTTTAAGAAACAGAATTGAGTTTCAGAGTGGTGGGACTCAGACAAAACGACATAAAAATGCAACAGTAGTATTTTTGCAGCGCGTAGTTCTAGAAAATCAACTAGCTTCACAGTCATTCACAGATTAACATTACAGTCCTCCTTTGGCGGTCTCTGTTTTTGTGTAAGGGACAAAGTGAGGATTCATCTCTGCTCTTGAAAAGATGATGATGATGAGAAAGTTTTGGGGAGCAAAACTTCCTTTTTCTTGGGAAGAGAATTCATTTTTTTTTAATTCCCCACAACAAAGCCAACTTTTCTGTGGAGAAACAAGATTACATAATAAGACAATTAGAGAAAGGAGTCATACGATTGGGAATCAGGTAAATGAAAGAAGGGAAAAGAAGTCCTTCAAACATCCTGACATTCATGTCATTTGTTTTGAATCTCTTGAACCTCTAAAATAGGACTTGAAAGCCTGTTACATATTGGAAAATAGTAAAATGAGTATTTCTGATTATGCTGTCACTTCCAGCCTGGTTATCAATACGAGTCTTTTCATGAAAAAAGACAAACAAGTTTCTAGAGCCATGGAAAATTCAACATGGCATGCAGATAATGTTCTATAACAATATGTAAAAGTTCAGTCAGGTTTTTTATTTTTTCTTGTATGGTTTGGTTTTGGTGGATATTGCAAAATGTGGATAGCAGTGCTTTGGGCTTTGGTTTTTTTGTTGTTTGTTTCTGCAAGATTCGGAAGTCATGATCCCTACAGACCACAAAGTGTTGACATAACTTGCTATATTTTTTTAATTACTGACATTCTTGTATCCCTATCTATCCATCTATAGCAAAGTCAAATTGCTAATTTTACTGAAAGCTCCAGGTTGCATGCTGAAAAGAAAGAGATAGAACTTTGATAGACTTTGATGTTTCTCTGAATGTTTAGCAGGAAGAGGGAGAAGTAGTAAAGTGAAAAGAAGGATAGGTCTAATTGATTGTCTTCTGAGTAAACAAGTCTACAAGGATAATGTTTTTAAAGCTGCGCACTATGTGAGAAGTTCAAGCGCTGCATGGGTATTTGCATATGATTAAGATTTTCTTTCAAGTGTTTGGTCAGCTGACAGTCCCTTAAGTTTTAAGCTATTTGAAACTGGTTTTGCTAGCAGCAAACATCTATGTATAGTGGTTATTTTCCAGAAGTTGTTACTCATTATTTCATGGTTAAACTGAATTATCACAAACATGGAGATTTTGGGTGTAAAATCACAACTTTTTCCATATAAATAACCCTTACATTAATATCCCGTTAAAAGATGTGCAGGTGACATGACGTTGATGACAATCCTATCAGCAAGTAGATTGATGAAGATGGCAGAAAAGGCTCCAGTAGCACAGTTTCAGCCATTTTCTGTTGCCGATGTAGCTTAGGCGTGACCTAAATCTTGCTTATTCTGTCCTATGTCTCCTATGAAAAGGGGTGGCCAGTTGTGCCAATAGGAAGTGGTTGGTTGATGGAAACATGTATGGGAAAGATTGCACGTAGTGCTGGAGACATATATTTTGCAAACATAAGGAAAGTATTTCAGTATTTCAGGGAAACAGTTATCAAATTTGGTTTGCTGACATCTGTAAATGTGCTTCTTGGTTGTCTGAGCAAGGCTTTGAACCCAGGTCTCCAGAGATGAAAGCCTCAGGCATTAACCAATTGCAGTATCTCACTCTCAGCTTTGTATTTAATAAAATGCTTTAGATAGATGCAGGTGATCCTTATTTGCTTAATATTGATTGGTTTGCCTTCTTTGAACAAAGAATTGTAGGAACTTTGATAAATTTAATTTAAAATATGTCCAGTTCCATAGTATCTTCTGCACATTTCTGCATTCTTCAAATTACAACAGATAGGCTTCCCACAGAATAAATGTGGACATATGTTTGGTGGAGCTTTTTGCTTTGTTTTGATTTTTTAATGGGAACTTAATTAAATGCTTCCCATTCTCAGTTCTCTAACTGCCCCCCAACACTTTGGTGTATAATGGAAGTGCAATCTGAAGTTTTTTCTTTCTGTGCAAAGGATTCTTACATGAAATTCTAATTTTGATGATGTAAAGTATTCCTGTTACTTCCCATCCTAAACTATTGCACAACATCACTATGAGCTGTCTGCTGGATTTCTCCCCATACTTACTCTCTTTTTTCAAGATATGATTGATTTGTGAAATACTTTAGGATTTGCTGTTGCTACAAAAGTAGCAGGTGTAAACATTTGTGTCGTGCACATACTTTGGGAAAAGAATAGCTTGAACTTCTTGCATTACAAGATATCTTTTCTCCCCTCCTCTTCTTCTTTTCCTTCTCCCTTTCCTCTTACAACACAATTATTAGTTTTGTCCATCAACAGGTGATTTTTTTTATTTTTTATTTCTGCAAAGTGTTCCCATACACATTTAAATCAGTACAATGTGTATAGAATGAATATCAGTTTTCCTTGAAATGTCAATTTTAGAATGGCTGATAATCATCAATTTTACTAAAATTATAAAGCTGTTCTGCTTCACTTTCAACTGATGCATCATGAGCCCATGGATTACAGTCCACAAAGGTCTTTGTGTGATACAGTCTTATGTTAGTCTTTCTTTCTTGTCCCCTATCTTGACTTAGACACCAAGAACCTTCAGAGGTCACGTTGGGCCAGGATCTCCAAATGAGCCACGAGCTGTGCTTTTAAAAATAAGTGTCATCTTGGTGCACACTGGTTGTCACATGGTCTATAAGTAATCTATCTCTATTCAACTAGTGTTTTCCCTTATTCTTTATGTTAGAAAAATTAGTATGTGAGCGTGAACTCTTTATAAATATTTCTCCTTCCCTTCTCTCTTTTCCCAAGGGTGTCTGTACTAGGACACTGTTTATTCAGAACCCAATAATCCCCGTGAACTGGTCTCATGTTACTGAAATGCATAAGGTGTCCATGCTCAGTATGTCTGAAGGAAAGTAATTTTAATCTCAGTTTTATCCTTTCTCTTCTTTTTGTTCGACAGTTTCGATGCACACAGAGGGCTAGGATCCCTGAGCGGAAAGTTCTGCTGGGTGTCACTGGGGCCAGGTTGAAGATAATTATGAAGATCACTGGCCGTAGCAGGCTTGGGTTTCCAGTAAACCACTGGTTTTATGAAGGGGGTAGAGTGTGGAAAGGGCATAAAATCCTCTCATCTCTCTTTTTTTCCTTTGTCTTGGGCAGGAAAGAAAAGATTTTTTTCTGTATTGAGGGAAGATTAGAGAAATGAGAGAATTCTTTGTCTAAAGAACAACAGGGCAATAACCAGTTAGTCACTTTTATGTTATTAGTTTGAAGTGTTTATTGCTGAACCGGGGAGTTTTACCCATTGTCTACTGTGTGATAAAGTAGGTTGCAGATGGCTTTGTCACACCCAGGCTTGGGAAAGAGCAAATGAATTTCAGGAAGATTAATTTGTGTCTTGTCCTCAGTTTGCAGAACAAAGTTGCGAATTCAGTCACAACTGATGATACAAGGCGGATTCAGCTCTTTGCAAGTGTACGTGTTTGCTACAGTATGTAAAGGAAGACATGGAACCATAAGCACATAATTCTACAATACTGGGGAATACGTTTTAATCTAGTGGCAAGGTATACGCTGGAGTACAGAAAAGGCTCAGTCTGGTGTCCTTGTTTACAAGTGCTCACAAAATGACTTTTGTTGAAGTTAGCAAGATAGGAGGGTGAAGGGGGTTCCTTCGCCTTTTTGCAGAGAGCATCAGGAATGAACAAAGTAGTGACAGCAAAAAAAAATGCTGCATGTTGAAGCAATTTTGATTTGTAGGAATGTAGGCTGTGAGCTTGTTTAGGATGTTTCCCTACATTTAATTAAAGAAATATTTCTTAAACATTTCTGTTCAGTTTTTGGGAGAGGTTTATTTTTTTTTAAGTAGTTTAAAATGTTGTGAAAGAACAGTCTTAACCAATAGTTAAAAAACTCAACAAAACCAAATAGGAACAATGTTAAAAAGAGGAAAAGAAAAAAGTTGCAAAGATGAGACTGAATGTTTTGATGGGATAGTCCTAACAAAACAGAAACTGCCTAATTTGGAAAGATGTTCCGTAAAAGTATGCCATCACACACCGAATTCCATAATACTGTGTTGTGGTTTTATGTGTGTAGTTGTGTGTGGTTTACTAGCTCTGCAGTGCTTGAAAGTCCTGCTCGGGATTAACTTGTTAGAAGAGAGAAGTTAGTTTTAAATTGCAAAACTAATAGACCCCATAGAAGAAGTAGGTCTTAAATCAAAGCAGACTTTCTCTCAAAGGGACAGTCTGTGGTAAAAGAGAAGTGTTCAAAAGAAACATTTCCAGGTAAATATTTATTTGCATATTAATAGTTATGTGCAAGCAATGAAAGGAATTAAAAATCAAAGATATGTGGCAAATAAGCTACCCTGTGCAACATGGTTTAAGGTCCTGTGCTTCGAAAACTGTTTTGCAGAAGTAAATCTCCATGTGTCTTAAGATGTTAAATTTTTCATAAGCACGAGTACTTCATCTATTCTATTGTCAATGTATGCTGATAAATAAAACCCCAAGGCTTGATTTCAATGATGTTTAATTTTAGTTCCACATTAAATGCAAGCTCAGTTTTACTATACTACCCATATTATATGACGGGTTAAATAGCAAGTGAACAGTAGTAGGTTTTTGGTTTTGGTTTTGTGGTTTTTTTTAAATTAGTATTCTAATACTCTGACTTGACTGTCAAATTTTAATGGCTATTGTCCCTTCTACCACAATAACTATGCTTGAATTATTTTCTGGTGCAATACAACATGTACATTAATTTTTGCATCATGTTTTAACAATGTGAATTTTAGTATTTAAATCACAGTACTAAATTATCAATGCCATTAACCAGCAGTATTGATTCACTATGCAAATTTAGTTATAAATTAGGCCTGATCCATAATCTATTGAACACTTGCTAAAATCTTGAGACTTCTGTGGCTAGACCTGGTAAATGAGAGAGATGTTTTCTCACATGTTTCTTTTGATTAATTTTAACTGCAATAGAATTTTGTTTAAGTACGTTTAGTGGCATTTTCACACAGAGCTGTGATATTTTGGGATTTTTGTTTTGTTTGTTTTCATTGAGTTTAGCATCAGAAAGCATAGGCTACCCCACCAACATGAGAACTAGAAATGAAATAGATGTGTCTTTATTCTTTCCACATCTAGAAGGAACAAGCAGTAAGGTAGCAGTATACTTGCTAAAATAAGTGACAAATACAGATGTTTCAGTAGGAGTAGAAAATGTTAGTTACACAAATGACAGAAATAGCATTGTTTGCATTGAAAATACTTAAAAAGCAAACCCTTGTATTCTCATTGGACATTATCTCCTTAAATTCAATTTCCCCCTTTCACTCATCCTCATCACTTTTGATAATAGGGCTTCACTGTGCCCAGTGGAAGTTAAGAAACTGTTCTATCCTCTCCTGAAATATTTCTGCAGTGATGTGCAAGGTACTAATTATGCCACTGCTTATGACAGTCATTCTTACACTGGGCTGTATAGGCATCATTCAGTTGGGACCCAGATGGTTTGCCCAAGCAATGCGTTTGTAGGCTGTTGCTAAAAACAATTTCACTCCAAGACCATTGGACTTTTTACAGTCTAATTTTGGCCATATATGAGGGTTACTTAAATACAGAGATAACATTAATCTTTCAGTAGCAACAAGTGCTGGCTGTGGTTAAGACCAGGAGCTTAGCATTCCTGCAATCAAAATGTTGTTGCTGGACATGAGTAATACAGTATGTGATCATTTCTGAACATTAAATCTAACTGGATTGGGTTCAGCTCTGCTACACGATACCATGTTGCCTCACGTGGCACTGTTCTACCCCGTTGGTCCTTGAAGATACGGGACAGTAGTTAGCAAGTACCTCATTTAATTGGCAGGAGTTCATATAATACCGATCTGTGCCCTCATGATGCTTGCGTAAATAAGTGTTTCTATTTCTGTAGACAGTAGGCATTTGGATTTTTTTTTTTTTTTTAACAATATAACTGCCTGGGCTTAGTGTTACAAATCATGAAACATTTTGTTTATGCATTATAAATAGTGATACCTATTTATAAATCAAAGGCACTGTGTTCTCGTTGTATTCCTAGGAGGCCTTTGGTTGTGTTAGCATTACCCACACACATGCTTCCATTTTGTTGCCTGGGAAGCTAAATAGAAATATATGACTCTTAGCTGGCCTCATTAATGAAACAATAGATATGGGTTGGGTGCAGAATCTGAAGGAGTCACTGAAAAACATAATAAGCAGTGAGGGGAAAAAAACCCCAACCCCAACGAACTGAACATATTTTAATTATTAAAAAGTGTTATTCGTGGGAAGTAGCACAGAGGTTTATTTAGGGAGGTGAAAGGAAAACCCTGAGGTGGCAGAGGATTCCTAAAGGGTGGAGAACAGTTTATCTCTATCCCACATAGTCATGTGGGGACAATTTATTCTCATCTTGGAGGAACAGGAAATATTTTAAAGTTAATAATGTTTCTGCCACCTTTCTCTCCCCTCCTATCATGCTTACAGTCAAAGGTGAAAGCCTGCCCTACATCCCCTGTGACTGGTACAGAATCTACATCAGAAGCAGAGAGATGAGGGAAGGAAGAAGAGTGGAATGAGATCAGCTCTGTGGTTTGTGACAGCCTATAAAACTAGAAAAGCCTTTACAGAAACCGGAGCCAGATAGAACTCATAAAAAGCCAGTAATCTCCTCTAAACATGGGCCAGTTGGCAATCCCGTGCTGTGGTTGTTTGTCATTACAATAGGATATCTTGCTGCAAATCAACAGATGACTTCTAATACAGTGGTATATACAAACAGTAGAGAAACATTTGTTGCTGTTTGTTTCAAGCCTTGTGGACTGGATTTATCACTGTGCGACTATCGCTGCCCCAGTGATCTTGGAGATTGAAAGAAACTGCAGATTCTAGTGCAAAGAAGTTGCTGGCATATCTGGTATCAATAACTGGTTTTTTTTTGTGCTTCCCTCTCGCTGTGATAGCCTGGGGTGTCTTCCACTCAAAGTACCTTCAGCTTTTACCCTGTTCATCTGGGTACTGTGGTGTTAATCCTAATACTGGATTTGAAGTAGTTCCCCTCGATAGTTAATAGCAAGAAAAGTGGTGTAATAAGCAGAAACACTGTTCTCGCTTTGTTTCATTATGGCTTTATTTCTGAGCTCACTGTTTTATAGAGTTTTTCCCAAGTATCATATTATTTGCTGGCATGCCATAGTGTGCACTGCCTTACCGAGAGCAGCGTACTATTGCCCAGCACAGCTGTAGGCATAAGCTATTGCAGACGCCTCTGATGCACTCCTGACATAATAGACCTGATGACCCTGGGGCCTTGCAGTGCTCTGTTTAGGGCGAAGTGCCGTTTTGCTGCCTATGTAAACTATATACATGACTGGCTTTCCCCCCCCCCCCCGCCCCCCATGTCAGACGGCTGCAGAGACCCTGCCTTTAATAGGCAAGGTTAGAAGGATAGTGTGTGGCACATGGGCTGAGTCTTCCTTTTTATAAATCGGTAACAATAGGGTGTTGACAGGTCTTGAAGCCTAGACAGGCTACGAGGGTCATCACGATAAGGAAGGATTAGTGTATATAATTTGCCAAATATGGGGCCAGCCACTAGCTGGGTTTTTCTGCACATGGCAGATTATCTACAGTAGCTTCATGGCATGCACCTAGGCTGCCAGCTATATTTATTAGCAAATTTACTGCCGCTTCCAGTTTAGGAACTATATACTAAACAGGGAGCATATGCAAATGTGATGAAAGAAGTATTGGTTTACATTTTGGTTGTAGAATAAAAGTGGAGTGAGCAGTATATGTATAAAGTATAAATACTTTTCAGTGTACCGTATCTGTTTTTCCCCAAAGATTTTCACTTGAGAGATTTTGTATGCATCTTCATTCTTTGTAAATAAAGCTGTTTCTAACTTAATTCCCTGGAGGGTATAGTTATCCAGCCCAAAGATCAATGGTCAACAGAAAATATAAAGAGCCCCTAGATCAGATCTTTGACTGCTTTGTGGTAGATAGCTAAACTGCCCACCTTAAAACGTTAAGAGAACGATAAATGCTGTAAATTCTTGGCTGCGGTGAAGAAGAACTTGTTAACCCCAAAGTTACTGGAAATAGATATGGTCAAAATCTAACAACGTTGTTCTGTTGTAAACCATATTTATTCCATAAAGAAAAACAAGTAATTTAGTCAATCCTTGCAAGTATTCTCCAAATCAGATTTTCACTGACTATGTTAATCTGCAGTTTGGGGCAGAGTTCAGGCTTTTGATCTTCCGAGTGATACTATGCCAATTTATGGCACTTTGTACAAATGCTTAAAAATTAATACACATGCAGTTACTTTTTTCTTGATGTTTACTTGAAGGTTTTATTTATTAGTATGGCAGTTTCTTTAAAGTAAGATGCCACAGTCCCTTTGTGCTTCCTTCCTTGGTACCTTGATAAGCTCACCCATTAAACAGTAGGTCCAGCGTAAATAAAATTTTGCAAGTCATTTGAGGATGCAGCAAAAGACATAATTGACTTTTTAGTCCACTTTTAGAACAAACTCTCTCAAGGCCTTTTTTTCCTTAGAGGAACACTTCCCACTGCACTGGAACTGACAAGACTGTATGCATTACTTTATTTTGATACTGACATTTAAACAATAAAATAAAGCCATTTAAAACAAATAGTGGTGCTTTAAGTGTCTGAGCTGTCAAGATATCAAATTATATAACTTGGAAAAATCAGAATTCATTGTTAATGGTATGCACTTAACACAAAGGGTCGCTGGAGTACTAACCAGATATATATTCAGCTACCATGTTGGAGCTAACAGGCTATATTCCTTTAGATAGAATTGACTATATTCGCTTAAATGGACTTGACTCTAGTACAATCACTGTATTCAAATGTCAAAAAAAAGAGAAAGAGGATGTCACGTAGGGTCACAAATTATGTTGGATTTTGACAGATTGTAGCCTTGCTTTACAAGAGCAGTAACATCTCATTTGTCACCGTTTGATCTGTAAGTGCGGGAATGAGAGCGGAAGGCCCTCCATCTCCACCGCAATTTAATCGCTCTGAGGCCGACAGTGGCAGCTAAAGCCACCTGCCCATGCACTGTACTGCTGATCTGTTTTAATTTAATCGTCCGTCAGCTGGGATGAAAGCATAAATCGTCTTCCTTTGATCTGCAAACGGTGTGGTTTTTTTGTAAAGCATGGTGCAGAATCAGGGAGACAGTTTTCACATTTAGTGCAACATAGACAACATGGGCTTGAAAAGCTTGTAAGTGATATTTCACCGTAGTACTAAAGCAAGAAGTTGCTCTTTTTGTAAATTGATATGAAGTAGCGTAAGTTTTTTTTAAAAAATGGGTTGTAAGGGAGGTTATTGATTCGTAATGTATTAATTATTCAAGATTAAAAAGCCAACCTTTACCCTTCAATAACTTAAACATCTGTAAAACTCTGAGGAACCTTAAATCACCTTGTTTACAAAGGAGGGATAAGAAAAATTATTTGATGGTAACACTGGATCAGTCTATGAACTGTTAGCTGTATACTGGGCATGTTGTTTACTTACATTAATGAATGTAAATGAAATAGGATCTTTTAAAAAAATAAATAAAAAAATCTTCCTTCTCCAGTGGAAAATTTTTGCCCTTTCTTGTGTTTTCTTGGAAGTTTTGTTTAAGGCCAAAAAGTTAATATTATTTGCACATCAAATATTGTTAGAAAGCCAAATCCTGCTTTTGGCTGTCCTAATGAAAATTTTATACCTTTCCATAGAAAAGACCAGGCTGAATACAATTGAAAGTAAAATGGTAACATTTGGACAAAATCTTTCCTATTAGTATGTTTTCATACAAAGTAGCTGGTGAGCAAAAAATTCTGATTTCTACATCACACTTCTCCCTCTCAGCCTCTTCTCCCAGCCCTTCACAGCTTCCTTTTCCAGGCTTGTGCTTTCTTAGGTTTCGCACTTGGCCTCTCCCATGAGGTACGTCATTCATAATTTTGACATTGTCCATTTGTGATGAGAACCGCCTCCTTTAGCTCCTTGTCAGTCCAAGCTGAGTCTTCCAATGCTTCAGTCTGTCAATCTTATGAAGAAACACAGCAGTGGAAGGCTCGCCCCTCAACTGTGAGAATTTTGACTGACCTCATAAACCTTTAAATGCACCATCTTCTCTCTCTTATGACAGCTTTAAGGACTGTACTTCCAGTTCAAATTTTGGATTGCCAGTATGAAAATCAAAAAATATCTGTTTCAAAAATTCATACAAACCTGAAGTGTTGCATATATTCCCTGCAATGTCATTTTTTCTGACTGGGATTGGAGATACGAACTACCCGGTGAGATCTTTGAATATCTTTCCATTAATCCTGAGACTAGACTGTGACTTCCCTATTGGGACAAGAGTTTTTTGTGGTCAGATGTCAAAACTGGGAAGTTCCCTTCCTGATAACAAATGCAGTGTGTTTTCTTGACTTCTCAGAAAGCAGAGAATACAAACCAGCAGAGATTTTGGAACAACCCCCGCTTTTTGGGTGACTAAACAACCTTTATTTACCAAACAATCTTGCAACATTTTATTTGAGAAGGTTTTCCATCTCTGTTATTTGTAGCAGGACTTTTTATCTGGCAAAGGATTCTGTCTTGGTGTAAAAAAATGTTTATGCTTTGTCTTGTAAAATTCCATTCAACCTATACTGGAATACAAATAGTGAAAAATTGCCATTGTCCTTCTTTTGCTTTCATTCCTCATGAAAATTTTGTCAGGCTGACAATATAATAAATAATTATAGAGTTGCTGTGGCCCTGGAGCGGGGAGGGAGAGAGAACCAGGCTGCTGTCTCCCAGTCCAGATTCAGCTTACGAACCAACCGGGCCCGCACCGCTTTGAGAGCACTGGTTTGTTCTAAAACCCATAAACACATTTTCTTGAGGAAGGGAGGAGAGAGAGAACAGTTAAAAACTTATCTGCACACTCGACTTCTGGAAGTGGCCTGGTGATCCCTGGGGCACGAGCTCACACAGCATGAGACCGAGGGAAGACAAATGGGCCAGGCTATTTGTAGTCCTATAGCCGACTCTTGTCTCTGAGTTTTCTGCTACAAGCTGGGGTGGTAGGGATCCTCTGGTAGCAATCAGCGGTGCTGTTCTGAAATTTAAGTGTTAAAAACTTGCTAACAAAGCAAGTGAGAGAGAAAGGCTTCTGCACTCACAAATATTACAAATTGCTTTATCTTTCTCAGTTTCAAAAATGCATCTGGAATATTGCATAGGTACAGGCTAGTAATAACATACAGCAAAAGGATATTAGTTTGCAAAGTTGAGCGTTATTTGCCTAATTTTCTGTATAAAGTCTGATGCAAGAGAAAGCAGAAATTAAGGTTGGATGAGCTATCATCAGTTCGGACGTTTTCTAACTTCTGACTTTATGCCGTTGCAGGCCAAATCTGGGAATGGCTATGCAATGTTTGTAACTGTAAGGATTCTTAGAATAATGAAGTACGTAGACACATGCACCCTGTGTAGCATAAATGATGGTGACAGTTATCTTTAGTCGTGTGTAGATAATGATAACACAAATAGCAATAAATGACATGCAGCCTTATACTGAACTATCATCTAATCAGTCCCAGGAAGGTTTATTGAAATGTATTTAAATAAAAGCAATCTAGACTAGCAAAAGATGACAAATTAATTTTCATACTAAATTTTTATCTGAGATAAAATTATTTGGCGGGTTTGAATAACTTATTTTGCCTAAATATGAAAGATTTCTACCAAATTTTAGTCTTCATGATGAAGCTTAATGTGAGCAATGGGGCATTGCTCCACTGAATTTATAATTGAACTGATAAATTAGCTCTTCATTTTTGAGTACTGATAAACAAAAGGCACGTTTTCTACTCCCACTGCAGCAACTGACAACGCTGTCACTGAGCTACAGGCTACAGGATGAACCTCTCAGTACTAAACTATAACATCCTGAAAGACATTTCCAACAAGTTACACTTTTTAATTCCAGCTTTATAAAAGATGATGTCAGTCTAGTTTTGTATCCCCTTCATACATCCAGTCCTTTTCTCTCTTACTATTTTGGGTATTTTTTTATTAGCTTTTCTATTGGAATTCTGAACTCCATTACAGTGCAGTCAGATAAGTACAAATATAAACCGCACCATGCTGCTATCAATACAGTCCTCTCTTAAAACGGAGCATACAACACACACAGATAACTCCCTCCTGATAAGGTCCTTGTATCTACTTAGACTAAGTAGTGTAATGAAAGTGAAGGCAAAGACACAAATGGTATACAACATATGATAGGTTTGTGGAAAGTGCAGTAACAACTAATGAGTAGGGAGAAAACCATTCAAGAGCGTTGCTAGTTATTTATAGGCTCTCACTAGTCCATTCATTTGCGTTGCATTTGTGATGTTTGCATTGCTTTTGCCAGAGTGTGTTCTTGCATTCATTCACGCTCTCCATTCTTCTGTGTCAATGTCACTTTCGACAGCAGTCACCAGGAATCCCCTCTGTTGCAAAGAGCAGAAGCAATTATAGAAGGATATGGCAGTGATACCCAGATGGCAATATGGTGATAATGTATAGATGATAGTTAGCACTTCTACCGTTATTTTTCTTTATATGTTTTGGTGTTTTGTTTACAGCTTGAGTTGTATGGCTTGTATCCATTTACATAGTCATCTTCAATGTCGGTGTAGTTCAGTGTCCATCGTGAGTTATGATGGCACCATTATACGCTGAATTCTGTATGTACATGTACCCGTACACTGGTCAAACCACCTGCTGTCTGCTTGTGGCACACTTACGGCTGTAGTTTTTGATCTTTTAGGACTGTATTATATAGTATTGGAGAACCTGTTTTGTTTCCATGAGTTGGAGCAGAGAGCAGATACTCTGTGGACCCCCTTAAACTAGGTGTTTATTTCTGTGGTTGCTTACTGTTATGGAGGAGAGGATTCAATGACTCCAGTAGTTCAGTCCTATGTATAACATATCGGTTGTTTTATAGCTGGAAAATTAGAGAAACTTTTACCTTCTTTACTAATGGTTTTCTTAATGGTTTGTAAAGTGGACACCCACATTTGCACACATCTGTCTCAGTGTAGTGTGAATTACACATTCAGGAGGTCTCCATGATCTAAATGGCAGTATTAAATATTTACAATAACTATATAGACCATGGCAGCCAGAAATTTATTATGGGTACAAAGAATTTTTCAGCCTGTCTGTTCTTAAGACAAAAGCAATAAAGCAAGATATTATTTAAATTAATAAAAGATGCGAACACAGCTTCACTGGGTTTCTAGATTCATATTAAAAGAATAAATATTTTATCAGTGATGCTAATTGGTCAAAGATTTATCCATGTCTTGTACTGCAAATACTTACTGGACCTAATTAGGAAAAGTAACATTTGTAGTACTGCCCACTAGTTGAAAAAATAATTTTCTCTGAAGCCCACTTTACCAGATAATGATTGTTTTATTAGTCTTTGTGTAGTGAGGTGTTACCCAAGAATTCAAGCAGCTAATTTCGGGTAGAAAAATCAGTAAGAATTCATTTTTTAAAAAGCAGATCTTTACAATGGCAAATATTGTATCGGGGAAAGCTGTTACAAAACTACCATTTTACTAATTAATTTCCATGTGGATAATGGATATACACCAAGGAATGGAAACAGATAAAGATCTCAATAGGACAGGCAAAAATTAAGTAAAGCCTAATGGTAATATCTTATGTCCTTTTTTTATAATATCCGATAAAAAAAACCCACCAGAGCCTAGAAATGTATTGTTGTAGTGACACTTTCTAAATTAGAAACCTGGGATTTTCCTTATTTGATCAAGTTGAAAATCTGTCATTCTGATATGTTGTTTCCATCGGAGACCTAATAACTGATTCTTTCAAGAGAAGCATTTAAGTAATTAACTTCGTTATGCAGATAATATTTGGAGAGTGGGTGAATATTTTTTCCAAATGCTCTTTAATTCTCTGGCAAGTTGATAAGGCATGTTCCACTGTTTTACTTACCTAGTCTTAATTCCAGTCCTTTCTTCTGCAAGTGGTCTAAATCTGCCAGGCTACTTGAATACAGGATTTGGCTCAAAAAATACTGAGGTCAGGTAGTCATTTGGAAATAAGCTGCAAGTGCAGTTTCTGTCTCCTTGCGTACGTGTCTGCAAACCTTTTGAGTGTCCTGTTTTTCTTTCTCAGGTGTAAGATTTTTTTTTTTATATAATCTTTAATTGAATTTTTTTTTTAGAACCAAAATAGTAATTATAATGGCTGAAGATGTTTCTGGCTGTGAGAATGTGGGTTTTTTCAATATTTTTTCTTATTCCATATTGGTAAAAATTTTTTAGCTTTAATAAATGCAATACAGCCACACTCTGGTGGGTATATTAATGAAGAATTTGGGTTTGAAATTTTTTTTCTTGAAGAGACCCAAGTAGAGACACAGATCAGTCCAGGAATGTATCTAAAAGTAAGTTACTCCTCTTTGTTATGGGGAAGAAGATTCAGAAGTTATGTAAAGCCTCTGCTTCTTTGAATGGTTTATTCAGTGTATATTTACTTGATACTGATTTCATTAATGAAAATACAGAATAACTGTTAGTTTAAACCATGTCTTTAGTGACCTACACAAACTAGGTACCTGCATGCGTTCACCATACAGTCTGTATTGCTTGCTTACTGTTACTTACCAGGTACATTAAGATTCACATTTAAATTTCAAATGAGCTAAATAAACCATTTCTTTCAGATAAATAGCTGATTTTGTTCCTCTCATGTTATATTAATATTAATATTATGGAGTCTTCTGTACCCTTGCTTTACTTCCTGACTATCTGATAATTGGGTTGGCAGGGTATACCTGGGGTCATCTTGTTTAGCTTATCTGCACAAGAGAAAGAGTGGCAAATAATAAAGGAAAGCAGCAATAAAATAGTGAAAAAAATTGAAAGGAAGATTTAATCTTTGACCAATTTGAAACATATCCTAGAGAATCCATGGAGAAAAAGATAAAGTGTGACTATGAGTAAGTTAACTAAACACATTACAGTGTGTGAGAGCAAATGGAGTTAGTCCATTGTACATGTTTAATTTCCTATTAGTCTCTGGCGTTTACTACTCCGGTCTGAGTTGGGGCATCTGTAAATTCAGTTAAATACAGTGCATTGTCTAAACATATCACAGCTCCAATCAGTCACCCAGGCTGCTGATAAGAAGCCTCTTGTATTATTGAATCTACAATAGGGAGGCTCTGCAGGCACAAAGATAACAGCTAGGTATTTCACTTTAAGTATGAGAAAAAACAGTGACTTGCCTTTGCTGCTACAGCTCTGACATTTATTACTACTCCCTGATTTGTTTTATACTACTGATGTGAATTTGGTTTCAGGTGCTTTATATCTCTTCTTATTCCTAACTTAAGACCTCTATCTGGAAACTGTAAGGAAAAAGAAGTAAACCAAAATCAACTTTCATAGTATTACATAGAGAGCAACAACTTGAGCACTTTCTAGTGCTTTAATATCTTACTGCTTTCAAGGATGAAACAGAGGCTTTTGTTTATTCTTTCACCATTTTGTTCCTTTTGAATTTAAGGAATTTCAGTGATGTCACTTCAGAAATGCAGCTGTAGAGGAAGTGTGAATCTGGCCATAATTGTTTGGAGGGTTAGAATTTTCCAGTGTTTAAAAAATGAGGCATTTTTGTGATCTTTTCATAGAGCCTTTGAGTTTGAAAGAAAATAATCAAGTTCTATCAGCAGGTATAAATGCAGGCGTGGCATAGAATCACAGAATGGTTGGGGTTGGAAGGGACCTTAAAGACCATCTAGTTCCAGCTCCTTTGCCATGGGCAGGGACACCCTCCACTAGACCAGGTTGCCCAAAGCCCCATCCAACCTGGCCTTGAACACTTCCAAGGAGGGGGCCTCCACAACCTCTCTGGGCAACCTGTTCCAGTGGCTCACCGCCCTCACAGTGAAGAATTTCTTCCATACATCTAATCTAAATCTCCCCTCCTTCAGCTTAAAGCCATTACCCCTTGTCCTATCACTACCTGCCCTTGTAAACAGCCCCTCTCCAGCTTTCCTGTAGGCCCCCTTTGGGTACAGGAAGGCTGCTGTAAGATTTCCCTGGAGCCTTGTCTTCTCCAGGCTGAACAAGCCCAACTCTCTCAGCCATACAGAAAAGACGCTGCACATAAATAGGGGATAGGTAGTGACTGTCTTTCAGGGTCCTTTATGTTTCTCAATTTAACAATGTCTTTTTAGTCATAAAATTTTGACAAACTTTAGGTATTTAGGATAAAATTTTCACTGCCCAAATATACTACTCAAGCTGATTTTCTATTTTTTTTTATTTTTTTTTTTAAGTTTTGGCTATTGTCAACAATAAGGCTTAGTAAAAATGTTTTTCAAAAATTTGAATTTAAACCATTTTTAATAAAACGTCATGATTTAATGCAAAGAGCTGGGATTATGGAGGGACTGGTGGTTGTCAAAGCATGTGCCTCTTGCTTTCCCCAGACAAATCAGTTCAACTTTGGCCAACACTGCTGGCCAATTTAATGTGATTTTGAATAAAAATATATTGTTCAGTGAGTATGAATTTATATACTATATTTCCCACAGCATATACAGGATATATCACTATTAATACACTAAGGATATATACACATAATGAGCCTATATATAGTAGAAAATATCTATGTCATATCATGTATTATGCAACATTGATATATTTATAATATATATAGATCTAATTTATTTACTTGTAAGCTATATTAGATTTAAAATTTAGCAGTTCTGATCCTGAAATGTCATGGCAGATAGTTTCCCATTGTTTCTGTCTCCTAGAAATAGGCCTATTTTATACTATAGTTAATATATTTGATGTTCTTAATTCATTGGTGATTTTGTGGGGTTTATTTCTGGTTTGATACATTTCTGAGAGGCTATAGTTAATTGTTCAGTAACTTTGCAAGAGAAAGTTCATAGCTTCTCAAACATTCATCATTTATTTCCTAAGGCTTCTTTTGTTGTACACATATGTTGTATTACAGCTGTATTTCTTGAAGTAGCTTACCTGAGTTTGTTTTGTCTGAGCCCTCAGTTACAACAAAGTTTTATTTCCGCTGGCATCTGAGTGGTACCTGCATAAATTTTAGTTTACTATTTCAAACTACACAAAATTCCTGAAGGAAATACCCCAAAGATCAAAATAACCCCAAGCCCCCCAGCAAGATCACTAGTAACTGCAAAACCAAAACAACTGAAGACGACCCTAAGATTCACCTCTGTCTTTCGAAACAAGGCATTGCACTACATTATGTAGGTGCAGGTTCTGAAGCAAGGTAATGTTCTGTTCTGCTGTGTGAAAAAGAGGTTTGATTAAGCATTCAGCGTCTTGTCTCTTTGACTGCTTGTAGCAGAGTTCCTGGTAATAAATATATCGTGGCTCTCGGATGTAACATTCAGCAAAAATTCAGCAAATTTAAGGCTGTTTTTAACTTTCTGGATAAGCGTAAATCCTTTTTGTGTTCAACTGAACACAATTAAAAGGCTGTCTTGAATTGGTCTGTACGATTCAAGAATGTCAACTGATGGGCTTCTAAAGGAATACCACGTAGTCATCCACTGTAGAGAGGCAGTCGCAGTAGTACATACCCTGGAGGACAGAAAGGATATGAAGGGCTCCTTTGTAGTAGGAAACAAAAATGTAGACAAGCCCTTTCCTGGGCATTTTAAAATTAAAGGTATGTGGTATTGCAGGTTGTTTCCCCATTGCTTTAAAAGAAAATACTTGCAATTATTGCAAGATTTTTTGGTCTGTACCACAGATTATTTGCATAGCTGGTGTTCGTTCGCGTTTGTAAGATCACAGTGCTGGGCTTTATTGTTTCTGATATAGTGAGCATCAAAGGTACGGCTAACATGGCAGGCTAGCACATCTGCTCATAGCGTTAAAGGTACACCTAATGTAAGAGTGAAGCTTTATGCAGCCAAACGTAGACATAAGAAGAAGAAAGCAGCTAAAGGAGATGGCAGGTAGGAAAGCTGCGAAGGGGAAAGAGCTACCAGTTGATGATAAAAACAAAGTCAAAGGTGGCGATTAGGCTGCAAAAAACAATATGTGCATACATACTGGAATATAAAATTGTTCCCAATGGACAAAAATTCAAGCTGTTGCCATGCCTTTAGAAAAACCTATTTATAGAAAAAAATGTAAATCACTTCTATACATGGATATGGCTGCTAGTGCACACCGATAGTGATCAGCAGGGATCTCTATACTAGTGAGATCTGCGGGGACCAAGAAAAGATTGCATTTATTCTCATCAAAGGTTGAAATTACCAGGGAAAACCAAGATGGATATTTGTTTCATAAGAATTAATGAAAGCCAGATTTCTGAATGGCTAGAATTCAGAGGGGTAAAAAGCATCATGAATTGAGACATTGACCTGATGTGAAATATTCCAATCTAGCAAAGCCAAAGTTGATTAGAACACTGTTTTATACAAAACCACATTCATTTCCAACTTCTCAGTGGGGATTAGTAATATTGAAATATGTTTTCCATCACAGTTTTCTTGGTATTTACAAAAGAGAGCTATGAGGACAATTCTAGAGTTTGCAGAAGAAATTCTTCAGTAAAATTAATCAGTGTAACTATTAAATTTGTAATGACTATGCTTGTTTCAGTGTATTTTCAGCTCAACTGTTGTTATTCCTTTAACGTAGGTCTTTGTATTAGGAGGGACTAGTTGCACTCCAGGTTAATTTGGTGTTGCCTTAAGTGGAAACCTAGGTTCAGCAGTGGTTTATATAATGGAAATTAAATATTGCATTTCTTGCCCAGCCCATTTGGAGTCTGTCCACATCACACCACACCAGCATCCAGACTGGCATAACTTGAAATACTGGCATCCTCTGTGCCAGGATTTGATTATCTAGCGTGTTACAGGTTGGTTACAAATGTATGTCAGGATTGTTTGGAAAGCTTGTGAAATGTCTGTCTGGACTGGGCTCCAGTTTCTCTCATCAGGTAACTCCTAAATTTTCAGAAACATTGATGTATTTGGCCTTGCTACTGGAGTTGTCCCTGGCTCAAAGCAATGGAATGGGACAGTCTGTTTCCTGAGGGTCAAAGAGACATCTATGTCACATAGATACACACTGAGGCTTGATCCACAAAAAAACCCATGCTGCTCTACCTATACGGTTACTCCATATGGTTACAGAGATCTCTGTGAAACAGCCTTGATGCAAGCGTTGAACCTTCAGTAAAATCAAACTGCTAAGCAGAAACTTCTCTAGCGTCTTCCTTGCCGTGGCAAAGTGGAGTAGTATCAGTCTCTGTGCTTCGGCCCAATTCCAAGATAATTGTTACGTGTTACGATTTTTCATTGAACGTTTCATATGTCATCAGTAAATTTGTAATTAAAATGCAATGTTACTAATTTATCAATATAAAGGGTGACTACTTTTTACTTGTTGATAAGCACCATAAACTGGAAAATATGTAGAATAATCATGGGTTTTACAAGACATTTTTCTGAGAACAAAGTCAATTGTAGGGGTACAAGAAGGAAGGGGTACAGGAAGGAAAAATAAAACTTTATTTTTCCTTTTGTAAGCAAATTAAGGGTCTAATGGGTTGGACCTCTCTTACAAGACAGTATATGTGATGATCTGAATAACCAGGTTTTATTCATTTAATATAGCTGACCTTTTTTTTTTTTTAAGCCCAAGATCTTTCTCTTCCCTAGTAGACAGCCTGTAACTAGATATTAGCAGTTTTGGGAAGGTTAAATTGCTCTTTCATAGATTAGGATTTGTTAACAGATGTGGTTATTGGTACTATGTGCTTTCCTAATCCCTCTTCAGTATTGGTGTATCTCCAACCCTACCAGTTTAATTAACATTGAAATTTTCATATTATTTTGGTGTGCTGATTACAGGCAAAGACTAAGTGGAAGTCAGTTTGGCATCCCAAGAGACTTCAGTGTTAACAGTGCAGAAAGGATTTTTTTTCCCCTTTTCTCCCCCTTCATGAACTCCAGATAAGCAGTAGGCCCCAGTTAGATTTCATTACTATCACGCACTCTTCATGGTCATCTTTTAATATTTGAAAGGATCATTTGTTAACTGGAAATGGTCAATTTTTTTTCCTTTGGCTTTTGAAATATAATTTTCAATTTTTAATTTGATTCATTTAGATGAAATCATTAATCAGGGTTGAAACTGAGTTAATTTTCTGGAAAATAAATGAGGTTGTTAGAGTGAACGTTATTAAGTGGGTTCTTTGCAAGAAAGGGATAATAGCTGAAAATATGGAAGACTTTGAGAACTATAGCAGTTGAGGGATGAAAAACAGAAAGGGTTTTTTTTTTTCTAGCTAAGTGCAGTAATTTTTTATAGGAAGCTAGGCATTGGAGGGATATTTCAGAACTATCATTATTAAAGTAAGACTTATAGAGTAAATACTCTTATTAAATATACATGTGACTTAAAATGCTATGTAGATAGTGGTTTTTAAAAATGCTCTTATATTTTTACAAACATTATGTTTCTCCTAAAGCTCAGTGTTTGCTATTCCAAGCAATGCCCACTTGAATTTTGAGAGAGAGAAACATTTATTGCTAGTAATTCAGCAGAGGTACAGCCATCCAGGTAGAAAGCTTCAGTAGACAGGGAGTGCAGGCCACTAAACCATTATTTTTTTTTTTTCAGTCTGACCCAAATTCAGCCACTAGCCTTGAGAGGGTTCTGTTTGCTTATTCTCTGGAGTTTACTGCATGATACAAAGTGATTAAGATAGCCAGCAAAAACTCTTATAAACACACACCAAAGAAAAAGGGATTGGACTAGACAGGCAACATCCCAGATTTACCATTCAAGTTTATTGCAGTTAACTAGAAAATTTGTTTTGCATTGTTTCCTAATGTCATCTATTTTCTGCTAATCTTCTATTTAAAAAACAGTGCTTTCCGCTCCGCCCCTCCTCCCCCCAGAAGATAGGGCTGCCTGCTCTGTTCTGATAGGAAAGAATTTTTCCCTTCAAGTGTTCCAGTCTTTGCTCAAGAGTTATCATAATGCTATGTACTTCGTGGCCTTAGGTCAAAATTTTTGAATGGGACACTACAACACTGTTTAGGTTTTCTTTAACGCCTGTGTGCTTATTAAGGACCATTTCAAAGTTCATTACTGTGAATGAATGATAGAATTTGTAGGTGTCTTATAAGATATTTCCTTGTAGGTGTTTTTTAATTGTCCTCTCCAACAAGATATTAAATACTGTCAACTACCTTTAGCTGCAGAGGGAAACAGGAGTGTGTGCCATGCTAAAAAGAAGAATTCTCAAATGGAGAAAGGTGGAAAAGTTTCTGCAATGAAGCAGAAGGTCACATGGAAATGGAAATTACTCTGGACAGTAGTTGTTCACTTTTTGTGATGTACCTTTCACAATAAAAGGAGACAGTCATAATCTAACTTGAGTTAAGCTTGAAATATTTTTCTTTTAAAAATTTAAATCTCAGGGAGCACATGAGTTCAGTTTTTCTTTCCCTTTAAAAAGGTGCAAACAGCAGCAAGCAAATCTGAACCCTGGCAGACATGAAAGTTGAGTTCGTACGTCCTCACTGCTAACAGTGTTAACTAAAGAGATTATAACTATAGGCTTTTAAACAGTATTTGAAAGATGGTTATTTTGAGACAGAGCAGTACAAATGTTGATTTACAATTTCATTTTCAGCTACATCATCATGATGTAATGAATCACAGTGATGTAACAGCCTCAGGTGAATAGAGTATAGCATGTTAATCCAAAATGGCAGCTGCGTGGTATAAATATTCTTGGGCAATGCTAACTGGTTTTGAGCTGCATGAAGCAAGTACCTCTTCTAGGAGTGACAAAAGTACCTCTCTTCTGGAATAAGAGAAGGTCCCGAAGTCCCTCCACGTGATTAAGATCAGTCACTTGTCATCAATTTGTCAATGGCAATTAGTTACTACTAACGGTTTTTGTATCCAGCCCGCATTATAGACCCTACATGCTAATAGGAACAGATTAATGGCTCGGCCAGGGAGGGCAGAGGCCCCAGTTCTTAATAATATAATTTACTATTAAGAATAGTAGGTTTACGGTAGTAGTATGTAGATGGTATGAGTGTATGAAGGGGACCTGCTAAATCTCAGTAACGTAGTCCTGTGCCTTTGAAGTTAATAGGCTTTTAAAACTGCCGTAAGTAGCAGAAGCAAGATGAGACCAATGCTTTGCCATGAACTTGTTTTCAGATCTATCCTGTGTACACCCCTTTGGGTTTAATGGTATTGTTTTCAATATGCAGTGTATTTTGGTATGCAGAAGCTATTTCTCATAGGATATATTTACAGAACTTCATAAAATCACTCAAATTTTAAATTAGATTTTAAATGTTCACATTGAGAAAACATTTGTTGTTGTTTCTGCATGACTTTTAATTTTGCTGCTTGGTTTGGTTATAACAATGGCAGCTTTTCTCCCAACTCTGTGAAACGTTCGCAGAGTCGTGGTCCCTCCCACGGTCGGAGCCACTTAAGACTCTTACGCTCGTGAGTAAGGTTCCTGAGAACGTCTCATGTGTTGGCATACAGTTGTTTCCTAGCCAGGCTGTTTCCAGGACTTTGCTGCATTTGATGCTCATGAATATCAAATAGCTTGTGGTGAGGAAACGCACCAGGGAGCATGGAGATGGGATCGAGGCAAAAAGATGGCAAGGATTGCCTAGCTGGGTGTGGAGAGAAGGACCCGCTTGTGAAGCTGAGCGTGTATGGCAGGCATGGTTACTGAACAGCGCTTTGCTACTGGCTGGAGGCAGTTTCTAACAGCTGGCTTGGCTACTGGCTGTGATTTCAGAAGTTGGTTCTCTGGAACCTAATCAAACCATCTCCCAAATCCCCTTTTCTATTTACGGTGTAGGAAGCCCATCTCTGTCCAGCTTCCTTTTCATGTTTTCTTTGGTGTTTAGTGCTAGCCAGCTTCATATTTTCTTGTAGTGTTTTGTAGTATCTTTGGACACAATCCTTTCTTTCTCCGAGAAGTTTCTTAGAGGGAAGGTTACAATGTACTTTTCTTGTTTAAAAATACGTTAACAGAAGTCTCCTGTAATTTTGGCATGGAGATTCTGCCCTCCGATCGTCATTTGCAGTTTCTGGGTAATCTTTACTGTTTGTCATATGACAGTGTTAAAAAAGTCAAGACTTTATTACGTGCTTATTCACATTACAAGCCTTTCCAGTCAGGAAAGTCTGTTTTGTTTCCCTCTGCTATGTTATTTACTCTGTTTTTAAACTGTGCCATTAAAACTCTTCAACAATGGGTAATTTGCTATATAGAACAGCCCAAAATGTACAGTGGACAGCAGTACTGGGTCTCTGAAGATGATGAATCTAGAAATAGTAATAGCAATGGTGATAAGGTGGTAAGAGTAGATTTCCAATGTCTTGAAGAATGACACCATGTAGAGAGCACCTTGAGAGAAACCTCCATGTCTACAACTCCACAAAGATTTTTGTAATTATGACCACTCCTTACTCCTATATATCTTTCCTTTAAACCTATGCTTCTGCTAAGTTTTAACTGCAGGCATCTGTATTAGTGGGGCCTTCGTCTTGAGCTGAACAAGGTGTTCTGCTTCTTTGGTACATTCCTGATGTGGGCAAGTTAGTAATATGAAACCAGCAAATAATTTTTGAGTGGATTTTGAACCAGATGTTACACCATAGGAATACCTGTGCCCTGGACCAGAGCTCACTTGGTTCTCCACCAGGCCAACTACAGCTGATAAGTAGCTTCACTGATAAGCAAAGTATTTTAAGAGGTGGATGGTTAATTTTCTTTGATCCTGAGGACACATTTTATGTAAGCTTTTAAAAACAAAACAAATTTTTGTAGCCACTAGATAGTAACTAACTATCTGGTGAAACATATTTCATGAATAAAATCTAACAGCAGGGGAAGTCTTTGCAAAAGTTTGGTTTTCTTTCATGTGTCCTTATTGCACAGCAAACAGCGCTAGGAATTGGACATTCACACAATATTTAGGATGTCACTGAGTGAAACATGTGAATTCAGGTTTGGCCCAAGTCATTCTCTACACAGATGCAAACATATGCCACTGATTGCAAAAAATTTTAATTTATTTGCTGTTTGGATAAGGAAGCTGAAGCTACAATTCACATGTTTTTGAACTGAGTGCACTGGGATGGGATAACCATCTGTCCTGTAAGTGATGCTCAGCTATGCGCGGCTATTGATAGTAACCTGGGTTACTGACTAGCAATGTTATCTAAGCAGTCGCCAAAGGTTAAAGAGTACACAAATAAAAATTACTTAAAATGACCATTTTTAAGTGTCTTCTGAAGCTTTAAAGAAAAGCAGGGTTTGTGAGTGCAGTAGTCTTGCTTCAAGTTTCTTATTTAAGCTAAGCTTACCAGTTTAATTTTAATCCCTTTCAAACGCCTTGGTCATGCTTTGAAGATAGAAAACCGCCCCCTCAAGCTCTGAAGCTGAGCAGTGGCCCTTTTTGTTTCCACAAGCCGAAAATAAAGTGTTCACATGAGCTCATTTACAAAGAGTAGAGTTGGCAGCCTTATCAGGAGAGGAGAAAGGAGCTCTGAAGATGAAAAGCTATCGCTGTGACAGAAGTCTTTATTAGGTTGGGCAGTAATGGAACGTGTGTACACGGGCTAAAATGACGGCTACCTAGAGCATTTAGGGAAAACCAGAAGAGTAATAATGTTTTATGTTGTTCTTAGGCTGGCTGCTTTGGTGATCCAGGGATGTTTGGAGTGAAAAAGGGGACTATGTAAACAGCATACTGTCCCAACTTTGCTTGGTGTTTGAGCCTCTGCTGATCACAAAAAAGAATGAGTCAGAAAAAGGAAAAGCAAAGATGAGTCATTATGTAGTTTCATAATTACTCAGCATTCCCTGTTGTGCCATCCCTCTACTATGGAGCTTGCTAGGAGATACACTTTGATTGAAAATCCCTTTATCCAGTTTCATACATATGTCAAATCTCATTTACAGCAAATACTTCTGTTGTTGAAATTCAAGTTTCTCAGGATAATTTTTTTATCTAATAAAGATGCTAAATGTATAATTACAGTCAGATAATACTTTAGTTTTATATATATATATATAATTGATCTTAAATATAATTACATTTGATTTTTTCAGCTTGCTCTGGTGAGTAATTTCTTTTGCATTCAAGGTGAGGTGGCATTTTTCTGTCAGTTTCCACAAAAAAAATCTCTATATTGTTGTTGCAAGTTTTGTTTGTAGTGGTTAAAAAGACTTTGTACAACAAATAACTGATCACTCAAACCCATTGAAGCTAGTGGAATTTTTGCCATTTGCTTTTCTTCCTGTGGATTGGGACTGTAACATGTGATATGTACTGTGTAGCCAGCAGATACGCCCTCTGATGCCGCCTTACCTTATACTGAGCAAGACTATGAATTTCCCAAAGCTCACCTCAAGTCTTTGCCAAGGATGCGTGGAACATCCCGTTTAGCTTAGCGGGCAGTAGTATTGCATGGACCTGTATTCTACGAGTGTTATTTAGCCCACCTTGTGCCTCCTCTTCACTAGGACGAAGAGGAGTGAAATGGCAGTTACAACTCTTGCCTGCAAAAACCACTGTATGCCTGGGAAACAGCTTGTTTCTTGGGTGTACATTCATAGCTGCATATACATACAACCATGAACAGAGGAAGGATTCACTGAAAGCCACTTCACTCAGCAACTGCTGATCGCAGTTTGGAAATGCAGTCTATAACTGGGCTAGTTTTCTTTTAAGACTTATTCCTTTGACTTGAAAATGCTGTGTTAATACCGTTTCAAGGGCTTAAGGAGTTTTAACTGGTGCAGAGGTCTTCATTGGTTCTTTGTGTATTTATTTTACCCATGTGAATCAACTGATCTGAATTTGGCCTGATGGGCTTTTTTGATGCAGAGCTCTTTTTGTTCCAGCTGAATTCAGTGGCAAACCTTCTGCTGCCTTCAATGGAAATAGGACTGGAACTTACTGTCATCATATAAATTATTAGCTTTATATTGATAATAAACAGTATAATTCCACTAATCTTCCCTTTGTCATGGATAACCTGTATGGCTTTCTGTTGTTGGTTTTACTTCAGAATTTTTCCTGTTCATTGGTTGGATTCCCATCTTTATTAAGGATTCTGTCGTCTTGCTAGCCCAGGATTGAAGTCACAGTAACATTTTGTAGGTGACAATGTCTTCACAACCCAAACCCTTTAGAATTAGAGGTACTTTAGCTAGAAGAACAAATGGATAGCTAATTGTTTCTGTGGTTCTTATAAATTTCACAGCTGCTGTGAAATTCAAATAGAGACCTGCATTGCTTTTATAGGCATCTCTGCCCCTCAGTAAAAACAAAAAGGCTTTACTTCAAGTTTTGAATTGCCTTCTTTAATGCCTTTAAACAATAGACCCATCTCTTCATTTAATTAAAACAGTAAAAGTTGTGCCTCAACCATACAGATTGACAGAGGACTGTAATTGATTTGGCTCATTTCTTTTTTTTTATCACAATTAACAATAAAACACAGTGCATTTTGCTTGAGAAGTAACTGAGAAAAAAACAATGAAAAAGAAAGATAAATTGCAGTAATACTGCTTACATTAATTAGGAGGGTATATTGAATATTATTCATGCTGGAAAAAGTCTGCAATTGGGATTTTAGTGGCATGGGAGTTTTAGTCAGAGTTTTCTCTGAGTAAGGACTGGAGGCATTTGTTCATCAAGAAAACTGTATAAAATCACCTGATTTTAATAACAGATCTTTGTGCAGTGGAACATGCCACTGATCTTTAAGCATGTCCTCAGGTAAACTGCTCCTTAATAAAGTGTGATGAAAAACCTTCTCTTGAAAGATAGACTTACCCTTTTTTTCATGGGCTGTGTTAAGATCCCATATTTGGGCAAAAAAAGCGCACCAATTTTCATTGATCCTACATACAAATTAAATTGTTAGAGTTTTGTTAACAGTTGTAATGTCAAAACTGAAAGGGAAGGAGGACATGGCCACAAACCAACTGACTAAGTTTTTTTCACCTTTACAATAGTTTTATTCATTTGGAATGCTTACTGTCTTGCAAAATAGTATTTAGTCTGGTTCT
Source organism: Balearica regulorum gibbericeps (assembly GCF_011004875.1). Taxonomy (NCBI): domain Eukaryota; kingdom Metazoa; phylum Chordata; class Aves; order Gruiformes; family Gruidae; genus Balearica; species Balearica regulorum. The sequence goes on along the minus strand of NC_046186.1, from coordinate 103,466,804 downwards.
TCACGTGAATAATGTTAATTGAAACTAGCACTAAATAATACACGCATTTTTTTGTGATATCTGTTGATGAATGAATGAAAAGGACATAAAGGAATTTTTTGTCTCTCCCTACCTGTTCTCAATGGAGGAATTACTACCCTAGCCGTTGATATTTGCCATTGGGAGGATGGACTGTGTTACAATGGCATGTAATAAGATATGTTTTGTGTTCTAATTTCTAAGCTGACTTTTACAATTCTTAAAATCAAATAATATGCATTAACCAGTTTTGGCATTGTACTTTTGGAATCACCGTTCATTCTGTGATGCATGACATGTAAGAGCTATCTAGAAAACATCTGATTATGGCCCAGTTCAGTAGCAACAGTTTGAGATGAACAGGTAAAAGTCTGTTCACTTCATCATGACTTGCATTGGTCCATGTAACTGAAGTTGAACCCTTTTCTATCTCTGCCAGCACAGGCAAAATTTCTTTACTGATACTGCAGACCTTATGTACGTAATAGTTAACCTGTTTGGTTGGTTGGTTTTTTTAATGTTGTGAAGTATTTTCATGATAGAAACTTTTATTTTCAATTTCCCTTTCAAGTTCAGCACATAGAGCCTTTCTTTCCCATGCATATGCTGCCAAAGGAGGATTTTTCTTAGGTAAATTATGCCTTCTCTTCCTTATCAAGATTTAAGAGCTTCTCTGTTAAGTATAGTATCCAGCACTTGAAATCCCAGTCCATTTAGTTTACTGTGACAATTGCCAACTGCATGGAGTTTTGACAGGGATTGTATACCTTAGTGGTATGGTGTATTCCATGGCTTAAGAAATGTAAAGCATAGAGTGCATTTCTTTATGTTTAGTACAAAGATTAAAGTGCATTCCTCAGCGTAGAAGCAATAGAATAGAATGGGACAAATTAAAAACAAGCATATGAAAAGCTTTTTTGCCTTATCTCACATATTTATGTACCTAGGAGGAGAATTTCCCCATCTTTTAATTAGATCATTTTAAAAATCGAGAAGTCCATGTAGAAGATTTTAAACGGTATTTTAATGCTGTTTCGTGGAAATGGCTTTGAATAAAAAAATGAACCACACCGTTCTGGATGTAGGGAAGGTACCAATCAAAATCACAGAACTCTGGCTCTGAATTTATTTGAACTTTAGGAAGTGTTTGATGTGGAACCTGAGTAATCTATGATCCGTAGAAGTTGTGCTAAACATCACTCTGAATGTGAAAAGTAGTGGACAAAGATCAGATTCTCAATTTAAATTTTGCAGTATGTTCTCATTTTTGCTTTTTGCTCATAATCTTAATTTAAAGCTCCAGATACCACTAAAACTCTGCTGGGTTGAGGTACTCTAGAATATCTGGCCAAGTTTCCTGTTGATCTAGTGCTTAACTGTAAGTTAACCTAGTTTCGAGTAACGTGTAAGTACCATCACTGAGAGAACAACAGACCCCACACAAACTTGGCAAAAAGTAGAGAAGTTTACTACACTTCTACTCTTTGTGGATAGTTTGAAAAGATCCCTGAGCAATCTGAAAGGAAAAACACAAGCTGGAGAGAATAATAAAGAGGTATCAATCCACCATACCCCACCATCTCTGACACAGTGGCATGACAAGTGGAAAATAACTTAACTCTGTAAAATGGGGAAAAGGCAGTAAAAAATGAATTGTGTTACAGTTTCTAAAACCTGCCTCAATTCAAGAAACAAATGCTCCTGAGTATTGCCAAGGTGTACAATGTTCACATAAATCTCCTGTGTCAGCAAAGGGGAAACATGTAAAACCTTAAGAAACAGTATCAGAAAAAATCAGATTTGTTAAGACCATTGAGATCACTGATTAAAAAAGGTCCCGCATTCAATCCCAAAGGCCTTCCTCATCCTCAATGCCGTCTGTTTTGATTTTCTCCAATAAACGATATGACTGACTATTCCCAGAAATCATACTGATGTTTCCTATAACTGACGCACAATGTTGCTGGATATAAGCATACTTGCAGGCATGTTCTTCAATGGTCGGTTCCTTTCTTTTCTGCATGTTAACTCAGTTAGGTCTTAGAGGAAAAACGTTTGAATCAGTTTCCTTTGAAAATACAGGCAAGATCTTATTCCTGCTATGTCATTATAGTAATGCAATAAGCAGTACTCTCTTGTTCAGAATTCTCTGCATGTTGTTATACCATTCTTCTGAATATATCTAGTCCAGATTAAAATTAGTAGAAAAAAACTTGAACATCTGAAAACGGATCCAGTTTTGACCTGAGGATCAAAATACCTTCTTGGAACAAGCAGCGCACGTTGCAGAGTGAGGTTCTGGTCCAAAGAGAATGTTGTAAGGTCAAAGGGAGGGAAAAGACGAAGAGAAAGATTGTTTTGCTTTAAGGTCAGTCCTAGGTATAATTTTGGATCTTATGGGGAGTATGGGATGGGCAAAATGTAAAAGCTGAAAATGGAACCACACAGAGACTTTACGTGCCAACAGCTCTCAAGACCTTTACTTCTGTGTGTGTTACCTGTGTTTGTATGGAAGGATTACCTGTGTCGGGCAGAATAAAAGAATGAGTAAGGAATTTTGACTCTTAGCTTTTTTAATCATTAAGCAATGCAGTGTAATTTGTTCGAATTACACTGTCATGTGCAAAGCACACGCAGCCTTTGGTGACCGTTCTCTCAAGAGTTCCTGCTGGAGAAAGAGAAGGGTACTCACTGCAGCGCATTATGGATCGTGTCATCTCCTTTTCCTTTAAGCCTGTGTCTGTTTTCCTGATCACAGCGGTGACAGCAATTACATTTTTTCATTGGGAACTCACAGGACCCAGGGAACTCACCTGTATTCAAGAACAATTTGACTGCCCTTTGCGTCCAGTTAAGGAGTTCGAACTTACATATATGTGCATCTGTTTCTTTTGTGCTTTCTTTCGTCAGATCAAGAAGAATTGATTAGTAATAAAAACAAATTCTATGTATCTTTCCTTTAGATATAGTTTCTTAATCTGACTTTCAAAGGAACTAAAGAAGCCTTAAAACTAAATGATGATTATGCTAAGAGCATTTCTGATACTTTTGGCAGTAGTGTCAAGTAAATATTTTTCATGTGTTTTATTTGCACTTTGCTTGAATATTTTAAGCCATGATTGTCCTCTCTTGACCTAGGAGTTTTAATGTCTTTAAAATCATAGCAAATATATATATAAGTGTTTCAAGTAAAATCTTATGTGAACTAGCCTGTATACTTTGACTGTGTAGACAGGAAAAGTAAAAAAAAAAATCAGAATGTGAACTTAAAATTGCAAAACAATGTTAGGAAAACTTCTGTTCAAATGATTGCTTCTGAAGGCAAAAGAACACTGTTTTTAATAATTCAAAATTATTAATGTTTCAATTAAAAAAAAAAAAAAAACCCAGCTAAAAGAATTCCCTGTTCAAATACGGCAGGAGGAACATATACAGTAATAGGTGAAAGGCACTATATGCTTCATTACAAGGGGACATTGGAAAAGTTGTTTCATAATATGTCCAAGGCTCTTTCTGCTTGAAATTTTTGGTGTCTGAGGAAGATGAAATGCAATTAAATTATTACTGAATTTTATGGTGAACTAGTATGGTAAGTCTCTTATCATCATACTCTTAGTATGTCGATGAGATGAGACTTGAATGTTGCCGTGGATGTCAGAAAAACAATTTTGGATTGACTTGTACGTACACTTCATGGTTAAGTTGCTCAAAAACTCTCCTTGTGAGGGGATTATACACATTTGTTTGTTTTGTGGGTTGTAGTCATAAAAACCCTGAAATATTTCTCTAGGTTTCTGTTTGTGGGCTTGTTTAGTTAGGTTGTTTTGTTCATCATCTGTCATCTTTTTACTCAGTAAATTCTGCTCTTGTTTTAGCCTTAATGTCTTTTAAACTGGGTGTCACAGTCCAAGGGAATGAAATCCAGGTAGAAATGTATAGTTATATGTTTATAATAAAAAAAGAATGAATGAATGAATCCAGTATATATGTTTTAATGGGGAGAAGAGAACTTTGGGAGAGAAATAGCAGAGAAAGAAGAAAACTTTGAAAGGAACACAGTATTTGGAAAAAATACAAAGTTCGTGAAACTAAATTGCTCTTCCTGCCCTTAGAGTAACTCTGGAGAAATGTAGACATCAGTAGAATTATGCTAGATTTGCAATGCACCGAGTGAGAAGACCTTGGTCTCCTGTTTGGTAAATATTTTTTTATAGCCCTTAGAAAAATAAAATATGTGTGTGTGTAGCATTGCACACGATGAATATTCCCATTAAGATCTGCATTCAGAAGGGGAAGCGTGGGCCAGTTTAAATAGACTGTGCTTGTCAGGAATTATTGACTTAAAACTAAATAATTATTTTTTAAAATTCTGCATCTGTTAAAGTTCTGTATGAAAATAATTCCTGAGGGTGAGGAAATTTTATGCTTTATTTCTTCTTTTAAATAATGTTTATGTAATTATGTCGCCCATTTACTTGTATTAACATATTCTCATACACTTTGTATGGTTTTTCCTCATAGCAGTTGCCATTACAATTTAAACAAAAATATTCTCCTCAGATAAACATCTTTTATATAAAGACATTTTTAACAGGGAGGAGTTGTTTCTTGTGGAAAAGAATAATTTTCATGACAACAATTGTTGACCTTTTTTCTCTTTTTGTTTTGTTTTGTTCATTTAGTCTGGCTAAAATTACATACATATTCATGTATTTTAATAAGAACAAAGCATTACTCTTGGATATTTTCCATAAATTTGTTCTCATAAGCAATTTGATAGACATCTACTATAACTGTAATGGGGGAAGTTTGCAGTAAATCAGTCTGCCTACTTTAGAAAACTAGAATTTATTAACCCATTTCCCAAAGGCCCAACATTACCTATGAGATTAGAAGAAAATTGTCACTGTTTTCTGTTTTAGAGCAGGGGCATTTTATAATAGAAGTATATTGTCTTAATTGTTTCAAAATTTATTGTGTTTTATGAAAGTGAAATCAATTTACCTCGTAGTATTAATTGTGCGTAACATTATGGACAGTCAAAAAGACTGGAAAACACCAAGCACATTATAATTGTTTTTCAACTGGGATTTTCTGCATTAACTCTGATCTACTCCTGGTGCTAACTACGAAAGAATAGTCGATATGCAGGCTAACTGTTATGCTTTTGTATGGCAAGCCTCTAGCAGTAACATCGATAAAGAGGTATCGCTAATAAACTTTCCATTAATTGCTCGAGTATTATCTTGAGGTGAGCTGCAGAGGCCACAAACAGGATAACCTGTCACTCCAGCGTGCTAGGCAGTGTGTCAGGTTATGAGGCTAGCAGGATATATGAGCTAATGTATAAATCAGTTACACTCTGGACATGAATGAAATGTTAAATATGTTCAGGAGAATACTTAAAATTCAAAATGAAGAGTTACTTAGATTTTTTCATTTATGTCCACAGAACTTTGCCTGTACCTGTTAACTCCTTGTGTTTCATTTTCTTTTCCATTGCTTTACCAAGGCGAAACGCAGAATATATACACTTGTTATAGGAACTGTAAAAATTTAATCTGGTGTTCTTTTCAAGCTTTAGCTGGTAGAGCCAGATATTATCTTAGGTTTTTTATAAATATGTATATACAGGAATATTCCAGTCCTATTTTTGTTAAGGGCAAAAAGTGAACAGTGGAAGATTCAAAAAATAGTATGCATTTTTTAATCTTAAGAGGTTCCACCAAATCTGATACTTTTATATACTCCATAGATCTGCTCATATAGTTCAAATTGAAGGACTGGAGCTTTCTCTTATAAAATTAAATAATTTAAAAATATTATTCACTATTTTGATCCTCACTTAACCTTAGCATCAGAACATGATTTCATTCAGTTTGGGGTTTTTTTTCTGCTCAGTTTCACTTTCCGATATTCATGTATGCACAATTCTTTGATACTGGTATTCATGGAATAACAGGGGAAAGGTTATATAAAGACAAAGGAAAAGTGCATTTTTTAAAACATTTGTTTCAGTAATGTTATGTAAATATATAAATATCTATTTAAAAATGTAAATGCTTTCATTGAGGTGATGGCATCCCTTCAGCCAGATCTTCCAGTGATATCTGCAGTCTTCTCAATACTCTGGAAAACGTTGGGGAAAATGTTTGTACGCTCTAATACTTTGTATAAAATACAAATACTTCTGGAGAAGAGTTCTGTGGATGGGATTGTGAGCCTCAGTAAAGGCCATTTATAAAATCCCCTTCTGGCAAGGCTGTTCTGAGTGGATCACTCATGAGTTCAGAATCAGGTGATTTTTTAATCAAACATGCACTGGGGATTTAATGTTAAAACATTTTGATTTTGTGCACCGATTGAGTCTGTGACTTTGAACATGTCTCCTATGTGTAAGAATGTACATGCAGGCACAAATACATTTGCACAATGAGGAGCTATGATAAAACGCCATTCTCTTAGAAATACACTACTGTAACACCTTAATTTCCCTCTGCTTTCAGAAACTTTGCAGAAACTTTGAGATTTTTAATTCTCAACTAAAAATTAGTCTGCTGTATTTAGCCTCTGAGTAAACATTTGAAATTAATGTTAAGGACACATCAGTTCTATTCCATAATACCATGGGGTGGTGGCGACAGAAGAAACTTTCAGATTAATTGTAGCACATTGTAGATGAAAATATTCTCTACTAATGTTCTGGCAGGACTTCCTGAAGCTGTTAATGTCATAACCAGAAATCATAGAACACTGCAAAGGGTTTGTCTAATTAATTTATTTTTCTGTTGATTACTGAATACAGTTTTGTAAGTAAATTATCAGGGTTTTTTACAGACTCTATACTCATCATTAGATACACTACTACCCAACTTTTTTTGAGAAAGAAACAATTGCATTCTTCCTGAGTGCTTTTTTTCCAGAGTTCGTTAAGCTGCACACGTTGGAATGTTTTTACCTGCCACCTCCAGAAACTGTAATACATGCAGAGAACGTATCTCTCATCTTTGTTTCCACCTTTCAACACAATGCTTTAAAATACGAGGTAACACTAATAGAAAGCAATTCCACCACATTGACATTTTACATTTTTTTATTTTACTATAAAATCTTGATTCGATGCCCATCTAGCCACTCAGTTTTGAAGTTTTAGTTTTGTTGTTGAACGATTATCACTTTAACCCACTGCAAGTAGTGAAACAAAAAAACCCTTAAATTTATTCTTCTGCGTTAACTCTGAGATTTTCAGGCAGGAGCAACACTGCGCAGGAAGATGCTGCGGTGTGCTATGTCAGTACCTTCCAGTCTGAACATATGAACTGAGATCACTGCTTTTTCCCTAAGTAGCAGATAAAGTTTCCCTTTTTTAAAGTAAGCAACTGTCAGAGAAGTCAGAAAAGGAGTCAAAACCAGGAATTTCAAATTTCTCACAGTCATAAAATGCTGCTATCAGTACTATGAACTCATATAAGCCTCTGTTGAACTTTACTCTTGTAGCAGGTAGAATTTTAAGAAATGGAAAGTTACAGTACGTGGACAGGAAGAGCAAAGTACAGAAAAGCCATGTTATTTGCCAGACACCTGAAACTAGTAATATAAGTAATATATCCTAGTAATATATCCTTTATCTTGAAGTTAGAATTATCCTGTAATTTTATGTTGTTGTGGGTGTGATAAGAGAAAAGACAGTGTCTGGATGGTGTTTCCCTGAATAGCCTTGGAGAAGTCCAAAATTCTGTGAGAACACATATTTTTGCACTAAGGGCAATTTAGACTCAACTGGGCAATATAAAGCCACCTTAACTGAAAAGGTAAGTCTCTCTTACTTTGCCAGATGAGTGCAATTTGGAAACTAAATTTTGCGCGTCTTACTCTTGTACAGTTCAGCACAGACTGGCTACTCCTTGAGGACAATGAGAAAGATTTTGTCCCAAAGACAAAAAAAAAAAAAGAGGAGAATAACAAAACAGAAAAGCAAAAATACCCAAACTTGAGGAACGTGTTTGTTAGGGTAAAGAACTTTTAATATTTCAGTGAATTATACATCTGCTTTAAAGCTCTAGTAGGATGAGAGTGATCCATTAGTTTTATCTGGTTCTGTTCCAGCAAAATTAAATCACTTCCTCTAGATAGAAATCCTAATTCTAAGTAAGCTATTTTGTGGTCCCAGTAGGACTGATATGATTTTATATAACTGTTTCAGCTCCCACAATTAAGAACTTTTCCATGACTTCTGGATCTCAGATTAATTCCAGAATCCCACATCATCCAAGTCACTAACTGAAATATTGTGACACTGTACATTATTGTATCTGAAAAGGGTATTGAGATCTTGATTCATGCTACCGGTACTTCACAGTCCGATTATTATAACGCATTTCATTTTGATCTTCCCATCTCTCTTGAGAGTCGCCAGTAAATGGTCCAGAACTTCAGTTAGACTTCTTTTCTATTAGAGTTGTCACTAGCATAGCTCTTGAATTCTTTATAAGCTTTGATGATGTGATCTAGAATAAAGGCCTGCTTTTGACCTTCAGGCATTGATACGGCCTTACTCAAACTTACTTTTTGACCTTCCTGTCTCGTGGCGTTCCATGCCCTCTCCTTCGATCATCAGCCAAGCTGACTTTCCCAGTGTCTGCTTGTCACCTTAAAGTAATGGTTACGAGTGTATTGATGCAGTAATGACTTTACAGCCCAGCAAGCTCCACTTCATTAAATTGGTTGTAATTTGAACTCGGAAACAAGATAGCATCTTGTGTAACTATATTTACATAAATTAAGGTAAGAACTGTGGTATTTACTTAGTGATAGATTGCCTTTCTTTATTCTTATACCCTGTCCCAGGACGTCATATGCATAATTAAAAAAAAAAAAAAGGCATACACTATTATATAGCATGGTTATGATATATAAGCGCATTGACATGAAATTTAATGGTGCAATTAGCAACAGTATTTTCTGTGTTATTCATAAAAGCTTTTGCAGTATTTTACACTGCTTCCTAGTTATTTGTATATTAGTAATCCAGGTGATGTGGAGAGAAGTATTATGTGATAGTAACTGTTTCATTTCAGACATGTCAGTGCTTTATATATATGCACAGTCTTAGTCCTGCATCGCTTTTCCTTCACAGTTTACAAATATGCACATTTTGCTGCAACATAGGCTCTTCTTCACATTGGAAAAGCAAAGGAAAAGAAATGGAAGTTTTGTAGCCTGTATTTAGTGGCCTAATTTCAGTCTCTTTAAAATCAGCATGAGTCTAGCATAATTCTAATGAAGTTCTGGTAGTATAACACTCAAAAAAAATCAAATTTAGGCACTAGGAACTGAGTGCATAGAGTGTATCTCTTCTGGAAAAGAAACCGATTTTTTTATAAGTTCTTATGTGGAGTGTAAAAGGTATTCTTTTGTAATATTTGAGAGCTAATAATGGGTATTGCATGATTAATGCAACAGAGTAGCTGTCCTGTTTTTCTTTTCTCTTTTTTTTTCCCTTTCTTTCTGCACATTCACCTCTTCTTGAACAGAAATAAAAGGTTCAAGGCTTGTCAGCATCAGTTTATAGATAGCTGTTTAAAAATAATGAGATATTGGGTATTGTAAGGCTCAGGGCTGTCTTGCCAGACTCATTTATTTCCATTCACCTTTTGTCAGAATTGCAGACAGAAGACATTCAATTAAAACTTGTCACCTGTTGCGTGCGACCTAATTTGTATTTGTGAGTGTCACAGATTAGAATACTTAGCTTCATATGGAACCATTAAAAATGTAAAGCAACAGTAGTACTCTTAAACATTTTATGCCACATTTTCTTCATGTGAACATCTTTGTTTATGGACCATTCTTCAATGGAAATCACTTGTGCTAAGAAATAATGGAATTTATTTACACAAAATCTCATTTGCATGGGAAAACTAAGTGGATTTTATGCATGTTCTTTTATGTTTTAATGCATAAATGACAGTGCACAAAAATTCAGCGTGTAGATGATTAGTTCATGCAAAGTTAATGTTCCTTTCAAGAGAGGTTGAGTACTGAGCTGTGCAAGTAACACATTTATCAGTTCTTTTGTCAAACTGAAAAAAAACCCCCAAACCTCTAGGCTTTAACCGAAGAGATTTTTTATTTTTTGGTTTCTTTGCCAAAATCCAGCCTTCTCATCTCCTCATCTCAGGTAAAAAAATTGGATTTTCCAAAATGTTACTGACATTTGGTTGCCCAGAAACATTTTTACTTATTAAACATGAGCAAAATCTGAAATGAAACATTGGTTTGAAACACTTGTTTTACAAAAGCAATATTTTTCTCTTTTGATTTTTCAACCTGGAAAAAACCCACTAAATATTTTAATTGGCTCAATTTTTTTTTTTTTTAATAATAAACTGTCTGTTACAAATCTTTGTCAGAAGAATGTATAAATTAAGCAACTTAGTCACAGAGTAACTTGGATATTGAAGTAATAAGCACTGTTTTGTCTTTCAGTCTGTTATATGGGCAGGTTCCTGCACTAAATTGTTTTATAGGCACCTCCTGAGGACAGCAAATTTTATCCTATATTAACAAATACTTTTTGGTACTGACTGAATGTAAAGTAGGAGGATGATTTTTAGAATTCCTATGCTAGACTAATGTATTTAATAGTGCAGATGGCTATCAGAAGACAAAACACTAAAGCCTTCCCCTGCTAATTGTTAATTCAGCTATAGATCAGGAAAGCTTTAATGTGAGTTATAGCTTTTATCTTCTTTGATGACTTAGGACTCTGTTTTCAAAATGTTACCTGCCTAATGGACACATATTTTACATCTTTAGCTGAATTTTTACCTGCACATGGTATTATCGAAATATTTTGTAAATTGGTTTCAGAAGCTCTCTGGCATCCTTTTAATTCAGCACATAAAACAAATATGCAGATCCAGAAGAAAAGATAGCTCATATTAGCCTTTTACTTCATGCTGTGTTACTTCCTGCATGCTTCTACTATATTGAGAGAGGCCTTTTGTGGTTTAAACTGAAAGTATTTTTTCCACTACGAATCTTTCTGACTGTAGGATTAATGCACTGGCCTCACACTTACCTAATCCCAAACTATAGAGATTACTGCAGTGTCTAAAGAGTAACTAGGTGACCACACATTCTTAAATCTAAATGCATTCTGTCTGAGGTCATGGTGGAAAAATCAACTGGTTTTCCTGTTCTGTGTGAATAAAAGCAAAACCCAGAGTTTATGATATTCACGCAAGCTTACCAGCAATCTTACAAATAAGCACAAAAGGAGAACCACATCAGAGCCTGCCATTAAAATTCTTTTTGCTTTTTCCACTTTTGCTGTTAATCTGGTTTTTTGCCTCTGCTACTGATGTTCCTTTCAAGTTTGGCAAGATGCAGTTATGTGGGTATCCATTCTTACTGGTCTCACTGTAAAATTTAAGGCAATGCTGGGAATCTTACAGACATCTGTAGAAAATGGATCGTTACCCAGTTACATATCTCAAAAAATGAGATAAGAATATATTTAGTACATATGGAATGCTGTGTTAGAGGTGGAGCTTGCCAGAATGGCATCAGTGTGGAATGTATCTGCTTGCCATATATCTCTCATATAGGGGGGACAGAACGGGAGAAGAATTTGAAATTTCCGTAGGAAGTCAAAATTGCGGGTTTGATTCTGATTGCTAACCTCTTCTTTACTGATGTACTGGAAGGTAGAGAGGGAGTTTTGATTTATTCAGGTATTAGTTCATATTTAAGTGAATTAGATTTATTTTTTCCAAAATAAAGAGCTCTCCCCAATTATAGGTAGTAAACAATTTCTTACAGGCAGTCCTGGTGTTGGTAGGTTTTGATTCGAAGGATTGGGTAATGCCTTCAAAGTTAGTCTCAGGACTTCCTGGGGGTATAGAGCTCCATGGAAAGGACGAGAATGTTTGTGGGACAAGTGGACAAATGAACACCAGAGGCTTGTAGCCAAAGTAAGAAGGAGGGGATGGAGAAGAAGAGGAGAGGTAGCTTCTAAAGGAGTAAATAGTAAATAGATACTTTGGATGTGGCTTGGATCTGTATGGAAAAATGAGATGACATGGTTAAATAGGATTATTGTACTGAGGACCTGAATAGCTAGAAGAATGATATCTTGGGGTAAGGGCAATCTTTTTTATTATATAGCAGCAATCGCAGTTGGTACCTGTCCCAGATGAGGGCTCCAAGACAGTGTAAGAAAAGGACTACAGAACAGGACTAATAATTTGCATCTGTTGGCGAGGGAGGAACAGATGTGGAAATACAGAGAAAATGGAGGGTTCAGGTTTGCCTATGTTAGTTTTGTTTAGATTGAAGTACCGGTGGGTAGCTCATTTTGTACATCAACTTTAGTCTTCAGTTGTTGATGTGCAAGACTATGTGGACGCTTTCACTTTAGAGTAAGTGCCCAATATAATTTTGTTGTGTGTTGGTAAGCATTTGATAGAAATTATGCAAAGATTGTGTGAAGAACCAGGAGGTAAACCTTTTTTGTAGAAGCTTGTATAGTGACTATGAGACCATTTTTTTTCCCTTAAAAAAAAAAAAAGGAAAAGCTTGAGGTAAAAAAAAAAAGTAGGAGGGAAAAAAAAGCTGGAGAAATTCTTATTTGTATTAGTATGTGTCATTGCTTTCTTTTAAAAAAGTAGCTATTGCATTGATTTATATAGTTTCCATTTCTCCATATATTACAGTTTTAGTGTAATCCTTCTCAGCTTTGTAAATCACATCAAGATGTGTGAATACCCATGACTCCTGAACATATGAGTTCATGAGTTGGCCTTGTCCTAAGGTATAAAGTGAATGTGTTGCACTTGACTGTTGAAAGTAACTGGTATCAAAACTGGTAGCAAGCCTGTTCTTTCTATTTGTACCCTGTGGTCATCCCTATTTTTCTCATTAGGGATTTTGGTTTTGTTTTTCTGTTGAAGAATTTTACAATGAACCTGAGCGTTGGGAAGTGTGGAGAATCAACTTGCTTGTCTTCAGTGGAGCTTTGTTTAGTGACATTAATGGATGTTTTGACCCTAAACAACTGTAATGATCATATATACAGTGCAATTCATTTGGAGATGTGACTTGAGTGTATATAGGTGGAGGGGATATCTTTCTTTTTACTTTATGGTTGAGGACTGATAGGGTGAGTGAACTGAGTTGCTAAAGACTCTGGCAAGCCCACGTGCACAGCAGAGCTAAAGCAGCGGTCTACTTAACTTCTCCCTGTACGCTGCCTATGTGCCACAATATCCTCTTTAATAGTCTAAGTACAGACTGTGTGTTGAATTGTAGCAATTACCTCTGTGATCAAAATGTTAAGCTCCTCCTGCCCCAAATGAAGATCTTTGCGGACAAAATTGCTTGTCTGTCTTTCCTTTGTTTTTCTAACGAAGAAGGCATCAGCTGTTACTATTTTGAGAGCAGATAAATATATTTTTATGTAATGAATTCTCTCATACAAGCTATAGGAGTTCCAGAGGAAAATGCATGCATATACACAGCGACCTCTGGATTTCAGTTTGCTGCCCACCAAATTCCAAAGTTTTTGTGGAATGTCAGATGGGTATACTTTCTTAAGCAGTGTCTTGCATTCTGTTTACTTCTATAAAGACTCTTGGGAAGTAAAATACCACTAAGAGTGTGTTAGATTATCAGAAATTGATTCTGAAATAGCTGCTTCGTAATAGTACAAGGAGCAAGGAATGCTTAGGAGCTAAAATGATGGTAAACTCCGTATCAGTTTTAATGAAAGGGTTATAAACCTCTAATTTATAGTCTATTGGTATTATGTTATCACAATGTTTTCACATTAGAATTGTAATTAGTTATATTAGAGATTTAGGTAATTGTAAAATGTGCAATACCATTACTTCTCAGATATTTAGGATTATAATGATTTTCTTTTTAAAAAAGAAAGTAGCTATATTTACTGATATAGCTATGTATTATAGGTGAGTGCATGGATGTATGTATAATTTTGCTATTGTGACATTTGTCTGTATTTCCTTCCATTGAGTATGTGAATGGCTTGAATGTGTATCTCAGCAAATGCAAAGGAGGTAAAAAAATTGTTCATCTTGGTAGATTTATATTATTTTAATTTAAGCTTCAGTTCCATTACTTTTTGATTAAACATACTTCTGTCTGATGCTATCCATCTTTTATCACTATGAAATCTGCTCCCAAGCAGAAAGAAGGATGGCATCTGAATTATGCAGAAATCATTTTCTATCTATTTTTCTTCAAACGCTGGGCAGTCTTTTTCGTAATCCCACCAATATCGCATGTGGCTTGCTCTAATCCTGTGCCTATTTCTGAATATTCAACTGTCAAACCTTGGTCTTTTGCAATTTGTTTTCATGGCAGTGTATTGTCCCGGATGTCACTTGCTTCAGATGTAGCTCAAACTCCCGATTCAAGGGTGGAGAACACTGAGTTATCATTAGCTCCAAAAAGCTTTGCACTATCAATTCTTAAAGTGGTCTTGTAGTTCGTACATTTCTAAGTATAACTTTAAAAATAAGCAAAAAAAATCACCATGCTTTGTCGATTGAATCACCATGAATTTTATCAAATAGCTTGGACCACAAATCAGTCACAAGTTTGGTAGTGATATAGGTAAATACCATAAATAAGATTTCATGCATCATTATACACTGACCTGTTTGGGTATGTTGTTGATGTGGTTTATTATTTATATAATGTGATTCACAAAAATATAATTGGTAACATACAATGCAAAATGTACTTCTTGAGTTCGAGTGAGTGAAAAACAGTGTCTTCTGCAGTAAATGGAATGAAATTTCACTGTTAAATAGAGATGATCATCACCCACTTCCCTGGCGAGCAAAAACTATTGAGCACTGTTGTATACAATTCACTGCATTATAGTTACAGACATTGGTTGTATCCTGAAGCCAAGTATCTCCTGTGTTACTAACCTTTGTAGATACTAACAGTCCGTCTGGGCGGAGAACCCCATGCACACAAAGCCTGCCCTGCTGATAGAGGAGCACGGAATTGGACTTCTAAACTACTGTCTTCCTTGGGTCAGCTAGTGAGTGTTCTGGTGTGTTAGTTTCATGCCAGCTTGGAGAGTAGGACATAGAACAGGAGAAGGGGGGGGGGGGGGGGGGAAAGGCAAGAAAGATGAAGAAGAAACAAAAACAATCCAACAAGAGTTAGCCTTGGTTTTCTGGCTGGTTGGCTAAATGACTTTTCTTCACCAAAACCCAGTCAATCCTCTTTGGTTTTTGAGGATGAAAGAAGACTGACAGATGTTTCCTAGTAACTAGACTGTGCTACCAGTACAGGTTCACGGGCAGCGTGTAAATTCTGTGCTGTATTCTTCTTGCTGTGCACATAAACTGTAATTTCTTTGGTGGTGGCTTCTCTGCTGTCCAGAAGCCAGTTCTGGAGGTATTTCCTGCAAGGGAGAGATCGGGGAGATGGGAAGTAGCAGAGTAGGACACAATAATGGCAATAGAAAAGATAAATACAGGGAGGAGAGCTAAAATAGACACTGAAAAGAAAAGTGAGAATGTGAGCTGTGCTTTACTACATCGCTCACAGGGTTCATTGATACGTAATGTGTCCTTGCATTCTTGTCTAGTTAAATCCATGTCATCAGGGACAAATTTTGCACTTGGTATTACTTGTCCTGTTGCCCTGCATATGTGCCAAGTTTTTCAACTTCAGTGTTATGTTACTACTTGGTTATACTGACATTCGTCCTGGTTGTCTGGAAGTTGGCCTGGGTGACTCAGAAGGAAATAAAAATACTTCATTGTTTTATAGGACCTACCATCTTTTTTTCCCCCTCCTTTTTTCATTTTGTCTAGGAGAGCAGCTATGGCTTGTTTCAGGAAGGTAAACTCCTATGTATCTGTACAAAACAGGTAGCAGAATGCTTTATTGAAGCAATGAACAATATGGAGGTAGAACACAAATGTTAATTCATCATTGATGACGTCTAAATGAACAGCCATACAATTTCTTTCAAACCCTCATGAACCATTTGAGGTCTTTAAGCCACATATATATTCTTATTTTACTAAAGGTACTTACTCTGTATCCTCTAACCATGTTAATCCATGTTAATTAAAAGCATTGGTTTTGACTATCTAAACTGTATACAGCACTCATTGTTTCTAAAGTTCTCTGTACTTCTCTACTCATAATGTTAGCCTTGTATATCTATGGTGTTTATTACAGCTTTGAACTTCTGCTTCTGGCAAAGATGACTTAAGATCATAGTCTTTAAAATGGAAACTAAACTTGTTAGCTGTTTTTAATAATATGTAAAAATGAAAAAATGGTTTCAAACCAACAGGAAATTATGTTCTATACTTAGTCTTGCATGTGTGAAAATGGCTTGCAAATACTTGTAGTGTTGCTTTCCTTTTTAAATAAATATTGGAAGGCAGGAGATAGAAGATTGTTACCTGAAAGGCATCCTCATAATATATTTAATTACATGTTTGCTTATTTTTCCCAATATAGGAGTCCGCCTAGACAGAGTACGTGGAGGTCGCCAGAAGTACAAGCGCAGAATAGATGCAGAGAATAGCCCATACCTGAACCCTCAGCTAGTTCAGCCAGCAAAAAAGCCATGTGAGTACACCAGATACACAAAATTTCTCTTTGAATACAAGGTATTGATTCCTAGCCCTGTTTGCTAAGCTCCTTCTGACTGGGACAAGGGTTCGGTCAGAAGATATTACCATGAACACTATATCCATTTAGTTTTTAACACATTTTGTTTTAAATACGCTTATCTTTCTCAAGTGGAGTTGAAGAAAGAATATTTTTACAGGTGGAAGTGTATAAAAGCATGGTTTATGCAGTGCAAATTTTACGTTTACAGGTTGTCTTTATTTTCAGTGGTACATAAAATGGTTCATACTGTGATCATTAGTTCATTGAAGCTTCTAGTTTCAGATTTCACAAGAAAGTGATTTTTGTAGTTTTCACTAACTAACTGAGTTTGACTGCTCAACCTCCCAATGAAAATACATTAAGAGCGTCATTAATTTATACCTATAGATTAATACACTGCCTAGCATTAGATTTTACAGCAACGTGCCATACTAATAACAAGCATAGATTGGTAGTTTGGACTCTAGTACCCTCATGGATTTTTTTTTTCTTTGTTTTGTTATGTTTTAATAAAGTCCTTGATTGTATCTCACTAGGCTGAAAGTGAGAGAGAGAGGGAGATGATCATCTCATTGCTAAAATACAAGTTCCATCCTCTTTGCGATTAACTAAAAATAGTTAGGGGTTTTGCTTTGCAGCTTATATAAACTCAAGCAGTGACTGTACTAATTCCCTGAAGTAAATTTAATAGCATTATAGCCGTAGTGCAAGAGGCTAGTGTATTACCCTGCAAAGGCACACATGCTGTATCAAGTGTTGTAAACTCTTCCAAATTCAAATGAGAATACACACGTCGACTTGCTCTCCTGCCAAGATTAATTTGCTCCTAAAATAGAGAAATAAGCCAGAGAAATAAGGAGGGCAAACTCCTCCTTGTCTCCCATTTGCCTCTGACAACACACATGTCAGTTTTAGGCTTTTGAAAATACCTGGCTGTATGGAAAATGGAATTTGTTTCTGTTCGTGTTCCCCAGTAGGGGACAGTGCTGTGTACAATACGTTTGAGCATATGGGGATCTGGAGAGCAAATAAACAGTCTTTGAACTGTAAGTGAAAGGGCATTTTAGCTGTGTCAAAGAAAATTCAGCCAGTTTTACATAAAATTAAGGCTTAAGTGAACATATGGCATAGTTTCCTTTTGCCTTTCCAAAAAACATTATGCTGATTATATTCCTTCAATTGTCCAATCTGGCATCTTCCACTCAGCCTCCATAAGCTGTCCCACCGTTCTGTAAATACAATCTAGGGCTGCACTAAGCAGATTTTCCACATTATAATAAAAACTTTCTGATAATACAATAAAATTTAATAAACTCTAATGCTTAATTTCATTAGAGGTTTAGTTTTCCTGGGTGCACAGATTGTCAGTTTTTCATTTACTTGATATTGTCATTGAGTAGAAATGTTGATAGCCTAGCATACCAAAAAAGCCAAGACCAAAGAGGCAAAAGAAAATAGAATCCAACTTAAAAACCCCAAGCCCTTCAGAGGTTAACACTGTTGTACTGAAACACAAGACTCTCCCTGTAAACCCAAGATTACTGCAAAGTAGTGCATTACATTACCTTTAAGATGCTAACTACACCAATTTCTGTAAGCTCCATTTGCCTGAGATAAACTAACCTCCGTATAAATCATTACTCATTACCGAAGTGCATCCCTTCATTTTCCTTAGCTCGTCCAATTACAAACATTTTTGTTACAAACATTTATAAAACTGAATTTTTGGATCCTGTCAAATAAGTGTCAAGACTTGAAACAGTTGAATCGGTTTTGTGTGGAATTAGCCTGGGAGATTTTCTGGACCCTGACTGATAGTTTGTGCGTTAACAAAGGCACAGGAATGAAAATTGGGTTCTATTGATTCTAATTAGGGAAAGATTAAATAAGATTTACCTAGAAACAGTGCTCATGGCTATTCAATTTCCTGAGTGATGGAGCTTTCTGAGTACATTCAGAATTTTCCTATGGTCTATACTAATACACGCTCCAATAAATGTGCCTTTCTCCCACTATAGGGAAAGAACAGGTGTTTGGAGGATATTTCCCACACCTACCTCTGGCCTCTATTGTATTTTCCAGCTTCACCATGAAATCTGACGGCCTACCTGTAGATCTTGTTGATTGTGAAAATAAAAAGAATTGGAGATTTTGCAAATCCTGAGTCAAAATATACAATATTCCTGAATAATCTACAAAAAGCCATTGGTGAGGAACCTAATAAAAAAAATGAAAGAGGTTCTTTGGCCATTTCTTCTGTTTGCAGGGGAAAAAACCAGCTGGGGGATGTGAGTGCTTGTTCATTCATTTATCACCGATTAAAAACCCACAAAGTTGAAGTCCTCAGCTACACGTGTTTTGATATTAAGAAACTCTAATTTATTTATCTTACTTTTTAATGCATGCAAACATACTGGAATTTGGGAAGAAGCAATGTTATCTTTTGTCAGTTAAAAAGATTATGGTTTTTGTGTGAAATTAAACAGGATATGAAAAGACTGTTTAAAAAATAAAAAAATTATGTGCAAAGGCTGTTTGCCAATATAAGTTAAAACTACCATCTGTCATCTTTAAATAAGAATAGAATTCCTCATTAATCAGTTTGATAATCAGTAGAATATTGAGATCAAGAATTACTCAGTTGGCATGGTTCCCATAGTTCATATAAAGCATGAATATATCCCCTTGTAATAAAACATGCTTGATGTGATGGTTTCCAGTTGGCTCTTGCACTTATTTTATGAAGGGCTAGCATATATCACAACTTCTGACACACAAATTTGGAATAAGGCAAAAATTGTAGAGACAGTAGATCAGAATCGAGGAGTCTGTGTCACAAAAGAGCAGTAAAGTATCAGAAATCTGAATCGAGTGAGTATTTTATGGAAATCTGTCATGGGCTGGTAGGGAGCTTCTCTGACGCTCCTGGGCAAGTCACATCCCTGTCAGCTTCCATTGTAGGTCCCCCACAGGAGGACATGCGGAAGGGGAGGGTGATACTCATTCTGGCAGCTTTCTCTGCAGTCAGAAAATACTTTGCACCTTCTCACAATGGAATCCCATTTATATCAAGCCCCATAACTCTTCATCCTAATGAAGGGAACAGATTTGTGTAAATTCACCAAAGGGTGCCATTTCGGCTTTAAATTCTGGCGGTGCATTTGAGGTCACAAAGCGTACCTACCATGAAAGGTAAAATGTAAATATATATTGGGAAGTATAGTAATGTGTCCTGTATTAGGAGGCTTAATGAATTAGTCCTTTTCCCATTTTTCAGCTCTGCCTTCTCAGAGTAACAAATCAGGCTCCTGTGTAAAGATAAGGTATTTCCATTGTGCCTCCACGTGGATATAATGCTCATTTTACGTTTATCCTACTTACGGAATATGGAAGAGCAGCACTGTATTTATTGTAAATCTTTCAGGCTCTTCTACTCTTTTTTTTTTTCCTCTTCACTTTTCCTTATAACTTAATCAATTATTCCAAATCGATTTCATAAGTCATCTGTATGAAAAAGTAAATAATAAACACATGAATGAAAATGCTATATAGATAGAAATAGGCAGCGTGTGAATATGATAAAGTATAATTCTTTGCACAAAACTAGTTTTCTGAGGTAGAGTCTCCATCTGTTGATACTCTCCTTAGTTTTCACTCTTTATTTTCATTGATTTTAATAGCTATTCCTGGCTGGAAATGAGAAGAGGTCATTAGTCTATTTTTGCACTTAACGAAGCAAATTTTTTTACATCATTCTAAATTTGTGTGTTTCACTGAAAAGCAAATATAAGACAACAGCCCACTTTTCTGACAGCATAAGCCCCAAGGAGTGCAGATGCATTTTTAACATTTCAACAGGCAGGATACCCATAATCCCTATAATAATATGTGGGATAATGAGCACTGAGAAAGTCCTGAGACAATTTTGTTGCAACAGTTGATCAGTGACATCCAGACCAAAGAATGGTAGTTGGTATTGCTGACAGAAGTTACAGATTTCAGTGACTGACTAACTGCTTGTGGTATTTACTTGCTCAAAAATTATACCAGCCTTTGGGCATGAGTGGGTTGCAGGTAATTAGAAGGTGGCAAAACTTTTCTATTCGGACAGTCTGAAATACATTATAATGCATGAATATTTTCTGCAAAGTTTGTATTCCAATATTAGGAGGTGATCATGTATTTCTACATTCCATTAAATTTACTATCTTAAAAGCATACATGTCTAGCTTGATAAATATTGTTAATGGATCAGATTCGTTGCTACTGTAACCACTTGTAGAAGCCAGTGAAGTTACAATAAGGTTTAATTAGGTCCAGTATCTTAAGACAAATTCTGTGCACTTTGAAATATGAGCCATCTGTTTGAAAAGTAGAATGATGCTACTGGTGATCTTGTACTGTTCTGGACCATTTTTACAGATAACAAGATTGTCTCCCATTTGCTGGTGGCTGAACCAGAGAAGATCTATGCTATGCCTGACCCCACTGTTCCAGACAGTGACATCAAAGCGCTTACCACTCTTTGTGACCTGGCAGACAGAGAACTGGTGGTGATCATTGGATGGGCTAAGCATATTCCAGGTACATACAGCTTTTATTGCAAATAGATGACATACAGAAATCATCACATGGGTTATTCTCTTCTGGTAAAAAATATGATTTATTCTCTCGCTACAATGCATAAAGTTTTCTTAAGGCTCCAGATTATTCACATAGGACATAGGTTAGGTGATAATACGTCTTACCGTGGAAATAGTATTATTGTTGCTATGAGTATTACTATGTTAATAATTTCTGCATGCTACTCAGTGAGTGATTTTTTTTCATATATTACTTTTATTAAGATAAGCTTGCCTTTGTATCCAGAGTATTAGACTTATGTGAAGGGTAAGTCAGTCCTCTCCTCTGTACCCATCCGATTCAGCGGTAGTTGAATGTAAGTTTGGTTCCTCTATTACATAAATGCAGCACTATCTTATACTGGCCACAGGACATACAAAAATTCAGTTACATTTTGGCAAGGCACAGAGGAATTGTTCTCTTCATTGAGTGAACCTGTGTGAGAACTGAATTGTACTAGCAGCTCAGTAGAAAGAACTGAATTGTACCTAAAGGTCTCTTCTTATAGCTCAGTAGTGCCCTGGTCTGCATGAAATGAACCGCGGTCTACATCACGTAAATGTGTTGATATTATAAAAGCTGACTGACGCTCTTGGTTAGCAAGAAAATTGGGGGTCATTAAAAGCAGTTTCTCAGAAGATCGGTGATTTCTTCAGGTAACATTTCAGGTATATTTTATTTCCCCCCAATGCTGAGGTATTTGTGCTTGCTCTGTGGGCTAGCAGACAAACTTACAGAGTCTCCAGGGTTCTCAGTCTGTCACCTTTCACAAATGGTAAAGTCACACAAAAAGGTTGGCTTTTTTTCTTGTTTCTTAAGGTATTATTCTAGTTCAGCAGATGAGTGAACATGTTGGTGTGTTTTCATCACCTCGTTGGTTTTCTAATTTTGATAGTGGGGCCTTACTGAGCATAAGAACGGATAACCTTTAATTCATCTGAGTAATACATCATCCTCATTTTAGATGTGATTTTGGGATACCTTAATAGTAGAATAAATAATCCAGTTGTTGTTTGTTTGTCAAAGTTAAATATATTTTATTTCTAGTATCAAAAGAAATCACAAAGAAATAGAAATAGAAGGAGTCTTCCTGGGGTTTTTCCCCTTGTGCTAACCAGCACAAAGCCTCAGTTGTTCTGGTACGTGCTTCTGGGTCATCTTCAATAAATATCAACAATAACAAAGAAAAATAATAAAATAATTTGTACATTTATGAAGCATTATTTTACTTCAGATGAGAGACAGCAGCCTACAGACTAAAATAGTATGCGACACAGTTGAAATTTAGTCATTCTCTCTGCCACAAATGGTATATAAACAAGCTTTTGTATCACAAGCAATGTTTTTCTGGTACAGTTAACTTATTTCTGTCTCCTTAAACTAGTTTGTCTTTATGCTTTGAATGCTACAGTAATTTCTTTAATCAAATTGATGGAAGTCCCTTTCCCAGCCCACACTGAAACCAATTTATTGGTCATGATACGCCAGCTATGTTGCTAACAGTCGTAACGAACTGTCAGGCAATATCGCAGTGAAGCTAATTTGAAGTCATTAGGTGTGCAGCGTTCAGGCAACAATTTGTTACAGTGGTTAGGAACACAGCTGACATTTCTGAATGGCTTTGTTCAGCGCAGTTCTAGATGAGCCCAAGCAAATTGTAAACTAATTTAAACATCACTCTATATTATACTAGCTACTCTGTCTTACACTGGTTGCTAATAAAGCACCCCAAATTAAGTCAAAATGAGTTAAATAGGTGAGTTTGAGTTTCATCTTTGGAAGATACCTAGATCACCCTAAACAAAATAGAGTTCCTCTCAAAGAAGTCAGACATGCTCCGTTGTAGTTGCTGGGGAACTTTTGTCAGTTTGACTTGTGAATATGCTGTGTAGCTTTGATTTGGCTGGAGGGATAGGAAGAGCAGAGGGATGAGGCTGAGCAGCCTTTAAAATGATGGCTTTGGTTAGCATGGAAAAGGTATTGGATGCTGTAAACTGGCCTTGAAAATTTAAAGTCTACAATCTGAAGCGGTTGAGGAACATTTCTGCCATGAGGCAGCGTTTTCTTACAAGGTAAACTCAAAAACACACCTGCCATGCTAAAGCCACACTAGCTCAGTTTACTCACCTGACTGTTTAGGAATGAGAAGAAAAAAAGCGGCAACCAGGAAATAAAAACAATCTTTCTATAAGCCTTCTGGTAGCAGAGGGCAGTGATAAAATCGGTCCTTGTTTTCCAGCATTTGATCACAAAAATCAAAATGCAAAAGGGCTTGACATGCTAAAGGGCAAATGTGATGAGCTTTTGTAGCTTGATTTTGAATGATGGAGTAGTGCTGAACTTGGACTACCTACACTCAGCTAAGGTCTGGCACAAAACACCTTGTAGAAGAGCCTGCATTGGTGCTAGCTGACTGTTTTCTAAGCTAATAAATGTTAAAAACATAACAGAATTGGAAAAAGGATGAGTTAGAAAAAGGGTGCAAATTGCATAAAAGTTCACTGTAGCTCAGCGGACTAAGTAAATCCTTGGTGTAACTCTCTTGGAATCGATTAATTATACCAGTAGCAAATTTGTGCGTAGTGCAGCAATCAGCAAATCTTTCTTTACTGTAGTGATTTCTTAAAGTTCGGTATAATTAAAGGCCCTTATATATTAGGTGCTTAGTAACTAATAAAGATTTCAGCTGTAAAGCATTGTAATTCAAAGTAAAATTTGTCTTTGTGGAAAAAAACAAAATAATGTTTTTTCTATTCTAACAGAAAGTCTTTTAATGAGATTATCTTTAAAAAGGTAACGATGCAATATGCATTCTGCCCTGGCCAACTGCTTCCCATTGCAGTCACAGCCTAAAAAATGGTTTAAAATTATACAAAGTTCAAATGCTTTCATGAAATCATTAGTAATTTTGTGCTATTGGGAACATTTCAATCGTTGCTTTTATTGAACAAAAAAGTTTATGCCATCTACAAAAGGAAATACTGAAAGAAAAATATATATGGAAAGCCTTTATCAGTAAATAGAATTAGTCTCCTTGCATTTATAAATCAAATAAATGGAAAGTGTGTTGTTATGAAACATGACCATGTCTTATCTGAAGAAGAAAAAGATCACGATGGCATTAGGAAATGCTTGACTTTAGTTAGAGGAGCGTAAGGGCACAAGAACAGATGATGGTGCCCTAATAGCCCTTTTTAAGAATGACAGGGCCCCGCCATTAGCATCCTTTTATATCCTTGGAAATTGCTCATGCCTCGCTTTTCTGGTTCCTATCTGCCTGACTCTTTTTTATTTCTCTTTCAATTTCATCCGCGCTCGGATAAGCGCATGCTAACACAATATGATTGAGCTGTAAAATGGAACGCTGTCGCCTCTAATCTCTTTTATGTAGATATGGAGGTACTTCCACACTCCACTTCATTCTCTCTCCATTGTTGGCCTTTTTAGAATGTGTTGCCGAGTAATGGAGGCTCAGTCAAATATTAGAGCTAGGTTTCACAGGGTGTGATAAGAAGATTATCAGCCCAGCAGTCAGATCTATTGTTGTTCTTTGTGTCAGATTAAAATATTCCGATGTACTGTAACTTCGTTAATAAAATACTGAAGGTGCTTAGGGAGAGGCCGATGCTTCTTCGTCTCCTGCCTGATGAGGCAAACTCCCTATTAACTGACCTAAATAGATTGTAAATATCTTTATTAAGCCTCTGCAAGACTTTTCTATTTATTTTTTTAAATTTTACTGTATCTTTTAAATAAGAGAGCCTGGTTAATTCAATATTTACTGATGCTTGAGTTTTCTACCCTTTGCATGGGATTTTTGGGGAGGTTCCATTTTATATTAGCTGCATTATATTAATTATACTCTTTTCCACTATGGGGTAGAATTCTGCTGATACCTAGTCACAATATCAGAGTCGTTTAGGCACGATTTCTATAATGTAACTATCTCATTGACATTCAGCAAAAATGTGCAATGTTCATTCATATTAAGTGGAGGCAGGAAACATTAAGCTCTTAAAAATGTGCATAACAGGAAGCTAAAGACAAAATGTTCTCGAAAAAATTTGCATGCATGAAAAAACATCAACCAGACCATAGAAATCAACTTTTTGCACTTAAAATGAAAAATTTGTTTGGAAACAGTAAATCAGACTAATACATCAAAAATAACTAGTTACATTATTTAGTAAAACAAGCCTGCTTGTCTTTAGCTGCGTCCCTATTTTGCTAGTAGTAACAGTGGTTGAGAAAGGAAATAGTTAGAAATTGATACTGCCACTGGTGCTAGTATTAAAAAAAAAAAAGGGGGGGGGGGCATGATTTTGATGGAGCAAATCCAAAGATGTTTTTAATATTTTAGCGTTAATGTTTTATGAAACATTATTGTTCCGGCATACTCTTTGTGGAGGACAATATTTAAGCTTTCTTTTCCAAAGCAGCTCTCAGGGGTATAGTTTAACATTCTAATACTGAGCAAGAACATGATTTGCTGCAGAGCTGTTCTTTCTAAAATCCCCTTTTCTCTTCATCTGTTTCAGAAACACCACCCCATGTAGGTAAATATACAGAGAAAAAGTTGAGCATAATCACTTTTGGAAAGCAAATGTTCAAGAAAGCATGAGAGCATACATATATGGTACATCCATGCAGATACAAATTAGGTATATATGTACCTGTTCTGATGCACGTAGTTGTTTATGTATCTACATCTTAGTGGACATACAGCGTGTGTTTAAATGACAGAAAAAAAATGCTGAAATGTTACTTCATGGTAGTATTCACGTGGTAGGACTTTGAAGACAGACTGAAATCGTTAAGTTGGAACCATCTGGTGCATATAATCGCTTACGTTTTTTCTATAGCCAGTATCCTGTTTATGCCCAAATCCCTATCTGGATTGTTACTGGGGCAGCTAATACAGGATCTCAGCTCTGCAAGGGGAATAGATGTCTTCCTATATGTCTGTAGCACGCTGCTCTCTGCTGTAAAAATTGTTGTTTCTGCTAAGGTTGAGGCCTCCTGTGGTCCCTTGTGCTGCTAGCTGAACCGAGGAGTATTTCAGGCAACGAGGGCTCCTGCAGCTATCTTAGAGGCTCCTATCACTGGGTGCCTGTCACTCCAGAGGCAGGTGGGACATGTAAATGTGGTGTTTACTGCTCATGTAACATGGAGTGGAGTATGAGCTGTTTCGTGCTGACTCAGAGGTTTGTAGTGATAATAACTTGAGCCTCCTGGGGAATCAGGACATCCTACCCTTTATCAATGTGATATCTTGGACACTTTGTAAGTTCACTTTGCCTTCTGTTTATCAAAAGCCCACTGTCTGTTCTTCTTTTAACTCCTTCTACAAACACGCACTAATTATGGAAATCAGACATGCTCTTCCTATGATGGAAATGTTCTTGAACTCACAACTAGAATGACATACGTGATCTGAGGCAGACCATTCCCTGGGCCTTAGAGGTAGGGATTCCAGCCAAAAGGTTTCTCAAAAACTTTTGACTTCCTTGACCTCTCTCACTAAATTGTACAGTATGGGAAATCAGCAATTGAACGTCAGTTTTATTTTTGAGCATTAGCGTGCATGGACCGCCCGACACTGCCAGTATGTAGATCACCATGTTGATTCAAGCTATCCTGAGTAGAACGGAACAGAGATGTGCCTAAAATGCCAGCAGTTCATCTATCCCACTGCTTGCATCAATATTTTTACCATTATGTCAAGTGCTAGGAATGGTGGCATTTTATAATTTTTTCTCATTTTTTAAAATAGTATCACAGAGAAGGTGTAAGTGTTTTTGCAAGGCAGGGAGGAAGTGGGATTTCCAGGAAAATGTATGAATAAACATGTTAACAGTCTCTTGACATTCTCAAAACAAAACAGGAATCTGCAGTGTGGTCAGTGGTAGTTACAGAAAGGTCCGTTTGTTTATTTTAAAATTATTTCATATATTCATCTGAGATATGATGGCAGACTATTCTCAACGGATCTGTTACTGAAGTCAGTTGCAAAATTTTAGCTGATACCAGTACAAAAGACAAGGCTCTGTGCGCAACTAGAGAGGTACACACTCAGTGTGTCTGCTAATCCGAAAAGACCGGTTCCAGTTCAGAACGGAGACAGACAGCAATGGAGAGGGGAGGAGGTCTCTAGTACTACTAGTTATAGATGTCCTGCGGTAAAAAAAGCACTTTAGTTTCCAGGATAGTCACTTCTGGCATCTTTTACTAGCATTAACTGGGGGGGGAACAACAATAAGCCCAGGCATATCAACATCTCATCACCTGCAAATTATATTTGAATATAAAATACTCTTACAGAAGCATCTGGACTTTTGCTAGTTTTTACTTTAAGGTCCCTATCTATCTGTTGAAACAGGTCGTTATTCTTCATCATCATCATCAAAAGCAAAACAACAACAACAACAAATAGAATTAATGGGTAACAAAAGAACTTGGCTCAATTCTTATGTTTTACTTTTTTAACAAAAGAATCCTTTGTTAAAATACTCTTGAAGATCAGAATTAAACAGTGACTTTATGTCTCTACTAAGTTCACCTTTTATTCATACACAAGTACTCTCCTCTTCCTTCCGAGTGACTCTTCCCCCCCCCCCCCCAAACAGTCCTCTCCCTCCACCCATGCCCCCAACATACACACTACACTGTCTGGCTGTTGCAATTTTTTTTCCCCAATGTCCCCCTTTATCTGCCTCAACCAATCTCCAAATGAATGCATGTCTATCATGGCCTTAGCTTTGACACTCTGGATATATTGATTAATAGTTGCCCTAAGCTCCTTTTAGCAAATCAAATTTTCACTTTTAGCAAGGATTTCGCCTCTGATTTATTCAGCAAAGTGAAATGCACTAAATTGACTTTGACATTCAGGGAAAATGGCTGAAAAACAAAGAGGGGAGGAAAGAGATATAAATTGTGTGGCAGCTGGAGACTTCAAGCATAAAAGAGGCAGTTTTCTATAGAATATCACTGGTTAATTTGGAAACATGCATTTAAACAGGAGTGGAAATTATTTTCTTAAAATTAGATGTTTTTTAGACTGAGGATTTGGGATATAATAAGGTTTACTTAGCAAAACGCAATATATTCAACCCAAATTCATCACTTGCTAATCATGGTGCAAGTGTGGGATCCACTTTTGTTGCCACTAATAATTATTATGTTAAACGAGAGACAAAGAGGTTTCTGAGTAGTTTTATAATGAGGTGCTAAATTGGTAAATATCTTCCTACCATTGCATTATGTTGTTCACTCCTGTGGCCCTTTAAAAATAAGAAATGATTAACAAAAAGAGAGCAAATCAACAGTAATGAATGCCAGTGCTTTTCATTTTCTTTCTGTAAACAAAAATGGCTATTATTTGATTCTTGAATGCAAGAGTATAAAAAGCTGTAGCAGCCATTCCCTATTATTCTTCTAGCAAAATCAAGAGTGTTGTGTTACCCTGGATAACTTGTAGACTGACTTACACAACCTGCTTCCTTACTTGCAAACATTGTATTACTGAGGTACCATGAGGCTGAAAATACACCTTCGCATGTTTGACGGTGTTCAAAGGTGATGCTGAATAGAAGAAATGAGAGGAAAAAATGAAAACATTTGAAGCCATTGCGGTAGCACATCTGAGGGTATTTTGCAGGAGGAGGTGTCAGAAGATGCAAAATAAAACCACAGGGAGTGGTTTGGTCTTATTCAGCAATCAGGCATTACAATAAGAATTTGTAGAAGAAAATACAGATGGTATTTTGCCCGGTTAATCTATAGAGACAGGCCAAGAGCCTTCGGTTGGATCAGTTGTCACGGGTGTACAAGTCAAATGTGCGATGCCAGCCTCCGTTGTTTAAGGATCTGGCCCCGAAGGGATAAACCCACATCAGTAGTCAGTATGTCAGTGGGAGCTGAGAGTTTTCTTTGTCCCCTGTGTGTGCTCCACCTCAAAGTCTCTGCAGCAATGTGCAGAATCAAGCTTTAAGCAAGTATTTCCACTTAGAGGACAACAATACTCACCTTTGTACCTTTTCTTGTGTGACAAACGGGTTTACTAGATTAGGTCTGTGTAAATTGCAGATGACTCAGAAACAGTTTTCCTCCTTCTGAGCCAACAAGGAATTAATTTTATTAGCAGAGGGTAGGAAGTCTAAACGTATCTTAATCTTTTTAATTTTACTGTAGTCTCCGTTCTCTTTTTTTTTGGTGAGCAAGCTGAATCTGAGACTTCAGCAATAATGGCTGTTTGCAAGTGGGACAGCATCTAGAGTGCCATACAGGAGATAGCTGGGGACATTTGATTTTCAGGCATGTTACCTCTTTAAAGTCGTTCCACCTCCCATAATTTAGTTCAACTGCCAACCATATTAAAGGTCTGCCAGTTAGGAGCATACTGTATGAAACAATTTAAACTTCCGAAATAATCTTTGAGGGGGCATCATCCTTTCCCAAACTTAGTTCCTAGCTGTACAATTGATACCACAAGGATGGCCAACTTCTTACAAGTAACGTGTGGCCACAAGGCAGGAAGATGCCTTGCTCAGAAACACAGTCAGAAAGTGGAACAAATCTTGACATTATTCCTTAGGTGAGGAATTTGCAGAAGAGACAAATGCTACAAATCTGAGCCTGTCATTTGTGTTCACTCAGTATCACTTCCGTGTTCATAGGACTCCTCTCCTTTAGAAAAATAAGGCTTTTTTCAACCAAATTCAGAGTTTAAAGAACATCGAAACAAAGAGATTTTTTTTTGTCAGATTTAAATTCCTGAAGGCTTTGTTGGAAATAAGATCATGACTGTTACATGTCATTTAAATTGGCCTGTGAAAGGATCATAGAATATACTGGGAATGCAGAAGTAAAATTAGAGCGACATAGCCCTCTTATGGTAACCATTTAGTCCATTTTCAAGTAAACAGGTGACTTACTCCTCTACCTTTGCTGCCAACGAAAGTATATTTACTTTGTTCTGGGTGGGGAAGAAAAGAACAGCTTGTCACTCATATGTGTTGATACTGTCAATCCAGGATGGGAGGAGGGAGAGGAAAAAATGCCGATCGCTCAGGCTGGATTTGGAGCAGACAGGTCTCCACCTGTATGACTGGGTCAGCAGCACAGAGTGGTCTAGTTTCCTAAAGTCAGCTGAGACCGGTTAAATACTCTAATTCTAAGGATGCTTCTACTTTCTCTCTGGATGAGTTCGGCTTCACACCTGCTTAACCTACATTAGAATAGGATTAATTACCTGAATTGCAAGGCCCCCTTAGCCAGTCAGCACGTTTCTGGCAGGGCACATGGTGGCCTGGGCCTGGTTATATATAGTATAGGGATAGTAGGGGAGCACCTGGGTTGTAATGGCAAGGCTCGATCCAGTCTGATAACAGAATCAGCAGTTTTTAAAAATGAGTCTGCAATAATCGCCTTCTGCATCAGCTGGATCCTACAAGAGCTTTATGAACTCATGTCCTCACTGCTAGTAAGCTTTTTAATTGTACAATGCTCAATTTATGCACATGCATATATGTGCACACATATGTGTGTGGAGAAAGAATCCCAAGAAACACAGGAAGCACAGAATGCAGATACTGAATGCTCCTATGTTTAATTACCTAGATGGAACACTTGGTCAATTTTCCATGTTATTTTAATTCATTGTCCTCAAGTTTAATACCGCATAGCAGGCAGGAATATTTCGGTAATTTTTCACGTGAGAAAAAAACACAGAACCTTCCTTTCATTTGAAACATGTTCTATAAAGGGAAAATTCTCTGACAGTATGTTGGTCAGCCCAAGGGATTTTCCACCCCAGACTCCTGAGGCACGTATTATAGACAAGTGGAAATTTCACAGTGTAGCTCTGAACCTTCTCCCCAAAATGTTTTCATCTGCCATGTTGTGCACCATCAATTTCAATCAGCTGCATTTGCAGTTGAGGTGAAATCAAATATTGAAATGAGATCCAACTACAGACACAGAAAGCTGCAAGTTCCATGGCATTTGGAAAGTAGAGTCAGCTAACTTACCAGGTCCTGACATGTTACGCATGGCAAAGAGTTGCGATGAGGGTGGAGAAGGGGCAGGGGCAAATCTCCAGTTCGCGTGTATCTAGCTGTTGGAGAGATTAGGGGGAACAGTTTAGCATGTAATGGCTGCTGCTCGTAGGTTTGTTCAAAGAAGAAGCTGTACTTACTGGCATAAATATATCAATGACATTAGCAGGTTGCAGGGTGGTGTATTTCTAGCCAGAGATTTTCTTATAGCTATGTTATAGCATCGTGCCTGCCTTAATGAACAGGCATTAGACTCTGAACTTGCTACGATTCAAGCTATATCCGGTAGCATATGCAAGTTACCGTGACCCTTGTGTCTTTCATTAATGAACTGCGCTTGCAGTGAGAAGAATTTTGAGTCCTTCCCCATATCGGTCTCTTGTAGAAAGCCATTCTACTCTGTGATCTGTTCTTCACTTTTTGCTACTTTGAAGTTTCCCAGAGATAAAGTTAACTGTTGTGTAGATTCAGGAGCACGTTGCTTAGTGTCAGTGAATCTTTAGCTACAGATTTAACGTGCAATATGCATTCTGAATTCTAATGATCTTCATTCAGTGAAATTGGTAGGAGTCTATTTTGAAGAGTGTCTTTGCATTTCGAGTTACTTAACATTTTCCAGACACCATTAATGACTTGTGTCTAATATATTCAACACAAATTTGGAGTTCACGGCGATCACAGGATTGCGCCTAGCACTTCAACAATGACGAGTGACTTACTGCGTACTGTAATCCTCGTGTATGAAGCACACCCTGGTCTCTGTAATCAAAAGGCCACTGGGAAACTGGGTGCTTCGGAAAGGCAGCAGGCAGGGAACGCGGGTAGAGTTGGGGACGAGCAGTGCACGCGCTGCGCAGGATGCTTCCATCAGTATCATCAACCTACAGAGGGCAGTGTCTGACAAGAGGCTTAGATGGGCATTTCAGGAGATCAAGTCAAGAGAAGAGGGTGTTGACAGGGAATGCTTGCGTACTCATAACTGTAATTAGCCAGCATCAATGACAAATATACAGTCTTTCAGATAGCCTGCTTGGAGGGGAAAAAATACACCTAAAAAGAGTTTATGACAGAGGGAGGTAGGGACACAGCCTGCTGTGGGTCTCCCGAGTTCCAGTGCTGCAGCCAACACAGGTGAACTAGAATTTGCCATCGATAGCTACGTGGACAAGTGTACTGTCTCCGTGGTAGAAAGTGGTAGCTATTTATATACTGAATGGCAACGCTAAACAATTTAGGAGAAGCAGTGAAGTGTGTCCTATCCAATTAAAAATGCAGTGAGAATTTTAGGTAGGCAAAATGTAATTATTTAATTGGAATTTGACCAGGATGCTTTTCCACTCTTAAAATAAGTATAAATTACATGAGCTGTAAAACTTTAAATTATGAAAATATTTTGAGGTCTTTGAGCATGGTAATTGGAGCTATATATTCAACTTTGTTTTTAACCTGACACTTCATAATAGCTGTTCCCTAAAGCTACAGGGTTTTTTACATTCTCGAATATCCCTTAGTGAAGCAAATTAGCAATCAGTCTGGAAAATATTTAAGTAGTACAATCACATTATTTACACAGACACTTCCATTGTGCAGAGTTCTCTGTGTTCCCAAATATTTGTAGGATCACTTCCTCTGCTGTCAACATTCACACTCGAACCTCCCTCTTTGGTAAAGCTCTGTATGAAAATCCATTTAGGCCTATAGAAAGACTTGCCTTGATTTCGCTGTGCTTCGGATCAATCCTTAGATATGCAGGTCACAATCTGAAACCTGTGTGGACCTCAGAGCTTTATTATTTGCCTTCTGCTTGACTTACCACTTTTGTTTAGATGGGGGAGGGGGACTTGATGCAATTCCTTGCACAAAGCTTTTTTTTTTCCCTCCTCCTCCTCCTCCTTATTATTAACAAGGAATAGAATCCTACTGTGGAGAATTAGGGTCATTTACTGTAAGCAGAATAAGAGTCTGCTCTTATCTAGAACCATATTTCAGCCCTTACAGAAACATCAGCATCTGGCCAGAATGATAGAATGTTTATTGTGAAATATATTATTTAACTGTTTATGTTATCAATACGGTGCAGATAAAAATCTACAGAAAGGTTACATTTAGTATTTGGGAGAATTTTAAAACACCATCCAGCATGCCTCTGGAAATGGGGTCTCTGATGCTGTGGCTGCAGACAGCAATTCCAATTGCTGAAATCATATTGTCCAAAATACACTCCCCAATTAGCTTCCCATCAGGTTGAGGAATTCCAAGTATTTATTCTGTAATTTTTGTACCGGTGAGGAGTGTTGTCCTGGGGTTCCCTAAATTAAAACCACTTTTCTTAGGAAGTTTTTTACCCCCTCACTCATTAAAGGCTTTTTTATCATTGAGTTTTGCTCTTGGGCTTTTGGCTCACTGCTTTTTAAGGATTGAAGGCCCAGTAAGCCCTGTCCTGGTACTCCCATTGATACATTTGTACAGTGCTGAGGTACCGGCTCCATGTTACATCCATACTTGGCTCTCGTTATCCTCTTATCAAGCTCTTTGCATCCCTTTGTTTATTTGAGGAGACAGGAAGACTGTGTGAAGGCTGCTTAGTCAGGGATATCAGCGTTGTTGGCAGGGGAATGATTGCCAGTTGAAAAACAAGGCATTATTGCTCATTTTTTCCCTCTTATTAGTTTGATTACATTTGCAAATCAAATCAATCCATCAGACATGATCAGGCCTCGTCCGCATTTTAAGGAATAGTAATCTCCGTCTAATAAGATGCAAATGTGTCACATCGGTAAGTAACCAATAAATCATCGTCTTGTCTTTGGCAATCATTAAATATCAGAACCAACAGTCAATTTTTAGTATTTTCAATTTGCGATATGCCGCTGGAATATAAAGATAGATGGACGTAATTACACAAACCAAACACTATTTCAGTTCATTCCAGACAGCAAATTTAGTGGAAGGTATAACTGGCTTGTCATCACACTACATTATTCCTGGCGGTTCATGCAAAGTTCACAGACAAGCTTCAAATGGACATTGCTTTTTTTACTTCCCTTAACAACATTCCCACTACCACCACCAAACTTCAATAAATGACTTAAAATGCTGTAGGACATCACTTCCATCAGCGCACAAAAAGGCACAGAAAGAGAAACATTACCCCTTTTCCTGGTGCTGGCACCTCGTGCGTGTGTAAGACTGAAATCCAAAAGTTTCCTAATTCTTGCTACATTCTTCCTCTCTATTTCTCTTCTTTTCTTTTTACACATTTTAATCTGAAACTTCAGGTTTTTCCACTGACACAAGTACGTTTTTCAAAATTTTTGCAAATTAGCTGACATTTAGTAATTTCAGAACATAGTGAAGACAGACAGTGAGAAGGATTGGCACACTAGCTTTCCCCTCTCTCTTCCTCCCATCCCCATCTTTTTAAAGGAGTGGAAATTCAAATTGTTTTTCTTTATCCTTTTTTTTTTTTTTTAAATTGATTTGGGATTTGGGAAAATTGATTGCCTCATGTGCATCCCAGGGATTAATTGATATGTCTATTGTCTGATTCGTAATGTCTTGCTTTCCATTAATGACTCTATTTGTATACAACAATTTACATGCTTTTCAAGAGAGAAAAAGAAATAAGCTTATATCTTGTCAGCACTAGTGGCAAAAGAAGCCCAAATCTTGTCTTAAACAGCATAGCTTTTACCCAGCTATTTTAGACTGTTTTAATAGTTTAGGGTATAGACTAAACATACAGACCTACAGGCAGATTGCTGATTTTTGACAACAGTTTGGGCTTGTTGGAAATTATATTACTGGGCCTCCTTACAGTGCTGAAATAAGTGAGAGAGAGTGAGTGCACAATACTGTCTCTCTACCACGACACAAGTGGCTATGTGGAAATAAGAAAAGAGGATTTTGTAGGCTTGTGCTGACCTATGTAGGTTTCCAGCGCACCAAAGCCAGACAGTGGGCTTACTGTATTTGACCTTAAGAAACTTCTTGCCGTGAGCTGTGTGCCCTGGGCGGACCTGCTATCGCAGCATCCTGTCCGTTGCGTTTGGTTCAGCTAACTCGCTTTGAGAAGCTGAACCTCAGGTGCTTTGGAGTGACTTTTGGAGAGATCCTTTAGCCTCTGCGAGAAAATAATTGTTACAGTAGCAGTTTGATTGGATTTGGTAAATGAATTAAATGGAAATTAGGGAAGAGGCTTGCTTGTAAGCATACCTACTTGCTTTGTGGGTTCCCCATCGTGTTGAGCTCCTGTTAAGGAGCCAAAGGGTGGGGAGAGTGATTTTGGAAACATGAACGTTTAAACTTCTGGATGGTCGCTGCATGTTATTCATTCTAGGCATCAAAACTGTTGTTCTATGGTGAGGGAAAATTGCAAAGAAATACTTGTGAGCTGTATGTGGTGTTGGTTCCATGTGCCAGAGATTTAGACAACTTAAAATGTACCATCAATTAACAAATGTTGCTTCTTACTATTTTGAAACAGAAGATGTTATTACCTGGTTTTACCTATTTTCATCCTCAAATTGCTGTAAATCTGTAGCAGCTTTGTGAAAACAAGAGATTTATTCCAGAAGCAACTTTAGCTCTATTGTCTTAACAAAATTTGAGCTTCCTGGCGCTTTTTTCCAAAGGTCTCTTTACATTAACATATTCCAGAATGTTTCATACCTCAGCCGCTAGACTAATGCTGCCTAGGTCTCTTGCAAAAGTCTCCTGTTTCCATAATCTCCAGAGACTTTGGTGAGTAAAAGCTGCACGCAGAGCCCGTGTGCCTGAGATGCTCAGTACCAGAACCTTATGTTCTGTCTAACCAATTTACATACTACCATGGTATGTTTAATTTGCTTTTTCATCAAATCAATAATGGGTCTAATTGGAAAAATTGGCAGAGCTACATACAACCTAACTACCAATGTCAGTGTTTTCAGGAAAGCAGAGATGTTGCACAGCTACGCAAGTGACACCTGTGTTAGTGATGCACCTCTGTTACGAATGTGTACAGAAACAAACATTACTCAGGTGCAGCATCTGTACCAATTCATCACTATGCTATCAGAATTAATCACCTGGTATTCAGCTCAGAGAATAAAATTTACATCTTAATGTATGACACTTACTCCAGCACATACATGCACTACTAAAAATGGTACTATTCACTCCTGTTTGAAAGTGTGCATCTATTTTGGTAAGCAAAGCCTAGCAATTCTTCTTAGCAAAATCCCAGACACTTGGGATGGCTGCTTCTGTTACGTTACATCCCTGGAGCTACGTGTCTCAAATCCTGCCTGTACTTTCACAGGCAAAAGGGATTTTTGAAGATGGTTAGTGCTCCGTAGAAAACAGCCCGTGTGAAAATAAATAAATAAACAAACAAGTAAAGTTTGGCAGTGTACAAGATTGGCAGGTCTTCACCAAGATGGTCCAGCAATGTTGCAGGTGCGTTGGCGAGCAGTGTGGAGAAGCTTGTGTGAGAACTGCACAAAATTTTAGACGTGCTCTCAGTTCCTCGCTGAGAGGAGCGCTCAGTTAGCCCTGCTGCTGCGAACGAAGCCATGCTTTATGCAGAGTTTGATCGGCGTCCGTGGGGCTGGCAGAAAGATTCAGGCCAGGTGCACCAACTGCAAGATGAGAATTATAAAAGATTAATTTTAAAAGAAAGAAATGTGGATTTCAACTTTATGTTCTGTATAATTGCAGAGCTAGTGGGATTTTAAAATACGGCAAAGCCTTAGTCATTAGCATAGGGTAATCACCTTTGCTGTTTAAAAACAAAATAGTAACAATAGAAAAGGTATTGTACATTGACACATGGAAATTTAATGCTTTTCAGAGAAATTTTGTAGGGATTTTTTATTATGTGGCTAATTACATATTTACATGTAATGGCACTAGCAGAGCCATTACAGTCCATTGGGTAAATAATATGCATTTTAAAAACCATTTATAAATATGTATTTATTTGATGGACCAGAACGGTTTTTTGAAGTCATTTTCATCTGCTGAGTAAATAATATATGGATTGCTTTTAAAAATAAATATGTATTTCTCCAATAGACATTCCAGGCAATTGGGTAAATAATATGCATTTTTCAAATATTAAAAAAAACACATATAAATGTATAGAAAACTGGCCTAAATATGTATCTTCCTGAGAGATCACAATGACTCGAAAGGTGTCGGGCATAGCTTTGAAATTTCTATTTTCAGTTGTCAGTCTGTGCCACAACCTAGAGTTAATTAAATGTATTTTATGCTTTTTCATACGTACAGTATAATATCAATGTCTGTTTACAGTTTTATAACACTAGTGCACTTGACCCTCTTGCTCAGTGTTATAAAGTCAACACTATGTGGTTAAGATTGTAGTTTTACTTTGTGTTCATCTTAATACAATGCAAAACTCATTCATTCTGTGGGCATAGTTCTGCATCCATAGAAATACATGGAAAAAAACTGGTCACCTTAGTGAAAGCCATCTCAAACTCTGTTGTACTGCTCGATTTAAACTTCCCTTTATGTTCTCTGGTCTTTTTCTGACTATTGGTTAGCTGGCAAAGTATGAGAAAACATGAAACGGTTTCAGTATGTGGGCTTGATTCAGAGCCTATTGATGTGAGCAGGACTCTTTCCACTGGCCTCAGAGGGCTTTAGTTCAAGCCAGACATAAAGATCTGCCATAATCCATAGAGACAGCCCAACACGAGAAGCTAAAGGCTAAGTCCCTTTCTTGGCTCTGACACTGACTTATCGTATGACCTTGGGCAAATCATTTAACTTCCTTATGGTGAAACCGTGATTTATACTTCCAATTTTGGGAGTCCTCTGAGAGCTATAGATTTAAAACATTAAATATGATTCACAGCATGCTAGGATTGAAAGATGTGAGCACAACGCATCGCTGGTTTATTTCTTTTATATACTATGGGATAGAGCTTATCCATTCTTTTCTAAACATTTTAGCCAGTTTATCCTTTCATCCATTTCATATACTTTTCAAGAATGTTGAATATAGTTTGTAGACCTTTTTTTTTTGTGAAAATACTCATTGTTGTTTTCAAACATTAAATGAATAAAATAACACAGTGGCCCTGTGAATTAATATATATATCCTATATATGCATAATATATATATATATATAGCTTGCACAGAA
Source organism: Balearica regulorum gibbericeps (assembly GCF_011004875.1). Taxonomy (NCBI): domain Eukaryota; kingdom Metazoa; phylum Chordata; class Aves; order Gruiformes; family Gruidae; genus Balearica; species Balearica regulorum. The sequence goes on along the minus strand of NC_046186.1, from coordinate 103,428,271 downwards.
AGACTGCAAGACAGAGGGGGATTAAGTGACTCTAACAGAATCACAGAGAAAGTCAGTGGTAGATTTGGGAGGCTAAATTGTCTTTCTCATATTCTTCCTGTATGCATGTACCTCATGCTTCATCTATGCCTCTGACATCATCTATGATACACTCCTGAAAACTGCTGATTTTAGTAAGTTAGCTGTTTGACAAGAATGTATTTGGCAAGTGCCAACTATAAATTATGTGTGCCCTGGGCAGTCAGGATAGCTAAGTGGGATCCGTTGTCATCTAATTGTTACTTTGATACTGAAGGAATGAAAATATAAATATATAGTGAGGATGTTTCAACTGGAGCTCTATTACAAAGCCAATCACAGCAGCTGCGAATTAGTACAAACGAGCTTTTGGAGCCATTTCTTATGGCTGTTCTTGCACAAACATCACTGAGTCAGTGCTGATTTGGCCTTGATACCCAACATTGCCTGGGAGCCCAGCAAACATGTTTTGACAGAACACGTGAGGAAATTCTCACCTGCTTCCTTCCCATATCACTGATTAAGAATACACAAAGTACATAAGGAAAGCCATAGTGAGTGACTGGTCACCCATAAAGAAGGATCAGCAGGAAACAGGCATTTGAAAGTAAATCATGGGACAAGAAGAAAGCCAAAGAAACAAAAAATGATCTAGCAGTATTAGCACATTAAAATTATGTTTCCAACCTCCCTAATGGCACATCCACACAAAGCACAACCATGCTTTCTGTGTAATTTCTAAAACTACTGACAAATGTGTCCAAATACCAGATGGTAGAGTCCAGCACTCCGTGGTTGCAAAAAAGTGTAGAACATAGGGTGAGGCATGCAAGAGAAAGCCCAACTCTCATGTCATAATCAAATTAAAGCTTTCCAGAGCACTGAGAGCTGCATAGTGAAAAAAACGTGTAGGTAAATTAGTGTGCACCAATTAAGGACAGGGCATCACTGATGACGCTTTAAAATGACCTAGTGGCGCCCAAAAGGAATAAGAGGGTCTGACAGAGGAAGAATGCAAAGAAAGGGAAGGCTGAAAGCAATGGTAAGAAAAACACAGTGATGTGAAGTAGCTCTGAGCATACCTAATGTTTCTTTTATAAAGCATATATGTAACTAAAATATTATTGACTGCCTGCCTGGTCATTATCAGCCACCAGTTTGCTAAGACATGGCAGTGGGAGTAGTTCATCATATTGAACGTGAAGGAAGAGGAAGAAGGCGGTGATATTAAAGATCAGGTAGGGAAGGGTATCTGTGCATTAAAACATGGGAGACTTGGAATAAAATGTGAAGGTGCTGAGGGATAGGATGGCACAACTGTGAAACAGAGAGTGTGTGTCGCTTAGTCGGTGACCATATTGAATATGGCTGTTAAATTCTCTGTATAATTAAAAGAGATAGGAGCATTCATACATTTTGTTGCAAATTGATATGATCTTTTTTGTCAGTGATCTGAATAAGATTGTACTATAGTTTTTAATTTAGCAGATTAAGAAACACAATTAAAATATCATGAAAAAGATCATAATCTAAACCTCTGGGGTTTTTGTGGGTTTTTTTTTTTTTTTTGCTTATCCCTGCCAAGTTGATAACAAGAGCCAGTGTGTGTAACAATTACCTCCACTACTGTAAATTTACTCTAGTTTGTGGGCTGAAGTGTTAATAAATACCTTGCAGTATTCCAGGGGGAGAAGCGTTCCATCTAATTAATAAAACTGGGAAGAATACCCAGGACACTGAACCATATCTTTCTTATTAGTGTTGGCTTCTACAAAGGAGAATCCCTGAATCTCAACACATTAGTAAATGTCATACTCCTGGGTTGCACAGAGACCTCTTGAAAAACTGCTGATTTGCTGTAGAAAAAAAAATCACCATAGACTTTAGAAATAATTCAGCTAGGGAATACCAAGTGTAGAAAATCAGTGTAAAGCATGGCATGCATTGTAGCAGCTACAGATTTGTGCTAGTTTTGGTGAATCTTGAAAGAGAAAACATACGATTATACCCCCATTTTCCTTCCATTTTTGGTGTGTATTTATGCTAGTATCTTTCTCTATGTCTGAGTATGGTCTTATTGCAGTTAGGTTTTTTAACAGACTTAGCAAAAGCTCTCCTTTGCATGTTCTGTAAAACAGGTTTCTTAAAAACACTTCATACCAATGCGTAAGCTGCATGTAACTGTTTATTAAATGAAAAAAAAAAAAAAACCAAACAAATCATTTGAAGAAGGAAAATGTTTTAAGACCAGTACTGAAAGTCTTTCACAAAATATGTAATGCTAATTCCCTTTTCCTTTGCAGTAATTAATTTTTGGCAAAAATAAACTTTGTCTCATTATGCCTGACCCAGTTCTGTTTCAAGGCAGTTTGCAGTAAACCACAGCCTAACTTTGTGACCAGCACATAATTGTTTGCTATACTTTATTAAAAATCATAGTGATAATCTTACATTATGGAATAATGATATGCATTCTCTGACAGACTGGGCATTTACCAGAGTGAGTAAAAATTCCTACAGTTCTTTTGTGAAATAAAATTTGTGGGCTGGTATATATGTGTTTTCTCACATTATTATAATTATTTTTATTAGACTGATATACCAGACTGGTGTTACTGCTTCCCATAGAAATAACATCTTTGCATTTACTTCTTACTTGAAGTTTTTGCTCTAAAGAATGTTCGTGCCGAGTACTTTTGTATCTGCTTTTCATCCTACCAAAGTGAGTGATTGGGTGGGAGGATAAAAAGAGGTAAAGCTACAGAGCTCATCCATGAGGTTGATGCTAAATTGGCTAAATGTGAGTCTACTGGATGGGAAATGGAGAAGGTGAAAGGTCTGCCTGTTTTTTTGTCTACATCCAGTCTTCTGAATTTTCATAGGCCATGCTTTAGCTAAGGGCTTCACTGAATCCTGGTAACTTATTACAGCATAAGAAGGCAATTTAAAATGCTGCCCAGGAATCAGAGTCTAGCAGTGTCTGTATAGTCTAGTATTTTAGGTGTTCTAATGTACAGTATACGCTTAAACCTTTCGGTTTGGGGACTTTTTTCCATTAAGAATGTTTATGATGCTTCCACATACACTGCAAGGAATAGATCAATTCACACCGTGTACAGTGAATAACCCACCATACGTGCAGTTTCAATAAAGCATGTTAACAGCAGATACCGGTCCTTAAAAGACCATATATCAAACATCCCCAGCATTACGCTGGAAAAACCTGAATCGCACATTCCCTTGCCTGTCTTCAGTTACAGCTTTGTTGACCAGTGACCTGTTCACTGTTTCAGGGAATACTTCTCTGATCTGACCTGGGTAATTAAATTATTATTTTGTCCTTCAGCAAGACAGTTTTTTTCTACTAAAAAAAAAAATAATACGTCTTTAATAAGCAAAGACTACGAGTTGATGAGCAGATTGGAATACCCTGAGTTTGCTTAGTACAAATGGATGCGTACACATGCCTATGCAAATACACGCTTATACATGTACCTTGCTGCTTTTATGTATATGATAACATTGTGGCTCTTATTTTCATCTTTCTACAGTTGCAGGTCCAGAATGAGAGCTCACTTGCTGTGATTTTGAAACTCTTTGCCTGGGGCACATCTCTCTATGCTCTTCCGTTTTGAACTCTAATTGTAGGAGTAGGCTCCAAACACCTCAAAGAAAGGCAGCCTAAATACTGAGGCTTCAGATTTTAGGAAACTAGGACCTGAACGTTAGATTGGCAATATATACTGTTCAGCAGTGATCAGCCTCAAGGGAAGAGATGTGGACCCCATGGTAGGCAGAAGCCTCAGGAAAACTTTTTCTAATTCCTTATGCTTAGAGATTAGACTAAACGAGGAAGAAAAAACTCCTTGTCCTTTTTATTTGGATTTGTAGTATTATATCTGTAGCTGTTTTGGCTCTCCATGTAAGCATCAGCTCCCTCTTGGCTTCAGTGACATCATTTGGCAGGGACTTCCCCAGTCCAGCTACACTGTGAATGAAGAAGTTTCCCTCCTTCCTTCCATTTTGAATTTCCTGCGTTTCACTGTAATGGTGCTTGGTCTATGTTATGAGACAGGGAGAATAAAAGCTTTACAGCTATTTTTAATACCATTAATTATATATACTTCTACTGCATTCTCTAATGCGTTTTGAGGAAAACAATTCCTGCTTTCTGGGTCTCTTGTCATAAGAGTTTCCTCAGGTACGTTGTTCTGCTTTACTTTCTCTGAACGCCCTCTGAATGTGTCCTACTTTCTTTGGAAAGGTCTGAGCCGTTCTGTCATTAATATCGGAAATCAGAGAGTACTGTTGATATTTTCCTTTTAACTTCTCTTGTCTTCTGAGGTGTTTTTAGCCTTAGCCATGAGCACGACATTAGCTTCACAACTAACCTTGGGCTGCTGGAAGAGGTACTAATAGATGCAGTTTTCAAGCTAATGTTTTCTCACTCTTCCCTGGACTCTCTGTTGGTCAGGATGCTGCAGCTCTTTATCTCTTTTTCTCACCTAGGCATCATTTAGTCAGCCTTGTCTCACTCTGGAGTGACTAACAATACATACTTGGAAGGCCTTCTGTCTTAAATTAAAGAGGGCATTGATGGAGGTCATCCCCATAAAGTACATTCTGGTGATGCAGGTACTGAGATCATATATAATCCTCTTGTTCCTTTAACTCGCACTGAATTTTGAGAAGTATTTTCATTTTCAAACTGAAAATAAAATAATGTAGGACAATGTTGCATGAAATTGCATCTCTGGTGCTGCCTCCAGTGAAAGCCTATCATCTGACTTCACCTCTGTGCATCTGGTCAGGATAATGCATTTAGAAATCAGGCATGTTTTGCTTTCTTCAGTCTCAGAAGCAAGTGACCTGGATTCACTTTTAAGAATATGATTTGCAAACTTGTTGATTAGGATCCTTCATTTGGAGGATGAGTTGATTTGTCCATATAAATCCCCTTTGTCAAATTGAATAGATGGATAAAGAGACCCTTTGCCTTCCATAGAAAATTGCTAGTCTTTAAAAAATACGTAATTTTTTTGGAGAAGTATGAGAGGGTTTTATATCTTTAAGAAACCAAACAAATTCCAAACTGAGTAAGAGACGGAGAGAGAAGGTTGCCTGTCTGCAAGCCGCCAGCTTTCCCCAAGTGTCTCATCCTCTCCCCTCTGTCATCCTGAGGCAATGTGCCTGCATTTGTGTGTAGATTTATAGTTTATCTTTATCTATGGCTTCATCTGTAGGTAGCTATTATAGCCGCCTTGCCTGGATATTGTTTGGGCCTGATAGATCTGTCTGTAGTTCATCAAAGGGGAGCTGAGTGGCTAAAAGCCATTGGGTCCAGCTGAGGATGAAATACGAGCCATCAGCCTTGGTAATGGCTGTAAAATTTCATAATTACACGGCCTTTATTACATTGCATAATGATCCTGAAGCAGTATGGAACAATTAATTAAGATTTTCAACCGTGGCTCTTTCAGAAATTAAAAGGTGCTAGTGGCTGAGAAATGGGGAAGTGTCTTGTCCTAAAAGCATTAGGGATGCTTAAGAAGTACTTCCTGGGTACTTAAACAAAAAAAAAAAAAAAAAAAAGGAAAGAGAAGAAAAGAAAAAGAAGTGAAGAAAAAAGACAAGAAAAAGAAGATCAACTAGTTAAGCAGCTAATGTCAGAGTAACGTTTTTGTACTTTACTGCTAATTCTTAATGTCAAAGCTGGTTCTAAAACTCCTGCAATAGTCACTGCCATAAAGCTGTTCCTTTTCTGTTCTGTAAAAATTTTCATGCCTTTTTTCCCCCGTGTTCTGTTCTAGCCATTTGTCACATTTATAGAAGTTGAGCTCTGCACATTATTAAATAAATGCGTGCCATGACTTAGGAGGGTCACTTAGCTGCGTATTGGGGTGTACTGACCAAGGGTTTTCTCTTACGCACTTTCTCATGTCTGAGGCCATTGAAATTCTTTGAAGATCTCTGCAGTTTGACAGACATCCCCAAGGAAGATTTTTTTTTTCCTTTACTGTTTTGATATTTTTCTTCCTTCCTTTTCTTCTTTGTAAATGCAGCATGTCAAATGTAATATAATATTTTCCATGAGATTGACCTCAGACCTGATCAGAAGTAATTAGATTCCTAAGGTGTTGCAAAGGTGTCTCACGGGTTTCTGAAGTACGTACTAAAAGAAAAAATGTTTATGTATGCGCAGGGAGAAACGGGAGGCCTGAACCCATGGGTGTACACATTACCTCTGGTGATCAGTCTCGGGGTGTAATTCTGAAGGCCAGCAAATTGTGATCCAGATGGGGTGTGGAGCACTCGCTGTACCAGTGCTTGTAAAACTGGTGAAAAGACAGCAAAAATAACCCTGACGTTCTCCACACACTGTCAAAACTTTCAGGTCTTCTGGGAAGGAATCTCCTTCTCACTACGTGCCTTTTTCACCCCTCAAACTGTTTTGATTCATATAAATTCTCGATGTAACTCTTAGATAAGATGAGCATTGAGTATTACTGGTTTTAAATTGGCTGGTCATCATGTAAGGTCCTACCGTTCTAAATATTTTATGAGAAGCTCAGGTTTCCCCAAGGCACCTCTAATAGTAAACTTTCTGCAGAAAATTTAGAAAGGATTATGTGTTTCAAGGAGGAGCCGGCTGCTTGAAGTAAATTCTCTTGTTGAGTCATTTATTCCCTTAATAGGAATTTTCTGATCTGCTGTCATTCTTGTTCACACACTGGGTGTCACTGCCTCTAAAACACTTGTCATTCTTTAATGGAAACAAAATAGTCATTGCAGTCAGAGCCGCAATGTCATTCCGCTACCCCTTGCTGCGTCGGCAATAGTGAAAATGACAGAGCGGCTCTCAGTAGGGGTAATTAAAATGTAAATATTGATATTTTATTATTTGAAATTACTTTCCAGTGCGGCATTTAATATCTCTCCATCTGTGCGGCTCTGTTTAGCGGTCACTTTAGTGCAGCTCTGGGATGCCAAGCGGCGGCTTGATCCCCGTTATGTCAAAATGCTTGTTGCTGCTTAATTTTGATATCTAATTAAGTGGAAAAGTACAGTCCACACTGTAATCCATGGCATCTTAACCAGCTGCTTGGGTATATTTAGAATTAATCTCCACTATGGAATCATCCTAATGTATGCAATTAAGAGTCTGCCGATGGCTAATTAGGTGTATTAGAATCAGGCAGCTTCCTTTTTTTTTTTTCCCCTTTCTTTTTTCTCTCTTTTTTTTTTTTTTCTGTGTGTGGACTGTTGTAGACTTAAGATACAGCCTCCAGAGATTATCTTAATGGTATATATACACTCAGCTAGGTAAACTAGAACTTTCACAGTCATGTAGGAGAGAATGTGTGTGACTATCTTCCCCCAAACCAGGGAGACTATAAACAACATTTGAATTTTTTGGCATCTGCAGCACATTAAGAAAATCAACTAACCTGTAGAAAAGTTTGAAAACCTGGGAAGAAGGAGGAAGATGTGTAGGACAGTGTTCCGAACTGTCATTTTCCTGCCAGATGGCAAAAGGATATATTTACCCAAAATTTTGCAACCTGAAGTTTTTGCTTTGGCTATGGAAAGAGATTTTAGGTAGCTCAGCACATACAGGGTTAACACAGATATGTTGATTGGATCGTAAGCACGGTTTTCTCCGTATGCTAATACATCCTAGTATTGGATTGATATTGTTAACATGATTGGGGAATTCCTGGAAACCTGACTTTGCCTGATGGAGAGATGGAGGGAGCAGGGATTGCCGCAGCTCTCAGTGAGGAAATGACTGGAGGCTTCCCCAGGGGAGCAAAAGGCAAACAGCAGTGACCCAGCACTCTTTGAGGAAAGGCACTCTCAAAGCAGACCCATAGAGGTTATTAATAAAAGGCAGTATGCATTAAATGCACAAGAAAGAACCCCCTCCTTTCTGTGGGGGAAAAAACCCCAAAACACAAAACACCCTGATCTAAAATAATCCAACAAACTGGGGTTTGAAGCCTAATGTGCACCAGGCTGAAGAAGCTTGAACTCTCAATTTCTTGATGTCCCCAGTCTGTGTGTGCAAGCGTTGGGAGGCTGATGCATACAAAGATCGAAGTGAGCTGTGCCTGAACTAACGCTGATTGTTGTCATTGGTTTAGTTAGGTTCCTCTCTCAAGTTCATGTTCTTTTTTTTTAATTTCGTTTAGTTCAGTATAAATTAAGAAAAAGGAAAAGGGTGGACTCTCTTCCTTTGTGTGATTGTGGTTTCATTTCTGCTAGCTGAACTCTTTGAAGGATCTAGGTAAGGCATACCACACGCAGGCTATGGATGGATAGTGATGTCTCTTCTAAGCCGAACTGTGTTGCCATTATCTGGATTGGGTTTTGAAAGAGATTCAACCCTATTCATGATACTTGTTGTTTTTCATCAACAGTAACTTTACTAATGACAGAATGTAGTTTTTATTTTTTCACCCACAAATCTGGCTTTAGTGTATCCTTATTCAAATACATACGTCCACAACAGATTGCAGGAAAATTTGTGTGAAATCAATATTTATGTTGAAAATATCATGGGTATTTTTTTTCTGTCGGCTCAGTGAAAGAAAATAATCAGGGTTATAAATATAATCCTATTCCATTTTCTCCCATGCAAATGTCTGGGCACACAGGTGATACCTCAAAATATGTCAGACATTTGAAGAAGCGGATTTCATTTAAAATGCTATACCTCAGATGCAGACTTTTGAAGTCTAGCGACACCATGTCGTGTCATCTGCCTCTGTTATCTTCAGTAAGAGGACAGAAAAACCCCCATAGTCTAGCCAAACCATGTTCAAAAATTACAGTTTAAAGAACTGCAAGAGTTAAGTTTAAATAAGCAGATAGGATCACATATGTAGTGCATTAGAAAGATCACCCTCAGGATTCTGTAAGTTCATGCTGACGACCTTAAGGACACCTATGGCTACATTGGTCCACTCTGGACTGCTAGGCTGAAATTTTAAAACTTTTTTATTGCCCATATCTTAGAATTCAAAACCTCACTACAGAGAAGGACATACACAAGGAGTGCCAACTGTCTAATATACAGGGGGGAAAAAAAAGCAAGCCATTTACTACTTATCAGGTCTTCCTCTGTTCTCAGAGCATTTAGTGTTAAAATGTAAGTGTTTCGCTGGGCTTCTTTTTAATATAGGGTTGGTATGAGTTTGAAGTAAAGCTGTTTAAAATTGCAGAAGTCCCAGTGGTAAAAGCAGCCCAAAGGGAAAATCAAGTGTTTAAATCTATTGTCCTATTTATTTTTTTTTCTCAGTGAATACTGAAATAATAAGGTATGAAATGAAAATTAATGGAAATAAAGAGTACAAGACTTCACATTTCAAGAAATGCCATTATAAAGTACTCCAAACACGGAGGTCTTACCAAATTGGTCCTGTAGCAGGGATGACTCGCCAGTTTGTTTCATCCTTAATGTTTCACTGCAGAGTCTCAGCAACTGAAGGTGGTTAAGGGAAGTCAGGGAGACATTCCTCATCAGTCACATTTTCCAGCACCTTGGCATTGCTATTGCTAAAGAAGCAGCTCACCAGAACTTGTGCTGTAACTAGAAATAGGAAATTCAAAAGTAGCTGCCTAGAAATATTTGGAGAGGAGTGTCTCTGATTTAAGTACTGAAATCAGTTTGAACTATAGTGAGTAACGTCTCACTATATGCTTCTTACCCTGGGAAGAAATGACAAGCTGAAATTGCTCCTGTTTAGTGTTATCATGTAAGGTTTCACAGGGTAAAAGACAAACCAGAAATATTTCTAACTGGTATTTAAATTACATAAACACCTTTTTGTATAGCTTGAGTGAAAGGTCATGCTAGACAAGCAGCGTCTTCACTGTTTGTAAATGTCTAATTTGCTGCTTTTAAATTGCTGTGAACTTCACTTACTTAGCCCTGCTGAATGAATCCAGTGTTGCAAATACTTCTGACAAGCGAATATTTGCTTAGTGAGAATCCATTGTTCGTAATGGATTGAGAGGGACATGCAGTGTGAATGCATTTTTATTGCCGTGCCATCTCTCTGCTGTTGTTTCAGTGAGATGAAAGTAGCGTTGTGATAAAAGCCCCGGGTTTCTTCGTGCTCTGTGTGGCATTTCCCATCTTACTGGTAGGTGTTAGTGAAAAAGTGCTTAGCATAGGCATTTTTTTATGTTGCAAAATATATTTTTAAAAAATGTATATTTTATAAGAAGTTGGACAGCAAGAGTTAGAACACAAACACACTTAAATAAACCCCGTGAAAGTGCACAGGCTTGGCTGAAGACATCCCAGCACTCTCCGAATGCATTTTGCTTTTTGTACTCGACTCAGAGTAATTCTTGGGCACCTCTGTGGATGCAGTCGGATCTTCCCTCTCCCACGGCCGCACGGCTAACAGATGGCAGTCGCAACTCGTAGCGCAGAGAGCGCCGCTCACGGCAGAGCCCCGGTGCTGCTTTTGCAGTGCTCTGCTGTAGGGGCAGAAGGAGATGCTATATAGCAGAGCATCGCCTGGAAAAGGTGGTGGGTTTACTCTGCAAGAGCTGTTGGATGAAACTAATTTCTAAACATAACATTAGTTGTAGCACATCAGGTCCAAATAGCTCGGAAGCTGAATCCAGGAAATAGCCTAAGTGTAGCCCTTTGGCTGTATTTCTGGTCAGTTGTAGTTTGTGCTTTGGGACTTGATTTGTGATTTTCAAGTTTGGGCAAATACCTGTGCTTTTTGTTTTGTGAACTGACACTTTTCACGTGAAATCCTCAGTGGTACTTAAATTTCAGCTTGCTGTGGCATCGTGTACAGTTATTAGCCCTTTGACCAGGGTCTCCGTGAGCAAATGGGTATGGAGTAAAAAAGAAAAAGAAAAAAATGGAAATAAAGGGTTCACCCTTGCATAATGAGTTGTATCTGTTTCTGTTCCAGCTTTCACCAAATTTCATCCATAATCTGTGAAATATGTTTGGTGATTAGCGAGAACACTCTCCTTCTGTTTAATGGTTTTCATAACAGCTGAAATGTTTGTGGGTCTTGATATATATTTTTAACTACAGAGTATTTTGAAATGCAATTAAATATTTTTTTTCTTGGATTAATATAATAGAAAGTATCTCTTAATTAAGATCTATGTGGGAGATTCAGCTCTAGATGTACACTAAAAAAATGAATCGTGCCATCCTCTTCCTTGGATTTCTGAGAGAGTAATATTAAGTGGCAGTCAGGCTATGAAGGTTTCCTTCAGTGATCACATCTAGAAAACATTATGTAGCCCTAGCAGAAATTTCCCTGCTGAAATTTCCCTGGCCTTTGTTTACATCCCTGGAAGCCAGCTGAAGTTGTACGATGGATCCGGGCAAGCGCTGAGTGCGTGCCAGGAAGGGAGAGGAGGGCAGAGTGACAGCTGTACGTCCGAGAGCGCGCGGCGTCTCAGCCTGATCTCGGAGTGGAGTTTCTTTACGTTCACTTCTCTGCAGCCAGGATAAGCCTTTGGCCCATTGTTTGTCATTTGACCATGAGGCCATGCGCTCTCAAACTGAAGTGATCTGGGCTGAAAGAAGTTTTTTTAAAAAGTGTTTACAATATCGGTTTGTTCTTTGGTTGGTAGTGACCGTACATCATTTTTGAAATAAGGAAATTGCGCTGGAAACATCAGTACCCATAAAACATTTAGAAGAAAGTCAATCTATCAAAATTAAGTGTAAATAATTTAAAAATCCAACTCTGATATTTCAACTGTGTAAATGTATTGAATCTGCAACACACTAGTGAACATGTTATTTTCAAGCACAGCTTTGATTATAAAAAATGTAAATGAAGACATTTGAAGTACAAACCAGGGCAAGCAAGAGGAATATTTTACTCATAAAACTAACAATCACAAAACCAACTGGTGAAATAAATGGGAAGTGATGATCAGAAAAAGCGAGCAACTCCCAGATTTGCCAACAATTTCATACCTGTGTTGATCAAATATTCGGATTTCTAAACACATAACAGAGAGGAAGGGAAGTTCATTCCCTGCAAAGTGAAATAAAGTAGGATTCAAGTCAGAGTAGCCTGATTGAGGCATCGCATCAAATGTTTAAGGCTGAAAATAATGGTAGGGATAAGTTCAGCCACTGTCTGGTTTTGGGGTTTTTTTTGGTTGGTTGGTTGGTTGGTTTTTTTGGGGCTGGTTTGTTTTGGGGTTTTTTTTGTCCAATAGTTCTCGGAGCGGCTGTGTGCAAGGCACAGATCTTACTTTGGCACTTGACCATCTGCAGCTGCTTCACTGTAGCCCCTAGTGAGTTAGCGTCCATGAAGTCCATCTTAATGAAGTAGAGGAAAGGGTCTTCAGGAATATAAAAGATTTACCCTGCTTAGCATGGAGCTGTGTGCAATGTGAAATAGAGAGCAAGCAGTGCATGTGCTGATATTTGAAGAGCTCCGTGATTTAAACAGCCCCATCTAAGAGACCGCAAACTGTTTTTGGAGCTGGCTTGGAGGACTGAGCGCTGCAGAGCGCGGTCAGCTCGCTGCCGGTTGTTCCTATAATAAAAATGCTAAGGCCTTGTTACTTATTTATTTCTGCTTCCTTTGAGCTTTGGGTTTACTGGTATGCGAAAGGAAAAAAAAAAAACAAGCATATGTTCGGTTGCTCAATCAACCTTTTCTCAATCCACACTCGCTGATCTCAGTGAGTCATTACGGCATAATTACAATTTGAGTGTGAGACGCTGTTTGTAGAAAAGTATCTATTTTTAGCTGAAGAAACACTACAGTCCCTGAAAGGAGGAGAAAGAAAGAAAAAAGAAGGAAGAAAATCTGTAACCAGCAAATCAATGCTATTGTTAACTGATATTACGAGACACCCTGTAGATTTACAATGCTTGCATTCAGCCACATAAAAACCGCACTGAAAAGAATGCCTACCAGGGGTTAAATTCATATGCCTGCGCTGCAGCCTATTTCTGTCAACACTCAGCTCAGGAAATAAACATGTATGCTTTCTGAAATGAAAGTGTATTTTTGAAGACTGGCCGTCAGATATTTTTTGCCCTTCACACTTTCAAATGCTTAGCCTTTTTTGTAAGTTGACTGCAAAGTGCATCAGTTTGCTAGGCAAAAAGAGAAAAAAAAAAAAATCTTGACAAGTGCCCATGGCATCATTGTCAAGCACACGAGCGTCTAGTAGAAGATGGCAGGAGGGTTGGCACAAAACATGCTTCCTTCAAGCTTCTTACCTCAGGGGTACCTGACTCTTGAGAAGCCTTTCAATCCTTCCAAATGACGTTATTTCAAACTGTCGTCTGGTTTATTTGGAGTGCGCTGTATCACAGATAAACATGCTATTTAACTGCAGGTCAAGGTACAGAGTCATTCTGCTAGCAAATGCCTGAGACACATTAAATGGCATTGACTTGGGGAGGGAGATGGAAAGAGATCAAAGTTGTCACCAATATGGTACATGCTAAGGGGGAGAAAGGTACACGACATTGTATTTTAAAATGCCATTATGCAGTTCTACATTTAAAACGGTGACCTGCGAGACTCTTAAGGATTAAGGAGCCACACGATGGGCGACAAAGTTCAAAACCACACCATCGTGCAGCATCTCCGGGCAGTTTGGAAAGACCTTACGGTTGTGACTGGGAAAGCTACCACCAGTCCAGAAAGCTGGAAGTCTATTTACGTCTAATTTGGAGACTTTTTGTTTAAATAGTTACACTTTAAAATAGAGCATGTCCACTTGTCACAGAATGTGGCTGATCTAGGGGATTCATATGACAAAAGCTCAGAGAGTCAGAGCACAGTTTGGCTTGAAGTTAAGTGTAACCTCCTCCAAACTATTAAAAATAAATCTCTGCATATAAATACATATACCTGTGTAATCTATTATTATAACTGTGACTTGCTGAACAGCTATTGAACGGGCTTTGGCACGATACAAGAGACATGCTGGATGCTTTCGCATTTTCTGAAAAATCAAAACAAAACAAAACCAGATTAATTACAACTTGATACAGCTTTACATTCCCACGAGAGATGCCTTTAAAAGTTAAAACATGATTTCACTGAGCAGGCTTTCAAGGGAAAGTTACTTCAATCAGGAAGAAAATAATCATGTTTATCTGATTTATTATTGGAGAGCCAATGTGGTTTATATTTGCCAGTTTTTCTACAATGTAAAAAATTTCTCTTGATTTTTATGCATCATATAAAAACAATTAGTATATTTACTGCACCAGAACGCAGATTTTTGAAGAGTGCAGTACAATAAATTATAGGCAACATCTCATTTTTCCCCTTCACAGGGCATATGTAATTTCCTTTGACTGTGGCACACAATAAATGTTCTTGAAACATAGCATTATTTATTAAAAAAAAAACCCAACAAAAAACCCAAACAACAAACCTGTACTAAAACAGATAAGTAAATGAAAGAAGGAAGTTAGGAGTTTTCAGAAAAGAAAAAAAAGAATAGAGAGAAATTGCAGGTTAAACTTTTTTTAATCAAAAGTGGGTTTATTGCTTTTTGCTTAATTAAACTCCTCAGAAGTGTGTGAAACATTGTTATACCTGAAAATTGTTAATTTGTAAATCACAGGGACAAAAGGGCTCCACTGCAACTTTAAAGTTTCTATGCACGTAAATGTCAATAGAGTGCCTTCTCCATCATCAGCACTAAATTCACATTGATGCCTCTTTTCTTCTCTGTATTGATCCTTCCATGAGAACGTAGATTTGTATCTGTTAATTAATGCGTCCTGAAACAGCGTTTGTATTAATCAGGCAGATAAGAAAAATTGGATGCCTGCACCCTCATGACAACCGTAAAAGTGCTGGCCCTGATAAAATCGTGGATGGACCTCAATAAAAAATTTCCTCCTTCCACTCAATAAACTAATCATCCAGCTTTTAATTATTCGGCAGAAAGATGTGTGGAGATTGGAGAATGTGTAAATCTATTTACTAACAGCAGTGTCTGGGAGGGAGAATGGGGCTGTCACAGGACGGTGCTGCAGGCTACGTTCTCTGTCCATCTGCTACTGCAGAAAAACTGGTTCTTGAAAGACGGGAAGGAACAGAAATGTTGAAGCTAATTGAAATCATGAATTCCTCCCTATAACCTTTCAAATGATTATTTCTTCTCCATTTCCCTCTCATTTATTTTAATCATAGATGTGTTATTTTCCATTGTTACCTCTGCAAGACTTTCCTGTTGTTGTTGGCTCAGGTTTTGTTGAGGGGTTTGTGTTTGGTTTTTTTTTTTGAAGCCAGAGAGCTACAGTTCTGTCACAAGACTCACAGACAGTAAGAGAAAATGAAAACAAATAAGGAGGGGGAGAAAAATGAGAGAGAGCGAGCACATGCAGCCAGTTTTATGTTTCATTTTTTATGGATGCCTGGTGGTTTGGAGCTGGAGTTTTCTTTTTTATTGTATTAGTTTTGCTGCTTAGTGCTTATAGAGAAAATCCTGTTTGGAGTAGATGCCTTGCAGATTTGCTAGTTTGTGATATATTCCTGCTTGTCTGTAACTCTCGACTTTCAAAACAGAAAAATGCATTTAAGTGTAATTGAACGCCAAAAAGAATGTTTTACAGCGGGAACCCTGTCAAAGGACATGTAAGCAGCTCCATAAACAACTAAATGAAAGCCTCAGACATGTCTTAAGACCCTTTAAGAAAAGCTTGACTAATCCCCTTTGATGATTTTATTAAGTACTTGTGGTTGATGGTGCCAACTGGCAAACTATTGCATTTCACCAACAGGCCAGGAAAAATCACTTCCTCTCCCGTATTGTTTTGTAGCTCCTAATGTGATTGGGATACTAGCAGTTTGATATAATAAATTAACAGGTACTGTAAACAAGAGTCTGAAAAGGTAAGACAGTAAAGATGTTTGCCCTTAGTCATCCTATTAGGAAAGACAGCAGGGGGGAAAAAACCAGAAAAAAGCAAAAGTTAAATTCATTAAGAGGCATTTATTAAATTTTTGGTTGCCCTCAGAAAAAGGATGGTGTGATTGCTATTCAGTTGGCACTTTAATATGCCACCTTTTTATTTCAACAAGTGTAGCAGAGGCGGGAGCCATTACCAAATTAATTTGCATCTTTTCTGAGAAGGGTAGGTGTTACTTCTCTTTCCCCTGAGGTTAAAGTTCAAAGAGAATTTTCCTCTTTGTGATAATCACCTTAATTCTATTAAAACATCAAATCTTCCTTTTTAATTTTTTTTTTCCCTCTCCTAAATTATCCTTCTTGGTTTATGGTAATGATGAACAGAGTCATCGGATCCCTGTTTTCACAGCATCAGGTTTTAGAACTAAGCGTGAGTATTTCAGAACAAAGAAGACATCATACTAATCACAGACTGTCACTGCAGTACTCCCCAAATTAATATGATTCTCACAGAAAGAGCCTGCAAATTCCAATTTGTTTATAACTTTGTGTGTTGATTAGAAAATGTTTGATTTTACATTGATCTACTTTCCTGTAGTAGGATGGGGAGGAGAGGCACAAAAGCAGAAGGGAGAATAATAGAGTATGTACGTGTTTTATCACAATGTATATAAAAATAAATCGAGGAGTGGAGTTTTGACAAATCCAAACACACTTAATATTTTTCTTGTATTTTTTTTTTCCTATTCAGGATTCTCCACTTTGTCTCTAGCTGACCAGATGAGCCTTCTGCAGAGTGCTTGGATGGAGATTTTGATTCTCGGTGTTGTATACCGGTCACTTTCTTTTGAGGATGAGCTCGTATATGCTGAAGATTATATTATGGATGAAGACCAATCCAAATTGGCAGGCCTTCTTGACCTTAACAATGCCATACTGCAGCTGGTAAAGAAATACAAGAGCATGAAGCTGGAGAAAGAAGAGTTTGTCACCCTCAAAGCTATAGCACTTGCTAATTCAGGTTGGCAGAGTGGCATGACAGTTGCTACATTTTTAATATGTCACTTTTTTTTTTTCCTCTCCATAAAATTTTCTGCATGCTCGTTTTAAACATGGGTTTAGAATAAGAAATTGCTAATCAGACCTTAGTCTAAAAGGTAACAAACAAAGCAGTTCCAACTAAGAACAACTTTCTGGTTCTAACTAATTGTGGAGTATGTTCCTAAGGGAGTGGAGAATACTGCACTGGGTGATTTGGAGAGTATTTTACAGGCAAAGATCCCTTCAAATGAATATAGATGATGTTCTTCTAAATCCATTCCATAACCCAGACAAGTCTAATCATCGCAATTAAAACTAACAGCAAGGATGCATGAGAATATGCTATATACGTTTTCTTTAAAGGCAGCTATTGATTTATTTGGTAGGGGCAATCCAGGATATGGGAGGCGGGAGAAAATTCTTATTTGGTCTCACAAGGACCACACCTTACCCTTCAGATCCTCTGCGTTTATGAGAATGCTTCTGCAAAAATTATTACCTGTGCAGCAAGGGTTAAAAATCTCAGAAAGAATTTTTTTTTCTGCATTTGAATTTAAAAGTGCTGAAGCAGTGAATACTGTCAGATAAGTAAAAATCGTTTGTGCTTTGTTGTTTTTCCTTTTGTGTCTCCTTAATGCTTTATTGTGGTCTTAAGTCCCTTTTAGCATTTGCATAAAGTTCACTATAGATCCCTCTTTAATGACGTGCCGATCATTAGATACCTGTGTGTCAATAACATGCTCTGATGCTATGTTCCATTGACAGTCACACCGTGCCCCTCCATCTGCTTTTGTTTTGACCCTATCTTTGAACTTTATCTTGGTTGCTGGCCAGTAGTTTTCCCTTTAATTACAAGAAGGAAACTGTCAATAAAATCTGTTAAATGGGATGCAATGAGTGGCTTGAATGGGCGGACGGCTATTTGTTCAAATTCTGCAGCATTCAAGGTATTGACAGTTTGTTTTCTGGGGCCATATGTGACGATCAATCTCAGGCTGGGCTCAGCCGCGCTGAAAAATGAAAAACCAGATTGCTTTTGCTTACTTGTGGATGACGACTTGTGATTTGGCGCGGTCCTAGTGAGATGAGACCTTCTGCCCAAATTGCCCCCCTGAGAGCCAGGACGCGTGACTGTTTTTAGAAATAATTTTTTAATTGATTTTGTAATTAACAGTTCATCTACAATATTGATGCATGAATCCTCAGATTGATAGGAGGGAAATTGTTTTCAACAATGAAGTTGTACTTTCCTATTTGTCTTTGTAATGTGATTTAGCACTCTGCATTTTTAATTGGAAATATAATTCAAAAACATGCAAAGCCAAAATGCTTATTAGTCTCTTTGTAAAATGTTCTCCACCCCACTAACTCTGCCCTTAGTTTTAGAATATTATCTTATTTCCAGAATAAGCAAAATGCTGAAATGCCTCTCAAAGATAAAATTATTTTTAATTGAAGATTTATTTGTAATTTTTGACCATTGTAAATAGACACTTGAGGATGCTTTGCAGCTACAAGAAGAATTTTTCTTCAATATTAGTCACGCTTAATGAACAGAGCAAGAAAGTTATCTGGAATTAGGAGTCTAAATTGAGAAGGTTTTTTGTATTTATTTTTATTCTGTAATTCAAAGACTGAATGAGAAATATTTCTATAGTTTACTTGATAAAAAGGATAAGGGGCTAGAATATAGGGATATGGTGTTTAATACCACTTATACCTTCCCCCCCCCCCCCAAAAAAAAAAAGACATGGAGTGTTTAAGTAATAATAAAAGATAATGCTGCCAAAAAAAGTTTAGTCATACGTTATCCATAGAGTGTATCAAAATCATCTGCAGCTTCATTAACTTCGCTGGGAATTATAACCAGGATAATGTCAGAGATAAATACAGTTCAGCATACTAAAATTCAGGGCACATTTAAGTGAAAACATTTCCTTCTCTCATCTTAAAAGAAATAAAAATGCTGGTTGAAAATGAAACCATTGCAAGGGGGAGTTAAAAAGCAGCCCAGCCACTCGACTTCCCTTTCAGCAGAATGTTTTGACTGCTGACATTCAACTTTTCAGCTTCAGGTTGTACATGCAGCAGATACCAAACTTCTATCAGCTGTAGCTACACTAACCTGTAGGTGTAAAATAGCAGCTGCAGAATTACAGCCCATCAAGAAGAGCAGACCCATAGTGTTTTAATTTACAAATGCTGCTAAAATTAAAGTGTAAGTAAAAATACTAAAGTAAAATATTAAAGTAAAATTAAAGTTTTTGTCTTTTTTAATAGACAAAACCAGAAATGGCTTATTTTCACATACCTATGAACTTGATTAATCTAAATGCAGTTCCATCTGAAAAAAAGAACTAAAATGCCGTTATAAAACCAATCACTTAGCAATTCACATCTTAATATATTTTGTTGCTACATCTGCTTTCTTCTTCTTTCAGGTTTAAAATATGTTAGCCTTTTTGTAGCTGTAGAGAGAAGGGATGAAGTATAGTAAGAAATCTTAGGCGTTTCAGACTTTTTTGCCGTATCTGCAGTGTCTAGAAAGATTCCCAGGTTGCCTCTACTGTAAACAGTAGACAAAGATGGTTTTATAGCTCTGTATCTATGTTAGTGATTTATGATACAGTGTCATAGTACTTTCCCTGCTGGTGTATAGAAGCAGGAAAAGAAATTGTAGATTGTCTTCATATTGATTGTATTTTGTTTAAATAAATACCACAAGCTTTGTTTTGGCCAACAAATCTCAGTATCGTAGGCATTAAAACACCCCAACTGCTCACTTGTGTTTAGGCCTGCAGAGTCTGCTTGCGCAGTACTCGATCGGAGATAATCCTGCCGTTTGGTTTCTAAAAGGTGGGAAGGAGGAGCCGTTGTTCAGGGAGATTCTCTGACGGCCGTTATCAAATGTTCCCTCTGCAGGGCTGGCCAACGCCACGCCGCTTCTCTGAATTTCCAGAAATACAAGTGGTAGCAACCTTGTAGATCATCGTCACTCGTTTCAAACTGAGTGCATATAGCATCTGAAAAGTTTCAATGCATATCTAAGAGCACAAATGTCGTATGGGCATTTCAGTCCTGTGTATGTTAGTCTATGCAGGCATGAGTTCAACAGTTACATTTAACTTGTAGTGCTTAATACGGACTTTACCAGGTTAGTTTAAAATATCTGCAGTGATTTGATAGTAATTAATACAGCCTTTATGCTTGAACTCGAGAGAAGTCCCTCTCATCGTGGCATTGTCCTCGTCCGGTCACTATCCTGAGCTCCTTCCTTCTTTCTCTACCTTCTCTACGCAAAAGCAAGCAGGTACCTTGCAGCTGCAGGATGCGACTGCCCTGCCTTCCGCCTCACACCGCCCAAATGAAACAAGCTGGCACCAATGAGCACTTTGTTTACCCACGCAGAAAATCAGCTTTGAATGGTTTCCAAAACATGCATGTACCAATTACTTCCTCGTGTGTAAGGGAAGGTGAAATATTTACAAAACATGTTTGAAGCGTACACAAGTGTGCACACGCGCACGCGAACGCTCCAACACGGAAAAGCTGACCTGCTCGTCTCTTTTGTATTATAAAATGCTTTCCTGTATCGATTAGGTAATACTAAATAGGGAGTTGCAGGTGAGCAGGTTTTTTTGAAATTGCCTAATCAGTAAGGACTAAATTGTGCCTTCAGGCCAAATGTTGCAGGAGAGCTTAGGAGTCACAACTGAGACCAGATTTTTAAGAGAAGCTCAGTTCCCATCTAAGACCTAGCGTAAGGAACGAGAGTGTCAAAATACATTAGCACGTTTGAAAATCTGATCCGTGTGTATCTGCCTAATAGGCTGCTGGCATCTTGAAAAATCTGACCCAAATGTGGATGCTAGGCACTTAAAAGTATAACCCTATGCACTGTTGAAAATTTAATCTTAAACACTAATACTAGCTGTCTAGCCTGTACCACCAGAAGGAGAAAAGGACCTCTGCTCACCGTCACAATTTCTGGTCTCTCTTATCGACTCTCCTAAAAATAACCCAGCACCCTTTCAGTACTGAAGGCGTGAGAACCAAGAAGCATCTTGTGCGCTTTAGTATAATGAAGCACGGATCACCATTGATGCCAGTAAAGTTAGAAAATCATCTATCCTGATAAAAACATTAGTTTGTTCTTACAACTTACTTAGCTTTCCGGCCACCAAAACAGTGTATTCACAGCACTAGGCTATCACCATTGAAAAATAATATTTTATCATCATAAAAATTAATTGGTAGAACCCTATAAATCACTTATTCCACAGGACTTACTCCTAGTATAGACTGTGGCTTATGTCACAGAATACTGTATTTAGTTTCTAATAATGCCATTTTTTTCACTTGATTTTATTTAGTCATCTTGTTAGTGTTAGAATTCGTGATTAAAACGTATCTCTTGTGAATAGGCATATCTAAAAAATACAATATATACACACCACCTGTGTGTTACCGGTGTGTTACCGATGTTTATTTTGCCAAATATAAAGAGCAAAGTCTGTTAACTCTTTCATGTAATTTTGTACAGAGTGGTACAGCGTAGAAACAAATTTTTAGAAAAGGATGTTGCCACTATAGTCAGAGTTTCGTGTTGCTTGAACACAGTTTCTTCCTCCTATTCCGTTTTCATGTAATCAAATAGATGGCACCACAATTCTTAGACAAAATAAGCAAATGGTAGCAGAGTTAATGGTCAAATTTTTATTTATTTGTCTTTTTCTGGTAGTTGGTCTGGTAAAGGAATAACTTTGAGACGTTGCTCGCTTGGTTATGACATAGGTAGATATTATTTACACGTTCGCAGCCCGAGACTGAGGAAGGGCAAGGAGCGAGGCCAGCCCGGGGCCGGCGGGAGGACGGGGCCCCGGGTTCCCCACTGCTGGCGCAGGGCTGTTAGGGCAGCGCCGTGCTGCCTCTGCCCAGGGCCAGCCCTGTGCTGACAGGCGGACTTTCTGGGTAGGAGAGCAATGTATGAACCGCTGTGTCACCGATGCAATTGCTAGTCGTCGCCGTTATTCATCCTGCTTTTCCGCAGCACTAAACTAGTGGCTCTCAATGGTAATTATGGCAATTACTTATAGCTTGTAGTGGATAAAAAGGATTTTGAAGCATTCATTCAATGTTTTCTTTTAGTTGGTGTCTTACCCCCCAGCTCTAGCATTCGAATTCCCCTTTCCCAGAGTTTTAGTAGCTTTATTGAGTAGGTACTCGAACCAGTTCATAGTATGCAATTTGTTCTGCATTGCGGATATATTCCTTTATTTATTGCCCTCCCTACCTGTCCTAGTGGAAAGTAAGCCATTTCGGGAATTAAGAAAGACGGTTTACTGTGTTTTAACTTACCTTGTGCCTGTGGTTTTAGTTCACTGCTAGTCCAGTTAGCCCCTGAAATAAATAGGCGTGTTCCGTGAAGTAATTTCTTTTCTTACTGCATCTTCATTTCCTGCTGTGTTTTAAAAACTGTTTTGAGGCTTCAGTTTTCATGTCTCTTCTTAAAAGTAGGCCAAACCAGTGCAATCGAGACTGAAACCTTGTTCACTAAAATCAATCATACAAGCCTTTGTTTCACTTTTTTTGTTTCCACTGCCTATAATTCCTATGGACAAGGGATTCTTGAATTTATTCCTCTCTAATTTCCAACATATGTTTTGACTGAAGTGTCCATTTCCAATAGAATAATCCAGATGCCAGACCAGTTTTGCCAAACTCGTTTGCAATGGAAAATATTCTGTTCGTCTATACCCTAGCAGATAGTTCTGGTCGGGAAAGACAGGCAAATGGGTGGTCAAAAATAAGTACATATTTGCTGACCCTACACGGGAAGGACCAAAGTAGGTATCTGGTGCAATTTCAATTCTAGACAGGAAAAGGGTGGGAATTCTTGCTGGGTGAGGGACAATTTCCATGGGTTACTTCTATCTTAAGCAATATGCTTTTCAAAATGTCACTGTGTTGTGTTTCTCATAAAAATTATACAGAAACACAATGTGGGCAAGCACTTTGCAAAAATGCAAGTTTCCCTGTGTAAATCTGCCGTACGTGTCAGGCAGGAGAGGAAGGGGTTTTGTGATTCCGAGAACAGTTCAGCTGTCAATAAACACTGCGGTGGTTTTTGTGGGGTTTTTGGATTGGCCATACAATCCAGATAATAAATTCCTCTTATTTGAGACCTAATCCAGATTAGGATTTTGTTGTCCTTACGTAAAGCAAAAACCATTTTGCCTGCTGTTCTTCCTCTTCATCCCATCCAGTTCTTCCAGGATCCTACAATTCTAAACTGATTTATTCAGTTTGGGTTTGTGAGCTGCTCAGCAATACGGAACCACGAACATCACAGCGATTGCTGTCTTTCACGTACTTGTTGATATTTGCCCCTCTGACGTGCTTTATCAGCATCTTAATGTGTGCATTTGCTGCTGCGTGCTCCCTGCTGCTTGATTTACTGGAATAATTTCTTACTTTGTGCTGCTTGTATTTTCTGACTTGAAGAAATACTTCATTTGAGACCCCTGGGTTTCTACCGCTTCTTAGTGATGTTATATACTAAATACATACATACCAGCCTTTAACTTTCCTCAAGGCAGTACTTTGAGAGGTCTCCTTTCCCTCAGTTCAGGTGCTTTCCAATCGTTTAACTAGTTTTAAACTAACCTCTGTGGTGTGTTCTAAATGATGTATCAACAAGTCTTGTGGTTGTCTGTTGGGCTCTTCAGTTTCACCAGCCTGGGATCCTTTTTTTGCAGGGCTTCTATGATGAAATCCTGCTTGCTTTCCAATGACAGTGCTTTCCAATACCCTGTTAAATTTCATTGTTTATATAGGCACTGATTTTTAAGTGTATTACATCTGGGTATAGGTTTCCTCTGAATATTACCTGTGTAGGATGTAATTGTAAATCATCCAGACTGTCTACAAAGCCACTCAAAAAAAAACCCCCAAAAAACAAAAGAAAAAGGGTTTTCTTGGTATAGGGAGAAATTCCAAATCTTTGTACCTAACTTCTACTTCAGTTTCATATTGTCTGTGGAATTATTTCTTTATTTCTGGATCATCACGCAGACTCTGCATTTCCTTAAATTATAGCGGTTCTTGTTGACATTGCCCTCTCTTGCTAGTGAGGATTGGGTTTATCAGCAGTAAGTTAACCTGCTCTGAATTCACTTCTACATCTGCCAGTCTGTAGTTACTGCAAAGATTTCTCTTTTCTTTTATTTTTCCTCCTCTTTTCCCCTTGGCTAGTTCAGCGTTTTCAACCATTTTCCTTATTTTCAAAGGCTTACGCCTGAGGGATTAAGATCTACATTCGTTTAATATAGGGAATAAAGTGGAAGTTCCAGACTGCAAGGCTAAAACTTGAAGAAGGATCTTTGTAGAGATTAATACTTTCCTGAACAATCTGCGAGCTGAATCATGGTCTAATTAAATAGCTTAGATTTAGTGAGTTTGCATTTAAACATTAGCAGACCCTAGAATGGGTAAAGCTGAAATGAGTTTGAATCTTTTCTGTAAATGGGAAGTGAAATTATCATAGTAATTTGATTAAATCATTTTTAAATCTTTCAAGCTGAATCACCATTTTAAAAGAACAGTTTGAAGTCTTAATCGCTGTTTGGAAGCGCCCCTCTCACTGCTATTTTTTCTTACCTCATTTCCTGTGACAAAATCTGTTTCCCAAGGCACAGCTTCCTCACCTCTGCTCCATGAACCGCTGTCTGGCAGCGGAGTGCTTGCATCGGGCCAGTGGAGAGCTGGCTGGTCACGTTCTTCCCAGCTGCTAAATTGATTTCAAAGACAGCAACAAATGCATTAAATGCTTTACTGCTAGTACTTTTCGGTGTAAGCAATTGCTCTGTTTACCGGAGGGATGGTACACCGTCACCCCTGCAAGGAGAGGATAAGATCCCTTGTTTTAAGATGTTGTCCACGCAGTGGAAGAGGTTGAGAGCGTGGAGTGTAATAGCCGTATCAGAGGGCAGGTTTTGATTCACCTTCCGTTCTGCCTTTTCTAGGGGTGTTCTCTTCCTCTTTTCCCTCCTCACTCAGTTTCTGTGTCAGAAATATGTAGAGCATAACTATTCCTAACGCTGCAGGCCAAATTGCTATCCGCACTGCAGAGCTAAAGATCTCGGGCAAGTTTCATCTCTACGCAAAAAATATATTGGTCCGGACTCCATCTGTGTATTTGTGAATTCAAACATGGTCGCAGATACAAATGCTGGTTCTGGGAAGAATCAGAGCAGTTTTGTAGAGGATTAAAAACTAACCATTTATAGTCAGGTTCTCCAGAAAGACCTGTCTCTTGATGCAGTGTGGTGTAAAAAAACCAAACCAACCAAACAAAAAAACCCAGACAAACAAAAAACCACAAGAACTTTGCAAGACTTCGACTTGCTGAGCATTTTGTTGCTGCTAAAATGCTCCTGTCTGGTTCTCCAGCAGATCTGGCCCTGGCCCTGTGGGTCTGGGGAGAGGAGGAAAAGACGTGTAATTTCTGCACAAACTGTGCATGATTTCTAGAAAAATTATTTAGAGTGTCGCGTCGTGCGTTCTGTAGCACAACAGTGAATATTCAGGGACTTGCTAAAGAGTCAGGGAGTAAAGATGACAATTGGTTTGGAGTTTGCATCCCAAATGAAGCCCGGTGGCTGGACACCGTGCTTAAGACATCAGTCACATTTGTGTGTGTGTGTTAGCGTGTCTGTATCGATAACAGCTGTTTGTGGGACACAGAATTCAGGGATTTTCTCTTACTGACACAGAATTATTTAATACAATTGGAGTATTAGAAAACTATCAAAAATGTATGGATTTGGGGAATGCTCTCACGTTAATTAGACCTAAATTTTGC
This sequence comes from Balearica regulorum gibbericeps, assembly GCF_011004875.1. Lineage (NCBI taxonomy): Eukaryota > Metazoa > Chordata > Aves > Gruiformes > Gruidae > Balearica > Balearica regulorum. Next base: position 103,402,452 of record NC_046186.1, on the reverse strand, counting down.
TAGAGGTAATATTTCCCTGTCATCTTTTTTCAAATGTTGTCGTTTTCTTTTTCCCTAAGAGAGATATTTTTGCGTTTTTCTCTGCTTTCAGCACAGCGCACCTTGACGTGCGGTTTCACATCCCTGCAGCGTATGGCTTAACTGCATGCTTCTTAGAGCATGTATTCGCTAAGACTCAGAATTATTAAACATGTAAAATTCCCATAGGACTCCATTATGTGTAATTAACAGATAAACTGTCATCAGAATCAATAAAACGTGCTAAATGATCCAAACTTGTATATAATTAAGTGTCTGTTTTAGAGTGGGAGCTGTAACTTTTTTTTTTTTTTTTCAATTTGCACATTTGTTTTGACAATAGAAGCTGGAACATTTTTGTTAACCTGTTACTTACTGGTTTGTGTTTTGGTTTACATGTTTATGTTTGAAAAGAGAGAGGTATTTACTATCTGGCCTAATTATCTGAGGAAATAGTTGCATGTCAGCTTTTAGGAAATGAGTCTTAGATGCATCTTAATTCTCTGAATGTAATTCAGGTATTTGAAGCACGTGCAAAATTTGATGTAGTTATCATCAACAGGGTAAAACATAAGACTCTGTCAAAATACTGATCCAGGGCATCAGACTGCTTAGTACAGAGCTTGGCGACGATGGCAGAAGGGGGTTCTTCACCATCCAACTCCTCAGCCCTTATTCTGGCTGGGAACAGGAGCTTTATTCCAAAACCAAAAATTAAGATGCGAAGCAGCATTGTACTAACTAGAGTTTTCAAGCGTATACTTTAAGAAAATGCCACGTCCCAGTTTCACCCGGAGCTAAGCTAGCACAGAGAGTGTAGCCTATCCCTGGGACCTGTACCCCCTCGCAGCAGTTATGCTTTCATGTGCTGTTTTATTGGCTCTGTAAGTCTGCAGGCCATCCAAATTTTGGTAGCTGGTAGGGGCTGTTTGGTGGCCTCTCACCCTATGACTGTTCTTCCTTACTCGCATCCACCTCGCTTTGGACCACATCAGGGGTTTTTTGGCGTTTATGACTACATAAAAGTCAGAGAATTAGGGCTGCTCGTCCAAAGTCATCTCGGCATGGTCCAGTGACTGCGTGTTCTCAGGGACATCTTCCCTTTCCGTATCTATGCTGTTGAGGGTTTTACAGTTATTTCAGTTAGATCTTTTCTTTTTATTTCACACTTCCATTGCTTTAATCTTTCCGGGTCATGTAGCAGTTTAGTTTAGTTCCTCATGTGCATTGTGTCTAGGCTTGTCACTCAATACTTGCACCACCAAAGCATCTCACCTGGAAGGGGGCAGGGCAAGGTGCTTGCTTGGAGTGATTTAGAAATAATGCAAAAGCCCAGCAATAACAAGATAAGCCACTCTCTGAGTGGGTGGGAGAGAAGGATTACACCTCGTAGTAGATGTTAGCTTCACAGAGCAAAAGCTGTTTGGGAACATACTAAGTGTTGCTTGTCTGTCTAAATGTGCCTGAGGGAGAAGAAATTTGCTAAAGCTCTCAGGAAATCACATCAAACCCGCTTTTCCCTCGTGTCAGCGCAGTGGTCCGGAGCCCGACATGGAATTTTAGGGAGCTTTTCCGTAGTGGGGCAGCCATCTTTGCTTCCCTGACAAAACGCAGGCCTCGGTTCCTACAGCCCTTCGGCGCTGTCATCTCTTCAAAGCGGTCACTGTAAGGGACAGTTTATGGAGCAGCGAGGGCCACCGATTTACTAGTTTGAGGAGGATGAGGAGAAGGATTACTTACAGAAGAGTGTAAGTAATTTGTAGTTCCACAGTGGTTCCAGATATTTTCCTGAAGGTCACTGTAGAAATTAGTGGGTAACGATCTTCCTTCTTCGTGAAAGAAGATGGAGAGGACCAGTAAAAGCATGGTGCGGCCGTAGCGTTACCTGACTTTTGGCACAGCAAACTGAAACCTCCTGTTGCTCCTTTGTTTTGCAGACTCAATGCACATAGAGGATGTTGAGGCGGTGCAGAAACTTCAGGACGTCTTACATGAGGCTCTGCAGGATTACGAGGCCGGGCAGCACATGGAAGACCCACGTCGCGCAGGCAAGATGTTGATGACTCTCCCGCTTCTGAGGCAAACCTCCACCAAGGCTGTGCAGCATTTCTACAACATCAAACTGGAAGGCAAAGTCCCCATGCACAAACTTTTTTTGGAAATGCTGGAGGCCAAGGTCTGACTAAAGCATCATGGGCTCCCCCATCATGCACGTTTTAAAAAAAAAAAAAAAAAAAAAAAAAAAGGGAAAATAAACAGGATAATAATGGCAAAGAAACTTAGTGTTTAATTAAGGAAAAAATGACTGCACTGATATTTAGCAGCAAGACTGTGAAGCAGCTTTCAACTTTTTCTTCCGTGTCTTTCTGATGCAGTTTTTCATTTCCTTTTCCTTTTCTCTCTTTTCCTTTCTGTTCTTTCCTTTCCTTTTTCCTTTTCTCTTTTTTCTTTGCTGCTGAACTTTTTAAAAGAGGTCTCTTATTGAAGAGAGATGGAAGCCAGGCCTGCCAAAGGATGGAAATCCATAATATGGATGCCAGTGAACTTATTATGAACCATAATGTCCCCAATGACAAAGGAATCAAAGAGAGAACCACCGTACCTAGCAGTACAGTACAACACGATGAACTGACTGAATGCAGTATTAGATTTCATAGGAGCAGTCTCTAATTAGACGACTAAGCGACGATGCATCGGCTGCTTCTTATCATTGCATTTTCCATCTAGATCAGTTACAGCCATTTGATTCCTTAATTGTTTTTTCAAGTCTTCCAGATATTTCTTAGGTTAGCTACAATGTAACTTTTTCAGGGAATAGTTTAAGCTTTATTCATTCATGCAATACTAAAGAGAAAGAAATACTGCATTTTTGTGCTGGCTTGAACAATGATGAACAATAATGAAGGACAAATGAATCCTGAAGGAAGATTTTTTTAAATGTTTTGTTTCTTCTTACTAACGGAGATTTTTTTGTACCAGCTTTACCAGTTTTCAGCCATTTATTAATGTGGGAATTTATCTTACTAAAGCAATAGTCGAAGGGAAGGTGCATATTATCACGGATGCAATTTATGTTGTGTGCCAGTCTGGTCCAAAACATCCAGTTTCTTAACATGAGCTCCAGTTTATAACTAAATGTTCACTGACTCAAAGGATTAGATTACACCTACAGTATATCCGAGTAGTCTAACATAGAAGTACTCCATGTCAAATACCAATCCGTAACGGTGTTAGGAGACAGCGACTGTACAAAGGTATAGTTGCGACGTGATTTCTAACTGCTTCAGTTGCAAATGAACGAGATAACCGCCTGTTTGCAAATTTCTAACCTCACACGCGGAAAAACCCTCGGAACCAATAGTAGCTTAGAGGCAATAAGGCAAATGCCGACATTTGCAAAAATTAAGAAATCAGAGTAGTAGACTTCTGACCAAATTGAAGAAGTTAACACTTCTATACCTTATTTATTGATTTAGATTTTATTTTGTAAATGGCAATCGTTAACAAGTAGCTAAACCAGTAGACGTGCTTTTCAACCAGTATTGTCACAGCATGAAAGTCAGTCAGTTTCAAGACTGTTACGAGGTGTAATCTAATGTATAAACCGATTAGATGCCCCCAGAAAACTACAGTCGCTAAATAACCGATAAACAATAACCTCCATCAAATGCTATACCAATGTACCAGTGTTAGTAGCTGCTCCCTGTACTATGTGAACATCCTTATTCTATGTACACAGATGTAATTAAAATTGTAATCCTAACAAACAAAAGAAATGTAGTTCAGCTTTTCAATGTTTCATGTTTGCTGTGCTTTTCTGAATTTTTATGTTGCATTCAAAGACTGTTGTCTTGTTCTTCTTGTGGTGTTTGGATTCTTGTGGTGTGTGCTTATAGACACAGGGTAGAATTAGAGACAATATTGGATGTACAATTCCTCAGGAGATTACAGTAGTATATTCTATTCCTTACCGGTAATAAGGTTCTTCCTAGTAATAATTAAGAGATCGAAACTCCAAACAAATACTCGTTATGAACAGATACACATTGAAATCATAATATTTTCAAAACAAGGGATAATTTCTGTAACAGTTTATTATAGAATACCAATGTATAGCTTAGAAATAAAACTTTGAATATTTCAAGATTATAGATAAGTCTAATTTTTAAACGCTGTAAATATAGCTTTTATTCAATCATCTCTCAGATGTTGTTATTAACTCGCTCTGTGTTGTTGCAAAACTTTTTTGGTGCGGACAAGTTTCCAAAACTATTGCTACGTTGTGTGCTTTAAACAAAAAAAATAACAATGGGCTGATGCTCCATCGGCCTCGTGCTAGGAAAAAAAAAACAACAAACTGTGTATCTATCATTAGCTATATGGGACTATATTGTAGATTGTGTTTTCTCAGTAGAGAAGTGACTGTAGTGTGATTCTAGGTAAATCATCATTAGCAATTCATTCAGATGGTCAATAACTTGAAATTTATAGCTGTGATAGGAGTTCAGAAATTGGCACATCCCTTTTGAAAAACGTCAAAAAAAAAAAAAAAAAACCAAACCACAACTCCTGGGAAAAAGGTGCTGATTCTATAAGATTATTTATATATGTAAGAGTGCAAAAAAAAAAAAAAAGTTTATTTTCCAGAAAGTTTGTGCAGGGTTTAAGTTGCTACTGTTCAAGTACACTATATATATATAAATATATAATATAAATATTGTTTTTGCTGTATCACATTAAAGAACTTGGGCTTCAGGGTCAAAAGCCGATCGACTAGAAGTACACAAACCCACACAAACAATGGAGATGTGTTAAAGGCACACGGTGCAACCTTTAGTTTCATTTTCTGTAATTTTTTGGAGCTGCAAAAGAACAAGTATCTCAAGACTGTAAAAGCATTACCTGATGAGACATAGCTAAAAGAACTGCACGGGCTTTATAACGTTGTTCATCTTAAACCTTGCTGGAGAAGAGTTCTTTCAAGACCACTTACTTAATGTGAAGTGTTGGGAAAATTTCAAAGGGTGTATGTTTTAGCCATAACGATTTAATTTCTATTTTTGCTTCATTTTTTAATTTTTTCTTATTTAAAGCAATATGATTGTGTAACTCCCAGAAGTTACACGTTTGTTTCAATCAGATCAGATTGTTGTATTTATTCCACTATTTTGCATTTAAATGATAACATAAAAAGATATAAAAAATTAAAACTGCTATTTTTCTTATAGAAGAGAAAATGGGTGTTGGTGATTGTATTTTAATTATTTAAGCGTCTCTGTTTACCTGCCTAGGAAAACATTTTATGGCAGTCTTATCGTGCAAAGATCGCAAAAGGACAAAAAAAATTAAACTGCTTATAATAATCCAGGAGTTGCATAATAGCCAGTAGTTAAAAAACGAAACAAAACAACAAATAAAAACAAACATGTCTATAGCTGTAGATGGGCTTCACATCTGTATAGCAATCAACTGTATATTTTTGTGATGTGTATCATACCGTGTGCTCCAACCAATGTCCATTTGTGTAAATGTATTTATTTTATATTGTATATATTGTTAAATGCAAAAAGGAGATATGATTCTGTAACTCCAATCAGTTCAGATGTGTAACTCAAATTATTATGCCTTTCAGGATGATGGTAGAGCAATATTAAACAAGCTTCCACTTTTGATTGCTTTTATTTTATTTTTTGTGTTGTGGGGTTTTTTTGGTTTTATTTTCTTTTTCAGAGAAGAAAACGGAGCAATTAGCGTTACCTTTTGTTACTTCCACGCAAAGAGGAGCCAGCGTTATCCCTTCTCCCTTAAAGTACAATATGAGTGTAAATAAATGCTATATAAAGCCCTGTCAGAATGAATTCCAGTGTGGTACAAGACATTTTGCATACTCTTAAATATGCAAAATGTCTCATAGCACATTAGAATTCAGGCTGACAGGCCTTTATATAGCACTTATTTAATCTTAAAGCATCTTCACATCAACCTGCATTACTCAAAATCATTGCCTCTCTGTCAATGTCATAAAAGAAAACTTTCCCACTATTTTAAGATCACATTAAAATCATCTGGAAGTACTTCTTTGCTTTCTCCATCAACCACCGAGTCGATCATTCATTTCCTGCTGCAGGAGACTCCTTGTATGTGTTCTGGGTAAAAAAAACCCCAAAAAACCCAAAAAACAAACAAAAAAAAACCAAACAAAAAACCAACATCAAAATAGAAACCTGTATCATGTGATCTAGCGTTTCCGAATGGAAGTAAATAGCCACCGGAGCAATAACCCAGATGGGTGTTGATGAAGAGCACCGCTGAGTCGTGGCAGGATCCAGGGGGGTCGAACAGCAAACGGCCTCTCAGCCTCGTACCTCTGCCAGGCTGCGGCCCCCCTCGCGCGGGGTCAGCCCCTCTCTCCTGCCGACCCTTCTGGAACCGTCACGGAAGTGCGAACGTGTGCTTTGCTTGCTTTTTTAGCCTATCTTTGATAGCGTTTTGTCCTTGTGTTTGCCAACATATTTCTCACCTTCGCTGCTGGCCGTTCTCTGGAGACGCTGGCTGATGGCGCAAAGGCTGCTGAACGCAACGACGGTGCGTGGGGACGGGAACGGTTTCAGCCCGGTCACCGGGGCAGCGCCGGGGGCCTTTTGTGCTTCACAGTTTCTCGGTAGCGATATGCCTGGAAATGGGAGGGCGCCTCTGCCCTGCTGCCGGTACTGTCTGCATTTTAGCTGTCCTAGGAAATAGGGGTGGGTGTTCCGTGTAAGTAAAAGGAGCAGCAGCACAGTAGAAAGCTGGGTGCTGCGTGGACTCTTGAGGTCAGAACTGGGTGTTGGCGTTGACACTGCTGTGTGCACAGGCGTGTGTGCACAGGCGTGTGTGCACAGGCGTGCGTGCACGGAAGAGGTTTCCCCCCTCCCTTTCTTAGTGTTCTGATTTATTATTGCAAAGTACCTCTTCAAAGGAAAACGTAAGACTGCGCCATAACTTAAAAGTGAAAAAAAAAAAGTACGTGTTACAAATTTTCACACACAAAAGAGGAAAAAAAAAAGTAAACAGTGGGACTCCTGGCCTTCCTCTGCACGGGATTGTCTCTAGTCACTGGTTACAGTTTTCACGTACAATTAAAAAAATCATATTACTATTTCTGTACCATTTTTCATGAGAGGATCATGAAGTACCACACGATCATAAATTTAGCATCGCAGAAGAGAAAACGCAGGGAACACTGACATGAAGCCACTTCTAGGGACGCAACTCTGCAGACTTCTGGTTTTTTTCTTTCTGTCTTCTCCCTGCGCTGCCTCTGCAGTAAAGCCGGGACGGGCACAGAAATCCATCAGAAACGTTTCGGTGGGCAGAAATGTTTCAGTAGGTATCTGTGGGGAATTTGGCTAGGAGCACAAACCTCCCGAAACTATGAAAATAGCTACGAAATCTTTAAAGAAAAAAGAGAAGGGCTTGGGGCGCTGGCATTCCTGGCTCAACCAACACACCCTGCTGCAGCTCTCGACTGCTGCGGCCGCAGCAACCCCACGTAGCTAAAATAAGGAGGTCGGCAAACTGGCAGAGTCTTCCCATTGTGGATACGGCTTAGCTCAGCAAAACTAGATTTTGACTGACGTGGTTTGCATCGCCCTTCCCCTCCCCTACACCCCCCGCCGCCCCCCCAATAAAAGCAGCCACCCCAGCGTAAGCGCACGGTTTTGCCGCCACGGGTGCTTGTTTGAGAGCCGCCTGCCCCGACCGCCGCACCAGCCTGGCCGTGGAGCCCTCCGCTCCTCCCACGCTGTTACGCTGGCACCCGTGCCCGCTCGCAAGCTGGCTGATGCCGTCAGTGTTGATGCAAAAAGGGAAACGCGTCGCTTGCTGAGCCGGCTACTAAATGGCGGGGGATTTCTGACCGGCTCCGAGTTTTCTTTAGAGCTTGGCATCCAAGGGATGGTCTAACTTGATGTTGTTTGGGCTTTTTGTTTGGTTGGCGGGGGTTTTTGACCTTGTGAGGTCACGGTGTAAAAAGGTCTGGCAAACACCAATAAAAAGTAGTCCGCTGTGGTCCCTCCAGCTGATCCTTAGAGAAAGAAATGGCATGAAAATCATGCACCAGTCAACGCTATTACCCATGCAGATATGTGTGCTTCTTCATACACAATGCCAATGCTACTGAAATACTAGCAGAGGTTAAATATATATAAAAAAACCCCAACCCTAATCACCAAAAATAAAACAAAAGATGGATTCTGAAAGATAAAGGAGATGGACATATTATCATTAGTAGGACAAGCCCTGATGCTGTACATCCTTAACTGTCCTCCTGCAGCATCACCTGGTGATACCCCACTGGAAAAAAACCCTATGCACAAAAACACCTGAGATTTTTTGTATTCAGGCTTTTGCAGCAGCAAACACTTTTTAATTTTTTTAACATTACCTGTCCTGGCTCCTGCCCTACACTCAAGAATGGCACAGCTTCCATCTATTTTCTGAATTCTTTCCTACAGCCTTTGTTTATTTTTCCTTAACAGCTTTTTTTACTTGCACCTTTCCTTTACTTTGCATTTTGTCTCTCTTGTGTAATGTAGGTCTGTGATTTCACATGGCACTTTGCTAATTACTATATCCTTGGTTCTACAGCCTGCCTGCTGTAGCTGCCTCGCAAGGCGTGTGTTTTGCCTCTCTGATAAGACGCTGGTTCTGTGTGCGTAGGTTGTCTCTCACATATAGATCACAAACTTCCTCCTTGTTGTGGCTATTAAAGAAGGGAAAAGAACAACAAACAAAACCCAAACCTGTAGAAAAGAATATGGGTGCATTTATTTGCATTTAACATTTTTATTCACAAGTATTCCAAAGTGTTTGCGTTGCCACATCCCGGCCATGCTAATCGTTAGTATTTTGTTAAGATTAAAGGCTGCTCTTTCTCGGCGTTCGGATTCCCAAGCCTGGCTCCTTACAATCTCCGTTAATATGAAAAAGCAAGTGGCGGTAGATTGATTACACGCAGGCTCTTATTATTAAGCAGAACAGAAAAGAAAGGAATTTCAAAATATAATCCTCCGTTCCCAGGAGTATTTGTCTTGTTCTCCATGAAGTTAAAGGTCTGAAATAATGTGCCCATCAGGAGCTCAATGTTGCATGTCCATGCCAGTTGGTCCAAGGGCTTGTTATGATGGTAATGACCTGCTGAAACGTGAGCTTTGATGGCAACAATACAATTGCTACCAGCTCACCCGCTGGGAGAAATATTTTATTATTGTCAAATGCCCTCCGCAGAGATTTGTTTTGCCTGTTCCTGTTTAAATTAAATTCAGAGCAGAACTGCATTATTATTTCTCTAGAGTATATTTGAAATAAACAACTAGTCTCCAAATTTAGGATTCCTGGTTAGTTTAAATTTTCTTATTAGCAGAAAAATTACAATAGGTGACAACATAGCTGCAGGAATATTATTATGGCGGCCATACCAGAGATTTACACACTGAGAGCATGGCCTAAAAGCACAAGAACTCCCTTCTACTTTACAAATGCCAGCCAAATTAATAATTAACTGTGCTATAAATTCTCCAACCTTCGAGAATGATGTCAATGCTCTTCTGTGTCACGCCAGAGGAATTTTGTCATAAGACTAAGTGGTGTTCTTTATAAAGAGCGTTACTTAGATGTAGAAAGCGGCCCAAGAAAACAGCCCTTGCCACTCCGTATTACAGCAGCTCAGCGACCGAGTGACAGCAGGACTTCAGAGTCATTTACTGCTGCTTTCTCAAGGCAAAACTATCTCCTTACGCCTGTGAAACAGAGCAAATTTTGTTCCACATTAAATGGGCCAGATTATCTCTTCCACAAGCTAAAGAGGCAACACTAAATCCCAGCTCATGTAATTTCCTTCAAAATTGTTCTGCTCGGGCTGGGTGTTCCCAGGAGCGCCACCAGCAGAATTATCCAGCGATTCAGCTGTACTTAAATTGGCAGATGTCGGAGATTTAAGACAGTCCTGAAGCCTTAACACAAATCCTCTCTTCTGTACTGCCTCGTGGCCTCTCCTCGCTCATCAGCCGATGCCACCGTTGCTGCCTGCTGCCGAGCAGCTGATCCCGTGGACCGACAAGCTGCCGGGCAGTGCCGTGATTGCCTTGCTCAATCCAGCACCGGGAGCCAGGAGGGGGGCAGACGACCTGCTGCGCGTTTGCATCTCTGTCTCGCTGAAACCAGGCTGTAACCCTGCGTTGCTCATTCACCGGGGCCGGTTGTCCGCTTGCCGTTTGCCTTTTTCCCTGTCTCCGGAGTGCTCACACCAGTGAAAAGCTGCCCCATCTCAAGACTGGGTGATTTTTGTACCCTGCTTTGCTGATGGGTGCCTTACCCAGAGAGGCACCAGATTAGCGCAGGGCGGGCATCTCAGCATGGGCAAGGCGATACCCGTGAGCTCACGGTGTGAGGGCGGGTTACCTGCCCCACATCAAAATGTCAGCCGGCCATTAGAGGAGCTACCAGACTCCTGAAGAGGGAGGACCATGCCCTGGCGAGGCGAGGACTGCCGGGTACGCTTCCCCTCCAGTGATCCCCCTTCAACTGCGCTCCCCAGCCCCTTGCACAAGCTGCCGGTCACTCACACTGGCCGTGGGCTCACCGGCAGAGATCGGGGCCGCTGTGGCCAGAGCCACGAGCCGACGTGGTTGCGGACGGCGGTCCTTGTGGGCTCTCCTCGCAGGCAACACAGGCAAGGTTTGCAAATTATGGACGTTCACCTGGCTGGGTGCTGGACAGCCGGCTGCAGTAGCCCCTCAACGTGCTTTTTAGAGAGAGAGTTAGAGGGTAAATGGCAAGTGAAAGGGGTTAAAAGAAAAAAAAATTAAGTCGCAAGTGCTTTATGAATTGCACTCCTAACACTCTCCGGTTCAATCTACCATGGTCTATCTAATTTCACAGCTTCGTTGGGAATGTCCACAAGGTGAGGGACTGGCAGCGAGAGGAAGTCAATAAGGGCACAATTCTCATACCAGGCTGTGAAGGAGTCACGGAAGTGCCAGTATTACTTGCAAGAGGTTAACTTGGGGTCTGTAGGGCTCCTCAATGGTACTGAATGGAAAAACACCACAACATCCGCAGTAGTTTCCTTCTTCACTGCTACCCCGATTTAAATGTAAAATACCCCCAGCTTGGTCTGAATCCCAGTGAGCGTCTGGGAAGTGCTTCAGTCTTCCCTAGGGCCGGCAAGCTTAATGTCCCACGGACTGGCTGGGTACACAGGTCTCTCCTCACTCACTGCTGAACTTTCACCAAATATTTTGTCCCTTCCTACGTAACAAAAACATCTTAACGAATCAGATGTCTACAGCCCACCAAGGCTCAGCTGTACGCCTTAGCGGCAGACACGGAACAACCTCCTCACGCAGGGCTGGGCTCAAGGATCACGCCCGCGGTTTCCACCTCAGTTAATTCACGGCAGGTTGTTCCCACTCTGCTGTGAAACCTTAGATAATTGTACAGCAGTTTTCCATGATCACAAAAGAAGTGATAAGAAAGAAAATCCACCCCCCACCCAGCCTTTTCACTTCTCCTTCTTCCCCTCCACGCTCCTCCTGCTCCTCCTCTCTGCAGGACCTGCACTGGGTTACCAATGCTGGCCCCAAACCCGGGATTTAAGGCGGGGGGGGGGGGGAAATGGTAATTTCCTTCCCCAAAGTGTGCTTTCCTCACCCTGCTGCCCAGCACAGCTCTTGGCTCATGGCTCTGTCCTCAGGGCCCCAGCCCACGCTGTTATTTTCGTCTGAAAGAATTACCTACAGGAGCAGCGTAAGGTTTGTTGGGGCTAGCCCTGGGGATGCCGTGGAGCAAGGTTCGTGTGAGTGGTACTTAGTGGATACTACAGGCGCTCTAATCTCAGGCTGGAGACTGGGCATTACAATCTAGAGCAGCATCTCTAGAAATGCAGAAAGCAGTTCTGCTTATTAATAAAGAAAAAGGCAGGGGATCTGATAAAACCTGCTTCTCGTACTATGGAAAAGCCTACAGGCTACATTACCAAATTCTCATTCCCCTCCCTGGGAAAGGGAAAAAAAACAAACCAAAGAAGAAAAAAAAGAACACTGTAATATCGTCTCACTGGACACACATTTTTATCCTTTCTGTCTGGCTGTCACTGCAGTCTTCATGTGACTTCTGCACCATCAGCTTTCTCTGAAAGGGCTCTTTCCTGAAAAGGGTGGCACTCTCCCATCTCCCCAGGCTGTGCTGTTGTGGTTTAAAGACACTTCTGGGTCTTCCCCATTCCCAGGTGACTGGCTCAATGCCAGCATACCCCAGCAGTCCTATATTGCTCCAGACGACTGAGAACAGCCATATTCTGGAGCATCCTGGGTTGGTTCCTTTCCTCTGCTCAAGGCACCCTAAAAGCTGTGGCACGAGCCTTGTACAACAGCATCTGCTTCTGCAGAGTTTAAATCTGCGGAGTGCAACACGAATAGCTTACAGCAGAGCTGTGTTTCCTAATGAGCAGCAATGCGGCGAAGGAATACAAATCCATAATAAGAAGTTTTTGTCTTCCTCTAGTTTGGTCGGACTACCTTTTCCATCTCTAGGGTGGAGATAAGCTCCCATGTCCCACTAGCACTGTGGGACGTAATGAATCAGTCCACGTACGTGGGCGAGGACTGATGATATTGTCTATGTATTCCACTCCTTACAGATGCGCAAAATAAAATGTTGTGGGAGGGAATAGGTCACTTCTTGACGCCAATTCTGCACGTTGTAAGGCAACAGCAAGGGATGCAGACGACTACAGCACAGCATTCGTTTTGCTTTGCATCTCAGATTGGAGTAAAATGAACAAGGTCTTCAATTTCTTCCCGTGACTTTTGTCCTCTCTCTCATTTATATCTTATCCTCCAACTACAACAACAACAAAAATTTTCTTTGATATATTGGAGGTTATGGTACATTGATGGATTTCAAGCAAATTGTTAAGATGGATCTTGACAATGCTGTAAGACATAAACGTGCCTATACTTGCAATATATGAGGTTTTACAAAGTTCCTACATTGATTCCCTTGCTCCTTTGTCACCTCAACACAGAGATCCACTCACAAGGTGACCATGACAAAAGTGCACAATGGAGAGGGGGATCCCTTCCCCCTCCTTCCCTTGCTCCTTTACATTGACCAAATGTCTTTCTAAATGACTTGCTGAGCCAGGCTATTCTTATATCTTACATATAAATGGACTCTCTCTTACAACCAGAAGATTTGGGGGGGCGGGGGGGCAATTTCGGCTCCCAATGTGAAAAGATTAAGGTCAGTCACTTTACACCACAAAACCTTTTCACAAGAGCAACATAACAAAAGGATCTGCAAGCCTGCCTGCAACATGGTTTATAGCTCCAAGAAAAACAAGACAGTCTACGACACCTTTTTAGGACTGTACCACTTCTTTATAGACTTATAACAGGAACAGTTGGGGAGAGGAAGGTGATATTAAAGAGGAAGAAAGGCTGACTTGTCTCCCTACTTCCATTTACTTACTGGCATTTTTTTACGGGGAGCACACCTGCAGCGTAGTCGAGTGTGTGTGATTCATAGAAAATGTATCGCATTTTGGATCACTTTGGGTCACACTGCAGTGAACACAATGGTACCTGGTAACCACCCCTACAACGGGTGGCTCTGAGGCTTTATTCCTCTTTGTTTACTCCATCAGTGCCTAAAAACAGGTGACAGAAGCAATGTCACTCAATACCTGTGAAGCACAACACTTGGACTGAAGTTCAGAGGTGCCATTCACGAAGTCAAATGATCTTAACAGATGCTCAAGCTTAAAGATAAATTATTTGTATTTGGCACTGTGGCCCAGCCAAACTGCACTTCTTTCAGCAGACTTCGTTTTGGCAAAGCAATGAGTATCAGAAAGGACTTACCAAATGGATAAAAAATTAAATCTATTCAAACTGTATAGACCATGCCAACAGCAATGGGGCTCTGGAGCAGGGATTGGTTAATAGAAATAGATTAGCAGTGACCAGAAAGGGTAGCAAACAGTAGTCATCAAGCATGCCCATGGACTTGGAAGCATCTGAAGATGAGAAGGTCATGTCCATGTTAGAAGAGAGAGGCAAAATCTGCAGAAAGGAAATGAGACCTATATATGAAAGAAAATGCAGCTGTAGGGGGAAAGAGCCAAATATGGACAGAAATAGAGAAAGAATGTATGTAGGAATGGAGTACGCATCAGGGAAGAGGATAAAAACTCCAGCTTGCCTTTTTGTTATGTCCATTTTGTAACAGCCTACCCCTCTTGGAGTCAATACACTTATATTCGCTTGGTTTTTTGGTTGTGTTTTGTTTGTTTTTTTTTTTAAAGTCAGCATAGAATATGAATTGGGCCCACAAGGCTAACGAGGCAGCAGGCAGATACTGGGATAAAGAGGCACCTTAACAGCAAAATCAGAACATTGCTCTTTGATTTTGTGACAGTGATAGATCTATCCTATGTTTTGGTTTGGCAGCAGGACACCTCAGGGGCGTGTGGAGAGCTGCAGTGTCCAGGCCCCATTTCCCCCTGAGCGAAGGGCGGTCTGAGCTGGGCTCCCCCCTGGAGCTGATGGGGCTCTTTGGGACTTCGCTTGCACCTGCACCCAGCACGGGACTTCCAGGTGCTTTAGCCTAATTTCCTCTCAGCTGGCACTAGTTGAAGCAGCCCACAGGACAATTAAGCCTGAGGAACAGGAGGTCCTAATCCCTCTGTATTTAAGGCAGAAAGAGAGCAGTCACTTTTTTGCTGGCTTGAGTCAGATGTGGTTTAGAGCTTGAGTACAAGATCTAGTTTGGTGTGAAACAGTGTTTTTTCTGTCTTGCCTTGCCAGACACTATGCAAGAGGAATGCTAGCATTAGTAGGAGCTACTTCAAGTGCATCAGGTTGGTGGTTTGTTTTAACTATGATGAAAAGCATGGGCATAGTGAAGCCAGTGTGGATCATTGCTGTTTGGACCTGATGAAACCTTTTATAAGCATGTGCAATGAAAGTACTTCTGATGTGAAGGCCTTAGAATCTAAAGTATTGCATGAAAGGTAAAACATAATTAAGAAAAAAAAAAAAAACAATGGGTGGGCACAAATAACAGTGAGAGGCTCCTGATGAGGTCAGTGTGTGCCAAGTGGTTGATCAAGTGTGAGGGCTTTCCTATGAGCTGAGAGCAATAAGGCTTCATCCTGGTCAGTATGCAAACTATTCTGTGCGCTTTGGCAGCTGAATGTCTATGTTCCACCTTCTATATGAGCAGCTATTTTTGGAAGCTAATTACCCCTGTTTAGGGAGTTGGATTAATATATATTTGTGGGATACAGGATTAGAAAGCAGAAGGCCTCAGCTTGTTGGAAATCAATTTTAATATCCCTATGGCTCTGGTAGCGTAAGTGTCAATATACCATATATATGTCTTACAGAGGCTTCTCTTTTACAATTAAGCCACTTGATTTACTGCAGGCATGGCACTTGAAGAGCTAGGGAGGAGTTTTATTTTCAAGGAAAAGGGAAGAACCAATGATACTGTCCATAAAATACTCCTAAGCAGAACTGCTTATTTCTCTTAAGTTATCGCATGAGTTCTTATCAAATTGTAAATATATATATTTGTGCCTGAAAACTAGTCATTTGGAAGGGAGAGTATGTTTGCCAGTTTAGACTTTTCTCTACATTTTACACTCGTAGTGTTATTGCAATGAAAAGTTTGCTGACCTCCCTTCTGAACTCTTACGCTGAAGGGATGAATTTTTGTACTGACGTGAGGCATGAACCTTGAGGTGGACACAGACCTCCAAAATGAGGGGGGGGGGGGGGAATCTACCTCTATATCTGTCTTTTGTAAAAAGCTCTCTCCTATTTGGAGGAATGGAAAGAAAAAAATTGCTGTGCTTTATCCAATGGATGAAAATTTGTCTTGGATTGAAGTATGTCCTGCACAGAAATCAGTAGTGTGTAACAGCTCCTGTAACTCTCTCAAAGCCTGAGTAAGGGCAAACTTTAATGCCCAGCAACAACCAGAAAACAAACTGTTCCATGTCTTGTGAAGGAAAAGCACACCACTTGCAGCTTCCTCTAAGGAGAGACACCTGTGTGAGTGGGGACAACATGCTCTCTGAGCAGCCTTGAGCAGGCAAGGTGGGGTATCAAGGGTGGATTTTCCTGGTCTGAGTCCTTCACAACACTTCTCTGGAAGGGAATTCCACAGTGGAAAGGTGAGCTGCTGGGGAATGGACAGAATAATTGCATTTAGCAGATTAAGCTGGGCAGAACTGGCATTGCTAGAGCCTGATTTGTAACTGTTTTATGGAGAGCAGCAAAGAGGAGAAGAATGCGTGTGTCTCCAAGGAGCTGAGGAAGGTCAGGTTACGGAAGGTGTGTGTGTTTATGGGTGTGTGGAGGGGGTCCAGCTATCACAGAAAACAAGCAGCCTTTCAGCTGAAAAGCTCACTACTTGCTGCTTTTGAATGGGGACCATGGTGAGAGCCAAGGTGCTGAGACTGGGTGCTCCCTCGGCCATTTCCAGCTGCCGGGATGGCTGTGGCCCAAGCGAGAGGAGGAAGGGAAACCCATGTGCTGGCAGGGTGGGCTGTGGGCAGGAGTTCTGCTGCTTCTCGGATCATTTTGTGGGGACAATGCTTCATTCCAGGTCTTCTAGGCACCCTGTTAAGTCTCCTTTCCTTCAGCCGCTGGCTTTCTCTGGAGCCTGCAGCATGGGTATTAATTTCTTTTTTTAATTTCTTCTAAACTGATCCACACTAGCTCCTGCTCAGAATACGGGATTTTCTTAACAAGCATATATGCCATTTAAATACTGGCTAAATGAGGAAAAGTCTTGTGTAAAACATCTTCCATATTGATTTTTTTATAAATATGTTAAACTGAAGTAATTTTGAAATGGTCTTAGCAAACAAACCAAACTAGGTAGAACTAATCTGCACAGATTAATTTTCTTCTCTAGCCTCTGTCTATGGGGCAGCAATCTTGCCATGCTTATTGATTATCAGACAAGACTACTAATCCCCTAAAGGTCATTAAGTGTACTTAATTAAAGAGCAGTTAGCAAGCTTCTCTTTACCAAGTTAATAGTGGCTGTTAAAAGTGATTTGTACATTACCAATATGGTGGCCATTAATCTAAAAGTCAATTTGTCATTTATATTTTCCCAAACAAATACATGCAGTAGGCTGCAAAGAAGGCTGGAAAGCATTCAGCATCTGTTCCTGCAGTTTGTGTAAGGAAGAACTCTGTCGTCTTAAACTGTAAGGCTTAGGCAGTAGCAATTTCCACCTACTCTCTGTAACCCATTGTCCTATTCAATCCTGCATTGGGAGGGGGAGAGGATGAAAATCTTGGGAATATTCAGTTGTGACAAGTTTCATGAAAGAAAACAGCAAGATGGAGGAGCTCAAATTAAAGCCTTTGCTGACAGACAGTTTGAAGGTCAGTGGTATTTTCTTTGGCTTTTTGCCTGGCAGTTGGCATGCGAGAAGCTTCTCATTAAGGTCAAGGAACAAGGCTGAAGGTGTGGTCAGGGTGACTTAAAAGACATGGAAGGGGAAACCAGGGATATTCATGAGAAAGGAGGGCAGAGGAAAGCAATTCTATAGAAATCTGAATTTCATTCTTCTGTGAATATCAGAATTAATTTTGTCATTGCTCTGTGCAAATGCATGTAAGTTTTAATATGTTATCTATTTTGAGATTAAATGTATAATGCAATGCAGAATGTTTTCTGGTTCTTATTGCACACATAATTTGTTTTGAGACAGATGTGTATATAGGTTGAATCTTCAATATAGATGTTGTTTCACTAGCAGAAACCTATAGCTACAATTAAAGGAAAAATTCTTTAGCAAAATACCTGTGTCTGTCATGTACTTGGTTCTACAGACTTAAATATGTAATTTAAGACCCAAAGCAAATGTACCTAGAAAATGATGCCCAACTGAGCTCCTTTTAGGGTGTGGGGTAGGATAAGCATTGCACTGGGGGCGGTGGTCACTTAAAATAGCAGCTGCCTCTGAGCACACCCAGCGGAGCTCTGCCAGCAGGAACCTCTCCCAGAGCTTAGTGGGGCTTGTCCTTTGGGGAGTTGCCAGCTGGTGAGGACAGAAGTTGCTTTCCCTGTTTGACCCATGTAGGTAGCTTTCCAAGGGTGGAAATTCAAGTTTGGGGGCTGGAGAAAAATCTTAAGGTAGAGGACTCTCACCTGTAGAGTATTTTAGACTTGGGAAACTTGCAAGGATAAAATGTCAGTCATAAAAGTATTGTTTTAACCCATATTAAGGCTCATTTATTTGTCTCCAATATTTTATTTTCTGCTGTATCTGAGATATATATGTATATAAATCTTTTACAAAGATAGACCCCATGTTGTACCTTTCTTTTCCCATTAAAAAATGGTTTCTATACTTACCAATGGGATAAAATTCTCATTTTGATCTCTAGATGCAAATATACCCATAAGCCAGGATAAAACATTATCTGTCCTGATCATACAGCCAGTGTCATTCTGGGATAACACCTGCATTTGTGAACTTCTTTATAATATATTATTTTTGCTTTACTAATCAAGCCTGTTTAGAAAGTTAGCAGGCACCTTGACTTATGGTGAAGGTCTGTCTTTGGTAGAAGTACTGATTTAAATCTTTTGCCTGCTCTGATATGTCAGCAGAGTTTCTGTGATGATGCTGGGAACAAGACTAGGGAAATTATCTTGCTTTAACAAAAATCCCCAACAAAACAACTAAATAAAACAAAAAAACCTCAAACATGGCAAAAAATTTCTCCTCTAAGTGAATCAGTTCTCCAATTAAGTTCAAGGTTTGGCTGTGCAAAAAGCAAGAAAATAAATGGTGGAAACAAAATTAAAGAGGGGAGAAAACTGTGGTGGAGAGGAGGAACTGTGATTTCTTTCATACTGGTACTATGCTGAGAAAATGTATGAGAGGCTGTTCGGGTAAGGTGGAACAAATTGTGTGAAGTAGTGCAGTGGCGACCTGGGAACCGAACCTTGTTACCTGTGTTTAATATTAAATGCTTGAGAGCACAACTTAAGTTTTTTTAATTCTTAAGGTCAAGCACATTAGAAAACTATATAATAACTATCATTTGTGTATAATGGAAAAGAAAAAGAATACCTTTTAGTTATGAGGCTTTTTCAGATTTTATCAAAAGAGAAAGTTAACTCTACATGACTAAGGGCCAAACCAGCATATCTCCTAAAAAATCCTTTGGTTCTCACTAGGGTGCTAAGGGGAATTTTTTCCCAGCAACAGCCTTGGGGCTCAGCTGAAGCACCTGTGCAGTCATCTAAATTCTGAAAATGTATATACTGTTAAATGACAGAGCTCCCTCCCCCCAAATACATTTAATTTAGAAATTTCCAAGCAGCTTATCTGCTAACAATCTTTTAATATTGTATTTATTTATTTAATATTGTTGCTTGGACTGCTCATATAATCAGATAAAGGTCATTAAACCAAATTTATGATTAAATAGGATAAAACTATTTATTCTCTTTACTCAGCCTATTCATGTTATAGCTTATGCTGACTGGATGTCGATATTTCAAATGAAGTTACTGCATTTTTCAACTATCATAATTATATGAAAAAGCCATATTATCTCATTGTGAGGATTACTTTCCACTACCTTATCTGCCGTAATGTCTGCACATACTGGCCTTCAGATTTCCTCATGCAGCTAGCTGCTAACTGCAAACATTTCTCCAAGTCTCCCATCTGGTATCTGCATTAATCTCCACATAGTTTTGTTTTGTTATTTTATTCCTTAAGTCACTGCTAAGGATTTAAGGGACTGTTTCATGCATTACTCGGGCTTTGTACCAAAGTATCAAGTGTTTTCTTCTTTAATTGCAGCCAAATGGTTTGTGCTATGAGAATGTCACAGTGTAAAGCAAATGCCTTGAGATTCTGGGGTGCATGAATGGAAGAGTAGTCTTTCAAAAATATGTTCACTAAAATGTAATCTATTTGAGCATCTGTCTCAAAGCGATAGACTCTTGCAAGCTTTCTGTTTCAGGAGGAACAGACCTGAAGCTGTGTATTTTCTACACCAATCTGGAAGAGACCACCCTAAGGCACAGTGCATCTTGCATCATCTCCTTTTGTTTTAAAAGCTCTGTGGTATTTCAGGGTTTTCAAAAGCAAAGTTGATGTAGTTTGAGCTGTTACTCTTTTGCCAACCTTTTTTTCTCCTTTTATTTGTCTGTGACCTTGTCTTCAGAGAGGTTTAATTAGAAGCTTGTAATGGCTACAGCCAATTTGATGGGGTTTGTGTAAATGCAGACTGCAAAATGGTAAAGCCGAGTTCCTCAGACAGTCCCTGTTGTTGCAGAGAGCTGGCCAGTTAACTCCAATTTTTAAGCTGACTGACAAATCTGATTCCATCCATGTATGGTAGAGTCCTAGGTCTGGAAGAGAAGTGATGATATGACCAGCCTGTGTGCAAATGCCATCCTCCTAGTGTGGATGCTGAGACTGGTCTCCTTATGACAGACTGGTGACCACACAGCAGCAGAGTAGTTCTGGCTCCAGCAGCAAATTAAAAACAGGGCAGAAAAAATAAATTTTGCCCACAAAATATTTTGTTATAGTCTATTTTGAAAGGTTCCCATGTAGTTATAAATCAGAAACTAGATTTTTAAAGTAATTTATTCATGCTTTTTATGCTGAAAATTTCTAACAACTTAATTTACAGTTCCTCATAAGAATTAGTGTGTTAGTTCACCTCCAGATTGTCTGCTTTCTTGACTCTTTCCCTATAAAAATTGGACCATTTTCTCCTCACTGCTGACTCCTATCTTCACTCTCATATTCTTCCAGGTTTTTCTGAGTTTCCTGTTCTCTCAACAGCTGGCCTCAATTTCATCATCCAAAACTTCATTTCTCTAGGCAATCAGGCAAATGAATTGTCTTCATCCATGTTTAGAACAAATTCATTCTAAATTAGTCTGTGCCCCTTCAGCGTTAATTTTCCATGACTATTATAGTCATTGAGCTTTATAGCATGAACACAAGCAAATATTAAGTTTGAAGGCTTAAATGTTTTTCAGTGAATTTTAAATTGTGGGCTACATCTTCAGCTGTGATTTGAGTCAGTAGGAGCCTTCAAAGCCAAGGGATGTGGTTTACATGATGTGGTGAGAACAGTAGCATTATGTTGTCTTCATGCTAGTTGAAGAGCTGGCCTGTAACTAATCAAAATAAGTTGTTTCAAATTATGAATATTAACAACTTTTAATACAAATTACTTACATTCCAACATTCTGTTTCATAGTTGAGTAATTTATCTAAGTATCATTTCAGTGTAGTCCAAAGTTGACATGAACGAGCTGCTTGCTGTTTTCATCTGGGATAGTTGGCTGAAAACTATTTAACAGTTATTACAGTAGTAAACATCTAAACGAGATGCACTGAAGAATTTTGCAGTTGATTCATAGAACAGGGGAATCTCATACAGCCATAAGGTTTTAGAACACTTCTTGGACCAGTGGTATACCTTACTTATATATTAGTATTCATATGTGAAAATCAAGATACAAATCTTGGAGTCAGTTGGGACCAGCAGCAGTGGCTTGGCTGCTCATTTGAACTATTCTCCAAAGAAACTGAATTTAGGTGGACTAAATTACCCCTCAGAAAAGCTTTTCTATCTGTACTCAGTACAAAAGGCATATAGACCTATTCATCATGTATTTAAAACCTATTACCTTATTGTACGTGCAGTCACTTAGTTGAGGCTTATTCCACAGTTTTTAACATTCTCCCCTCATGATTTATAGTATTGGTAAATATTATTGAGTTACTTACCTTTTAAAGCAGGGCTCAAGTGGAAAAGTAGTGTATGAGAGCATTACTTCAGTCCTATGTGTGTTTTTTTTGGAATTTAATGCTAGATGATGCAAATATTTCACACTTGTCTGCTGGTTCAACTTGATCCAGTTTGGTGACTACAAGGTTATTGTGTGGTGCTCATATGAAGGTAAATTTGACCCAGTCAAGGTATGTCAGGAAGAGAGGTAATGTATGTATCCAAATAAAGTAATTTCCACTGAGCAGATCTACTCATCACAGAACTTGCTATAACTTGTTCCCCTTGTTGGCTTTCTAGAGAGAAGTTAAAGGCTGAGAAAACAGGGACTGGGTTACTTCTACAGAAATCAGTCCTCCACATCCGGACTAAAGTATGTTGGCAACCAGTCTGTGAATTTTATTTCCATATTAATCTGTGATACAGTCAAATAAGCCTTCTCCACTTGGGGAGGGAGGCAGTTTCTGTAATAAAAAGCTCGTGGTCAGTCTGGCAGCTTCAAAAGGAAGATTTTCAGCACCTTTGAAGATCCCTATCACTGCTGTCCAGCCATCATTGTGGACTAACATATCAAACAGGTTCCAGATTATTTCAGTGATGCTCAGTGTTTTATTTAAATTTGTAAAAATGTGTCCTACTTACCAGACTAGTAGTGTTTCGCATATGCTTTTTATAGCCAGGAGTATTTGGCTTCATGGCATCGTGTGAAACAAACGCCCTCGAGTCCCTGCTACTGATGCTATTTCTGCTCTCTTTTTTTGTGTTGCTGTTGGTGGTTCAGTTCAGGCTTCCCTCATGTATCAGTGGACACCCTTGGGAGCTTTACGTGGCAGGGAGAAGAATCCCAGTTCTTGATTATAAGAGATTGACGTATTGGTCATGAATGCTGAAGACTAGCAGGCACTTTCTACACAAAAACCTTTATAGAAAATGCCTAAAATAAGAAGACAGGGAGTTGGGGAATGGAGCGGGGCGGGGGGGGGGGGGGGGGGGGGGGGGGAGACAAGACAAGACACTGTGTCTTTTCAGCTCCCTTTTTATTCTATTTGCCTACAAGGAGATTTCATCTCAAGCAGGAAGGAGCACTGGCAATGGGAAATCTGTCTTCAGAGGCAAAGGGAAGAGAGGCCAAGCCTGATACTGGAAGATGTGTATGACAATGCATGGGTTATGGGGAGCACACGCTTCACCCCAGTTCAGTTTTAGTTAGCCTTTCCTTAAACAGATGCCCAGGACAGATTATGAATCAGCTTTATGGAAGCAGGCTCCACTGCAGCATTATATAGCAGGAATAAATTTCCAATTAGACTTCTATTTTCTCTCTTCTTGTTAATTTCTTGACTTATCTGCGTTTAATTTTTTCTTGGAAGTAAAGCTTTGGAAGATTGTCCTTTCTATTTTTACTGCTTTAATTGTCCCACAAATTGAGTATGATCTTTATGTAAAGTATCATAAAAATATCTTGGAAGCAAAGAAGATGAAACAATTCCTAAAATCCCATAAAAAATACAACAGGAACAATGTCTCCTTTAAGTGAGTGTGTGGTAGAAAGAATCCTACATTTTGACCAGGAAAAAAGCTGCAACTTTTGTCAGCAACCAACTGTGGTCTTTGTCATCTGGCAAGTTCTGCTGTCAGGGTCTGAGTCACACTAATTTTTGAATCTGTCGAAAGAGAAAGAATACCTCTCCCAGACTGCACACGTAATTTTACTTTGACACTGGACACTTCAACAGTTGAAATGAGAAAACAAAACAGAGGAGCAAGACTTAATCTGGGTAACCTGAGCTGTCTTGTTTTGAGTCATGCTGGAGGTCCTGAGTCAATACCCAGTGCTACCTCCAAACACCTTGACGGCTTGAGTCAGCTTCAGAGTTTTCCAGATCCCACTTTGTTGTATGACTGCTCTGAGTTCAACCATATCTTCCTGGATCATGATGTCCAAACTAAAATTTCTATAGAGCTGCTACAGCTATTCATATCAATTTTATGTCCCCCAGCTCTTCCAAGTAAGTTTTCTTGCAGATTTCAGTCTGGTTATTCATATAAGGCTGAAAGATATGACACACTTTGTAATACTGAATTGTGAAGGACAAAACTGTTTCAGTCTCAAAATTCATTTTTTTGATATCCAGGCAACAATGACTATATATTTTAAAATAAACTGAAAGGGATGAATCCTAACTATGAACTTTCTTTTAACATGCTAAATTGTAATGGATTGATAGCATATCTCTTCAACCTGTGCAGCAGGATAAGGACATATTTCATGATGGAAAAATGTGATTTCAAAATGTTTTTGCCATAACTACAAATGGGGTGGCCTTAGTTTGTCCCACTGACAGCAAATACCATTAGATGTGCAATCTAATGCTCTGCTCATGATGATGTGAGATCCTAGTTTTGCTGGGCCTCAGAGAAACTTTCTCTGAGTACTTTCTCAGTACTTTCACCAATATGACTAAATATCAGTCATTTGTAGTTCCAAAACATTCTTGCCCTTTGCATTCACTAAAAAAGAGGGGGGGAAAAATAACTTAAAGATGCTTTATATCTTGATATTTAGGTAAAACAGAGTTCGAAATTGTACAGAACCCAAATGGTACAAGAAGATTAAAAGCCGGCAAAAAATTCTGATGGCATTAGAAATTTTTAAGCATTTTCCTTAAATAGACAGAGATTTGGTTGCAAGAATACAATTGGAAATTTCTGTCTGTTCTGAAATCACTTTGGTTTCTCCTTTCTATTTAAAGAGAAAAATTTCCCAGCAGAATAAAAGTTCTGTGGTGTAGGTGAGTCACTCCCTGCCCACAAATGATGAACTGTCAAAAGTAAAAGAACCACCAACCTGTCATCTCTTCATCTGAACCCTGGTGCCGTTACTAGCTCTCTTGAAAAGTTAATAAGCCTCAACACAAGATCAAAGTTCAGTTCTCACAGGATGGCTGGCAAGATCAGAGATACAGCTGGGATGGATCTTCATGAACAAACTTATGAGCTGAAATGTATCTGAAAAAGTTTATGGAATATCAAATTCTATTCTTTAAGAATCTATTATCTCTAATTAACTGAAACTAGGAAGGACTATTACCAGTCATTTGGTGCTTGTAACAGATTTATTTCTAGGGTGGACTACTGAAGTCGGGTTTTTTTTTTTCTTCTAAATACAGTGTCTTATGCATGAAACTTTCAAATTCTTGTTAATTTTTCCAACTGTAGGAACACTAGATTGCTATGGAGATTACTGGATAAATTTCAAAATTAAAAATAATTTTAAAACTGAAAATCATTTCATTTGTTGAAAACTTCTGGAGCAGACAACAGGAGTGTCAAAGGGTTGGATGTACAGTGAAATCCTTAGCACACAAGCCATGAAGTATACATCAGTCATATGACTGAGTTAATTTTTAGTAAGTTTTTAAAAAGAAGTTTAAGGAGAATGTTTCTGGGTTTTTCATAGATACTTCATTAATTTGTAAAGATTAATTGAAAAAATAATTGCATGCATCTGGGAATTTGTTTCAACAAAATGAAGGGGTGTGTGTTCAAAGGACTTTGGGAATCTGTTTTAGTCACTAGGAAGTAAATTGCACCTTTGAAACAGGCAAGTAAGATGATTTATTGATAGTCCTCTTGCTCCCGAAAACTGGGACTGTAATGTGAGGCCACTTTCTCATTTGTACTTGTTTATACCCATGTTATGTCAGTATAATGCTGGTATCTTTAGTATTACTTGGTAAAATTCATATAATAAATTAACATCAGTTGTGGAAGATGATGGTAATTACTTTATTCCACACATCTAAATGCTGAAAGGCATAAATATAGATGTCTGAGTGATGTGATTTTTTTTTTTTTTTTTTTTTTTTTTTTTGGTCAAGGTGTCCTTGAATGAGAGGATTTAAACCTCAAAACTGTTGCTTGGGCCCAAGCCAAGTCATGTGTCCTCATTGGTCTTGAGGCCTTTCCTGTGAATGCAGCTGTCACTCGCCTTTGCAGTGTGTCCTAATGGGATGAGACTTCTCTGTCCAGTCCCTGTCTAAGACTATGGATGTGTAGCTGACGCTAGAGGAACCCTGAGCTATTTAGCACCTCTCACTTGAGCTCGATGGTTTTTCATTGCTCTGAGACAAACTCTGCAAGAAAAAAACCTCATAATTATGAGATTTATAAAATATGTATTAAGCAAATGAGCTTGATTAAAAATATATACATACATCATATTTAATATAAATTATGTGCAAAGTGCAAGGGGATCGTTGCCTGCTATTTAAATCTTCTCTATGCACATAGGCTGCATTGTTTTAACAATATTGATAAGGCTAAAGCAGTGTGTTCCCCAGTCTTCACCTATATCAGCATGAGCATATTGATGTACATACAGTTTATTTCTCTTCCCTTAGGGAAACTGCGATATTAGGATTTACCTTTCCTCGGAGATTTCAAAGACGAGTCAATTGGACTGTGGCTGTACCAAATTGTTTGCATTTTTTGCATACTTATGATGAAAATTGTGTGGACATTTGTGCATATTCATTAGGTTGGTCATGAAAATGCAGTGATAATGGCATGAAGTAGCTCTGCCTCTCACAAAACAAACAGAACACATTTTCCTACAGTTTTGTCTATTTAGTGATGTCCTGTTTCTCTTATGTGCACACTCTGTCCCTCTTCCTCTGTTTTCTGATGTATCTGTTAAGATCCTGGGCATCATGTGAGCTGAGTATAGCCAAGGAGAATGTTTCACGGTTGAGTTCTACCTCCTTTTCCATCAGTGGTAGAACTAATTTAGATATCCCTCTTTGACTTAGCTAGTAGTTTTTGAGTGCCCTGTAGACACTTAAAATTTTCTGGGCCCTCTTCCCCTCTAAAGCTCCTGGGAAGGGGAAAGACAGTAGGAAGTATAATGTCCTAAAAAGTTGTGCCTCAGTCTACACAAGTAGTTCAGAAACTGCCACTAGTCCTGGCCTTGGAAGGAGACTTTAAGGATCAAACGAACACACAACTTGGGATATGTTTCCTCAAAGCAGACTGAGACCATCTAAAGGCTTGCTGTGTTTAGAAGGGGTGGCCCTATTCTTGCCAATACCTTTGTACCCAGTTTTGGCGCTTGATTCACTGGTGAGTGGATGCAATCTGCTAAATCCTCTGGGTGGAGTGGGACTGCCCATTTGGGCAGCAGTAGGTGTTAGATTGGTTCTGCTGCATCCTCCAGCAGCACCCTTTCTCTCTAACTGTCCTGACGTACTTCCTATGCTGTGTCCTTATCTCCCACTGGACTTGCTTATCATGCTTTCTAGATTGGTTTATTATTAAACTAGAATGGGATTAAATCAACCTTTCTTCAAAGAGCTACTCTGCTGGGAGTTTTGTGGAGAAAAATAAAAGGACTGTTTCCTCTACAGTCACTTCTCTTATTGTGGGGGGCTCCCCTGCCTCCCTGTGCTGTCACCCAGCACTTTGAAGTTTGGAGTCTTCCTGCTTTAGAACATCTTCACCAGTGGAGATGCAAATCCATGATTCCTTACTGTGACTGTTAAGTTGTATTTTCATGTTATCGATCCTATTTCTATTTTAGCTGATCGTATAGGAAAGATTTATAAAGATGCAGGGTCCTACTGTCAATTTTCCTTTACCATGGGATGTTAATTATTGACTGCTGTCTAGCATCTCAGGACTGGTCTGCTGGAGCATTTGGCCGTCATATGAAACTTCCATTTTTTGGCTTTTAATAGTAGATAATTTTGTTAGTAACTGAAACTAGAATTGCTGTTAAGCACTTTCTTGAACTTCAGAAAAAGGCTTCCTTTTGACATTTGATGGTTAAACTCAGAAATTTTACTGCATTTGGTAATTTTTTGGTATTTTTTTCCTTCCTGCACATCTCGTAGTGCTTTGCTAAAGTATCAATCTTCTTGATTTGTAGATAAGGAAACTAAACCCAGACACTCAGTTACTCATTCCTGAGCTCTGATTAGAATTTGGATTTTCTGACTGTTTTGTTTCCTCTTCAGACAGCCTCTCTTCATCTAGCATCTCAATTTTTATTATGAGAAGGGTGTCCATTTATTTTAACTAGACTGTACTTACCCTACAATTCTAAAAAAAGTACAAAATGCTACGATGTATGCTAATGCTCCTTGGAATTTAAAGTATAGAATAAGGTGCACAAAATGACTTTATGCAAAAATGTGTACGCAGTTACATCAGATACAATACTTGTTGAAGATAACTGGGAATAATTAACATCTCAAAGTTAGGATGATGAATAATGTTAATGTTTCACTCACAGGTGGAAGTGTAACAAGCTTAACTCAGTGGCTCTAGGGAGATGGCTGTCTCTAAATGCAACACACTTTTTAAATGATTCTTGAAGAAAAGCAGTGTGTGCCAGGAGTAGAGGAATATTTACTCTAGAGAAAAGCATGTGGCTTCTACAGGCACTGCATGGTTTGCAGAGAGAACTGTTACTTGAGAAGGCAATACTGCTCTGTGCTGGCACAGGTGACCTGTAAAGGGGTGGGAGGAAGGGAGGAAAACAGGCCTACACCCAACTTGGTTTCTCCTCATGGAGAGGAGCAGATGGGGAGACAGCAGCAGCTCCTCCCTTATGTCTTGCTCCTCATCAAGGATCTTGTTGGTGCAGCAGGAAGGGTTTAATTGCCTCTCCTGGCATGGGAAGACCTTGAATGTGCCCTATACAGGAAAGAAGGGCAGTGTGACTCTGCTCTGGAGATGATGAAGGTCCTACCTCACCATTACTGGGTCTCCTACCCCAGCAGCTAGGCAAAGCACAGCAATAATATTTTTATACCTCTGGAGTTTTTCCTCCAAGTCTCCCCCTCAGAACATATAGGAGACAGAGAACCATTGAGAAGAAAAAAAGATTTACTATAAACTTTGGAGAACTTTGGACCGAGATGAGTTCAGAGTAGAAGCTTTCAGAAGGAATGGAAGCTGAGTAGGAAGATAGAGGGAAAACTAAAGGTGGGAGAATTAGTGAGGGCTGTGTGCTGTGACAGAGAGGGACATGATGAAAAGCAGAGGAAGAAACTGGTGGGAAATAAGGATTCTTAGGGCAGAAGATAAAGGTTTGAGGGACCTGCTGCTGGTTGAAGAGTTGGTCTGAATAGCAAGTGATAAGATCCTTACAGGAGCAAATAGGAGGAAGATGTTTGGGGAAGGAATGTGTCCTTGGGAATGATAAATATGAGTGAATTTACTGTAGTGATTTGCAAGAAGCAACAGGAGCGGCTGTGAAATAAAAGTGAATTTAGAAGCTGAAGGAGAAGGATATAAATGCAGGGGGTTTGGCAAAAAAAAAGATGATAATGATAGGTGTAGTATTTTGAGAACTGTGAAATAGGAATTTTCAGGAAGAAAAAGCAGAAGTTGAATATTTATGGGAGGAAATGATTATGCTCTGTATGGTGCAGTCCTCAATCAAATACCCAGTTCATCTGTCTTCAGCAAATTGCCTAATTATATGGAGCTTGGACAAATCCTAACCTAATTTTCCAGTTTGTCAACATGTATATGCCAAGTCAAAGTTTCACTTTTTTTAAGAAAGCACAGGAAATCAATTCCATATTTCTTTGAAAATAAGGGAAGAATTTTTAGAAGGAATGCTGCCTTTGAATGTGTCTGACACTCGAAATCAGGATTGCCTTTTTTTCTGTAATGCCTCAAGTTTATGTCTCTTCACAGAATTTCTACTGGTTGGTTGCTCACTGCTCCTCCTGGCAGAGGAGGAAGCAGTCCACCTCATCTGCCATTACTTGAGGACTGTGCTGAAGACTGAACCCAGAGAACAGTAGGCAGCTGCAGAGCTGGAAGATCCTCCTTTGGGATGGAATGAAAAGTTGGAAGAAGATGTGGCATGATGTTTTGCTGAAAGAAGGCTTGGGCCAAGGAAGGTGAGGTCAGCTTGCATGCTCAAGGTTGAGCAGAGTGCTTGTTGCTTAATGATGATAAAGCAGAAGAGGATGGAAGGGGCTGCCTGGTAAAGCAGCTATGGATTAAGCAGCCATGAAATAGGGGATTAAAGGAGAAGGTCTAAAGGAAAATGAAGAATAGGAGCAGGGATTTGACTGAGAGTCTGGAGATGTGGATAATCAGTTGGTGAAATCAGAATTGATTAATTAGGTACAGATAATGTGTTGAAAGGGTTGAAGGCCAGAGGATAGATTAGAGAATGTTTTGTGGAGAATGGGCTAATAAAGGACAGGTGAAGCTGTTACTTGGGCATGTCCTGTCCTGGGAACTGGCAGGGAAGTGTATGATGGATTTGGGCAGCGGGAGGTGTGGAGGAAACAATAGATGCTGCAGGGAGAGAAAAGGTCAATGATTAGAGCCCAAGTGCTTCAGCCGTATAGAATGGTCCTTCCTGCTTGGACAGGCCATTATTATATGGCCATGCAAAAGAAAATATCTGTAAAGAAGTCCTTGCAGAGGTTTCCTTTCACTGGTTTTACCATGTGGAGATGTATGGTCTAGCTCAGTATTTTCAAGTGAAGGAAGCCTGTAAAACTTGTTGCCTAACAGTCTTTCATTTCTGCTGTTCCAGTAACAAAGAAAGTTTTTGGTGTTAAAATAAGCGATGTGATGTACTGTACTTCTAAAGCTGTTAAAAGGCTCTTAACAGCTCTATAAAATACTTGCCGCCTCCTCCTGTGCTTCCAGAAAATTTTACTCTAATATTTATTTCACTGGCTTATACAGAATTTCCTCCCCTTTAAAACATAGGTTGTTAATTATTTCTGGGTTGTCATGATCAACTCCCCTCCAGCTATTAAAATGTACTTGCATTGTAGTTTTATTATTACTTGCAAAATATTGGAAAAAATAATTTTGCTAGGCAGTTAAATTTGAAATAAATATTGACTTGGCTATGCAAATGGATCTTTTATGTTAATTTCCTGCAAATATTCAAATGGTGTAGTTTTACAAGAAAAAGCACTCGTAAAAATAAGTCGTTATGAATATTCACTGAAAGTGAGTTTTGGATTGTACACTTGAGCCTAATCTTTGAAAGTCATGCTGTGTGGGTTAGTCTGCATAGGTCACTTCGCACAATAGCAAAAATAGTAGTGTGTGACTAGTCAACACTGCACAAATACAAACTAAAATTGGTATAAGGCAATTGCACAATATGGTATAAATGAAAGCTTTCAATACACTGCAAAATTATTCAGTTTTTCAGAACTAATATGAACAGAAGACAAGGCAAAATTGATGAACAAATTAGTTGCCAAGACTTTGTTCACCAGTAAATAAAATATTATTTAAAAGAAATGGTGACTGTGCAGAACACCCATGGTGTTTTGGGGAGATAAATAGATTAACTGAAATTCTACCTCAACAGTTTCAAGAGTTATGATTCTAAGGAATTATTTCAAGTTGGTATAGCACTGTATAAAACGTGCAATTGTACACTGTTTGTGCAGAGTAGTTTTGTATCATTGGAGTAAGTGTATTGCTGCATTCCCTCTCTCCCTTCATCCTTTTTTACCCTCCTACCAAATTATCATTGTTACAAAGCCGAGCCCATTGAAGTTTGGAAGTGCTGGTGTTACATTTGACCTGTATGCAAACTTAATTAGTCCCTGTGGTTTTACCATCTCCAACAAGATACTCTGCTGAGCGTGTGAAAGTTGGTATTTTTTGAGGGCTTATAACTTGATTATAGTAAGATGACTTCTCATATCCATATCAAATCCCTGCTTCAGAGCATATACATTTTAGATATGTGGTCTTCAAAATTTTCCAGTCAAGACACAGGCTACTGTATAACAAACTAGGCTTTATGGTTTCTCTTCCTTAGCAGCCTCCCCCAACCTTCTAGAGCAGTCAGTGGGTCCTGAGACTCTGCTAACCGTGGGTTAAGAAAACAGCTGGTATGGAAAGCTTTTTTTGTAGGATGCTATCTGCCATGGATAAGGTGTTGAATCACTAGGATCAGGCTCCCAGTTATGTCACAACTTTCTGATACAGTCAGATTCTCCAGTGGCATTTGTGTGGCTTAGGGCATGCCAGTGGCTATTGAAGGCTTTCTTTTCTGATGAGATGAACTGTTGTAACTAAAAGCTTGAAGCATTCAAATTGGGCCATTTTTCTTGTGCCCCAATTCTAATTCTGTTAAATGGGCATAATTAATTCTTCAGGAGGATTCATTGCATAACACCAGCATGCTTTCTTGCCTGGTAGGATTCCCTGTTTTCATATATGGATATTAAAGAGCCTTCAAAACACTCCTGTGAACAGGATCCATAATATTTCCTGCAAAATCACTCTCAGGTTTTCCATTTGTAGTACTGTTTATATTGCATGCCCGTTTCTGACTGCAGAGGCCTTTGGATGCTTTCTCATCTATTTCATCTCCTGCAGGTAGTTTATTCATTTGAACAATGGTGCTCTTGACAAAAATCTAGTGATTCTGGACCTGGGTAACTGCTCTTGGCCTGCAATGTGGTTGCACAAGGCTTGTGCTATTGTGTATTTGGATGAAATATGTAAAGGGGAAAATTGTGATCTCTGCTGGGCTCATTATCTTTGGGAATAGAGGGTGTAACATGAGTCAGGGCCATTTCCCCAAACTCAGCACTGACTATGAAAGGTGCTATGGTGCACCTGGGAGGTGGTGGGGCTGTCAAGTACTTGCAGAATATAGCAGTGCATTTTGTGATGAATGTGCTCTGAATTTCTTTTTAGATATGTTAGACTTGCAAGGATTCTTGGAGCAGGCCTTGCTGGTCGCTAGAAAGAGGTGAGGCAGAGCAAAACCTGATTTTTATATTTCAGGAATGCCAAGAAATACACATAAGTCACAGTCTGGTATCTTTGGTCTCTTGGTAAGCTCCTATTTTTGTTAGATGAGTGCTCCATCATTCAGCTGTTCCCATCTTATTTGATGTCCTGAGATAGTAGCTAATGCCTGGATTTTATTATTGCATTGTTTTCTGTCTGTTCTTTCTGACGTGTTCTAAAAGCCCTGATTTGTTCTTGATGTGCAAATGTTCTCACTGTTGTGTTATTGATGGCACTATGGTAGCCTATGGTCAAACTGTATTTATCTAGAAAGCTTTACTGCTGAGGTGTTGCACCATGCCTCAGACCAGTGCTTCCCCCTCATCCCTTCTGTGGCAAAGTTCTTTGTTTGGATACTTTTGGGAATGTAATTCTCACAACACAGCTACAATGTTTAATGACTACCAGAACATGAAAACACTGCAAAGTGACTGATAACACTTTAGCAGGAATTACTATTTATCTTTTTATGACCTTAGGAAAAAGATCTGTATTAAAGCAGAGATGTTCCAGGAACAGTCGAGGAGCTTGTTTGATGTGGGATGAAGGGCTTGTTAAAATGCATTAAGAGTTATGACAGAGGAGGATTTCTTAGCAATTGTATATGTTGCCAAAGAATTTTGTCACTATGTAGCTAGTAAAAGTCCAAGCATGCTAAGGTGACAAGTTACTGGAGGCTATTTCAACAAAATTGACAGGAAAGATACCAGCCAGGTTGCAGCTCATGCAACTTCCATAATAAAGATAAAATTTATAGATGCTTTATATATCCTCAGGGGAGGTATTAATTGGTGCTTCTCTGTCCAGAAATACATATAAACAACCTATTGTAGCTCATGCTCAGCTCACCGATGACAATTTTGTAGCTTGTGTTCGTTTTGCATAGTTGTACCACAGCAAGAAACCAGGTTCTTGTCAAAAACATCTGAAGGTCCTGATAATGTTTCTTTGCTTTTTTTTTTTTTTCCCTTGTGGAAAGTGTACCTATGGCACTTAATCTGCTCTTGTTTGTGATCTTCTGTCTGTCTTCCGACTTCAAACTCCCACTCTGGTTTCGGTGTGTAAAAGAAATTGATTCCCCTTTCTCTGCCCAGTGAAAGTCTGACCCCAAAACTTGAGAAAATCGGACCCAGAGACAACTAATTTGTCGTCTCCAAAGCTTTGAGGGTCCCTTGACAGACGCGCCCCGCAGGAGGCCTCACACCCCCCAAAAAAAGGCGGCCTGACCCTGCCGACTTCGCACTGCGGAGGGCCTCTCCACAGAACCGCGGCCCTGAGGAGACCCGGGGCCTGCCTGTTTCCTGAGGCGACGGGCGGCTGCCCAGGGCTGCGTTAAATATTTCATACCGCGCACCCGAGCGGCAGCGACACGGCTTCCCGCGGGCTGTCCCTTGTAAACCCGGGGGGGGGGGGGGGGGGCGGGTGAAAAACTAAGCCGAGGTGGGACGCGGGGAGGAAGGAAGGAGCCGTGCGCCCCGGACAGCCGCTGCCCGCTGCCGCTTTAAAGCGCGGCAGGCACCGGGCAGGCGGGGGCCGGCGGGGCTGCGGCGGGCCCGGGCCGCGGGGGCGGGGAGGAGGCCGCGGCGTTGCCGGGCGACGGCGGGTGGCGTTGGCGCGGGGAGCCGCCGGGCGCCGCGCCGCTCTCTTCGCTCCTCTCCGCTCCTCTCCCAGGCGGAGTAAATAACGGTAAATCAACTTATTTATCGGCTGCCATCGCGCCGTTCGCCGCCTGCCCCTACCCAGCCTGCCGGTGAGCCCCACAACAGGCGTTCGCTATTAGAAAGATCCACACGGGACAGATGGGGAACGTGGTTTTAATCAGCTTTGCCGAGTGCTGAAAGGAGCAGCGTGAGGTGGGCAGCGGGGTAAGGCACGAAGCGGGCAGTCAGCTTGAGGGACTGGAGGCTCAGGTCCTGCTCGCTGGCACCCAGCACGCCTCAGGAGCAGAGGCAGGGGGGTGTCCCTCAGCATACCCTGAAATGGTGAGGATAGTGCCGAGCAGCTCCCCGATAGCGATGTAAAGCTGAGGTAAGCACCGGGGGATTGTAAATTTAAGATTCAAGGAACTAGCTTGAAACTCTTAGGAAAGAGGTTCAGACGCTGAAGTTGCATGCCCTGGTTTGCTACCTTATTCTGTACTCATTACCTTAACACGCAAAGCTGAGCGTTGACCTCAGGTGACGTGACGGATCTGGGATAAACTCCGCTCAGCTGTGAGCGTGTGCGGGCTCCAGTCAGCCTAGTCCTGTTGCCTTCACTTAGGGAGACGTCTTGGCCATAGGCAGTGAAGGTGTGTGGGTGGGCCTGCTGGTGGAAATTTGGAAGAAGAATTCGAACACTTAAAATCCCTAGTGGGGCACTGCCTCTGTTGGTGAAAAAGGGCACATTCTTCCCACAGATTGTGTCTGTTTTCTGTCGTTTGCAGATACCGGCTGTCACCCACGTGTGTTTCGCTGGCCAGAAGACACAGATGTGCCCTGCGACTGAGTCCTTGCATGAGTGTTTTGAAGATGAAAAGCTACATAAACTCTTAAAGCATACCACCTGAGGACATTGCTACTGACATGGAAATCATTATTTATTTACAGATGCTTTAATCAGGAGGAGCTTTTTTGTAAACATGAATTGCTGGGCTCTTTCCTTGAGGTGTCGTTTCTTGTTTCATGCTATTGAAACATTAATCTTAACTTATTATGACTCCTGTGTGTTGGTCAGCTCCCAGGGACATTTCCCTAGGCTTGAAAATGTGGGAGCTTTCAAGAAGGTGTCAATCGTGCCAACTCAAGCCACTTGTGGGCTGCGAGGCCGAAGTATTTTTTGTCATAGCTCAGTAGCTGTTGAAAGTATCATGTCCTGCACCCAGAGGTTTTGTGTTCAGGAATGTCCATACAGGCAATCACCTTCTTCCTACAAACTGCTTCTTTTGGAAGGCTTTGGTACCTGTATAACAGAGGACAAGAGGGACTTGCATCCAGGGTCCTTCAGCAACGCTTCCAGTTTTATTTTTCATAATCACAAGGATTGCTTCTCTACTCCCCGTTCTCTGAGGCTTGCAGCTTCATTTACATTAACTGTATGGTTGAAACCTGAGCAAGAAGGTGTAATGTAAGTAGTACTGAAGGTGTTTACTTTCCTGGTGCTCTTAAAAAAATTGATCATTGTAGTCACGGTCATTATTAGCAAGCTATTTAAAAGTTTAAAAAGGTACAGTGAGAAACTGTGACGTTTTAAAGCCGTATTTAGGTTGGGATCGTCACAAATGTCAAGACAAGTAGGTTCAGTTTCAATGGCATTGACTCAGATCAATTGCTTTCAGTGGGAACTATCCGTGCATAATATGCATTTCTGTTCTTAAAAACCTAAATTTTTGTTTCTAATTCACATTCCTTCTAAAAGCTGCTAGAAAAACATGCTGTCAGGGGTTTGTGCTGTTGATGCTTTCACGATGGAAAAACATTATCTAAAATTTTAGGAATCCCCCAACACAAGTTTACTCCTTAAAAACAAACAAGGAAAACCCCCAGATCTTTCAAAATGAATATTTCAAAACTATGGAAGAGTTGTCATAGTTTTTCTGGAAGATCTGGGGAATGTTGACTGAACGAGAGGTCATGTTGCTACTTTAAAAAAAAAAAGATTCCACTATTCAAACTGCTAGTGGAATTTTACTAGATGTTCACAAAGTAGACGTGGCCAAGCACCTTTCCTCTCTTATTTGCCTATGTGCCACATTTTTAGCAAATATTGCTGTTATAAGTGGCCATTCAGCATGACTGGGCCTTACTATAAAGAACGATTTGCTTTTTGAAAAATGCATCCCAAATCCTGCAAAAAAGTTCCCTTCATCTATCACAAAATGCAGAGCCTTCTACTCTTTCTTACCTTGGTTGTGCAGATCCTCTTTAAAGTGAAGGACATAAAGTATAGTACATTCCTTCAGAGTATGTCACAAATGCTTTTGTACTTGTGCTCGTAACTTCTTACAACGAAACTAATGTACTACTTTGTTGTAGCATTCTTGACGTTTATTTTGCATGCTGCTGTGTAGTAGTAAGTTGTCTAGGGGTGTGAAAATCATCAAAACAACAGAAATGTCTACAATTATAATGATATATGTAAAATTATAGTCTGTTTTATGCAAGAATAACTACCTTTAAAAAAAAATCAACCTAAGTATAGAAATTGTAGTTATGGAGGGGAAATAAATGAGATCTGCAGAGCAAAAGTAATTTTAGTTTGAGCTTAAGTTCAACCAGCTCAGCTGAAGGTATGTGTAAAGGTCTCTGGAGCTTTGGCCTCCTGTCTTTCACAGACAGGATTTTCTATATGATGTTTGAATCTTGAATGGCAGAGAGTCCATTCCTGGGGTTGTCCTATGCCATGAGTTCATGTCCACACATATGTATCAGTCTTGTTCTGCAGAGCATATGCCTAACGTGAAGCAGAAATGTCCTGCTAATTTCCAAGCAAGCTGTTGCAGTGATGTGTTGAGTGAGATCCATGAAACTCTTGTCAATAGGAGAGGTTTTTTGCTTGCATGGAGCCTAAAACAACGAAACGTATGTCCTTAGTTTCAAATGATTAAGTGCTGTGCAGAAACCAGACTTTACCGATGTCTGATTATCCATGGACTAGTGTAGAACATTAGCCTCCAATTGCTACTGTGTTAATAACTACACAAGGTACATACTCCTGTTCAGTGGGTTTTATAGATCACTTTAAAATTTGAATGTTTTTATTCAATTTTTGTAATAGATCACTTCATTTTCCTGCCTTGTAAGATTGCTGCTATTCAACATGTAGAAATGACAATAGTAGAGCCCAGTCCTGAAAATTGCAGTTAGACAACAGTTATTCCAGTGGTCAGGATGATATGCCACTGTCCAGACTCTTTTTGCACTGTTCACAGAAAGAAGTGTGTTAATTTTTCTTTCTTCATAAGAGAAATACAGAGCTGCTGTTGTGGTGAAACAGTAATTGCACAGGAATAGCCACTGAAGCTCAACTCAGAAGGCATCCTGCAAAAGAGAAATAGTTTAACAGCAAACTAAGATGTTTTTCCTTTTATTGTATTAGTTTAGTGAGTTCTTCAGCTTGGCAGAAGGAGTTTGACTTGCCAGATGTCCTACATTTTGCAGTCCCTGATGGGGACTTGTCCATGTTAGACATCATTTGTGAGACCTTTTAAACCCCATTATACAGCAGAGGGACTTCACAGGACTGGGAGTTGTTCTAACAAAGTCTTTGCACTGCCACCAAAACACTAGGAAGATGAGCCAGAGCTAGTTGCTCATTTTACTAGGAGAATAGTTGGAAGTTTAACAAGGTATTTTGTTTACTGATGAAGTGCTCTTACATCAAGTTCAGCAGATCTGTAGTTTTTGGACATGCCATACTAATGCGTTTCTGCGTGATGAATGTTATATGGTCTGGCTGCTAGAGAGGGCTTCGGAAAGAAGCTAGGTGTGTTGCTGTATAGTATCCTATTGCATCCTTGTAAAGACTGTGACGTTTCTCTTAGACGTGCGCCCAGGTAAGAGAATAGCAGAATTTTTCTGCTAGAAGTTACTGTGCTGGCTGAAGTGAGAGATACTGATGCAAGGATCCAAAGTGTGAAGGCCCTTTAAAGATTGTGACATTTTTTGGGGAGCAAATATATGTGGATAATCAAATACACCAAGAATTTTCTTCATCAATTTCATGTACCAAGTTTTCTTATGTGAATCTGGGAAAGAATATACTTTCATACAAAGAGAAGAAAGTCACGTCATGTTATAGATTTATTTGAAGCCCTAATGTTCTAAGTAAGATGTGTAGCATATTTGTACATATGCTTTTAAGTCACTGCATATTGGAAATCTTGACGAAAAGCAAGAGAATAGTGAGAAAACACTGACATTTGTACTGCAGTCTCTAAATTTACTTTCCCTTTAGGCAGTAAGTGCAATAAGTGAGCAAAGCTCTGTCCTTGAAATTTATTCTTTCCCCATGCTTCCTCTCTTACTGCATGTACTCATCAGTTAATATAAGTGCTTTCAGTAAGCCTGTGGGTAGCCTGTAAGTAAGCCTTAGCACAATATAGGAAATTGTGTATGATGATAACACTTCACAATGGAATAGGATAAGAATATGAGTAGAAGCTTAGCATATATGAGCTAAGGGAAAAGGTCAGGGAAAATGGCCTGATGGGCAGTAGATGTATTTTTTTTCAACTTTATCTAAAGGACTAAAATCATATTCTAATGTAAACCATCTGAATGGATATAAACTTACAGGAATTGAACTGAAAGGGAGAGTTGCCTTAAGATACCATACATCTGATTTTGAACCCATGCTGATGTTCTCATTTGCAAGTGCTCCAGTTAATGTGTGGGGATCACCAGCGTAGCCGTGTTACATTCTCTAGAATATTTTTCTCCTTGAAAGCTGACCAAGCAGATTTGTGTTACTTGCTTTTTCTCCCTCTAACCTCACCTTAGAGAACTATGCAGTCAGGAATTGGGTCTGTGTGACTGCAGGTTACCAGAAGTTGGAAACTTCACAAAGAACAGTGGTTTCTCTCTGTAATCATGGCTGGAATGGAAAATCATGCTCAGAGTCAGAAGTAACGCTTATGCCCATTTCACCTGTGTTAGCACTAGCTTGGGTTTTGGTGGGGTTTTTTTTTCCTTTCTTTTCTTTTTTCTCTTCTCTCTTCTCTTCTCTTCTCTTCTCTTCTCTTCTCTTCTCTTCTCTTCTCTTCTCTTCTCTTCTCTTCTCTTCTCTTCTCTTCTCTTCTCTTCTCTTCTCTTCTCTTCTCTTCTCTTCTCTTCTCTTCTCTTCTCTTCTCTTCTCTTCTCTTCTCTTCTCTTCTCTTCTCTTCTCTTTTCCCCTTCCCTCCTATTTTCTGCCTCTTGAATTTTCTTTCAGTAGCGAGTCACAATTCACATTTGTTCTTTCCAGTTTTCAAAGTGATGTACATCAAGGTCGCTTCCTTTCTTAAAGTCATGACACCTTTGGGGATAAAAACAATGTGGGGATGTTTGTTTTAGATAACTAAAATAAACAAAAAGCTGGATTATCCAATTATTGTTTATCCAGGAACTGGGTAAATCCAGTTCCTAAATATTTTGCTACTTAGCTGAGCCTTCCCTCACATTTATTATCTAGCAAAACTAGCATGTTTACAAGCAAACAAAATATTGAAAAGACTGCTCGACAATATATTAAGAAATGTGTTTTTAGTAAGGTTTGGAAAACAGAAGTCTGCAGTTGTTTTATTGACAACATTCTAGCAAGCTAAAATTGTAACAGTTAAAATGAATTAGTTTTTCTTTTGGATTTAAAGGTGAATTAGTGAATAATGGCAGTATCAAAGAACAGCCTCTTTGGTATTTTTTAATGAATACATGGTAGGTGAAGATGCTTATTGGTAGATGTTTTTTCTGAAATATGTCTAAGCAAATCCTGGTCTCATACAAATTTTATATGCTTCTTTCTTGTGACTTAGTGCACTAATTTAGCCTGGTGTAACTGTTAAAACATTTGACTTTTCATGGGTCAGTAAATTGGGGACTGGATTTCTCAAGCAGTTGAAATGGGAATGCAGAACTTGATAATTTTTGTTGTACTAGTGATTACCTTAAAATATATAGCTGTTTCACAAGTATATATAGCTTATCCTTTCTCAGGACCCTTGGCATCATGATGGTCGGATTGGCAAAAACATTTCTGCAGCTAGATATGCATTGTGGGTTGCTATGGAAGGTGTTCTTTGTACCTTATATGTCAGTGTTGCATTTGATATTCATTTGAAATCTTTTGGGGAAGAAACCTTACAAGTGTCTGGATAGCCTTCTTGCCTTGCTCTGGTTCTCTTATGTTAGAGAAGGGCTGTGTCAAAGGGAGAGTGTAGGGAAAGCTGGTGGTGTTGCTACCTTACCTGGACATATTTGGTGGAAAGATGGAAGACTTATTTCCAAAACTTGTCATTCGTACTGCTTTTTTGTGGTTTTACTACATTTGCCAAGTTAGACTAAGAAAAATCTAAGTCCCTCCACAGGATGTACCTTGTTGCACAGCTTTGTATGAAAAGTGCAGCAGAGACCTGTGCAGTGCTGGCCAGCCACTGTGGTTTCTGTCATGGAACCCTGAAGAGAGGAGGCAAAGTGGACCCCTCTTCCACCCCCAAGTAAACTGGGCTTGCAAACTAAACAAAAAAAACAACCCAAACCTCACAGATTAAGACTGAAACTATCTTTGTTAAAGTTCTTCTACACTTAGTACATCCTGTGACTTTCACTGTCACTGAGCATCTTCTCAAGAGCTGTATTTTTAACGTTTATTTTAATGTATTCTGGTTAGCATCACTTTAAAGTATAGCACCTTGGCAAGAATGTGTATATGTGTGTGCCTCTGACCTTATGTTGTTTTTCTTGGTTATTTCCAAAGGTGTGTGATAGAAAAGGCTATTGATGGGCAGACTGTGTTCAAACTCTCAATCTCTGAGAAAGAGACCATGTTTTATTATCGCACAGTAAATGGTTTGCAGCCACCAATAAAAGTAATGACACTGGGGAGAATTCTTGTGAAGAAATGGATTCATCTTAGTGTGCAGGTGAGTAAAATAAAAACCATTTAATATTTGTTGAAATACAAGGTTTGTGTGAGAATGGTATAACTGTATAATATAAAAGGGTAAATTGGGGGATGTAACTGATAACTCTCGAGTTTTGTAGGTAAGGATCTTAATTTGGAAGCTCATTTTGAGGTAACTGATAATTCAGCACTGCAAAGAAACACTGTGCCCATTCTTCTGCACAAACAAGACTGAAAATTCTCACCCTTAAGAACATGAGTATTTGGGGTGAAAAAAAGCTACTTATTTCTAACATTACCAATAAGTCTTGGGTGCCTGAGATTATTTCCTAAAAAAGAGAATGTCATCCTTATCTATATGTGCTAATGTATTTATCTTAGAGGCATGTCCCATTTAATTTTAAAAACTTCTCACTGTGCATGTAAGTAAACGTGTATGAGTTTGTGCAGGATCAATCAAGCTAGTATGTTATAGAGCTATTACCTCTTGTTTTAAAAATATGATTCAGAATTGTTAAAACACAATCCTTGTGTTCTAAAAATCTTCTGTTGACATAACTTTTTAATAAGTGTATAAATATCCACTGAGGATAAAACAAAATTGAGTTTGTTAAAATTTAAACTGTATGTACAAAAATCAGTAAACAAACACAGAAGAAATTAAAATTCAGTTATTTGCATGTCTTGCCATTCCCAATAGATGGTCTAGTAAATTGTATTTGTAAGCCAAGTTCAACTAATAATTATAAAACGCAATTATCAGGTATTGAAATGTTTATCTTCTTCCTTCCTTCATTTCTTTTATCCATTCTATTAAATTTTATTTGGTTTACAGCACAATCAAGAATAGTTTTCCTGCTTTCTTAAACTTGCTAAAAGGTATTGACTGTGATTTGGATTTTTAGTGCTGATCTTGTCACTTGTAAGAAGTATCTAAGCTGACGTCTTTATTTTTTTGCAGTTTTCTTTTTTTCCAGAATAACAGCATGGTAGTGCGAATAAGATTTTGGCTGTTGGATTAAAAGAGTGACCTTAAGGTAGAACTAATGAACTTTACACTTCAAACACTCCAAGGGTGCTATATTACTGCTGCTGCTGTCAGCCACGTTTTATACTAGCCTCAAAAACTGCTAAAGCCTGGAATAGCAAAGCGAAGAGTGAAAGGGCTGGATTTAAATACCCGCACATATCTTAAATGGTATTACAAAGAACCCTCAAGCACTCTGTAGAATTTGGGCCTTTGTTTCTTTGGGGAAAGTTGTTCAATATGTAGCAGGAGTAAAGAAGCATAGCTTCTAGACCCTTAAAGGGACTGTAAGCTTAATACCTTTTCCAAGTTTCTGAGCTCAGGGTAGAACCTTACATTCTGTGATTTGTGGTATTGTAGGATTCAACTTTCCATTAAAGATGACAGCAGCTGCAGCATGATCCATTTAGCACTAGGTCTGGCTATGAAACTTTAGGCAAAGCTTTGGTTGGTCGTTGGGGTTTTTTTCCTCCTTTTAGCAGCTGTCCAAAAGCATTTTTTCTATAAATGGAGAAATAAATGGAAAATGAGAATGAGAGACCATGCAAAAATATGCAAAAGTAACATTCATATGGAAGTGTCTGTGTCTTCAGACAATACTAGTATTTGATCATGATATTTATTTATGATTCTATGATGATGTATATTTGAATATAGGTGTTTCCTTAAGCTGATGAAAAAGTCTTCTGAAGATAAAGCACTATGTAGTTTTATAGGCATTAGTAATTTTATTTAAAAGCAGTGGGAGTGTCTGGAGTTTCCACCTAAAAGTGCAAATCATCTGATCGTACCACAAATGTGACTCTTGACTTCTCTGACTAACTAGCCTTCTCCCCAGGCAATGCCCATGCGGTAGGGGATGGGCACTGCAGTGTGGAGGAGAGACCTTTCTGTGGGCTGCAGGTGAGCTACCTGGGGCAGAGGCAGCAGAAGCTATAATGGCACGCTGAGTGATAATGGCCTACTACTATTTTGAGCTTTTCCAAGTCAGTCAGACTATGTAGACTTCCATGCTCTCTTGTTGAGGCAAAATTGCCTCTAATACCTGTAAAGTATTAGCAATCTCAGTTCTGTGTCACTGTTGTAGGCATAACCGTTATTTTCTAGCAAAGACAAGCCCTGGGACTGAGCACCGTGGCTAGTAAATTAGAAAGTTTGCAGTCATCCTATAGCCACGCTGGTCTGGAAGTAGGTATGGTGTTATCAGTGCAGTTGCTATATAATCTTCTATGGACACTAAAAGGAAATTGTTGTTGGATGTGAAACGCCATGTATGTGGCCGTGATGTTTAGCCACAAGCTATTAGGTTTAACTTAAGCTAACAGTAGATTCAGCACCGTTTTAGGTACTTTGCAGAATTTAGAACATTGTTTGGCATTCTTTTTATTTGGGATCTAGCCAGAGCTGGGTGACATGTCCTGATGTAAAAAAAAATTAATCTATTCAGACTTGTTTGGTAGCTTGCTTGATATGACTTTTGTCTAAAAGAAAATAATGCTTGTGAATGTTCTCTTATGGGGCAACTAAATTCTGTTCCTGATAAGATAATTGAAAATATGGAATGGATATTTTTGTGCATGTAACAAAACTTGTATATGTGGGGAAAATGTCATTTAAAAAAAACAGCAAATAGCAGCATTGCTATTTGGAGTCGCAGGACCCCTAAAAACCTCATCTGTGAATTTAAGATGGAGAGGGTTGGAATGGGATGCTGCTATGCTAAATAGAATTTTACATAAAGAAATTATATTCTCTATGCATGAGGCATAATAGGCACAAGCTATTCAGATTATTTTTTATATAAGTATGTACTTTTACAATTTTTAGGTAGTATAATTCAAATACCAGTAGTAACTGAAGATGTATGTAGTAACAGCTCTTTTGTTTATTATGAAAATATTTTAATTTTGTGCCAGAGGTGTGGGCATCTAAGCTACTGACAGTTCGTTTGGTTTCCCAAAAATTTAAGTTAGAAGCATTAAATGCTCCAATTAATATCCCTGGCCTTCAATATGCATGACTCTTCTGGTAGATGAAGAATTGGGGATTGAAGCACAAGGCTTTGCATGCAAAGTTGGTGACAAGAACACAGCTAAGGGAGACTGTGGGATTTGGTTTTGGTAAGCGTTCACAGCAGATTGGTGTGTTTGTTTTTAGCAGGTTGGTTGTAGTTTGTGAAGAGTGTGTGTGTGAATGGTGTAGCTGACCATGAGAGAGACCACTCTGCCAAGGAGCTAGGGTGCAAACCCATCTCTGAACACAGGTATGCCTAATATGAGACTGATGTGGCCAAAGAGCTCCAAAGCCAAACAGTTAGTAGGAGCTGGGACCCTGCAAACAAAGGAGTTCTTGTGGTCAGTAGGAAAAATTGAAATATTTATGCATAAATGCTAGGCAACAGACACCATGAAGTACTGGTTGTAGATTTGAAACTGAGGTTAGAAAGAGGGGAAATATGGTAGGATGGCAGATATGTTTGGAATTCACGTATAGGAGCATATGCCTATTCAGGAATGATAAAAATGAAAGTTAAATGGTGGAATAGCACCAAATAGT
Source organism: Balearica regulorum gibbericeps (assembly GCF_011004875.1). Taxonomy (NCBI): domain Eukaryota; kingdom Metazoa; phylum Chordata; class Aves; order Gruiformes; family Gruidae; genus Balearica; species Balearica regulorum. Next base: position 103,357,623 of record NC_046186.1, on the reverse strand, counting down.
AATTAAATGATAAGAAGAAAGGACAGCACAGACTGAAAATAATTTCTTTGGAATAAAATAATTCTAGAGGAAGAGAAGGCTAGTAAATGAATTCTGCTGAGATAATCTAGGAATTTAAATCCTTGGGTTTGGATTTAGATGTGTAATTCGTTAGAGGGAACTACTACTAAGAACTGTGTCGTTGCAGAGACTTATTCTCCAGTTTATAGCTGGAAAATTAAAGTTTTGTGAACAAGACCAGGGCCCAAACATTCCTGTATGTTCTGCCTGAAAGATTTCTTCTTCAACAAGATGCTGAAGCAGAAAGCGTGGCAGCTCGTGGGGGACGGTGGGCAGGGATGAGTGCCTCTTCAAAGGAGGGACATTCCACTGGCTGAGTGGGACACTTGGAAGTACAGACAAACCAGCAACCAGGCACCGTTCTGTGACCATCTGCACAGGTCCAGGATACCTATCCCACCTGACCCTCAAGGCAGAACGGTGAGCATTCCTCTGAGAGCAAAGGCTGCAGCTCTGGCTGGGGGATCTGCACCATCTACCCTAGTGGTGGTCGATGCGTCCACCCAGATGGAGCTGCTAAAAGAAGAGGCTGCAGGGAGTGCCTAAACCTTTCTCCCGGGTCAGGGATAGGTGGCAGACCTGCCTGCAAAAGGTGTGCCCGGGTGGAGGACTTCCTGCAGCAGATAACTATGCTGCAGGAGGCGGTGAGAAGACTGAGTAACATCAGGGAGGCTGAAAAGTAGGTGGAGAGCTGGTTCCAAGCATAGTCTGCGCTGGACTCACAGCCAAACAGCCAAAACCTCCCCACCAGCACACACACCAGGGAGAAGGGCCAATAATGCAGAAGAATGGAAGCTTATGATGGCAAGGTCCAACAGGAGGAAGAGACTTCCCCGAAGCCTAAGGTGCCCTTGCATAACTGCTTCCCCGCTCTGCAGACTGAAGAGGAAAGACCTGCCACATCAAGAGAGATGCTGAAGCTGAGTAAGGCAGACTGATCTGCTCCCCATGTAACAACCAGTGCAACTAAGAAAAGATGGCAGGTGATAGTAGTAGGTGACTCTCTTCTGAGAGGTAGAGGCACCCATGTGCTGACTTGACGCACTCTCTAGAGAGGTGTGCTGCCTACTGGTGGCTTGGATCAGGGACGTCACCAAGAGACTACCAAGGCTTGTACAGTCCACTGTCTAGTATTCGCTGCTGTTTGTTTCATGTAGGTACCAGTGATACAGCCAGGATCTGTCTGAGGAGTTTCAAGAAGCATTATAGAGCCCTGGGAGTGGTGGTAAGGGACTCTGGAGTGCAGTTAGCTTTTTTTTTTATCAATCCTCCTGGTCAAAGGGAAGGGGTTTGAAAGGGCCAGTCAAATCTGGTGAGCCAACAAATGGAGAAGGCTCTGGGACCCCTTACCTAAGGAAAGCTGGAGAGGGACTGTTTACAAAGTCATGTAGTGATAGGACAAGGGGTAATGGCTTTAAGCTGAAGGAGGGTAGATTTAGATTAGTTATTAGGAAGAAATTCTTCACAGTGAGGGTGGTGAGGCACTGGAACAGGTTGCCCAGAAAGGTTGTAGATGCCCCCTCCCTGGAAGTGTTCAAGGCCAGGTTGGATTGGGCTTTGGGCAGCCTGGTCTAGTGGAGGGTGTCGCTGCCCGCAGCAGGGGGATTGAAATTAGACGATCTTTGAGGTCCCTTCCAACCCAAACCACTCTATGATTCTATGAAAGTTTGGATACCAGCTTTAAGTGATCAGGGCATTATTATTAGAAATACGGGTTTCAAAAATAATGTTGAGTATTCATAAGTAGGTTCAGATGTAATAGAAGAATAAACAGCTCTTTGGTTCTGTAGGTACACTTTTGGGTTTCAAAGAGAACAAACAAATAGGACTAATAAAACAAGATGAACTGCAGAGACCATAAATTGAATGGAAAAAATGCCTGGGGGTTATTAAAAATAAAAGAATTAAGAGGAATCTCTGCCCTTAAATAAAAAATTGAGATGTAGTGTCTAGGCTTATCTGAGTGAATAAGCACCTTTGCAGTTAGAGATGGCAGAGTCTACAGGCACTGGGGAAAGGGGAAGCAAACTCACAGAAAATGCTATATAGGAATAGAAATAAAACTGTAAAGATATCAAGCTGAATTAGACTTTGCAACGAGTGTTAAATGGTAAAAAGTTCTTCAGATTTTTTTTTGGTGTAAAACAGTAAGACTTGTGTACAGTGAAGGTGTGCTTGAGATTAGTTTGGGGAACTTAAATCATCCCTAAATACTTTGCTTCTGTTTTCAATGAGGATAATGATAACAATCAGAAAGTTATTTCTGTGTGACAGAAATGAATGTATGGAAACAAGTGATCGTAAAGAGGTAGCAACACAAATTTGCAAGCTTATTGTGTACATGGTGATGCAATCAGATGGTATTTGCCCCAAAATTATGAAAGAACTGGTACATAAAATCCTTTGACAAAGAGATTTTATGCAAATCTATCACGTCAGAGGTGGAGCTATAATACTTACATTTAGGAAGGAGAGTGTCATGGGTTGATGCTGGCCAGCAGCCAAGCACCTAGGCCCCCCTTTATCCCCGCAAGTGGAAGAGGGGAGAAAATAGCAATAGCAAAAGTGAGAAAACTCATGGCTCAAAATGAAGGCAGTTTAACAGCTGAAGGAAAGGGGGTGGGAGGGGAACAAATGATGCAAAGGCAATCACTCACCACCTCCCACAAGCAGACTGCTTCCCAGCCAGTCTCCGAGCAGCAGCCACCATGTAAAACCCCTGTCTCCCCAAAGTCCTTCTACCCCAGTTTTAATTGCTAGCAAGAAGTTATACAGTAGGGAATATTTGGGTCAGCTGTCCTGGTCATGTCCTCTCCTAACTTTTTGGCCCAACCCTAGCTTACTGCTGAGGTGGGATGGGGCAACAGAGTGGGAAAAGAGAAAGACTTGACACTGTTCAAGCACTCTTCAGCAACAGCCAAAATATTATCAATGTTATCAATGGTGTTTTAATCACAAATTCAGAACACATGACCATACAGGGTGCTGTGCAGAAAGTTAACTCTGTCCTAGACAGACCCTGTACAAAAAGGAAGGAAAAAGGATCTTGGCAATGCAGACCTATTTGTCTTGACACAGTGGCATATGAGAATTTAGAAAAGATCTTTGAAGGAATAGATAAAGATGTGGAGCTAAATGAAAAAGGGGATAAAATGCAGCGTGGATTTACTGAAGATAGCTCATCACTGTCTAACCTCTCAGCTTTTTTGATGAGAAAACTGATTTTCAGGCAAAGTAAATGTGTCAGATTTCCTCTATCTGGATTTCAGTTCAGCATTGATGTAACAACCCCTGAGAAGTTGTAGGGTCAAAGGGAATGCTTGTGGGGAGGGTTGGCAATAGATACTGCTGGAAGGAACTTGCTTGTAATCCTGGGGGCAGGGGAGAAGGGAGGCAAAAAGGCAATTGAATTCCTTGAGAATTAGTATTTGGACCAGTCTTGTGGTGTATTTTCATTAATGATCTTGGCAGAAATATTACCAGTGTACTGATAATACTAGCTGGTAACATATTGTGGAGAGGCATCATCAGGAAGAGGAACAGTAAGATGTCATATAGGAAGAATGGCATGACTGAAAGGACTAGGGTAACTGACATGAAATAAAATTTGGTATTACAAAATGCAAAGTAATGAACTTGAAATTCCTCACAATCTTTTGCTAAGTAGTTAATCATTAGAGAATTGCTGAAGTAGTAGGCCCAGGTAGCAATGATGAGTTACTGGCATGATGTGGCTACAAAAAAGGCATGTGTTGGGGAAACCTGTCAGGGAGGCATTCCCACTAGTGAGAGAAAAACATCATTGCTGCTGCTCCAGACTCTGGTGAGATTTCACACAAAATGTTGGGTACCACAACAATTCAAACAATTTCTGTCCTTCATGTTTAAGCAATATAATTCAGAACAGAGCTACTAAGCCTATGATGACAGTGAAAGTCTCTATGCAGGTCTTACAGAACATGATTTGGAGAACCTTCTTTTGGGAATTAACTATAGCGAAGAATAGGAAGTTATACAGCTTTCTTCTCTAAATCTGTTGGAGTGTAAACACCAGGCAGAAGAGGGGACTATCTAAGTTGGAGACTGAGTCTGTTCTGTTGCAGCAGAGTGTTTCTGAAAAAGTATTCTCATTAGAATAGTAAGGATAAGAAAAGGTTGTGGGTTTTTATTTTTTTTAATTCAATAACTTTCATAAAAAGGGTAATGTGGTATAGTGCATCCAACAGGAAAAGATGGGAATTTATATGAATTAGTTGTTATGTAGGTGGACTGTGGGACTTTTTTCTTTTTTTCTCTTCCTGCAGTATTACTATAACAACGGCTGCCAGCAGGATGTTGGACATGAGTCACTAATAGTCTTGGAATAGACAGTTGCAAAAGCTACTTGAGACTAGATGGTATCAGTCTAAGAGTAACTTCATACTTTTTAATAGTGTATGTGGCCTTCTCAATATGCAGTATATTGCTGACAGAGCTATTGGCTATCCATGTCTTTGTTCTTTATACCCAATAAACATTCAGGAAAAATCATCCTTGAAAAGTACTGCTGAGGTAAGTTGAAGTGGATTTGCAACAAAAGTGAATTATGATAATTTTTTTTCTGCTCTCAATTAATATGACTTATTTTTCTCTAATGATGTCTGCCTTTATGTTCCACTGCTTATTATTTGTAAAGGAACTTTCATTTTGCAATTTCAAACAGTTTTGTTTGTTGTTTTTTTAAGGCCATAAATTGTGGATCCTGTTTCCTTGAAATTACTGCCACTCTTCTAGTTGATTTCAGTCGGTGAGGATCAAGTCCTTCAGTCTTCTGAAAGCTTTAGAGTCCTTCTGTGTGTTTGATCGTGATTTAATGATATTTAGCACTGTATTTTTTAGGTGTATGTTAGCAAAAATTCTGAAAGTATGCAGTGGAGTAAAAAATAGATAGCCTTAACTTAAAAGAATCTAATACATACTGAAGTGAAATCTCAGGAAAACTGGTGTCTTAAAAAATTAACTTTTAAAGACATAAAAAATGTGAAAGCATAGCAATGCATAATTAAGGCCAATTGTGTACCTCATTATCTCTGCATAGTGATACCAATATCAGATTTGTGCCACTTAGTAGCAGCTCCATTAAGTGTATTCTTTTCCAGATTCACTTTTAAGGGTCTCTCACTTTCCCTTTGATACTTCAGAATTTATTTAACCAATTAAGAAGAGTGGAATTTAAACATGAATTTTCAGATACAGCCGAGGTTGCTGAAACAGGAGATTCTTTGGGAACATGTCAGATTGATGTATTTGTTTCATATTTGGTGTCTGCAATTATAAAAATAATCCTTTTACTAACCTTTATTTTGCCCGATCATATCTATGTAACTCTGCCATGTTTTGGCAGACTATAGCACATTAAAAGCTTTAGAAAGTAAGTTTAAAATCTAAATGCGGAGAGGTAACCATGACTGAATTACTCTCCTGGGAGGAAAATGCTCTTAGAGTGCCTATTGAAATCAGCATTATCATTTCAATACATGTCAAATATGAGTCATTTCCTAGTTTAGGCAAAATTTCTTTATAAATCTTTAAATCTTCCAGTTCTTTCAAGAAAAGGTTAAAGTACTTATGATTTAATGAGACCGCTTTACATCATAACTGTTTGACTATCAAGAGAAAACTTGTCCTTTCCAATTTGTGAAATCCTTTTATTTTCTGCACAAGTTTTTGAATACTTTAAAATTTATATTAAAAGCAAAGAACCTGAGACTTAAAAGCAGGGAGAAAAACATTTACTCTATACACTCTCCGTGTATGTATTACTAAATACTAGGTGTTTTAAACTGTATATTCCCTAAGTTTAGTAAGAACATGAGAAAGCAAGGAAGCATTTAAAATTAACAAATCACTTTGATCTTCTGTTTGAAATCATCACCTACTATCTATTAGGAGTAGTTTGTCAGCCCCAAGAAGGGAGGGCAGAGTTTGCATTGCTTGTACGCAGTAGAGCTTCTTGTCTATTAATTGCAATTGTATGTTGAAAATATATAGGAGGATGCAGTCTGTCCATGTGGTTGGTGCTATGCTTGCAATAGACAACAGAAATAAAACACATTACAGTCTGTATAATGTATTTGAATGTCTGTTTAGAGAACTGCTCATAGAAACAATGAACATTGCCCTCAGCAACTGCTTCATCTTTTAATCTACTATGGTTGCAGGCCATTCAGATACTGCTGCTGAACTTGTAGGCTTGGGATTCTTTGATATTAGTAACTTGCTGTGCTGCATTTAGAAGTCCTACTGTGATGCTTGCCTCTTCTCATGGTCCATGGGTACTAGGATGTCAACTGTTTGTGTCAATTTGAAAGCTTTTTGTTATTTATAAGTTCAGCTCCTTGGGAAACTGGGATATTTCCTAGATGCCTCTATCTTCTCTTCACTTAGCCTCTTAAACTACTTCCTTTCTTGCCTGAATATGAGTTCAGGCAAGTTCTTGCAGATTTAGATTTGCAGTCTAACAGCTAGCTGGCTGGGAACACAAGAAAAGGGACTTAATCTGGGCCAAGATTTTAATTTCAGAGAATGCCAAAAATACAGGTTTTGTCAATGCCATCTTGACTAGGCTTCTGGAAATTGTGAATGTTTTTTCAATTGCAAATGCAAATCTCACTGAGGTCTGCCCAGACTCTATATTATATACAGTAGAAATGGAATTAAGCTTTTGTGTGACCAATGCAAGGAGGGAGGTAATATTGAATGGTTTGCAGAAGCTACGCCTGACTTGTCAGGGAGAGTCCTAGGTAGGATTTGAAATCCATCAAGTTTCAATTTTTTTTATGAGAAGTTTGTTTCCTTATGCAAAAATGTGTGGCAGCCAATTAAATTGTATTTTTAATAGTGGAAGCACTATGTTAAGAATGATTTGTCTTCTATCTTTCCCATAGTCTCAAATCCTTAGATATTCTGCAATTCTTAAGGTTGTATTTTTGGTGTCTGGTGCATTTTTGCTTTTTGTATTTTATTTTTTAGATAAAAACAAGTAGATATGAATAATGATCTGTGCTACTCTAGAATCATGGAGAGTGTGGGGTGTTTTGGGTTTTTATTGGAAAATAATTTTCAGTCTTCTTCCTAAGCATACCATAATTTTTTAACGTAATAGCTGTGAATCCAACTTCTAGTGGCCATTGTAATGTGCAACACACCTATTTCTGTCATCTGTAGTTACAGTATATAAAATATCATTTGTAAGCATGGGGTTTTTTTGGAAAAAAATGGTTATATAATATTGTGGCATATGAATGTAAAAGGTATGTCATAACATATGAAAGTAGATTGCCTAATTCTTAGAGGTGAATGTTTTGAAAGGTAATGAAAAAAGATGTTATTCAAGTGTTCAGATTCAATATTAAGAATAACAGTAAAAATTGCATAGCTGGAGTTAGAAGAACTGAAAGAGATGTGTGCTGTTTAACAGCATCCTGTGAGTTAAACTGTGGCAATTGAAATCAACTGTTTTCAGATTGCTAGAAATCTAGAGTCCTACTCAGAGAAACATAAGCAAAAAAATATTGTTTAATCTAGATAGCCCTTGATTCTGAACTAATCTCCTAAATATGTGTTTATGTGCACCACTTATAAGCGGGTTCCCAGATACATATTGCTTGGTATGACTTTAGGTACACTTCTGCAGCTGTATGACCGCTCTTCTGTTTGCATGTTTGTGTGCCCTTGAGTTGTGTAGGGAGCAAACTTTGAGAGATTGGAAGTAGTTACATGTACTTGATATAGCTCTTGGTATAAAACATTAAGATGCCAGTCACAGGGTACATCTACATTATCAGTTTTGTGTACAGGAAGAGCTCTTTTTAACACAGGTTTGCCTTCTGTCTATTTGGAGTCTTGTGTTACTGAAGAACATTGCCGATATGCTTGAATTTGATTTCTTTCTGGGGAGACCAAGCTTGAAGTTGTACACTGGAGTATCACCATTTAGAGCACACCATTTGCAATGCGGGCAGAAGGTCCTCCAGCAGGTAGTTCTTGGTGTGCACAGTGTGTGAGCAGAAAACTGGCAACTTATTTGAACTTCTCTGCTGGTAAAGATGGATTGCAAATATTGAATCATTGTCCTTCCCTCTTTATGCTGTGCTAGTTGCTACATAGATGTTTTTGCAAGATACGTGTAACTTTTTGAAAAGAATCTAAAAATTTCATCAATACAGCCAAATAGAGTAGCATCTGCTCTTCCTGGTTATTTAAAAAAAAAAAAAAAAAATTACTTCACTTGGTTCAGGTTTTTGTAGCTTAAAGACAGAGACTTAAGTCAGAAGTCTGATCAAGAAATGGAAGATGAAACTGTCAGATTGTCCTCTATGAAATGTCCACTATTTAGATATGAACTCTCATGTACATCTTGCATTACCACCTGTGCATCCAGCAAATGGAAGGTGACGTAAGTTACATGTGTACATCCCATACAATGCAAAATCCATACATGCTGGTGGCAGTTCACAGGAGGAATCTTTTGGTAAGTCTTCATGTATCATTTTCTCATGGATGTAAAGAATATTTCCTGGCACTGAACAACTTGTCAACTCAGCTGGAAAGTATTAAGTTCTGGGATGGAAGAGGAGGAAGAACTCCTGCCCATGTATCTTGTTCCAATACCTCAGCTCAATAATGCCGTAATTTTTGCATCATTTAAGAACTGCTGTGTTGGCTTGACAGTCTGTCTAGATACTCTGTCTTTAGGTATGAAAGAAGAGCAGATGCACAGAAAGAGCTTTTTTTTTTTTTTTGAAACATCACTGACCCGTTTTCTGACAACCAGTGTTTTTGAAGCTTTTTAAGCTAGACTGTATTGAATAACCACTAACTGAGCTATTTTTAGTTTAATATTCTAGTTCTTTTTTATAATTTGTATGTTGGTATTGCTAGTATCTTGTGGAAATGAGCTCCTCATGCAATTATGGCTGTATGAAATAGTTCCCTATTTTAACTCTGCTGTCTGCTAATTTATTTTTGCCAATTTCTTTTTGTCATTTGATTTATCTTTATCATAGAATCATAGAATGGTTAGGGTTGGAAGTGACCTTAAGGATCATCTAGTTCCAACCCCCCTGCTGTGGGCAGGGACACCCTCCATTAGACCACATTGCCCAAAGCCCCATCCAACCTGGTCTTAAACACTTCCAGGGATGGGGCTTCCACAACCTCTCTGGGCAACCTGTTCCAGTGCCTCACCACTCTAACAGTAAAGAATTTCTTTCTAATATCTAATCTAAATCGACCCTCCTTCAGCTTGAACCCATTACCCCTTGTCCTGTCACTACACTCCCTCATAAACAGTCCCTCACCATCTTTCCTGTAGGCCCCCTTCAGGTACTGGTAAGCTGCAATTAGATCTCCCCGGAGTTGCCTTTTCTCCAGGCTGAACAGCCCGAACTCTCTCAGCCTGTGCTCATAGGAGAGGTGCTCCATCTCTCCGATCAGTTTTGTGGCCCTCCTCTGGACTCTCTCCAACAGCTCCATGTCTCTCCTGTACTGGGGCCCCCTAGAGCTGGACGCAGTACTCCAGGTGGGGTCTCACCAGAGCAGAGCAGAGGGGCAGGATCACCTCCCTCGACCTGCTGGTCACACCTCTTTTGATGCAGCCCAGGACACAGTTGGCTTTCTGGGCTGCAAGCACACACTGCTGGCTCGTGTTGAGGCTCTCATCAATCAATATCCCCAAGTCCTTCTCCTCAGGGCTGCTTTCCATCCATTCCTTGCCCAGCCTATAGTCGTGCTTGGGACTGCGCCAACCCACGTGCAGGACCTTGCACTTGGCCTTGTTGAACTTCAGGAGGTTTGCATGGGCCCACCTCTCCAGCCTGTCAAGGTCCCTCTGGACGGCATCCCTTCCCTCCAGCATGTTGACCAGACCGCACAGCTTGGTGTCGTCGGCGAACTTGCTGAGGGTGCACTCGATCCCATCTGGCCATGTTGCCAACAAAGATGTTGAACAGTGCTGGTCACAGTACCGACCCCTGAGGAATGCCACTCGTCACCGTTCTCCACTTGGACATTGAGCCGTTGATCACAACTCTTTGAGTGCGACCATCCAGCCAATTCCTTATCCACCGCGTGGTCCATCCATCAAATCCATGTCTCTCCAATTTAGAGACAAGGATGTTGTGCGGGACAGTGTCAAATGCCTTGCACAAGTCCAGGCAGATGACGTCAGTTGCCCTTCCCTTATGCACAGATGCTGTAACCCCATCATAGAAGGTCATCAAGTTTGTCAGGCACAATTTGCTCTTAGTGAAGCCATGTTGGCTGTCACCAATCACCTCCTTGTTTTCCACGTGCCTGAGCATAGTCTCCAGGAGGGTCTGCTCCATAATCTTGCCAGGCACGGAGGTGAGACTGAGTGGCCTGTAGTTCCCTGGGTTTTCCTTTTTACCCTTCTTAAAAATGGGGGTTATGTTCTCCCTCTTCCAGTCGGCGGGAACTTTGCCAGACTGCCACGACTTCTCAAATATGATGGCGAGTGGCCTGGCCACTTCATTTGCCAGTTCCCTCAAGACCCATGGATGCAACTCATCAGGGTCCATGGACTTGTGCACCTTCAGGTTCCTTAGATACTCTCGAACCTGATCTTCTCCTACAGTGGGCGGTTCTGCATTCTCCCAGCCCCTGTCTTCTGTGGCCTGGGCAGTGTAGCTCAAGGATTTGCCAGTGAAGACTGAGGCAAAGAAGTCATTGAGTACCTCAGCCTTCTCCATATCCTGGGTAACCCGTTCACCCGTTTCATTCCAGAGGGGACTCACATTTTCCCTCGTCCTCCTGTTATCACTGACATACCTATAGAAGCTTTTCTTGTTGTCCTTGACATCCCTGGCCAGACTAATTTCTATCAGGGCTTTGGCTTTCCTAACCTGCTCCCTGGCTGCTTGGACAGTTTCTCTGTATTCTTCCCAGGCTACCTGCCCTTGCTTCCACCCACTGTAGGCTTCCTCTTTTTGTTTGACTTTGCCCAGGAGCTCCTTGTTCATCCACGGGGGCCTCTTGGTGGATTTGCTTGGCTTCCTCTTTGTTGGGATACATTGCTCCTGAGCTTGGAGGAGGTGACCCTTGAATATTAGCACGCTGTCTTGGGCCCCTCTTCCTTCCAGGGCTTTGTCCCATGGTATTCTACCAAGCAGATCCCTGAAGAGGCCTAAGTCTGCTCTGCTGAAGTCCAGGGTAGTGAGCTTGCTGAGTGCTCTCCTTGCTGCCCTGAGGATTCTGAATGACCACGAAATGGTGGAACTGCAGCCAAGGCTACCCTTGAGCTTCATGTCCCCTACCAGGCCCTCCTTATTGGTGAGAATAAGGTCCAGCATGGCACCTCTCCTTGTGGGCTCATCTATCACTTGGAGGAGAAAGTTATCGACACATTCCAGGAACTTCCTGGATTGCTTACGCTCAGCTGTGTTGTCCCTCCAGCAGATGTCAGGGTGGTTGAAGTCCCCTATAAGGACCAGGGCTTGTGAGCGTGAGGCTGCTCCTATCTGCCTATAGAGGGCTTCATCTGCTCAGTCTCCCTGGTCAGGTGGCCTGTAGCAGACCCCCACTATGATGTCCCCAGCCCTCCCTTTAATCCTGACCCATATGCTCTTGGTGGGCTCCTCCTCCATCCCCAGGTGGAGCTCCATGCACTCCAGCTGGTCGTTGACATAGAGGGCGACGCCCCCTCCTCACCTGCCCTGCCTGTCCTTCCTATCCCAAGAGCCTGTACCCTTCCATCCCAACACTCCAGTCATAGGAGCTATCCCACCATGTCTCTGTAATGCCAATAAGGTCATAGCCTTGCAAGCACCCACACGTCTCCAGCTCCTCTTGTTTGTTCCCCGTGCTCCGTGCATTCGCGTAGAGGCATTTCAGTTGTGCCCCCGATGAGACTGACTTACTGGCTGGGGTGGCTGGGATTCTTTTGATGTATCTTCCCAGTGTTACCCTGTTGGTTCCTGTTGCATCCAGGTCCCCTGGCACATCTTCTCTAGGCTTCGAGTGTGCTGCAGTGCATCCAGCATGTCTCTGAGCAGTAGGCTGAGGGCCCTTGCCAGCTCCCCGTCCCTCCAACCTGGGCACATCGTCCCACAACATGTCACTAGCAAGCTCAATGTTATCCCCTTCCCCCTTTGAGCCTAGTTTAAAGCTCTGTCATTCTCATGCTATTTGATATTTTGGATATAGAACTTGATTGTATGTTATAACTGCTTATAAACTGGATCACTCCTTATATTGAAGCTATTCTGCAGTTTTGTCATCCTCACTGATATTTTCTGAAACTTTTGGGGTTATACTATTATAATTTTTGGGGTGCTGGGTCAGAACTCCACTTGTTATTCCAGATACTTTGCACCAATGAAGTTGGTGCAAATGATACTTTGCACAATGAAGTTTTGTGGGTTTGTTCTTAATTTCTTTCCCAATAAGGAATGTGGTTCCTCTGCCATTGAGTATTTTGCTCATTAGTGGATGACTATCTACAGTAACTGTACGACAACTTTTTCTGAGCAGTGATGCTTCAGAACTTAATGTTATGTTTACATAGTTAAGAATATTTTTTCATGTATATAACTTTGTAGTTAACACATTTAGTCTGCTACTTTATTGCCTGTTCCTTAACAATTTTGAGATCCTTTTGTAACTTTGAAGCAAGCTTTGACTTTTACTGTCTGGATTTACTAACTACATCCTTTTTCACCTCACTAACCACTGTTTTCAAGCCTATACAAAAATGTTAAATAGCAGAGATCGGAGTTACCTAGTGATAAACTTCTGTGTGAAATGTGGCCATTTAATCTCTACCAAGTTTGAAATCTTTCTGGAAAAGCCAGCACATTATGGTGGTCACTTCTTCTTTTTCCACATGCATCTTAACTGCTTGAAAGAACTCAAAGTTGAGTCTTGATTTCTTTCCACAAAAGCCATATTGCCTTTTTCAGTATACAATATATATCCGCGTGTTTTTCCAGCCAATTCACCCTGTATAGACTTGATTTGATGGATTATCAGAAAAACTGCTGCAAGACCTGGTCGTGCATCATGTCTATAATTTTAATTTCTGCATTGTTCTTTGATCTGTACAGAGCTAATAGAAAATTGTATTTTCTGTTTCCACTGCTTTTCTGATCTCCCATTGAATCTGAAGGTGCTGGTTTTTCTTTTTTCTTAGAAAATGGGCTGGAATACCAGCTTCTATAGTATTTTTTAATACAGTTAGCTCATTTACCCTGTCAAAATTTGAACTTTAAGCTATACCAACACTCTTTCAGTGGTATGATCTATATAATTTCTGACATACAGGTTTAAATATCTTAGGCTCTAGATTTCAAAGTTACATATATTTTGTCACAGTCTGCATGCTTAGTTAGGACTTTTTGGGGGGATTTAGATACTTTAAAGTTATTTTTTTCCTAAACTTGCTTGGTTTCTTTCCTGTTTTGATAAACAAATAAACTGGCCCTATTTGTGTGTAGGAGAATCTTGCACTTTTTTGATTCCACCTATTCCAGAAAAATGTCTCAATTCCAAATTGACTTAAATCTTTTTTCCACTGTTTGGTTGTGTGCAGAATCATGCAACCTTGCTTGTCTGACCCTTTGTGATATTGGCAGCATTTCAAATAGTGGCATTGGCTTTCATCTTCTGCCTCCTGAATTAAAGCCAAAATATTTTTTCTTGAACCTCTCCTTTCCAGTGGTATTTAGGTGTACCATTGCTATTGACTGTGGTTACAGATGGCCTATATTTCTGGTGAGGTTCATTATTGTACCTGTAGGCAAATCAGCAGTGATACTCAGTGGCAGCATAGATAAAAAACTATCAATATTGCTCCTAATCCGACGTTTCAGAACTGCAAGCTTCTGTTTCTTTCTACTGAAGTTCTTACTCTGAAGATTTATGCTCAGTACTCGGAGATACCTGCCTTTCTCTTTCTAGCTTGATGACCACGTCCCATGGGCCTTTAGTGGTTCTTGGTATCAGGACTAGTCAACAGAAAAAGTCTCTCATCTCTCTGAGCCTCTTGAGTCTTGATAGCAGATATTCTGTCTTTTCAAGTTACTACTTACTTGTGCCCAAGACATGTACCTCTTGTCTGTAAAGCAGGTAATTGTGTATATAAGAGGTTGGTAAACTGGATTACCATTCTTCTGCTGGGACTTCTAAGTGCATTTTATTATATTTGAAGGGCTTTTATCCTTTTCCTTAAATTGCATTTATTGACATCCTCATCTTTGCTGTTGATCAGTAAACTCCCTGGCCTTTCCATGCCTTAACTCAGGACCCGTATACTAATGTGCACAGGAAGCCACTATGAACTTTCTGAGCATCCTCCCCTAGTCCTTTACTGGCCTGTTTCCAACAAAATGTGTTTGAGGGAGCTGCTGCATGAACTTTTTCCTTTAGCTTTTTCCAAAAATAAGCTACCAAAACACAGTCCTTCTAAGGCAGGTTTGGTCTATGTTCACTTAACAGCACAGTTTTGGATCTATTGCAAAGCTTTGCTGGTAAGATGCTTAGTAACTCTTGAGAAAAGCAGTTATTAAAAAATGAAAATTGAAGCTTACAGTGAATTGTCATCAAAAAGAGTTTAGGAGAGTTACAGTACAAAGGAATAGTTGAATGACCATTTCTAAAGGACTTTGTGATGGAAGACAGAAAGCAGGGCAGAGAGGAGGAGGGAAGGGCCTGAAGTAAGGTTGTTGGGAGGAATATGAAAGGAATCAAAGGCAGAATTTTGTGAATCCTTGACCATGAAGAGAAACTAAGCCTTGAAAGAAAAGATGAGACTTTATTTGCAAAAATCCCTTAACTGGATACATGGAACTTTTGTGGCAAGGCATTCAGAGGGCAAGAATAATTGCTTTCTTCTTATGTAAATCATCACAAAAAGAGACAGACGGATGGATTTTCAACCTTCTAGTCCCAGCAGAGCTGTTCAGCTATTGTAGAACCAATGTATTCTTGCATTAAACTTGGGAATGACTTACAAGTCCCAGTATTGCACAGTGCAAAGTGGTGCAAAATTCTTCACATATAATCAGTTCAAAAGACTAGGATTTAATCTACAGCTGATAGTGTAATACAGGGTTAATAAATGTACATTAGTAACAGCTCCCTTCATTTGTGCGGGTATGTGCTTATTCTTTGACTAGTGAAGCACAGAGACTTTATTCAGAAGGGACGTTTCACTTGACATCTACATCTCATCCCTAATTTACATGATTACAAGTAGTTCAGGAAAATTCAGAATCAGTCGTTGTGCTGTATTTTAAATGGAGGGGGCAGAGGGAAACTGTGCATTGTTATGAGATTATATAAAATGTACTTTCAGACCTTTTGTTTCAATTCATTTTGGCAAGTCTATTTTATGTAACTGTTTTAGCTGCTAAAAAGCAGCTTGTTGAATCCTTAGTACTTGTCTCCTTTCATGTTACTATAGTGATCATCAGATCTTGGATCTGATTTGTTCTGTGACTTGGGGAAAATAGAGTCATTATGCAGCAAGAAAACAATTGTTCTCCCTGTATTTTCGGATCTGATGACTAGGATCCTCCTATTATGTTTTATTGTTTGGAACTCATTTGCAACACAGGAGTCACTTGTTAAACATTTTCGGGTAAAAAGAACAGAGATTGATCAATGGTTAAAATAGTAGTCGGAGCAAAACTTATTTGTTAATTACTTCAATTTTTAATAGAATCTGTATTTGCAGTCTTGAGCTCTCGGGTGCTCTCTGCCACTCCCCTGCCCAGATGTGTTTATTCTGTCCTGAGGATTCAGTAATAGATTGATAGAGCTCTACTGACATAGACAGTAAAGAATATTTTTCATTGGTACAGTGCTGGTTGGAGTGGAAAGTGGCAGAGCTGTAGTTAACCATTTTAATATTACTTCATAGTGCTGAAATACTGGTGAAGTACTCACCAAGAAAAGATTAAATGAAAATTGTCAATCCATAATTTGAATGCATACTCTGTGACAGAAGGATCCCTAATCTCTGATTCAACTGTTTATTTTAAAAGAATGTTTACTTATTTAAAAAATAATTCTTTAAAAATGCATACCATTTCAAAAGCTGTCTCTTTTTGCATTGATCTTTCTTTGTCTTTGGCCTTGTTTATCAGATAATTGACAGTGTGGGTTATATCACTCTGTTTTTAACACAGTACTCAAATTGCCCTTGTCCAAAAAATTAATGACATACACGATTCTTATTTTGGATCCTTCTGCTTAATGTTATTTGCTTTTTTGCATCTTGAAGGCTTTATTCATGAAATAGCCGTGAATTTGTCTTAAGCCTGTAGACCACCTTATGGATAGGTTTGCATTCCAGTTGCTTTCTGATTTCACTGACTGGGGTCAAATTAACAAGCATGAATTAATACATGCTTGTTATTGAACAGAGAGTTAATTCCTTTAGGAGTGCTCCAGGGTTCCATCTTTTTCTTCCCCTCCCCACATCCCCCTTTTTAAAAAAAAAAATAATTATGTTACTGGGGGAATTCAAGCTGAACTAGTGGATCTATGCACAAAAAGAAAGACTTGGATTGAAGGAAAACCATTTCCCGTTGAGAAGGGATTAACATTGTAGGAGTTAGTGAAAAAGAAAAGTAAAGGAGGGCAAAAAGAAAAGCTAAGTATCTTTTATATAAATGCTGGGAGCATATGTAATAAGACTGCTGAATTGGAGTGACATGTTTTCAAGGATAAGAAAGATATTATTGGAATAAGAGAGACAACCAGGAAAATGAAGGGGGATTTAAAATGCCAAGATACACAGTTTTAGTGAAGGGAGAGCTAATATAAAGCTGGAAGAGATGTAACAATATTGCTGAGGGATGATAATCTGCAGTAGGAAACACCCCTGCTGCCTCCCCTGCCCTTGTTATTTTTTTATTCCTTCTTTCTAAACTAAGTTCATTGGTTTGCATACAAGGTAAGTACAATTTTTGGCTGTTGCACTTGACTTGCAGGTGGTCAGAAAAAAAGCCCAAACAATAAAAATATTTAAGGCATAAAACAGGTCCCTAAGAAAACCAGTACTTTGATTTAAAGAATGCTGGGGTATTGAGGAGGACACAGGGAGAGAGATTTTTAGAGATCAGTTAGGATATTGACTGTGTTAAAACTACAAATAAGAGCATGTTTCCACTGTTGCTGTAAGGTTGTTGCCTTTATACTGTTACTGAAACTGTATAGAATATTGTCACTGTTATCATGGAAATATTGCAAATATAAATCTGTATATGGAGATAAGAAACAAAATCAAATGGTCATGAAATTATGACATTTGAAATGGTTGTGGGGTGGGAGTATGTGCCAGGTGGAGGAAGCAGCCCTAAAGTTATTGATTTTAGCAAAGATAACTTTGAAGGAAAGCAAAATGCTCCTGGGATTTTTGCCTGCAGTCCTGTGATGAATGGGAAATCCACTCCACACAAGTAAAGAGTACATAGTGTATAAAACACGTAGAGAGGCTGCAATTAAAATTCATCCCAGTTAAGTCAAGAAAAGGAAAGGCCGATATGGGCCTGAGGCAAAAGAAGGAAAGGCAAAGAGACAACTTGCTCCTCCCGACCTTATGCTTTTTCCTTCCCCTTCGCTGTTCTTTACCATTTCTACTACTGTCCCTTTATCCTCTCCAGCCCTTCTGTTTTAAGACAGTTCTGTCGCTGTGGTCCCCTGATGAGGTTTCTTCCTCAAGTCTCTGTTTTTTGTACACTGGATTTCTCAGAGCATGGGCATAACTCTTCAGAGTTCTCATAACATGGGCATGAGTCTCTTTCCCCTTCCCCTCAAAATTACTTACACTGTGCATCCCCTTAAACACGGCTGTAAGCTGTATGTAGGCAACATATTTCCTCTTCCCCAACTTCCTTTATCTGTTTGTGGCTCTGGGATGATTTCAGTTCACTGTATGGTGAAGGAAGGAATGAGGCAGCAGGAGCTGAGGAAAGCAAGCAAGCGTGTTGATGTAACAACTCATGTATACAGTGGGGCTACATGAAAATTTTTAGAAAAAGATGCTGTGCTGGACCATCTACCCATGAAATAGTAGGAGTTCTCTGAGATAAGGGTCAAACAAGCACATAGATGGTTGCAGGAGATGTTCCTTTCTTTTGTGTAAAGTTAGGACACAAACTGGGTCGTCTTTTGGGACCCAATATGCAAGATGCTTTATTGTCCAGCATCCCACATACATTATCAGACATCTTATTTCAAGGTGTAAAGAACAGCTGTGAGGAAGAAAGTAAATTTAGCATATCGGAGGTCTGAATCTCAGCAGGTGTACAATGGCACTGCTGAAGCTGAAGGCAGTTTATAGTAGCTGAAGATCTGGCCCTTAACAAAAGCAAACAGTTTGAACAATTTTTGATCTGGCATTTTATTTTTAAAAGGCAAACAAAGATGATAATGGCAGAAGAGGATTTCAGAGAGATTTAATGGGACGGTGATGAAAGATGGAGTGGATTTTTTCTGTCAGTCAATCTGTATTCTCTCTTTTTCTTTTTTTTAGGTCATACTGATTTGTTAGCTGCAGACGTTGGCAACAGGCAGAGAGGATGACCATGTGGTCTTACGGCATCCAGCTGATGCCTGACTGACCAGTTTCTGAAGACGGTGTGAGGGATCATAATGTTTAGTTCCATGTGTATTGTGATGATAGTTGCATCTATATTTAAAGCTTTCTGTCACTGAAGCACTCTTGGTGTTGTCAGATGTCTATTGGACTGGATGAGCTGCAACTTCTTGCAATTGAATGTCAATAAGACCAAAGCAGTTTTAGTTGATTCATAGCACCAGCTTAAGCATATTCAGTTGCACAGATTACATTTGACAGATAGTTACCTTCAGCTGAACTGTGTGGTTAGAAGCCTTGGTATACTCTTGACAGTGAGCTTAGAGCTGATGCCTTATGTTTATTTCATACCCTGTTTTTGCCTTCCTAATACTGCATGTGTATGTCTACATTTAAATAAATTCACAGCTGAAGTACTAGTCAGTCCACATGTTATCTCTGGACAGAATGTTGTCATGAGTCAATTTCAGTATTTTTAAAAAAATGATGTTTTTTCCCATTTAGGCAGTTTTAATTTCAAAAGCCATCTAATCAAGGATTTTCTTTTATCAGGAACTCCTGGAAAAGTGTCTGTCAAAGTCTAACAACAAGAGTAAAAGAAAGAAAAAAGTAGAGGATAAAACCAAAGATGAAAAAGTATTATTCCTTTTGGAATGTTTTCCTGGTAATCTACCAGTTTGCTGGCCTGCAGGAAAATATATTCAACACAGGTGTTGCTACCCTGTTATATTAGTGAAAGTTAATCCTCTGGATTCTGCAACAAGATTGTGCATGGTGTCATCAAATACTGATGTGTGTGCACATCCCCTATAAATCTTGTAAAGAAAGGCATCTTTTCAGATCTTTTCTTGTAATGGTCCTGTCCTGGTTTTGAAAGGGATAGAGTTAAATTTCTTTCCAGCAGCTGGTATAGTGCTGAGGTTTGGCTTTAGGATGAGAATAAATTTGGTAACACAGAGATGTTTTAGTCATTGCCAAGCAGTCAAGGACTTTTCAGCCTCTCATACTGCCCTGCCAACAAGAAGGTGGGGGGTGCTCGAGAAACTGGGAGGGGATGCAGCCAGGACAGCTGACCCAAACTGACCAAAGGAATATTCCATATCATATGATATCATGCTCAGTATATAACTGGGGTTTGGCCAGGAGGTGGCATGGCTCGGGAACTAGTGAGTGTGGTGAAAAATTGTGCTGTTCATCACTTGTTTTGTATATTCTTTTACCATTATTATTATTATTATATTCTTTTTCCATCCTATTAAACTATCTGTATCTCAAACCACAATTTTCCTCTTTGATTCTCTCCCCAATGTCACTGTGCATGTGGGGAAGTGAGCGAACGGCTGCGTGGTTGTTTTAGCTGCTGGCTGAATTAAATCACAAGAAGTCCTAAAATAGTCTGGGTTAAAATACAGTTTAATTCACTGATTCAGTTAGTTGATCCTGCTTACGGTGAACTTAAGTATATTGAAACTTCATTTGGAGCATGCTGAAGAAGAATTAAACTTCTGAATTATTTCAAACCTTTTCACTGTGCAGGCTTAAAGCAGCATCCTGATTTTGAAGAGAAAATCAGTGATTTCATGCCAAGTAGCTTGTGCATATACCATTTCCATTCACTCACAACTTTAGTTCCTGTTTTTAAAGGCTGAAGGTGATTTTCCTATAGAATTTACAGGTGATAAAAGGGAGATTTTGGAGTTTTTACTTCCTTTTCTCAGTGAAGTATAGGAATTGTCACATCCTTGAGTTCTGATATGAATGAGCTAAAAATATTTAGTAAATTAAAACATTTGTAGCTGCATATTTAGACTAGACCGGCATGCTCTGGTGAAAGGACAGAGTTGACTTTATGGTTTTGGCTACAATTAGATAATCAATCTCAGCCTAGAATTGCATTGGCATGGCTTCTGTCTAAAAATGTCAGAATGGTTGGAAGTAATGGAATTTCCCCTACCCATGAATGAGAAGATAAGCACTTTCTTTTTCAAAATCATCGTTATAAAGTCCCTGACCATGCTTAAGTCTGTAGTTGCAATGAATGGCCCCAAGCCCTCTTTGTTTTCTTCCTGTAAAATGCTCTGTGGCCTGAGAACCAAAGAAGTGTGAAAAGCATCACATTGAAACCTACATGGATGCCAGGGTTGCAGCTTGCCTCTACTTCTTGTCCTCTTTTCCTTCATGCTTGTGGCCAAGTTGCCTCAGAGCAGCTTTTGATACAGAGAGGAGTGGGTAGTAGGTTTGGGTTTACTCAGACATGCAGAGTTCTTATAGCTTAAAAACTTCAATTTTTGCCATTTTTGAGGGTAGTATGTGATTTGAATATGGAAACACAGGAGTTTAGAAATGTGAATAAAGTAATTTAATAATAGTGGGTAAAATAAAATTTATTATATGTGTATCTTTTGTATTTGCTATAAGGTAATGAGCAAACACTCTAAAAACATCATTGAAGATTTTAAGCAACTGTAATGGCTTTATAAGGTAGTACTCCTTTTTCCTGAACTTGGTAAGAACGAGAAATCCATTTGAAATGGAGACAGGATTCTAGCTGAGAAAACACCAAGCTCACTGGTAAACTCAGGAAGTTTTTACTGGTATCTGTCAAGTGTTATGCAGACAACTTATCTGAGCTGGCTTGTCCTTCTAGATATTATTCTTTAATTTCCACACCCCTCTCTCCCCCCGTCCCCCGTCTCTATTAACATGGTGATGAGCATCTTTTTTTGGTCTGTTTGAGAACAAGATCCCAGACAAATTCCTCCTGACATATTCTTGTTCTCATACGTTTGCTACATAAAATCATTATCTCTTGCCAAGATTTACATGTGCCAAGTTCCCTCTGTGTTGCCTCAATTTTCATTCCAAATTAAAAAAAAATAAATATTAAAATGCAAAGAGCAAAAGACTAAAAGGGAACACTTTTTTTATCTTAGGGTTGTAAGCTTTGTCTCAGGGTGGGGGGGCGGGGGAGCAAGGGGGATTTTGATGTATGTAAGACATCTGCCCAAACATCCCTAGCAATAATGTCATCACTGCCAAAATGTACTTACACTACAAAAATGTATGATAGTGCTTATTCCTGAATTATCTATTCAGCTAAGATTTTAAATGTGGGTTAGGCTGCATGTGGTATGTTGTAAGGAGAGATAAGCACTGGGAGACTGTACAAAGCCGGCTGCGCACCAGTGCTGGGGAATAATATGTGGAGTAGGGGGTGGTTGAGTGTGGCGTGGAATCCTGATGCATCTGCAGAGGTTAAGCTGTGGAAACTATCACACCTCTTTATTTTCCAAAGCAGTCAAAACCTGGCTCACAGATTACCTGGAGGCTTGGGAGGAGTAGAGGAATTTTGGGATAAACAGTTTATTTTGTTCCCTGTTTGTATTAATGATTGAGAAAAATAGTCCTTGGGGGCATGGAATCTGCTCCCACCCATATTCACTACATTTTTTGTGGGTTTTTTAAAGCTAGATGTAAATGTAGTAGATTACTAATTTTTATTTCTCCTTTTTAGAATAATGCAAAATAAGAATAAGGCAGAACTGGGAATAGGAAAGGAACCTTTGAGATGGATGTTGCAGATGTGTAAATTCTGTAACTTATTCAGTGAAAGAAGGTGTTGAATTGTGGCAGGAAGTTGTCAGCCATTTCTGATGCATCAATTTAGGGACATGTAGATGCCTAGATTTTTAAAAGTATGTAAAATGCAGTGTTGTGGTTTTTGGTCATTAGTTCTGCTTAAATCACAGCTGAAAGTAAACTTGGATTCATGCTAATGGTTTCATCCTATTTTTTTTCTCCAGAATTCCATTTGTCCGCTTTGTGTTGCTTAAGTCCGTATGACTGACCTTTCCTCTATACAGAAATTCACTTACGAAATATTAAAGCTGTGTGGAAGACTTTGTAACTGCAGCTTCAGCAAGATTTGCAATTATGCAAGAAAATGCCGAAATACATACCTCTGTGTGTCTCATCTCTTTGATATGCAAAACCCCTTTACTGTATCTTTTATTAACTCTCACGCTTCTGTTTCACATCTGCTTTCGCTGAGTAGACATGTGAACCCACATGTCCCCCTGTGGTAGAATATGCCATATATCTTTAGACAAGCAGGCAAAAAGAGCATATTTAGACAGGTTGAAGGTGAAAAAGATTTTTATGCTCAAGTTTCTGATTAGACCATTATAGCAGCATCACTAATTCCCCTCCGTCCATCTATTGTCTTCCTTCATATGTTGTCATCAGTGACCACTGTTGATTTGTTGACTCTATTAAAGTATTCAAGGAAGCCATGGGCCTGTCATTTTGGTCATAACCTTAATCTGTTTTCTCACCTTGGGAGAAAATGTGTTAATACACTGTCTGTTTCTATAGAATGAAGTCATTGAAAAAGTTCCTGATGCAACAAATCTGCAATACATTTAGAAGAAAAAAAGGTTTTCTGAATCTTGGTTATTTTAATAGATAGCAAGCTATATTTAGGTAGCAACTTTGATAAGAATGATACCAAATTAAGTGATGGTAAGCAATTGTAATAGTATGTTGCGTAGTAATTTTTGAGCTGGGTGAGTCACATCTTCTGATTTCTCATAATCTCTGATTCCTCGTTATTTCTGAATGATTAAGCAAATCATTTATGCTAACTTCTGCTTTCATTTACATCTCTAAAGCCTGTGTAACTATTGATTCTGGAGTTGCTTTAGCTTTTACAGCGACTAAGGGGAGGGGTCATTTCTGTCAGTTTGCTGATCTGGAAAATAAATGGAACATCTCTTTTTTTTAATGCCATACAGGTAAATTGTATAGTTACCTAATTGCTCTTCATATTGTGTATCACCTTTTTTATTATTATAAAATTATTTCTGAGAAACCACTCACTGTGCAAATAGAGCTTATTTAAAGGAAATACTAATGCAGATTTGTTTTAGTATTTTAGTTTTCTTACAGTTTATTTTTTGTTCACTTATTTGGAGGAGAATCTGGTTGTTTTCTTATATTTGAGAAACAGACTTTGTGTTTTAATTTGTATTTAATTTTAAAATTTAGCTGGTATTTGTAGCTAGCTAAATTTGCATTTTTAACTTAAAAATTAGCTTGCATTTTTTTAATTTTAGTTTGCAGATACCTTGAAGAATTTTTTTCACTGTCTGGTGCAGATCATAGATCCCTAAACTGATTCTTTTTCATCTTATGTGAAAACAGTGCTGTCCGTTAAGTTTACTGGAAGATAAATTTTTGGTTCTTGTCCTTGTTTTATATGTGTCGGTCATTTCTGCCCCTGCCATCTGAGACTTTGATGGCATAAATAGCCTTAAGAGCTGAAGTTACAGCTGAAGTGTTTGCCATCACTAAGTTGGCTGGATAACTAAATAGGCCAGGGTTGGTATAATTTGGCTTGAATGACTGGAAAGATTATTTTTTCTTTCATTTTTGGTGCCAGAGTTCTGTCTATTGTGGAACTCCTCGTTTATGACCTGCAAATCTGGGAAGAAATCCGTCTGATTTTTTCATCTGTCTTGCCAGGCACTGTGATCCAATTATTAAAACAATAGATGATGAGAAGAAACTTTAAGATTAAATTGTATTTTATAGTTACTAGAAGCTATGATGAATAAGAGTAAAAAGAGTGTATTTAACCAGTAGAAGAGATTAATGTTGTCTTGAAATAACTCCCTTTAATTTATCTGTAATATTTTAATAAATCTTTCCTGTGCCATTAAATAGTGGGAAAGATAACCTAAAGGTAAAGATTGCACTTACTAAAAAACAGGAAGGTCTTTGAAACATATAATAATTATAAATGCTAAAACAGTTGGGGAAGAGACTACCGCATCTGTTGGTTGTACGTTATTTAGTGCAGTGGAGTTTCGATCTCTGGTTAGTGATCTTGAGCTCTGCTATGCTATCTTTAGGTATTCTTTATTATTTTTTTAATGGAACATTAAAGGATTCTTTTCCATGTTTCTTCTTCCTATCTTATTTATTAGAAATAATTTTGCATAAGGTATGTGGGTAGTATTAGGACTTATTCTTAATGGAAAAATCTTACTAATGCAAAAAGATCATATTGTCTACTGAGGAAGAATTCACTTCATTTATTTTGGCAGAAATGATGCAATTCAGTTCTACACGGAAGAGACTAAAATTGTCTCGCTTGCCTTTATGTAACAAGACATTTTGATGACAAGATGATTAATGGGTGTGAAGAAAAAGCGTATGCTGCTTAAATCCGCTGAATATCACACATGTATGTTGTGATGTAATATGTGTGTGTATTATTACCTGAAAGCCAAAACTTTGTAGATTGGGGTCTCAGAATTCCCCTCAAATTGGCTTTGGCTTGGGAAGTGCCATTGTAGCTCAAAAAAGGGGAATTGATATAACTGTGTCTTTTACTTGAAACTCAAAATATGTTCTGCCTCTGTGTTAATGAAGAAGAATATCAGACTTTTTTTGAAAGCCTATTGATAATTTTTATTGAAATACTAAATATTTTTATACTTGTTATACTGTTTATTTGTACCTGTTATACTATTTATTTCTGCATTTATTATACCATTGTACATTATACCTATAGATAACACTACATTTCAAGACTTAAAAAAAGAGAGAAAACCCCACAGTATTCTTCAATTAATCTACACAGTGAGTGTCTTTGGGGGAAGTACAAGTTTTTGCATTCAAGGAGCAGCTATACAAAAATCATGGAAAGCTACTAAAAACATACAAACCATGGCTGGCTGAAGAAGTCTGAGTTGCCAGTGGTTGGAGGTTCAAAGAGTATTCAGGAGCGGTATCATACGTGCTTACCATGCTCCTACACGTTCCCCTGCTTCTGCTTTTTGCCATAGTTAGTCCCTCAGTCTTAGCCAGTACAACTTTGAAGTGTAGTACTTGGTTGTGGTGCTTCATTTTTGCCATACGGGTTACTGTGATATAGTGGAAGTTTCTGTTAGCACTTAATACATGAAAAAAACTGGCTTTTGTTTACCTGACAGCTCTGCCTGATCCAAACCAAGTGGCAAAATTCATGTTAAATGACATTATTATGTTTCCATGGGTAGCATCAGAATAGAACAGACCTTTAGGTGAGAAAATAAACAGTTGTAATGCCTTTTCTGTCCCTATCTCATTTTATAAGCACTAGCTTGTGCTTCAGTGTGTCCTCCTTCATTCTGCACTGCAGTGACCCATAGGGCAGGGAATTCTTCCTAGGTAGGAAATGACTGCATTTGGTATTGCTGGCTCTGATGGGCAATTTGCTCATGACGGAGGACCATAAGAGCTTCATTCGGGATGCACTGAAGGAACTTGCCTATCAGCTCATTGGCCCAGCATCTCTCATTTTTGAAACTCTTCTGGATCATAACAAGAATGCTATTAGAGGAAAGATTATGGATATCTTTCACCATCTCGGTTCACCATCAAATGGATTTTCCATTGCTTGGAATTGGTATTAGGCTCTGCATTGGCAGAGGCTAATGTAGTTGCAGGGTGAATTTATCTTAGTAACTAATCCTTGCCACCTCCCTGTGAGGTGATTTGCTAAGTATCTGACAGATGGGGAAGCACGGGAGGCAGAGATGGTTTCAGAGCTGGGATTAGAGCGCTGATGTCCCAGGCTTCTGGTCCTGTGCTCTGCACAACCATGAGGCCAGCCTTTCCTTCCCATCTCCTGTTTCTCTCTTGGGACAAATTCCTATTGAATATTATTAATTAAAGACTTCAGGGGAATAATCTTGTTGTCCTAGTCAGGAGTGAAATTCATCTTTTATTTCTGTGGTATTGTGTGCAATTTAATGGTAACGGTCAGGAGACCTTAAATAACCGCTTCAAACAGCCGATTCAGTGCCAGCCTTCTTATTTAGCTTAGTCTAAACCGACACCAAACTTTGCGACATTCCTCTCTTCCCACAGTGGAGAGCCTCTGGGATTTTTTTTTTTTTATACCACACATGGTTTCCCTCCTACATTTTCCTCCCATGTCAGATATTCATACCCCCTTTAATAACCAGCAGGGGGATCATTACATTGAGCTACTGCCAAATGCATAATGACTGCTGCCTTTGCCTTACACAGTCACTGCACTACTGATATCCAATTCAGCATTGTAAAGTGCTTAGGGCTACCTTGGGGATGTGCTATATTAAACCCAACTATTCTAAATCCTATTTAATACAAAGAGATTGGTGGTGGGGGAGGGGGGGAGGGAGATTTAAAATTGTCGTCAGTCACCTATTTTCAACAAGGAAAAATACCTGGCCATTTAGGGCCCGATTCTGTCACTCCTAAGTCATAAATAGCCCCACTGATTTTAGTAGGGGTGCATGGAGGTGAGCGCTCTGCTTACCACTGGGGGAGGCAGAATCGGGTCCCATAGAAGCTGCAGCTGAGAGGGTAAGTTTGCAAGGAGCTGATGGGGGCGAGTGCACTCATTTCTGAATTCCACTTACAAATGTTTTGCAGCGAAAACAGGAAAGCGGAAACATGCTTCATATCTGACTAAAAATAAAGGTACTTTTAAACTTGTAAAAGACAACATTTTTATTTGAATGATATGACAGAGCTGCCACAGGAGTGTTACCTGCTATAAAGAAAGCTTAAGAATTATTACCTTTATTAGACCAGTGACACTGAGCTTTAGCCATACATTTCTAACTTCTGTCCCTCTACAGAGACAATTTTCTTTTCTTAAATAAACTGTCATGCTAGTGTTAATATATTGTTGGCTCCCTCATACTCTGAGAATACTGCTGATATAAAACATGTATATGTTAGATTGGTAATAGTATCTTTAGTGTAGCTGACTAGAACAAATGTGTTTCCCTCATGGCTGTGCTAATGTGATAAAGGAAAATTGGCTGTTCATCAGCTTTTGGCTGGGTAAAGACAGTAGAGATGGAACCACATTCTTTTTTATGCATTAATACCACTGAGAACTTTTCACTAGTTATATTTCATGTGCGGGCATGTTGTGCAAAGATGTTGTAAAACATGAGATAATGCTACAAATAACAAAGTAGAAAAGCCTGTATCTTTTATGATGATAACAGTCAAACACCAAATGACAGTAACAGGCTGTAAAAAATGTGATGCAGAAAAAAAAATGCGATGTAACCACAGTATACACATATACTTAGGCTCTTGCAAATAGGGGATCAGATGTTTAGAGGGCTTTGAATTAAAATTAAATAAAAAACTGTTGTATTTAGGTCATTGATGTGTCAACACAAAGGATAATTTAAAATGGAGAGATGTGTTTTGAGTGGTGAAACTCATATGCAATAACTTTTTGAACAAATCTTAAGCCCTAGTAATTATGATAATAACCTTCAAATTTCCATCAGTGGAAGGGCAATAAATATTGCTGTCTAAATTTAGGAAATATTGACTCAATCTGGAAATGGCAACAGAGCTCAGTATGCATCTGTGTGTTTGAAAGTGCAGTTTAAGGAGAAAAAAAAATAATCCGTACAATTTTGTGTGAAGCCTGAATAAAAAAAAAAATTCCAAACAAAAATCTGCATCTCATTTCATATTTTCTTTCTTAAAATACTGATAGACTCATGTTGCCTGAGGCACTGATGCTGAACTTTGAGCTCAGATTTATAGATAATTGTGTCTGTTTATCTTGGTCTGAAATTTGAAAGACTTTATTGGTGGAATAGCATTGTGAGTGCTTATATTGTGGTTTTCAAATTGATATTTTTTCAGGTTCTGGCTTTCCCTCTTTGCAACAAACTATTCTGGCTTGTAAACCTTCTGTTTGTCCTCACATACATATTATTCTTATGGAAGCAATTATTCCAGGTTTGTTTTGATTAGCGTGGGTATCAAGACAGGCTAAAGCACTCTAGTTTTATTTGGCCTCTGTAGACAGGATTCACAAGGCGTCCATATCTGCAAAGTGGAAATAACACTCTGTAAATTGGCAACAACAAAACAATGTTTCAAAAGCTGAAGGCTATCAAGCTCTTGTGAAATAAGCCTTATGCAAGCTAAATATTGCTAAAATTCAAGTAACTGCAGTCTTGCAAATAAATAACTTTCTGAAATAAATGAGATTAAGTTTGTTCAGTAAACAATTCAACAGTGTTCAAAAGTTTTGAATAAGTTGAACTTAATTTCTATCATTAACTTCATTAATGGGAAACTGACTGTAGCCACAATGCCTTCGGTTTTCATTTTGTATGTGTCTGTAGTTTTTAAATGAGTATTGAATGTCATAACATGGAAGGTTGTCAGGCACTCCCATATCATTAAGGGTTTTTTTTTCTAATTTTATGTAACCTAAACACGAGGATTTTTAATACAAAAAAAGTACTTTGTTAAAAGCTCAGCATCTTGTGACTTTGTGGAGCTGGGAGAATGCCATAAAGTATTTCTATGAACGTTAACTCAAATTTAAAATGAATTGGCAGGGAAGGGAAGGCTTGCAGAAAACGGTACCCTGGGGTGCTGGCTGAGTGCATATTCCTAGCCAAGGGTTCCCTTGATGTAAGGGAACTACCCACTGGGTGTAAAGCAGATGTAGCCAGTTCCTCTACCGTTCCTTTCAGCCCTTGTAGAAACAAACATGCTGGGGTTAGGGAGGCATTTTGGAGGGGTGTTAGAGGCCTGGTTGAAATGTGCTGCATTTGGTTATCCTGAGTATGGTAGATAGCCCCTTGAGGCCTGTATGAGTTGATGTGTACAAGAAGAGCTCTGACAGCTGTAACATGTGCCCATGGCCTGAAGTGGTGAAGTAGCTGTAACCAGCCTTGTACCTTGTGAAACAGACTCTTCTCCTTTTCCTCTCTTCCCCCTCCCCACCAGATCACTGTACCGTAGATTCTTCTTTGATTTAACCACTGTAGAAATGTTATACTCTGTGCATCTGAGTGATGATCTTAACTGGATTACTAATGGATGGAAAAGAGGTATCTATTCTCAGTAGGCACTGAAAATAAAGATACACAGCAAGTAGGTCAAAGTAATGTTAGTGGTTAATCAGTGATAGACACAAGATATAGAGAATTTAGTGATTGCATAATGAAGTTTGTGTTTGTCTGTTTGCATTGATGCTATAGGTACATCACAGCAGAATTAATTTCTTCTTGAATGGCTGGGAAGATGACAACACACCTTTTGATTCAAGGATTCTTGTGGGAACAGTTGCAGATGCTGATGGTACACTGCGAATTGGACAAAGTTTCACAGGTAAATCTTGTAGTATTTTATTGGAATGCACTGGAATATTGAAAAGAACATGTGCACCATGTGGTTAAAAAAATGTCAGTCGTTTTAAGGTATCTATTTGCTGCAAAGTAATTTCCTGCAGGAGAAAATTCCTATTGTACAATTAGCTTTCATAAAAGATTGGCTGAAAGATAGAAGTTTTGTAGGTTTATAACTTACTCTGTGTTACTGCATGTAGGTAGGTTTTCCTGCGTTCTCCAAAATGTGGGCCCGTAAAGTGACACATTCCATTAATTTATAGTCATAGTTTTTCTGAATAAATATACGAAACTATTTCAGAATGGGATTGTGTGTGGCCACTAGACTACACTCCTCTCCAGAGTCAGGAATAGAGCTGAAGATTTCTGGCTGTTCATGTTCTTCAGTTCTGTCAACACTCAAGTAAAGCACTAGCAGAATGAGAACCCCTCAGCCTCCAGTAATGCCTGTTAGTGTTACTCTTCATCTACATCTAGAATTTTATATGATACTACAGCATGACATGATCGTTGCAGAACAGCTGGGGGATGTTTTGTTGCTTTCCACAAATTATTGGCTCGGCAGATATAAGAACACTGACTACCACTCTTCAGGAACATGCAGAATTTGAAGCTCCTAAATATAACTATCTGTCACTTAAACAACTTTATTGTCCTCTTGGGCAAGAAAGTAGTTCTGTGCCCCGTTTCTTAAAGCTTGTGTGTGGAAAAGTGTTTTGTTGTGATTTTGATTCTGAATACTTGATAATTAATAAATATATAAAAGAAAGGAATATTTTTAAATGCTTTTTATCTTTATTGTATAAATTGATAGGTACAGTTGTACCTACTGTATCTCTTCTCTAATTAGAGGTGGCACATGGTCTGGCTCATTACTTCTGTCTAATGAGCCGATCCTTGTGCCACCTCTCTAATCAGAAAAGAGATAGGTACAAAATGTTCTTATAAAGTTGTTATAAATCATTCTTTTTTATCAAAAAAAAAAAAAAAAAAGTCACTGCCCTCTATAGTTTTGTCCAGGTCCAAGATGGTTTCATTCAGGAGGGGTAATTGTGCAAGAGAGATCTCTAAGTACTGAATTAAAGGTGCTCTCATGCAGTGCAAAGCTGCCTTCTGCTCCATAGATTACTTATTTATAGTATATTTTCTTAGGTTTAGAGCAATTTGTTGGAAGAATGCAAGATTTTCGATTTTACCCAGTGGCACTTACAAACAGGTAAAGAACCTTTATTTTGGTAAAAAAAAATAGGAGTGTGGTGAGAAGAAAGAATAGATAACAATATGTTTATTTCCCAAAATATAGTGCTTTTCTGTTGTCTCATTTAGATGATTGCTTATGATGTAGTTTACTGAACCTCATTTCAAAGATGACATTTAATCTAAAAAATCTTGAGTTAAAATAAATTCAACAACTTAATAGTTTTGCTTTTGAACTATTGCTTAAATATAGCTAGTATAAGGTAGTAGTATATGTAGTGCATACATAGTGAAACTCAACACTCACTAATAAACATGCTTTCCTTGTTATTTTTTGTCCCTGTTACAACCTGACCCTAGTGTTCTTGTGAAGAGTAGATCCAGTTGCTAGATTTCAATGCTTATAAACTATCTAGGTGTTATCAGCTCATGATTCTGACATAATAGTATGTGCTGATAAGCTTATTCCTGCTGGATGAGACTTGCCAAGCTTTCTCAGAGCTCCATGTAAACTGCAGGGCGAGGAAGGGAGCATAGCGGGCCAGTCCAGTTGAGACCACTTTTAATACTAGTGATCCAAGTGAAGAGGACAGGCACTCCAACTGATCAGCATGCTGGCTGCTGTGCATAGCAGTTCCTGGTTTCAGCTTCCCCATGGTATCAGACGTCCATGTTGGGTATTCTTGACACTCTCCCCACCCTACACACACACCCCTCTACCCTGAGGTGCTATTGTCTTAAGTGTTCATTGCTTTCTATATTGGATTGTCACCATAAGCTGCCAATGACTTTGCTAGCTTGGCCCACATAGCCCTGGGCAGTTGCTTTGACTTCCTCCATCCCTGAGGCCAAATTACGGTTGCCACTGCAATTTCTGTTGCCCTCCAGCCTCCCTTCCTAGCGCATTACAAGGAAATGTTACCTTTGTTATCCAGCTCATGCTGGATTAATCTAGTCAATTCAAGCTGGCCAGAAGTAGTCAGGTCCTATTTGTCTGCGTGGTGCTTCTGGGTAGGCTACACGCGATGACACTGGTGACTGCAGACCTTAAAGCTACTTAATGATAGTCTTTCAATAAAGTGTAGAGCAGCTTTCCAGGAACTTGGCTGTCTGCAGGATGTCACAATGAGCAGCGCTCCTATGATTTAAAGTATTAATATGAATCTGAATTCCAAGTTATATGAAAATCATGTTGGTTGTATTCTTTCAGAGCAGTGCTTGTCAAATCTTTTGAACTACAATTTAAGTCAGTGAAATGAATAAAGTTTAAAAATTGAAGGATAAGGTATTTTACAAAGTGTTGCAACCTAATGATGTCTTTGTAGATGTAGTTTTATATCCACAAATAACTTAGTGCAAAATGTTTATCTGGGATAAACTGTGAAGGAAAGTCTCGCCTGCATATCAGTCAATTTAAGTCTATGGCTATAAAAGGTCCCGTAACTTTGGGTTCTGTGGAATTTGTAGTGGTAGCTACCAAGTATTTATTCGCTTAATAAGTATATGAAAATCCTGTTCTTACTGATAAAGTAGGAAAATGGGAAAAGTAAGAGTTTTTTAATTTAAAAATTCAGTATCTTCTAGGCTCACAAAATCCTTCTTTTAGACCAGAGATAAGGAGATAAAGGTTTAGGTAACCTGCCCACGTTGTTCATGTATCTATCTGCTTGCCTACCTACATACCTGTGTATTTCAGTTGCTGATGTCAGAGGAAACTAAAGTGACTCAGTGGCTTTGACATGGGGTGTAAGAAGCAACCAGAGTGATTACAGACTGGGGCAACTAAAAAAAGTGGACATTTGTATTAGTTAAAATTGAAAATATTTCTATCCAGGTTTTCTAAGGTGCAATGAGATATTGCTCAAGCTGGTCTTTTTGGAGGATTTGAGTGCAAACATTTAACTCATCTGCAGTTGCAGGCAATATGCCCGTGCTATGGTATGCTTAAGAACAGCATCCAGACCACTGGAGTCAGACATAAAACATCAAGAGTTTTATTGGGCTGGATTCGTCCCACCTAGCTTTAGACATCCCAACAAGGAGATAATTTTCCTTGGCTCCGTACATATCCGTGAAGCAATGAAAGCAACTCCAGAGTGCTTCTTCACAAATGCCTTCTGAAGGTGCCTGCTGTTTACCATTAATTACGTAGGACCCTGGCCTGGTTCCTGCCTGACTGGCCCATTTATATGAGATGAAACCAGGCTTTTAGGGCTTCTATTATAATCTAAGCTGAATTTTGTTTAATCTATGAGCCTAGAGGCACAAAGTGGCACTTGTCTTTTTTTTTTTTTTTTTTAATCATGTATGTAATTACTTTTTTATATGCTGTGACAGAGACATTTTGGAAGTATTCTCTGGAAAATTTCCTCATCTGCATACCCAATCTGAGTGCCGCTGTCCTGGAAGTCATCCCCGTGTACACCCATTGATACAGAGGTACTGCATCCCTAATGGTGCAGATGATACAACTAACGATAGAGTGCTGAGGTTGGATGCAGAAGCCCATCCCCTGTATTACATCAATGATGATGACATTGGGACCACCTGGATTTCATCTGTGTTTGCTAATACTGCAGGTCTGGATCATGGTGTTTCCATCACAATAGATTTACAAAATGGACAGTATCAGGTAACGAGAAGATGACATTTGCTATTTATTAAAGCAAAACTGGGAGAATTTTGTAGACATTTCATTACAATTTTGAGGAAATTTAAACCTTATGCTTTAAGATGTTATCCTTAGAGGACCAGGAAGAAAACTTCTTTTATCAGCATGAAACAATGTGAAAGGCAACAGAATGCATTATGATTTTTGTCATTCTCTTTTGATGTGCCTTGGCTGATGTAACAAGCAGTAATCTAGAATAGACGTGTCAGAGTGGATATCCTGTGTGAAGATGCCAGTATTTAGAAATTGGTTGTTCTCTTTTAACTCCACTTTTGTAAATTTCAACTTTAATTTCCATTAAAACTTGAGGTGCTTGTTTTATACTTTCTGGTAGAAATCTGACTGCAGTCAAATAGAATTTAGCATGTCTGTGGCACACTGACATATCAGAGGGGATTTCTGTTTTGTAGATGTTCTGGATGTGGTAGTTTAGCCTCCTGAGCAATATGGAAGGAGAATTCGATAAGCAGACAAGGTTCCTGAAGAGGCCAGATTGCACATAATGCTTCACTATGCTGTTGAAGAGCGTCAGGATGTCTTGGACGAAGGGACATATCAGTAGTGGGGCTCCATTCACAATAGGGGCTCTACCAAATTTCTGTGTATTCTTTCTAGCTTATCTTTTTTCTTTTTTGTCATTAATGGTGATGAGGGAAAGAATATGATGGCAAGTTTTGGTTAAATAAGTAAGAATTAGTCCTTTAGTTAAAAGCGAGTTCAAATGCTTGTGAAGTTCTAAGGTTTGGCTTATTTGACACACGCATTTTGTATAATTTGGGGAAAGTGCTTTTTCACACAACATGGGGGATTTGATGACATTCCAAGCTAAAAAAAGGGAGATTCCTTAAAAAAAAAAAAAAAAAAAAAAAGTGTCTGTTATCAGACAAAACAACTCATCAAATATTTGGCAACACAAAGATATGCTCTTCATTTTTGCCAAAATAATATTACTGTAAGGCATCATGGACTTTAGCGCATTTTCAAATGGTCTTCAAGAAAAAGTGGAGTTCTGATGCAACAGTTCAGTTGTGTAATAATGTCTGAGAGATCAAAGAGCTTGTTTAACAAAAAAGGTTATCTTTGGTCTTAATTGGGAATATGTGGACTGAAATACTGGTTCTTTTTCTGTCTGTGAGTGATAAAGCAGACTGTATTGTCTCATTGAAAAAAGAAGTTTATATTCTCATTGTTTTACAACTTAGCCATTAATATCACTTTATAAATTTGTTATCTCCTTGTAGGTATTCTACATTATACTGCAGTTCTTTAGTCCACACCCTGAAGCAATAAGAATTGAAAGGAAAAAAAGAGATGATCTAAACTGGGAAGACTGGCAGTATTTTGCTAAAAATTGCAGTATTTTTGGAATGGATAACAATGGATCTCTGGAAAAACCAGACTCTGTCAACTGTCTCCAGCTTCCTAGGTATGAGTGGGTATTATCTGCATAATACAGATGCCTTGAGCAGGTAACATCCTGACATAATTCATTTCTATGTCCCAGTGAGATAGAATCTTTTAATTTGGTGTACTCATTTATTATGGGCTGCTGAGTACATAAAAGATCCCAAATCTGACCTTTCGATTGAAGATTGCCAAAAGGTCATCTGTCATTTTTATCAGATTTCAGACATAGAGGAATGTGACACAATTGATTTTTACTTTTGAGGTGGACTTACATGTTTGTGTTTGTGTTTTGGGGGGCTTTTGTCAGTAGAATTACAGAACGTTGAGATGAAGAGTAGAGGAAAGTACTGATACAACAGATTATTTTAAACTATCTGATGAATGTGAAAGTGTACCTGCTGATCTCTGAGAGTGCAACTTATTCTGAAGCTTAGAAGAGAGGCCAAACTTAAGTATAAAAGCCAATCATTCAGCCTTACTACTAATCATGCACAACATGTAAGAAATGGGTTGAAAATTGTATCTTGAAGCTTTCTAGTCTAAGCAAGAACTAAAATAAAACTGGGGCTGGGGAAGAAGGATTGTTACCATTTAGAAACATGTTGCAAGGCTTTTTACTAGACAGCCTGTGCAAATTTAAAAATATATAATATATACAATATACATTTCATAAATATAGTGTATAACATACATAAGATATAGTTAATATATATTATAATTTTACACACATACATGTATGTACATATATATTTGAATCTATACCACTACATGTATTCAAATATACTATCTTTTGCCTGAATTCAGATGCCAGTCAGTATTAGGCTTGTTTAGTACTTGGCTGGAAATCAGTGAGAAAATACAGTACCAGGTGCTGTAGGCATTTTGCTTTTTTGTTGTTGTTTCACTTTTGCTACCTTCCTAAGACTTTTCAAGTGTCAGCATCTTTGTTCTCCAGGAGTTCAGTATTCTGAGGAGAGGAGCATAAGGTCATCTGAGTTACATCAGTTTTCAGCAAAGGACTTTGAGCTTTATTGCTGATCCTTGGAGCAGAAGGTAGAGGAGAAGGGAAATCTCTTAAGCCAAACGTTTTTTGATAAATAATCCAAATGGGGTGTAATGCCCTTTTTAGCTCAGAAATACATATTTGTATCTTTTCTAAAGAGAACCGAGGAGTTAAGTATGAATTGTTTCCAGCAATATTATGTAAGTAGCACTATTTCTCCCCTTTGATAACATCCCAAATGATGATAGGAAGTGATATGAATGAATGATTTTGGGTACAGCTGATGTACAGAAAGCTTTGTTTAAAAGATAAGAAATACACCCTGTAATGGTGAGTATTCTGTGTACTCAGAGAAGTTACTGTTGGAACAATGCTCCAAATTTGTTTTAGCTGTGTAGCAGAGCTCCCTGCTGAGACCTTTATAGGAGGGGAAGGTGATTTTATTGTAAAACTAGTTTCTCTCTCTCTCTCATACCCACATACCTGTAAGCACCAAGAAGTGTCCAAATTATCTGTCTAGGATTTAGACACCAGTGTACTTGTATCCTGGTGGCCTAGCCAGGACTCCTTAGGTTGGCATAGAAGGCAAGTGACCTTGGCTTTGAAATCCTTACCATGTCTTGAGGGTTCTTGGTTTAGTGACCATGTGCTAGTGCTGAATGGACTCTTTTGTGTCCTTTAGGAAGTGAGAGTGCTTAAGGTTTTTCTTTCTTTATCCTGTACCACCTCTGTAAGTTAGCAGTTGCTCACTGTCCTTTATCCCCTTATCAGGGCCTTGAATCTTTGCTTAGTCTGAATATTGCCTGACCCTGGTTTTAGGCTCTTTGTTTTTCTGGTTTCCTGAGAAGCTGCGTGTAGATGCCCTAAGATCTTGATCATCTGCTTATCTAGGTGCCATCGGCCTTACAGTCCTTCTGCTGTTCCTTCTGGTGCTTCCATACCAAGATGGTGTTCTTCACCTGCCATTCGTACCTGTTTTAGCATTTCCGTTACAGCTCTATAAGTCATGCAAGAAAAATACTTTATTTAACTTTCTGCAGAAGGGAAGAGAGGACAATATCCCCTCAGAGAAACATACAGATAAATTCCACTGAGACTTTTGTGAATCACTGACCTGGATAGGGGCACAGTAAATTCAAAGGTCTTTCATGAAGACAGAGCAATATGACTCAGCAGACCTAGTCTAAATATGAATCTCATCTTTTGAAAGCTCAGAGATGTTTTGAAGTGATGTTAATTATGTTTTTTGAATGTAGTATGTCAGGTGCCAGGTGATACTGTGGGATACCTATTTTTGATGAGCCCATGTAGGTGTGCAAATAAGCAGACATTCTTGCCTCTTGTGGAGGCAAGTTTCACTCATAGCTGAACTATGACCATGAGATATGATTCATACCAAATTGTGCAAACATGGAGTTTATATATACTTCTTTACTCAACCTTTGCTGGAATTCTCAGGACTTTCCCCTTCTTGGGCTTAAATATACAGTTTTAGTCTCAATCCTGCTGCATTCCATTAAATTCTCTTGCACTTTACTCACTGGAAGGTGGCGTGTGTTTCTAACTCTGCTCACTCATTGAATGAGATAGATAAATGAGATAATACAGTCCAGCGACTCTGGAATTCAAAATGTAATTATTTCTGTATGGTTTTTACGTGTCTAGCAGGTATATAATTAACAAAATGGACATGTTAATTATTGTAGTAGTCATCTGAATGATTTCCTTATGTAGTCCAAGCATAGTTCATGTTTCTCAAAGACAACGTGTTAAACTTTTTGGAAATTTAGTGAAGGCGACACTGTATCAGTCACACTTCATTCATATTTTGAAGTTGCCCTTTATAGGCTTTCCTCTTAATTGGAAACTTAGGGCCTGAGAAGAGCATGGTAGTTTGGGGAAAACTAGACATATAGAAGACATTTCTTTTCCCCTGCTTGAATTCTGGTGACTGGAAATCCACTGACATAAGAATTTTCCCCAGAAACCACAAAAAAACCACCTACGCACAGTTAAGTGGAGACCCTCTCTGAGAAAAAAAAGATATTAGGAGATAGAATCTGTAAAATGTGACAGTTTGATTTTCATTTGTCTTCCTCTCTATTTAAACAGCTTTACACCGTATTCCCGTGGTAATCTAACTTTTAGTGTTCTTACCCCGGAACCAAATCACCGACCTGGTTACAATGATTTTTACAATACTCCATCTCTCCAAGACTTTGTAAAAGCTACACAAGTGAGGATTCATCTCCATGGCCAGTATCACACTACTGAGTCTTGGGTAAATTTTAGGCATAGATACTATGGAGTAAATGAAGTTACAGTCAGCGGAAGGTAGGTGTTATGGAACTCTTCCCCCACCCATCACTGCCTCCGACTACTACAGCTGTGCAAAGTATATAATCACCTGCCTAAAATTTAATGAAGTTGTTCTGCTTTTACATTTATGAATGAGAAGGGAATTTGGTCTGAAGCAGAGCATCAAATTTGAAATGATTGGTGTGCTGCTTTTTTAAAACATTTGCTCACATGTTATTTTAAAAGTAATTATACTTATTACACAAATCTGTCAAAAGCAGTCCTTTCCTTGGAATTACCAGTGCCTCTAAGCAAAGGCTTATGATTAAAAATGTGGCTTGTGCTTTACTTCAGTACCTCTTCCAAGTTTCATTATGGATTCCCAGACGTGGCAATTTGAAGTCTTAATGCAGAGCTCATTCTTTCTTTTAGCTGCAGTTTTCCTTTTAAAACTGGGCAGCTGTCAGTAAAAGTGTTACATTATCTGTGACTGACAACTTTATTGTATATGATAAGTGTGCCGTCTTGTGAAAGGACTAATTATGCCCTGCAAATAATATGCAAATTTGGCAATGAAATAGTTTCAAGAAGCATATGGTGCAGATTTTCGTTAATAAGTATTATTCCTGAAATTATTTTGGTACTTCTCGTTTTGAGAGAAAGCACCCCATTAGAGGTCATGTTTACCTTAAAATTTTCTGCACTACTAATATGTTTTGATTATTGATTGAGATGTGTTATGATAATGCTTTTACTAAAATAGCTACAATCTTGGTGACTATGTAATGGTAAAATTTCAGCTGTAGTTTGTAAAGCTATGCCATGCCCCCAGAGGAGCAACCCTTCAGGTAGACTGGGATGGTTATTGCCTATTAACTAATACTCTATAAAGATTTTTAGTAAGAAGTTGACTTTTTAACTGAGATCAAAATGGGTTAAACTAGAAGATTATGCTTGATATGGTTAAGATTTCTTGAAAAACTATAGCCACACTGTGAGGTGTAATATTTATGAATAATTGCCATTTATTTAATAAAATTTTACATATTAATGTTATTACTGAAATATAGTTTTCATTACATATTATATAAGGTAATAGTAGCTCTACTACACGGTGGTTTTTATTTTCTTGGAAAGCAATTGTTGATACTTAAAAATATGTTGAGTGAAATTTTTGTAGGTTACTGCACTTAACATTCTCTTTGGTGTTTATTTGTTCTTAACAAAGAACCAGACTGTGTAATACACAAAATCGTCTTTGTGAACACATTATATATATTGTTGGACAGATACATTTCCATATTTTAATTTTTTCTTCGCTACCTATTGTTCTTTCAGGTGTAATTGCCATGGCCATGCTGATAATTGTGATGCCACTACGGAACCGTATAGGTGCCTGTGTGTCAAGGAAAGCTATACAGAAGGAAATAATGTTAGTCTCTCCTTTGCCTATCTACATCACCTATGAACAGCCTCAAAAATTGGGATTTCAGTCCTGGGAAAAAGTGTGTGTATGTGTGTTAGTGTTGCCCTAGCTTTTATAGGAAAACTTTGCAAAGCAGGATTTGTATTAAATAAGGAAAAAACCCCACCACACACACATGCTCCCCCTGCCAAAAGCTATTCTACCACAGACCATTAGGAGTGCTGTGTTCAGGGATTTGATTTCTTGCTAGAGGATTATGCCACTTTCAAACATTAGATGCAAACCTGAATTCACAGCAGATGTACTTCAGGGTTTTTTTTTTTTTTTTTTTTGGGGGGGGGGGGGGGTGTGTGTGTTTGTTTTACTCTACAGTACTTTTAATCTGGTTCTATAGACTCCAGGCCCATTCAGTAGATGGAGTGCGGTAAGCACAGTCCTGGAGTTCCACTTCCAATTTAGCGTCATTTGAAAAGGAACAGTTCAAATGGTCCAAGACAGCTCTATGATGCAAACCAAAGCACAGTAAATGCAGAAAACTTGGAGATTTGCTTCAAAACTGCATGCCTAATCCAAGGTAAACCACTAACATAGATTTACCTTCTGATACTTGGAACGTCTGTAGATACTTGGGGCATCTGTAGATTGCAGTCTCTGACTTCAGCTAAGAATGAGATGTTTTGATGCAGTTTTACAAAATATGGCTAAGATAAGAAGAGTTAAAACGTTTTGGGCTTGATTTTACATGTCTCGCATAGTTAAGCATAGTTCAGAAAATACTGAGACATCCTGTACATATGGATTTGGAAGTTATTTTCTTGGGAGACTTATTATTTTGATCTGAATCAATGATTTGGGTAGTGGCTTTTTAAAACATTGAAAATTGAGCTTTGAACTTATTTAAGGACAGTCTGTAAATGTCAATTCCCCATACTTTTTACAGTCATATATGACATTTGGTTATCTTTAAAATGATCTGTGGTAGCAACATGATTGTTCTAACAAAAGAACAAACCTAATATTACTTTTTACCGCTCTGTGTTTTCAGATAGTTGATGTTAAGGTTAAATTTCTTGGAATTCATTAAAAGGCCATATTAAATCTAGATACAGTCTAGAAAAAAACATTCTTATCACAGCTTTGCTCTTAAGAGAATTTCTCAATAAAGAGGGATTTTGTGAAGCGTAGTGTGTAGTTGAAACTTACCAAGTTGCAAAATTATAATTTTCCAACTGGCTTTATAATTCTTGGCCATAGGAGAACCAAAATGGGGTGGTTTACTATAAGCCTTGATCTTCTAGAGAAATATGTATAGGAGAGTTTAGAATAATGGAAAAGATTCTGTCTCTAGATTAATTATTTATCTCAAAAATTCCCCCAAAAGCCCAAGAAAGAAAAATAAAAGAAGTTGAAGGTAAGAAAGAATGAGTTACATCAGAGGAATGAATCCTGCAATCCCACTGAATGTTAGGTTTCCATCACGAGTACGTGTTGTATTCCTTGCTATATTTATGCCTTTTGGAAATAGGCTTTCTAAAAATTAAGAACTGGGTTATGGAATAGCAACAGCAGTAGGAAAGGGGAGACTAATCTCACATCAAAAAACTCCCAAGCAGTCAGTGTTTGCTAGAGCAGAGCAAGAAGTGTTAGCCTGACTGTGTTTGATATTGTGCTTATCATGTGAAAGATCTTTGTAAAATTTCATAGGGGAACTAAGTTTTCTAGTTTCTTTAAGTAGAAGTGTAGGATCTACAGTTTAAATGGGATTTCAACAGAAATTTGAAGTTTTTAGATGGGTCAAATTAGAAAAAAAATTCAAACTGACAATGTCCCTTTAATTAGAACACACATTGTGAAATGTTACTTTGTAGGGATTAATTATAAATATTTAATAAGATTTGGAAGTTCACCAAGCACTCTTGCAAGACTTATGCTACCTTGTGAAAACAAACCAAATACATCATTAAAATGTATCTGCCTTATCAGATATTTTCTGTCAATGTTAATGGGTTGTTCCAATGAGTTGTCATGTTTTTGATTTGGCATATATGCATTCTAACTATAATTGAAATGCTTGAATTAACTGTATTCATTCAGAGCAGAATAAGGATGTTTAATTATTTTCCTCATTCTTTAATAACCATGTCAGTATCTACTAAATACAAAATAAAATAGGAGTAGTAATAATTTAGAATTAATATTTGCAAATATATCATTAACTACTTTTATCAAGGATTTACATGAAATCCAAACAGATTAAAGGTTTTGGGTTTTTGTAAGGCAAACACTTAAAAGCAAAACCAAAATCCATTCTGGTTTTTGACTTATCATTGACATTGATAAAACTGTCTTATAGATTTGTGCTTATGCTTCTCGGGCACCCACCCCAGTGAATTAAGCATTTTAAAATTATTATTATTATTATTTTGGATTTAATTAAGCATTTGATGAAGGAACTTTCCAAATATAAACTTTTTGTGAGGGAGGGGGCACATTTTTTGAGAAGAAATTGTGCTGTCAGCAAACAGTCTTTTTTTAACTTCTGTCCTGTGCTAGCAGTAAGTCACCAACAACTGAGAGGGTATAAGAAGGTTTTTGGGTTTGGTTTTTTTTATTATTATTATTATCTTGGACCAGAAATCAGAGATCTCTTGACAAGCTCTTAACATATGGCAGAGTATGTCCTTGTCACATTTACACTTAATACAACTAAAAGTACCATCTTGAATTTATCTGGCGTGTACATCTGGATAGTTGTTGTGTAGCAAAGCAATACTAGAAATGAAAATTTTGCATAATTCATTACAAATTAAAATGTTTAGTTATTTGCATCACCATGTTATGAAATTTGACATACTAAATGGGATTTCTTTTTTTTTAATTTTCCTCTGTGTTCTGTTTTGATGAAGAAATATGTTGCTATTAAATTTGAGATGATATGAAGAAGGGAATGCTTAAGAAGGGCTTGCAGATGTTGAAGGGCCAGATTAGGAAAGAAGAGGAAATAAATCCTCACAGAGCTTGTCTTTCATCTTATGAAAAAAATGTTAAGCTTCTTTA
Source organism: Balearica regulorum gibbericeps (assembly GCF_011004875.1). Lineage (NCBI taxonomy): Eukaryota > Metazoa > Chordata > Aves > Gruiformes > Gruidae > Balearica > Balearica regulorum. The sequence goes on along the minus strand of NC_046186.1, from coordinate 103,314,687 downwards.
TTTACAAGTTGTTTTGTAAATGCCTTGTGTCCTGCTTTGGGAAATAGCTTTGCCTTTTACAAATGAAAACTCAGGCATCAAGAGCAGAGCCCAGATTTTGGTAACATTTATACGCAAAGACTAATTTATAGACATGAGTAATAGTAAGTTCAAAAACTTTGCATGATGTCACATGATGGAAACAGCCCATGAAAAAAGATGACAAGCAAACAAGGTCAGCCTTACTTTACAACCTCAGAGCCTCCTTTAAATTGGTCATACAGAAGATTAATGGCAAAATATACAGGCATAATTGTAGAAATAATAGTAGAAAATATAATTTAAAATAAAGAAAGCAACTCTGATAAATGCTTGAGACGGTATGAATGGAAATGAGAGAGTGACTGAATACAGTAAAGGCTTCAAGTCTTCAGAATTTTTGTGCAAGTAATTAATGGCCTTAAACATCTGCAGTCTGAAAACTGGATATGGCATTGTTGATTTACCAAGAATTGGATAAATAAGGCTTTTTATGTTGTTACAGAAGAATCTGTCTAAATCTTAGTTAAAGGTCAATCTGTATCATCATGTCAGATGTTGGAATTAATGATACATAGTACCTGAGGAGCTGTAAATATTAACTATAGTAAGTGGTCACTCAATAACAAAGATTTCTAGCTTGCAGAAGCAAGCAAGCTAGCAAAAATTGCACTTTTCGGTAAGCTCTGTGCCATAATTTGTGTATCCAGAGGATAGGCCTGGGAGGAAGCTGGATATATAAGAATGAAAAGAAAGGAAATAGAGCAGACAGGTGGTTGACTGGAATTTTAGGAAGCAGCAAGCAGAAGGGCATCTAGTCCAGTAGTCTTAACTGCCTGAAAATTCTAGATAACTTTTGTCATGCCTGTGGAAGTTATGGGTTTGTCCATGAATCTACCCCTGGAAAACTGGTGTAATTTCACAGTTCAAAGATCCAAGCTTCTAAAACAATTTGTGGACGAGCATTGCTGAAATACTGAAAGAACTCATTGCAGTCTCAGATACCTCATGATTTGTTGCACAGGTGGTGATATACTGAAGGAATTGTGAAGTGATCATTATCCCTTACACGTTTTGATCGGATGTTTGTAAGTTTTACTTGAGGTAGGCAGATGGCAACTAGCATTATGGTTGTCGTTGTTACGTCTCAGAAATTAAGGCGGCTCTCCGATCTGAAAATGATTTTCAGGGGCTTATCCACTGTGCAGAATATTTATTTCATTTAATGTGAAAGAAAATGGAGACACAACTGGGGTGGTGCTTCACTGTTGTTGGAAGTAGCTGTTGTAAATCATAGTTCTGCATATATTTATTGACTTTCTATGATTTTTCATATATTCCATATAAGTACCCAAGTGATTAGCTAATCTGTTTTTTTCTTCTTTTACCCCACTAAAACTATTATTTAAAAAAAAAAAAATAAAAAAAATCCCATGCAATAGCTTCCTCAGAAGAGTGAAATTAACCTTTGAATACCTAGTAACTGTGGCTATGGCACACTCTAATGTTACAAGAGAATGAAATTCAAAGGCTTATTCCAAATAAACAAGGTAGAAAGGGGGGGAAAATAAACACAAGAACTTTTACAATTTAATAGCGTGAGCAAGTCAGAGCTTTGGCAAAACAGAACATGGCAAACTCATCAGCTGCAAAACATACCTTCTCCCTCTCTTTTATTTTACAGAAGTTCTACAGGGTTGGAGTCTAAATGAGAGTTAGATGGAGTGGATGCCTGATTTGAATAGAATTGAATCAGATAGCTTTGATTTTTAATCCTGGAGAATTTAAGTGTGAATTAATTTACTGAGCAGCCTGATTGTCAGAATTAGTATGGTTGCATATGCTTTGATTTTGTAGGACTTAGTGTGGCTTCAAAAACTTGACCAAAAAAAGCATAAATGAAAGAGGAGTTGAATAGAAATATATCTTATGCTGCCTGACTACATCTGTGCCAGCGTTTGAGATCTCAGTTGTGTCCCATTATTGGAATCTGGCATTCAGCATGGTAGATAGGATGTTCTATGCCAGTCAGGTTCTTTGTCAGTCACTTCACCATCGCAAAGCAGCAGTAGTATCTTTTCTTAGAATGCTATTTGGCATACAGTATTTGTAAACCATCTGTTACGGCTGCGCTTACTTTATAAAATTATGCTGCATCCTTTTAAGGTACATGGAGTGTTACAATGGAACCCCATAAGATACCCTTCACTTCTATTCTGTCTTCCTTAGTCACTTGGAGTCACTTAAAATGTTCTAGCTTCTTTTTTTTTTTTTTTTTCCTTTTTCTCTAATAAAACCTGACTTTTGAATTTAAAAGCTCTTTGATCTTTGGGGAGTTCACAAGACAGATATGGCTCAAAGATCTGCTAACATGTGGTCTTGATAGACAGTCAAATGCTGTAGTGAGGGTGCTGAGGAAAAGCCACGGGGAAATTAAGATGCCTGTCTTCAGAGCAGTGCTAAACTACACTGGAATAGGTATTGCCTAGAAGCCGTATTTATTTGGCTAATGAAACTAAATGGAATGAAAGCGTAGTGCCCATTTAAGTACGGACTGGGATCTTGTAAGAAGGAAAAAACAGTATGTGACTAACTATCCTATTATTGTCAACACTTACAGGGCAGCACATGGTTGGGTGATACACATAATGGAGTTTTTCAAAGACACAACAGCATTTCAAAATGCCTGACAAAGAGACATTCTAATCTTGATATCACTTCAGCAGGTTTTTATATCAGTGTACCATTAATAACATATGTATATTATAGAAGTATAATATAAGTATTATAGGTGTGTATGTACACTGGTTTTTGCAACTGAACTTTGACAAGTGTGAGATGGGAACTTCTACTTAGGTAGAAGAAAAGGAATAAGTTCTACATAACATTACAGAAAAAAATGAAAAAATACCACCCAGAGAAAAGCAGTGGGGTATTTTTAAAAGTGTTGGAGTAGAATGTTCTAGTTGATCATAGAATCATGGAATGGTTTGGGTTGGAAGGGACCTTAAAGATCATCTAGTTCCAACCCCACTTATTGCAGGTCTTAAAGCATTGTTACCATAGCATTCTGAAGTACTTCTCTGAATATTTGTTGACTGTTTCTTCAGAGGCACTGTCCTCAGCATTCTTAGTGGCTAATAAGGAAGTTGATACATAAAGGCTTAGGCTGAAGTCACTGGTGATCTTTCCATAAGTGTGCTGGATTCAGGAATTTTGAGAAGGTAAGTTTTTAATAATAATAATAAAAATATTCCTGAATTCATTATTGGAAATAATTTTTTATTTGTACTTTTAGACTAATGAATTGGGCCAAGATGAGCTAGGTATTTTGACCATCTGGATCCATGTAATGTTTATTCAGAAAACTGTTTTCACAGAAAGTTCACATACTATATATCAAGACGACATGTTTGCTATCATCCACAGGGAAAGCCATATATTTAACATGTTTTCTGAAGGGTCTAGATGTAACTGAGAATAAGGACATTGGCATGTTTATGGGTTTTACAGCTATGGAAAAAGGGCTGCTTGTGTCAAGAATTAACATTCTTTGTAAATCCATTGCTAGACCTTGTTCAGATTTGTCAAAGGTTTTTTGGGAACTTACCTATCCACTTTACGTGTGGTAGCCAAGAATCGAAACCTGAATCTCTTGATACCTTTGAAAATCTCAATAACTATGCTTTAGACAATGCAGAGTTTACATTTGGTGAATGAAGACCTGAAGATTTCCATGTATATATCATCACGCTACCAAAAGTTAAAGTTAAACACAGCAGGTCTGGAAGCTAAATGCAATTTCTTAACCTAATAAAGGTGTGACAAACTCAGCAGGATGAGGTGGGGATCCAGTGCACTTTTTTTAATGCGTACAGGTCTGACAACTTCTAGAACAGCAATTGTTTCACCGTCACTGGCAACTTTTGAATGACCAGCTTTTTGCCAAGGCTTTTAAAAAGTTTTGTCAAAGTTTCAATAGTCACAGAACAAGAGACGTGGTAGTTCAAAGAGGATCCATGCTATGTAATCAAATGCCATCTTTTTTCTCTTACTCCCTAGTGCTTGTTTGTCATTTACAATAGGTGCAAGCACAGGTGGGCATAAGTAACTGATCTAAGATTAAATCTGAAAAAAAAAAGACAAATGCTCTCAGTTGCTACGTGGCTGGCCAGGCACAAATGGAAATTCAGGGCTGGCAGGTTGGTAGCTATTCCTGTACTGTTTTCCTTTCAAGGAGGATGTATTTCCGTAGACATGCTGCAAGGAGGAAGCTGCATCAGTGGGATGGTTTGGCTGGGAGCTCAGGTTTCCTTCTTGCACATCCCAAGTTGTGTAATGCCTGAATGAACGCTTTTGTTTCATGTGGCTGGTGCTGTGTGATGCTGATTTTCCTCCAGGTAGGGACAAAGGGAGTGACTAGAGAGAGGAAAGATAGATGCGAATGAGGGAGGGATTGGAATAAGTTTAAGTCATGTAACTTGTGTAACAGTTGTAGTCAAGGCGTTCCCCTCAGTGCACTTGAACTGGGCTCATTCTTATTAGCAGTGATTCTTCTCATAAACAAAGGTCAGAGCTCAAGGTCTCAAGTGAAGCCCTGTTAATTTTTGTCCTGAAACCTCCTTTTTCTCTCATTGTGGTGACATAGATTTTTGTTGTTTTGTTTTGATTTTAACAGATTGCAAAAAGGTGCAGTGGTTGTTATCTTACCTCTTTCTGCTAATTTCATTTATTAAAACTAATTTTCAGCAGATAAATTCTTTCATTTTCTCTCCCAAGTTGCTTTTGTTATGAGTTACCGCTGTCCCACAATGCTTGGACTATCTTAATCTTTTGGTTTCTAATTCAGCTTCTCATTTTACCCACAGCTGATGCTTTTCCAGCTGTGATGAAAGAGTTTAGAAACTTAAGAATAGTTTCCTAATGGTCAGTGTATAGATGATGTAGGGACACTGGGCCTAAATAGTAGAATAGTAGTTGGAATAGTAGACATGAAGAAAGATGAGTATACTTCTGAAACTTAAGAAGGAAGTTGCCCAAATACTTTACAGAAGCAACTTACTCTGAAGCATTTAAATTCTTTCTGAAAGATGGAAATTATAATTGTAATATATTTTGTTTCTTAGATCCACCAAGGTACCAGTATTTTGGGAATGGACTTTTAGTAATGCCAGTTAAATTTAAAAAAAAAAAAAAAAAAATTCTTCTAAACAAACATCTCTCCAGTGCCAACGTAGTATTTTTTGAGCCAATTTCATAAAAACTAGTTGTATCATTCACCATAAAGAGAATGTAATTATCCAAAATGCTATCCATTCATTAACTTTAAGAAGTCTAATTTGATTTTAGTTCTTGATGAACCAGTAGGCACAATAAATTATCTCCTTTAAGTTTTGTAGTGTCTATTATGAACATTATTCCAACTTCATATTCTTTACAAAGCTCTACTTCGAAAGTAGTATTGTGAGTTTGTCCAAATAAAAAATCAGCTTCTGAGGTGCTCCTGAACTACTTAAAAAAATATTTTTACTAGTTTGGATTTAAGCTAATTAAGTACTTGAATAACATCAGCCTTTGTATCTAATAAATTTGGAAAGAATTAAAGAAAACAAGACAGTTTGTTTAGGTGTTTGTTTAAACAATGTGCCTGGTATCCTAGTATTGCGTTGGTGTTATATTTAAAAATATAACTTGACAGAGTTGAATATGTATAGAGATTTGTAGTTTTTGTTGAAAATTTTTTCCTGAAAATTTCATGACATAAATGCATGTTAAGAAGTACTGACATTTCAGATATGCTGTACAACACATATCTGGCCATAAGAGGCCTTTTGTTTCACTCACAGGGTGAAATGGTAACTGTACAAACTACAGTAAGAGACATTTTTTAAAATGCATCCAAATGGATGCATTAGGTGAATGTCTTCTGTGCTTCAAACACACTAGGCACCATTTTGCATCTTTAGAAGTTTAACTAAATCCGAATCTCAAGACATTAGCCTGTGTTGAGTATCTAAATACTTAAAATTTTATTCTTCCGCCCACCTTTCTTGAATTCGATCTGTTGTTAAAGTAACTTAAAAAGATTAAAAAGAAAAAAAAGTTGGTCTTGTTATTTCCCTGTATGCTTTCTCATTTCTTCTCTAAAAGCAATATTTTAAATATTTAAATAGAGGAAAACACATAGAATGAAAAATGAATATAGAGAGTATAATAGTGTTCTTGTAAGGTAAAGAAATAGTATTTTCTCTTTTCTTTTTTTTTATTTCAGTGCGATCGCTGTTTGCCATTGTACAATGACAAGCCTTTTCGTCCAGGTGACCAAGTTCATGCCTATAATTGCAAACCTTGTCGATGTTACGGCCATGCGGTAAGCTGCCACTATGACTTAGCAATGGACCCTTTTCCTCAGGAACACTACAGGGGCAGTGGTGGAGTGTGTGATAACTGTCAACACAACACAGCTGGTAAGTCACACAAAAGACAATGGACTGTTTGTTTTACAATCATTTTTTGGCTAAGTCTTGTGTTGGCTGAAATTAGTAAAGCTCAATGGCTGACATTCCAATAAATTCTCATGTATGTGTATTTTTAAACTACTCAGAGCAGCAATCACAGTTGTGTCAATATTTAAGCTACAGGAAAGAAAATACTGCTAAAATTTGATCCAATCTTATATAAAATCTTCCATGCAAAACACATTCTAATAAATAATTAGAATGTATAGTTTCAAAGCTTTTTCCATTACATGTGCTAAAGCATTTAAATCCAGAATATCATCTTTCTAATTGAACCAGTTTAACAGATAACATATTAAAAATGTAGTCAAATTTTGCTCTAATGTCAGTTTCTTGCTTATTGAGTAAAGGTTTCTAATCTGTTTAAGTAGTATACTTGAATACTTTTTTTTAACAGTTCTCTTCTATTTCAGTTTTCTTGGTTTTCTTTTTTTTCCTTTACTAGACAAAAGTTTCAGGTTCAACGATAATTTTTCCAAAAAATGTATAGGCATTTGCATGGCACAGCTTTTATATAAGTGTGGTATTATATAACAGATGGAAGTTTAATGGAGTAAAACATAGTTTGTAACAGGTTCATTGTTTCATATGCTCTGGATCACTAAATTGGCAGGTAGAGATGAAAGGTGCATTAAAATGGACGTCCTGAAAATTATAGAATTCTCTCAAAGGAATAGAGTCTTTAATTTTGAATTATACAGCTAATTTTAATGAATTGGAAGCCATAATGCATAACCTTTCTTTCATGCAGGAAGGAACTGTGAGCTGTGCAAGGATTTCCATTACAGACAAGCAGGTGCAGATCTTTCAGCCATTGATGTTTGCAAACCCTGTGACTGTTATGCAACAGGCACCAAAAACAAGAGCCTCCTGTGTGATAATGTAAGTAGCCTCAATACAGAAAAATGACAAAACATTTTAATCAGTTGGGTAGACGGCAATAGGATTTTACAAAGTGTATTTAGATGGTAGCTACTAATGCTTAAGTTCAGCCTTTTCAAAATGATAATTGATTTGCATCAGAGACTGAAAGCCACGACAACACAGAAAGCAATTTGAGACGTACTGTTGAAGAGTTCTTCATCTAGATCAGCAAGAGACATAAAAGATGCTGTATGAATTTTCAAAAATGAATAGTAGTTTTGAGATATTAACAGGTGCTCTGTGCACTCAGTGATGTTAAAACATCCAGGTTTTGAGTGTTTTTGAAGGTCTTGAACCTGTCTTAAAATTTCTAATAGATTTTGAAAATTCAGGCAATAAGCTGAGCTTGAAATTGAACTAAAATTAAGATAGTTTTCCCTGTAATAAGACAAAGATTGATCTCCTTTGTAATTTATAAAGTCCATTTAAAAAAAAGAAACCCACAAAATGATGCTGAAAAGAGATCATCATCAACTACACTTTTTAAGCCTATGGACATCGCTGACATGCAACACGTATAGTCCGATAACAAATCTAACTTTCAAAACATGCATATAAAAAAAAAAAAGAGGAAAAGCTGCAGAAGTTTTGAGCATGTATTAAAAAGATATTGTGGTTCATGTTCTATTCACATATGTCCTGTCCATTGCGAAAATTCAAATTTTGTTAGGAATAGGGAAGAAATAGCTTCTTTGTCTGAAATGTATTTTAAAAACATTTTAACAGTAGAACTTTCTCTTCAGGGAGTTGAGATAGAACTTCTTCAGCTTGTTGCCACATTTTCTGTCTCTTCTTTTTTCCAAACTTTTTTCATAAAACAATCTCTAGCATTTTTCATATGATGTCCATTGTTATTGCATTTTATTTAACGGTAAGCTCTTGTGGATCCTGTTGAATTTTCATCCTTGGTACTATAGTGGTACAAATACATACCCTATTTGACTCAGTGCGCCTTCACAGGACTTGTGCCCCGGTGCATATGCTCAGTGATATGCAAACTTAGCACAATGAGTTTTTTAAAATAATCTCCTGTAGTACAAATAAAAATTAATTTTAATTTCCTGTCTTCTGAACATGATACTTTTTGCCAGCATCACGAAAGGAAAAAACCTTGGAAAACACAGATATCTTGTGAGGACTATTTTTTAAGGTACAGAAAAAATGAAAGCAACTGCTAATTTGCTTGTCTGTGTTTTCTGGTGAAATGTTAACCTAAACCAACTTTATCTGGGATTAATAATCAGAGGAAGAGTAGTTTACAGAAATCACTGATTTCACAGTAAAATATACAAGAACGTTGAGGAAGCTTGACTATGACAGTATGAACGGGGAGAGAAAATGGGAAAAATAAGGGAGACTGTATTTCTTGATAAAGCATCAATTGACTGCTATAGTAGAAGCAGAGCAGGAAAAAATGATTAAGAGGCATTAAAGAATAGATTAATAAGGCTGGGGACTAAAGGCTGAAATGAATTACATGAAATAGGAAGGCATCATTGAAGGAAGTGTTTCCAAATTTGACCTGTGGAAGATGGAATTGTAAGGAATAAGGACCCTACTCATGAAAATTAATTGTCACGTCACAATGATAATTTTCAAGGAAATATGCCAAAAATGGGGCAGAATACACTTTTACTGCATAATTTACCATTTTCTGCAGTTCATTTTTTTTCTTTTCACAAAGTGCCAATTGTGTCACTAAATTCGAAGAGGTAGAGTTCCAAAATTAATCCACTGAATGGTAAATTAATCTATTGAATCACACAGAATATTTCTCATCAAATGAGGTATTATTGATGTAGATAGTTTACAGGATGGGTAGAAGAGCTTACTGCAACATGGTTACTCCCATCTCAGTTCTTTGGACTGATCATGAAAACTTTATGCCTGTTCTGTTCACTTACTTCGCTCTACCCTTGGTGAGAAATACACGCGGGTGTGTACCATTTCTCAGTTGCATAGGTTCTCAGTTCTCATATGTCTGTAGATCATGTCCAATTACAGATCAGTGTGTAACTTAATTTGTTAGTGCAAACTAACTTATTAAAATCTTCAAGATTATAATTTTATGGTTTATAGTAATGAGTGGGATTTTAGAAGAGAGGTGTAGCAGCACATCCATGATCAATCCATTAGACCTTTTTTGCAAAGAGGGGTCTTCCCTTGAGGCTGGTGGGTACAACAGAGAATCGCTACAGCCTGATATAATTTGTCCGCTTCTGTGCTAGTTATTGACACCTAATCAGTGTAGAAAAGATACACATTGATCGCATTCTCTTTGCGAATGTTTGTCACAAAATATTTCAAACAATCAAAAAGTCCAGATGAATTATTTGAAGTGCCTGAGTTTTATGGGAGTGAAAGAAGGATTTGCTGCCGCCTTCCCTTCTCTCTAACCATTCACACATGAGAAAATTCTGCCAGAATACTGCTGATGTGATCGTTCTTGCTCTGTATGGAGAGCTGGAGATTAATTTCTTCTGGCCCTTATACCACAATCCTTGACTCATTTTCCTGTGCAGCTTTTTACCCAGACTGCTCTACAAATGCTTACATATTCAATCAGGCACAGCAGTTTGTAGTCCTTTCATGATTCTATTATAATATGCCATATATAATGGTGTGGAAAAAAAGCACTCTTTTCCAGGGCACTTGTTTCTAGGCGAAGCTGAAAGTGCTGCTATTGCTTTTAGCCAGTCTTTGGAAGTACCATTCTGATCTCAGTGAATTTAGGCATCTTCTTTTACTCAGCTTTTGCTGATTTCTAAAAATTTACTCTTAATGTGCAAATAAATAGATATCATATACATATCAGTGCAAAGAAGTTGTACTTTACTGCAGAGGATATTGTTCAGAGTTGCAAAGACTTAATTGCCTTCTGCCAAGGTGGCAGCCGTATTGTGTTGCAAGAAAACTCGAAGGCATGACGATGAACAAAATGTTAGTTACTGGTTTATCTGAGGAGTCAAATGAAAACACAGATGCCAGTGCTACCAAGTAAGCCTTTGAACAGGCTTCAGATTTCACCTTTCTGTATACTCCCTAAATATTGGTCTTTTGAATTTCTTCATTTTTTCCTCTCAGAATTTCAAATGTTTGATTTAACTTTTTAATACATAATGGAAAAGCTAGCTAGTAGCTGTGTATGCATATGTATTTTAAACCAAAGTAGCATCTTTATTTCTTATAATTTTATTTCTGAGTTGATAATTTTTTTGATCTAAAATTAGAATGAGTATTCCTCTGTTCTCATTTTTCCACCTACGCAGTTTTCAACTCCCTTATTGTGATTGACAATAAATAAATAACTGGAATGTGTGTTACAATGGAAAGAACATATGTAAAGCAGTTAATTAAGGGCATTTCAGTCAACAGATATATCAAATAGAATAAGGAATATAAAGGATGCAAATTTGTCAATGAAAAGCTCATGTGCACAAAGGAGTCCATAAAAAAAAAATCAAGTTATAAAACACTGTGTGTATTCTCAATCCTGGGTTTCCCTTCATGGAAGGCCTTTAATCTTACCGATAAAATGAGGGAAAATAAGCTTTTTATGTTAAACAACTCCTTGGCTTCATTTCTGATGGGTTTTATACCATGGAAATGCTGGTTTTCTGTGATAGTTTGTCAAGTTATTTTGGGGATTTGGTCCACTCGCACCCTTTTGAGTGTCATGGGCAGAGGGTGAACACCTCATTTTACATTTTGAGCAGAAGTAGTAGAAAGCTACTGCCTTTTTGAAAGTCATTGTATGTGATGTCAAGAAGAGATAGCAGGGGAGTGAAAAGGAACTTCATTATTGCTGCTTATTCAATTTTCTGTTCCCAAAGCTACAATATTGAGAATACTCTCAGGTATTTGGTGGTCAGACCATTAACCTATGTGTATGAGCCAGCACACAGTACAGTTCTCATTTCCTAAACTGAAGAAAAGGAAAAGTTAAGTTCTCAGCTCACTTGCTCCCCTCTCTCACTTCTTGAGATTGCAGTCAACTGAATGCTGGGGTCCTGGCCAGATTTACGTCAAGTAAGAACGTAGTGAGAAGTCTGTGATTAGCATTTGTATCAAAAAGGCAAAACATTGAGATTGGTACCGATTAATTGCAAAGCCAGCAGTGGTTGGATGAACAGAAAGAATTTCATGCAGGACCTGTATATACCCATAGGTCTTAAAATGTAAGTTTCAGGGCGTTGCCAGCTGGTCAACGGAAGGCGCTTCTGTCCTGATAGAGGCTAATAATTGAAATTAGTCTTGCTCAACCAATCACAAAAGGGGTTTTTATCATGTGTTTTGGGCTTTAAAACCAGAAGTTAACTTTGGTAAAAGAAACTTAGAAAGTGTCAGCTTTAGTTTTTTATTTAGTAACATCAAGCCATATCTCATATTTATTCTCCAGAATTGGAGATACTTTCTGATTTTTGTTTCTGCCAGTATGTTTCCTCTATTAGAGACACCAAAGAATAGCTATTGGAAATTATAGTGATATCGAAGGAGAAAAAGATCATTTAACTTTCAGAAAGGCTTAGATCAGCTATTTTTCCAGCAAATTCCATGTTATACTTTATGAATACACATAGTCAACAAGATTTTAAGTAGTCAGAAGATACATTTGAGACCGTGATGTGTACATGTTGAGTATCTACTAGATGACTGCTATGGCTAGTTTGTGGAACCCTAAACAATAATCAAGACAATTATTTGGAATATGTCACCCTTTGTCCTGGGTACTTAAATCTCTTCTTAAGTCCTTACACGAGTTTAGTACCTGGACATTGGGAGGCTTCCTGGATAGGATCCTCTTTGAATTTGTGATTCTAGATGTGATGAGTTAGATTAGTGTCCCCCAATTAAAGAGTGGTATCGATACATACAGTCTAAGGGCATGTGAACTGCTAGGTATATCTAAAGTTCAAAAAAGATAGTCTGCTTCCTGATTAAGGACAATGATGCTGTAGCTGTGATTTGTGCAGGCGGAAATTGCTTGCATACTTTTTACAACCCTTTACATTAAAGGATATGTGACTAATGTGTATTTCATACATAAATTATAAATGACACAGAGATATATGCTAACTTGGCATCAGTGATTTTTTTCGGTATCAAATAACAATTGTAATTATGAGGCCCCAAGATACACCACCACTTGGTAGTAATGCTTGGCTAGACTCATTTTTGCAGTGAACAATCTAGACACATATTCTCCATAAGTGATTTAGTACCAAGATGGTCATGTTCATAGACAGGCTGTTTCTGTCTCCTTACCGTTTGGGTCAGAACCAGGCCTGTCAGGCATAAGCAACAGGAGAACAGATTGCTTTCTGCTCTGCTATAACCAGCATAATTAAAGTCTATTTCTTAAATGACAGATAGCAGTTGGATGGGGCGGTGGAGGGGAAGAGGAAGGGAAGGTTCAGTAATATTTCCAGTGCACAACTGCTACCAGTATTCTCAATGATACCATTGTTTCCAGAGTAAGCTAGATTTACAGAAATAATAATAATAAAATCCCCTTAGCTTCATAATTCACTTAGATTTTTATGTGGTTATAGAAAAGGTTTGTTCTTCTGGTTTTGATGTAGATTTCCATATTATAATTTTGTGGTACACCTATTTCTGTACCATTATAAACCTTTGTCAATTTGTACAACTTCATTGTATCAGTATCCATTGCCAAGCTTTTCACAGTGCTTCTGGATTATTTTGGTGCTTCTCTGTCTGTACAGAGAAATTAAAGATATTTTTTCCTTCCCCCCCCCCCCCCATTTTTGAGCTAAATTTTCCCAAATTATTTTTTCCCTAAATTTATACAGTTAACCAATTTTCAGATGAACTTGAGAGTCCATATCTACCTTAATTTTGCTTTTCTCTTTTAGCTCAAGTCCCAGTTCTTTAAAACTATTTTCAAAACCTCTTTATTATTTTTATTGCTTTTTATCACACTTTTTCTAATTTGTCATACCCTTCAATTATATGAGCTGAAGCTTTACCTTTCCTTCTCATGTCTTAAATATGAAAGTCCTTTTTAGTACATCCCAGAATGACATTTACCTTTTCTGGAGTGGTATAATCTTGTTCATATCTAATTTGTGGAAACCCACTATCACTTCCAGATTATTTTCATTATTATTGTTTCTTCAAAAAAATTCTTTGTTTGTTGTCTCCTTGCTATGCGTTGTGTTTTGAACTTCTGCATTTACTTCACCTTTACTGATCTTAGAATATTTGTGCAAAGAGTAAAAGTGATGTTGAAAATCAACCCACTGAAGGTGATCCCAGCACAGCAGTGCCCACCATTACCAGGACACAGTCAGGCAGCATCGAAACGTGGCCAAGTGCTCATAACAAGGTCCATCGACAACCCCAGGCCAGGCAAAGTGATAAGTCAGGTCTAGGGTCTATCCAGGGAGTCCAGCCTGGAGCAGCAAGAGATGAGGCTGGAGATGTGGCTGCAGCCTAAGTCCAAGGGATCCCTCCAGAAGGCAGGGGACAGGCACAACTGCAGTATTGCCCAGGTGAGATGTGGGTGCCCAGGTGAGGAGTGGCTCCCCAGACTGGAGCTTACCTGGAACTGCTGGGCTGTGGGCAGAGAGAGTGAGTGGAAGCCTCAGGTGAGGCTGCTCAGGGCCATTAAGGCTGGTTAGTGCCCTCGGGGCAGTGATGGTGCTGGCTGTGCATCCTCAGCTGGGCTGTTCTGTGGGGGCTTGTAAGCACGTTCTCTCCTCTGTCTTCAGAGCCTGCTACTGAAAATAGTGAAGAGCTTAGCATCCAGGGCAGGCAATTACAGAACCCTACAGATCTTCCCAGTTTTGCAAGTACTTTAAACTACTTTTTTTCCCCTCCATGTACTATTTTTGTCTAAAGCATATTTCTCAACTTTTTCTCTAAAATTCTGCACAGCTACTTGAAGTGTATGCAGCATACAAAGGATGAAACCTGTAATGTGAGGTGCATTACATTGGCATGTTTCCATTAGCTGATATTCATGTCTCTCATAATGCCATGCTTACTATAGAAGGCAGAGTTAAAGTGGAGTTATATAACTGAATTTGTTATTCTGTATTTCAGAGGCTAAACTTCAATAGATATCTTTCATCTTGATATCCGATGTTGACAGAAGCGGCAGAACGGGAAGTTTTCCAGACACAGCTAAGACAAAACCAAAATAGTAATTTGTGAATACAATCAGAGGCTCCTTTTTGTCTTGTCTATAGAATGTCTTTTTTCAGCTTGACTTTTTTCCCCAAGACTCTGAAATCTGTTGTGGAAGAGTGTCAGCGGATTATTTACATATCCTCTAATCTGGTACATAGAAACCCGTGTTCAGATCTATTAAGAAGCAATGTGATAAGCCTTCCTCTCTTACAAATATTGTAGTGTCCTATACCTTCCTCTAACTGCCATGAAAGACTTTCACTCTTTTTTAGAGCCAGGAAACCAGTTGCCACTTTTATTGATTACAGATGGAAAACTCTTTTCTACATGACAGCGAGGTAGGAGGAAATTTATATAGGGAGATCTCCAAATGGTTTCATTGGCTCATTCTTGGAGAAAACATGAATTATATTCTTCGGCTGGCCAGTTATTTCTCCCTCATTCTGAAGAGTTACATTTATTCTTCTGGCATCATTTTTTACCCCATTAAGAGAAAGTTTGGGGACATACATTTTCTGCAACTGAATGGAATGGAAATTACTGCTCCTTGTAATAGTTTGACACTTAAAATTATGTTGAAGATACTGGTGCTCATTGCTTCTCTTGGCACTTGGTAATCTACACTTTTCACTTGTTGCATCAGGAAATGGCTACCATCTGCTCACAGCTAGACTTGGGTTTCCGTGTATTTATGATAAGGACAGCCATACTGGATGAAATAAGACTTTCATTTAGCACAGTATCCTCTCTGATAGTTATCAGAAGCTGATGTTAAGCAGCATGATCCTTCTGTGATCTGCTTTTCTTGATTCCAGTTATTTATGGTTTTGGGACTGCCTGAGCTGAACTCAGGAGCTTCCTGTGTTGTCATGTTTGGTGTCTACGTATGGAATTAATCAAACTCATTTTTTAAGGCACTTCCAAAAAAGTATATTCTTCTATATGCTTGAAGTATATAGAAAAAGTACATTTTCATTCTTTTAAAGTTTTCTTCCTGATAATTTCCTGGGTGTTCTCTCCTTCTTATATTGTGAGAAATAATGGATATTAAATTCTGTAAGCCATTCATGATTTTATAGACATGTATTCCCTTCATCTTAGTTATCTCTTTCCACACTGAAAAGTCTTTTTTATTTTTATTTTTTCTTATTTTACTCACTCTGTGACCTCTTTTATTTCAGAGAGGGTAACTAGATATACAAATTGTGTGAAATGTTGATACACAATAGATTTTTATGACAGAATGACATTTTCTGTATAACTTTCAGTTCTTTTCCTAATAATTCCAGTATTCCTATTGCCTTTTTTTCTGCCTCAAAGCTTTCAAATGATTTTTAGGGGGAATGGAGCTGCTTTAACAGCTCCTTTCTTGAGTGGTAATAGCTAATTTTGGACTCATCAGTGTCTACCTATAGTCAGCATTGGTTTTCCCCAGGTGTTAAGTTTGTGCTTCTTGATGTAGAAATTAATTTGACTTTTTGATCATCCATTTGGATCAATATATGCGATATTTTCAGATGTTGCTGACTTAAAGAAATGCAGTAGAATCATGAAGCATGATTTTTCTTTGCAAAAAAAAGTACCAGTCTTTTCCAATATATCAAGCTCATGTTTTAATTTCTATCAATTCACTCTGTGCAGGAAAAGGCTACTAGACTGTAGATCTCAGAAGCTTACTTACAGCCTTTTTAAGAGATTGATGTAACTTTTGTAATTTTATTCCTCTTTTACTGAGGTTGATTTAAGCAATTAATAACTAAGTAATTTTATATTTCAGTTCATCTAGAACTCTTGACTCATGTGTAGTCACTTTTCAACAGATTAAATTTTGCTGAAATCTTTTCCTTCTGACATTTCAGTTTGAAACTGGTCTTGAAAATTGTTCATAATGTAGAATGGTAACACCTCTTTCATAGTGAACAGCTGTGAAATACTTTTTTTGCAATCTCTGTTGTGGTTCTATCTTTCCTGAATGCTACACAGAATCATAGAAGTATTAGTTGGTCATCTGCTCCAGCTCAAAGCAGGATTGTAGTCAGCGTTAGATCCAATCAGTCATGATTTTGCCTGGATGAGTCTTGATACCTCTGGGGACAGAGATTCCACGTCCCTTTTGGGAGATCTGTTACCGATGCTGTGCTAACCTCTTGGTGAAAAAATTCTGATGTCCAATTTGAATCTGCTAATCATACCACTGAATTATTTATTGCCCTTGCTGATTCTCTGGTAGTCTTCCTTTGTTTCTGACGTTTGGAAAAAAAAAAAAAAAAATTCCTTCATGCCTTAATCTTGTTGATCATTAAAAGCTGATTTTTTTGGATTGCCTTAATCTGGTTTTAAAATTTGGTGGTGGTTATCCTCTCTTTAATTTCCTTATTTTCATCTGATTTCCACTTTTTGAAGATGACTTTTTTAGCATCTAATGCTTTTTTTCATGTGGTAGCTTTTAGAGTAACTTTAAAGTATTTTTGGATATGAGTTCTGTGGAGTGCTAAAGAGGTATTTTTATATAATGCTTGCTGTTGTGTAATCTAAGTATGCTATGTTCAATAACACACAAAGTTTCTTTTACAGTTATGTTTTAAACTAGGTATTTTTCTTCATTTAGGATTAAACTCAGAGTTGCTTTTCACATGTGAGTTCTCTGATGAATGGCTGTGATGCATGACGGTGTCTCTTATAATAAACTAAATACCTAGATCAAATCCAGTCTAAAAGGGAAGGAGTTGAAAATCCTTGTTGCTGTGTTTTCTGCTACTGTGGTCTCTCTTAACTCTCTTACCTTTCTGTACTTGCTGTTGTCTTGCCTTTTGTTTCTAAAATATTGCTTTCGTACCTTTTTAATATCTTCCTGAAAAATGTGGCTGATAGATCAGTAATAGATTTCTAACATGAAAGCATATTGTAGAGGGTTTATTGGACTACAGAATCCTTTTATGAGGAAGGAGTAGGAATACATGCTTCTCTAACTTTCATTCAGTGTTTTCTGCACTGAGAGTTTACTATTAGATGCTGGAATACTCTATTTTATCTTTTGTTAATAAAGCTTAGATCTTCATTGTAGATTGGAGGGTGTGATAATAACACTTAAGTGGAACATCCAAGCAGCTTCATCTCTCATGCCACAGGACTCTCCTGTTGTTTCAGCTTTGCCTGACTCAGATATAAGATGAAAGACAACTGTTAAGAGAATTTTTTATTCTGGTAGCTAACTGAAAGCAAAGCACATTGGACTACAGCTGTTGATGTTGTAGATGAATAACTGGTTTTGAATCATTGTGCGCTCTCATATTTGTAAACATTTGCACTGGGAAACATACACTGACCCAAAGAAAATTACTTAGAACACAGAGTTTGATTGTTTGCTGCCATCTCTGTATTCCCCAGAACACCTGAGTTGGAAAAGTTAACATTTGTTCCTTGATTATGAATCCTAAACCTTTTGCCAATTCACATCTCCTGCCATCTCTGCATTGCTTTGACTCTCTGCTCTCATCTATGACCACTATTGACCAATGTCTTCCATTTGTTTCCCCATCCTTGTGTCATTGCCCTTTCTGTTTGGTCAGTTTTCCCACCACATTGGAAAGTGGATGAATATAGAAATTGTTTGGGGTTTTTTTTTTTTTTTCTGGCTTTCAGAGGTTTGAAATTGAGATAGCTTTCCAGGAGCCCCTTAATCTTGTACAGGATCCAGGATCCCAGATCATGGCCTGGGCATAACAAAGGATGACTCAACTCCTTCCAAATAGCAATGCTACCCATTTAGGGAGTAGGAGAAGACCTTTATATCCTGCCACTGAAGTGAAACACTTGGATCTCAGCTGAACCTGAGAAAAAGAGGGAGAGGGTTTCACATACTGAGCTGTTGGGTCACATCCTTCTGTAAAGGAAGAGAAAATTTATCTTGGATGAGTAATCAAAAAGGAAATCTTTCAGTGTTGCTTCGTTCTTACTTAACTAACATTTTTATTAAAATAAATAAGCATATGGTCTGAACAAAAAAATGCAAAACTTAACCTTTGAAAATGATAGCATTTTGTAGTAACTGTGATACAAAAAAAGTAATTTATTTTAATAGAAGTCATCATTTCTACAATGCAATTTTGTTATTATTCTTTGCAGTTTTCTGTGTCCAGATGGTAATTATTGCCATGTTGTTTACCCATTTTTTTTTCCCTTCTGTTGTGAAAGAACAGGACTTTTAAACTGTATTTAAAAATTCAATAGTTACACTCTCTTTAATATTTATCTTTTTTCTCTCTCTCAACAAGTTAAAGTATATGTTGCACAGGCTTATTTTTTTTCTGTTCCATTTAAAGTTTTCTCCTCCCCGACTCATACTCCCATTCTTGTTGCTAATGAGTGTATCATCTAAAAATAGATATGTTCATCATTTTATAATATTTTGTATCTTTCTAGATTGGAGGCCAGTGTAATTGTAAGAGACATGTGTCTGGCAGACAATGCAATCAGTGCCAGGAAGGATTCTACAATCTACAACAGTCAAACCCTGATGGCTGCAGTCCCTGTAACTGTAATACCTCTGGGACAGTCAATGGAGATATTACCTGTCACCAAAATTCAGGCCAGTGCAAGTGCAAAGCAAATGTTATTGGTATGTGCAATGCAAGAGTTTGGAGCCATTTTTCTTGTTATCTCTAGAAATAAAACACACTTGATTTCTAAATGAAAGGTATAGTCAACTTCTTTGCTGAAGGCAGATTATAAAAATGAATGAAATTAACTGTTGAGAAATTATTAATTTAATAATTCTATCAAACTACAGCTTGAAGCTTAGTTTAATCAACCCTTTAGAAGTTTTTTTACGGCATAGCTACATTAGCTTACATAGCTCCATGCTAATAAGTCACAGAAATAATGTAATTTGCTTACTGCATAGATGTTTCTTTTAGGAAATTAACACTTTTTCAAAATGTTTTATACTTAATGAGTTCTAAGCAAATAGTTTCTATGCTAGTTTTCTTAATAGACCAAAATAAATGGATTTTTTTTCTCAAAATATTCTGTGCTACAGGGTCCTTTGTGATAAATCTATCCATTTTTTTCTATTATATTTCTTTGAACTGTTCCTATGAAATGCAAAATAAGGCAACATAATTCCATAGATCATGTACATAGCTAGGGTTAGTTATCAAGGGCCACATAATTTTAATTTTGTAATTCAATGCCAAGCTGATTATAATAAACTGCTACCTTCTGTGTTATTTATCATTTTTTTTACAAGACTTGCTTTTTTGTTTGTTACTCCCACAGGTATTTTTCAGAAATTAGATTTGATTATAGCAATTTATTACTTCCAGCATATTTGAGGGGAGCCACAGCCACATAAGGACAAAATTTATCAAGTGCCCAAAATACACAGTATATATAATACACTTTGAAATGTTGATGTATGGGAATATTATGCAAGGAGAATTTCCTGATAAAGTGAGCCTTGCATGGTAACTGTACATGTCTCAGACTATACGTATGTCTCAAAAAAAAAAAAAAAAAATCATTTTCTGTTTTGTTATTAACACAATTAGGAATATATTTTTTCTTTAGCTAACCATGGTTGTGGATTATATTAACAATGTTCAAGTATATGTTAATTAATAACTCACTGACTTCTGAATATTGACATATTTGTAATATTGTAATAAGTCTTTGTTTCTTCTTTCTTCTAATTTCCAAAACCAAATACAAAATAACAAATAATGAAAATAACTCTAAACAGACATAAGCCTGAATAGTTTCTGTTCTCTTTCTTGTGGAATGCCAAGTACCTGTGTTTTCCATACGATAAAAAGAGTGCTACCAGTACAAAAAAAAACCCCACCTCTGTGCATCTTAAACTCCCTCTCTACGCTTGATAAAAAGGAGTTCAAAACATTCTTAATTATATACATTATATATTCTTTGTCTACATTTTGCATTTGTATCTGTGAAAACCTTTCTTAACTCAGTGGAAGTTTGGTATACCAGAAATGCACAGTCTGGTTCTCATGTATTTCATTGTTTACCTATTTTTTTTTTAAATATTTCCTCCCTTTGATGAAAACAATAAGAATTATTTTTATTTCTGCTGAAACAGTAATACAAAAATGTGTAAATCTGTGCTTTCTGTAAATTTATCTGTAACCGTGGTGGGGGGCTGTAGTTATGCAAGTTTTTGTTTGCAGGATAAAGACCTAATTCTTTCCAGACAGGCTTCTCTTTTTTTTTTTTTTTTTTTTTTTTTTTGTTTTGCAAACCAATGGTAAATAAGCTTCTGTATATTGGAACGTGTGCAGCAAACTTTAACAAAGAGCTTTCCTCTTTGGATTTCTAAATTGGTTTTTAGAGCAATCTGTCTATTGCCATTTTATCTATTTAAACAAACACGATAACAGAAAAATGCAACTATGGACTGCGGTGTTATGAAACATGAACTGTTAGAGTTAACACAACTGTTAAATCTTACTAATGATTCTATCACCAGTAAAATACATTAGCACCAATAATTTTATTAAAGTAGGTCATTCATCTAGAATAAAAAGGTAGAAGAATGTGAATTAAATGCCAAGCGTGCTAACTCCCCTGTACTTGTTAACATTGAATGTGATGCCCTGTAGGCCTTCCTCAGTATCGTTAGGAATAGATTACCTGTCAGGAATATGTATGGCATATTCAAATAAGCACTGCGCATATTTTTAAAACTGATATGATATGAATCCATGTAGACCAATTTTAATAGTTCAAAATGAGTCATAATTCTTGTTAACAATACAGTTATTTTTAAAATTTGCAGCAATAGTGGTCCTTTTTTATTTTCCTTATTGAAATTAAATGATATGCCTTAGGTGAGTCATTCATCACTGTTAAAGGAACTTGCCTTCTGTTGGAGTTTTTGAGTTTTTTACCATATGTATAATGCATTTCCTACCATTTTTAGTTTTATTTTTCTACATGTAAGTTGCTAGATGTATTTGTGTATGGTTTTCTATTTTTTTAAATGATGACAATATTTTGCTAGAATATTGCATTTATATTTTTCCGTATGCAACAATTAAGTGACGGCTTCATAGTGAGGGATTTTCCAGTTGCAAGGGAAAAATGCATAACTGTGAATTTGCATTTTTCATATAATAATCTAGTTGGCTTTCTTGTAATGTACATTTTTATAAACCAAAATACAAATGCCATCCCTTGGGGCAGGGATAAAGCAGGCGATGACTTTGAAAACAAAGCTAATAAAACTGCAGGATGAAGTATGAAGAAAACAGTTTAGATTTTAATGTACTGCAGGAGTTAACTAAATCATACATTTAGATAAAAATATTTCATTTTGGATTATGGAAAACATTTTCTTTAAGGGCTAACAATAAACACTAACATAAATGTAACTGAAGTACAGTGTAAAGTAAATCATTCATTGTAATTAGTCTAACTTGTTTTGTCCTACAGTATATTTAATGTTTTTAATATAATACATGAATCTGTTATCAGAACAGATTGAGAGCCCAGTGCAATTCCCTGTATATTGCATTTCTACAATATAGGGTGAAGAGTTCACATAAGCATTGATTGTGCAACAGGTGCTGTTCTGGGGGACAAAGAGATTAATTCTGGTTTGTCTTAGAAGTTACAAAGAATCTCTTGCAGAAGTATCTTAAATTGTATTGAGAAGCCAGCAGAAATGCATCGCTTCTGAAACAAATAGGAAAAGTAAACAAATTTTTGGAATGTCACTGTTATTCAACTGATTTGTGCAGCCCAGTCACTCGTGTTAATTATGCTGGTGAAGAGTGTTAGTCCTTTCTTTTCCCTTCTCTTTTTTTTTTTTTTTTTCCAAGTGTAGTATACTTACCCTTTTTAAAAATTTAATTAATAGCTTTTCAGCTTTTTTTTTATTAATACCTTTTCTCTTTCCAGGTCTTAGGTGTGATAGTTGCAATTTTGGATTTAAAGCTCTCAGATATTCTAATGAAGATGGATGTGAGCCTTGTTGGTGCAACAGCCACGGCTCAGTAAACCAATTCTGCAACCCTCTCTCCGGGCAGTGCAATTGTAAAGAACGAGTGAAAGGGCTTCGGTGTGACACCTGCATCGACAACTTTTATGGGCTGGATGTAACTGGTTGTAAGGCTTGTGAATGTAATGTTGCAGGGTCGTTTTCTGGAACTGTGTGCAATGAGAAGACAGGGCAATGTGCGTGTAAACCAAATGCTGGAGGAAGACAATGTGACGAATGCCTAGATGGCTACCACAAAGCCCAGGAAAATCGTTCCTTTGTTTGTCTGCCATGTAACTGCGATAGGGCAGGTACAGTGAATGGCTCTCTGCTTTGTGACAAATCAACGGGACGGTGTCCTTGCAAAGCTGGTGTAACTGGCCTTCAGTGCAACCAGTGCATGCTTCATACGTACAACCTTAGCGTGAGCAACCTCCTCGGCTGCCAGCCTTGTGACTGCGATGCTCTGGGCACGCTGGCCGGAACAGTTTGTGACCACGTTTCTGGACAGTGTGTCTGTTTGCCTCAGCGTCAGGGGAGGAGGTGTGATGAGTGTAAACCAGGTAAGGAAATCAGAAGACGATCTCTTGATACAGTAAGTTTTACTTTGTTGAATATCGTCGTAGTTCCTATAGTTTTTAATATGTATTTAGACAGCTTCATGCCTGACATGTCTTTGACTTATGTTATTAACTGTTTTTCCATTTCTTCCTGTGTGAGTGAGAAGGAAGTATTAACGTCCTGATCACTATCAAATATTTATTCTGTTGCCAGAGGTTGTGTAATTTGTGTTATTACTGCAGTTTCAACATGTCCAAAATAAGGTTAGGCCTGGTTCTTCTAGATATTGAGAAAATATACAAATAATCATGGCCCGTTCACTGAATAAGAGAGAAACTAGCATAGTTAGATGAACAGCAGCTATCCTCATAATGAAAAATGTGGATTTGGAAGGCAGAGTGCAAGCTCTTCAGGAAGGGCACTTCGTG
Source organism: Balearica regulorum gibbericeps (assembly GCF_011004875.1). Taxonomy (NCBI): domain Eukaryota; kingdom Metazoa; phylum Chordata; class Aves; order Gruiformes; family Gruidae; genus Balearica; species Balearica regulorum. The sequence goes on along the minus strand of NC_046186.1, from coordinate 103,291,087 downwards.
CATAAAGCCGAGCATGGCAGGAGGTACAGAGACAGTTGCTTTAACTTTGATGGAGCTGGCAAATGTGCCACTTAAAACGCATTTACCTGCCTTGCTGTGCTGAGGATGTGCTGGCTTTCACAAAACTGCTTACGGTTCAGTCCTACAAGTAGGTGATACTGCAGTGGCTCTGTATCCATTCGAGATTTTGTACCATATTACTATAAACAGAGTTTAAATGTTCATTATAAGTGGGAAACTCTGTAGTTATATTTTAATGTTTTTGTTTCAAAAAATAGGTGGGTAAAGTGAAACTATAGGTAATATTAACCTATCTTTAGTAATAATATTAAACAGATAGATTTAGTTCAAGTTAAATACATATGCAATTTATTAAAGTAGCAGGTCACATTAAAAGGTACATTATAGCTCCATTGGTTTTAATATGCCATTCAATAATTTGAACAGAGGTTAAAAAAGCTGCTTAACCTCCATTAAGTATTTTTAAAAATACTTTCATTTAAATTATTTTAGGTACATATACTAATAAATAAGGCAGCATTCTGTTTTTCTTAGTTCCTCCTCCAGTGCTATTTGACCTGCTAACCCTCTACAGCAGCCACTTAATCAGAGATCGGCAGAGGAGTGATGTCAAGGCTTCCCGAGTCAGTGACCGCCCTTGTCCTTGAAAAAGAAAGGCCAGGGTTTATGCAGAACTAAATGGTTTAAAAAGGTTTAATTGATAGTATGAACAGACTGGTTTGTAGAAAAGCTTCCATGGCACTCAAAGGAATACTTCCACAGTAGTTCCTGTTTAAAAAAAATAAAATCTTGCTGTAAGAATGATTTTTAAATTTTCTCAGTAGTAAGTGTAAGCATGTATGTGCTGAACACTGAGCTCTCTTCTGCAGGTGAAAGTGTAAGTCCTTATCCTTGTAAAAGCATTGTATTGCTCCTAGTGTAGCACAGCATACTAAGGCATTTTCACTGACATTTTAATGTTGATCCCAGTATGAGCTCATTTAGACATTTAATAGATCAAAATTTATATAAATATTCTTTGTTAGTATGTTCCAAAGGGGAGAGTTTTCTGTAAAACAAAGGTGAGTACAACCTGCTAGTAATGCTGGTATTAAGTTGTAGAAGTATGGAAGAGTTTAATTGGTTTCAAGTACTCTAAGCATGTCCTATGGCTTTGTGTTGGGACAAAGATAAGAAAATCTACTCCAAGTATATATGTAGCCAACACAGCCTAATTAAAAGCACACAATTCATGAGTTAAAACTGACAGCCCTAAAAACATACTGAGGACTTCTTAGGCTGTTGGGACATTTCAACTCTGTGGTCCAAGTTTCCTTAGTGGGATACAGGTCCTATGTCTCTTTTTTTTAAATTCTGTGTCATTATAAGTCTGTTATAGTTAGTGGTATTTAAAAAAACATCCTATTGTAGCACATCTGTGTGCTTTTGTAAAATTTGAAAGGTTTCAAAAAATTATGAAAATCTTAATGCAGGAAGAGTTGCCAGTGGAGAAAAATTCAAACTCGATGTAACTTAAGGAAATTAAATTTAAAAAAATAAAAAAATAATTAAAAAAAAAAATCTCCTTCTAGAGCATTCAGCCATGTATTTCATCTATTAGGCTGTATCTATGACTTGCTGTCTTCCAGTTTGTTCTCATACAAGTAACATTTTTGGTAGATATCTGTGCATTTCATTTTTTTTTAAAACTAATGGTGTATGCAAAGTGAGGAATACTTGATTCTAACATGAAACCAAATTAAGGAGCAGTTTTACCTTGTATATGTACTTGCTTCTGGGATGTCCTAGGGTGCAGTGATAGAAAATGCATCTTTCCAGCCCCCAAATAGTTGTGAACAGTTTGTCCCTGCCTCATTCCAGGACTGTGGTGCCACACTGACTGGGATTTGTGCCATGTACTGCTGGGGAAAAAAAAAAAAAAAAAAAAAAAAAAAAGGCATTTTGTAAGTTCTTTACTCGGTGACTACAGCTTTCCATGGAACAGTACATAGTACAGAAAAGATGCAAATGAGCAGTGTAGGATATGTGGCCGGGCACCAATACTGAGTTTTTGTGTACGTACTACCTCTCTTCCTGGCCAGAAAAATGTGAAGTATGTTGTGACAACATTGTCAGTGTTGTTAACTGTGAATTTTGAAGCACAGACTATGAATAAGAAATAAACATTACTGCTACAGTTGGTAAGCACGTGAAAGTGCTAAGGAATTGTTCAGGTGTTTCTTTTCCATGAGCTATACAGTGGGAGAAATAGTAAGATTAAAAAAAGGGAATTTGAATACTTTGCGATGACTTTCATTCTTCCTTTTGAAGAGTATGTTTGATTGGCAAATGTGATCAGTTATGGCTGAATTGAAAAAAAATCTGAAAAAGAATAAGCATAATACTAGTTATATATGTAGATCTTGTAGAGATTTGCAGTGGCTGTCTTAAAATTGAAAATTGGCTCTATTATACAACAGTGGATCATTCATAAAGCAACTTTTATGAGCCCTTCTAACCTTGCTGTAAATTAAGCTTGCATTAAGTTGTTGCTTACTCTTTCCTGCCAAATTCTAGGTGGTGGAAGTAAATAATAATAACTGTTATGACAAACAGTATAAATTTGTAATCCAGTGTCTCTTCTCTTTTTGTCTACAATTTAATCATGTTAATTTACTTATAAATTAGCAGGGGGAAGGACTTTCTTCCATTTTCCTATCCCTCACTTTTACTTTTAAAAAAAATTTTACTTGCTATTTCTGAAAAAAATAATAATTGTGGTAGTATCCAGAAACTTAGTTAAACTTTTAGAGCATTTCTAAAAGATTATTATAAAAAAGAAATCATACCAAATCCTTTGCTGTTCTACAGTGGTTTAGGCGGTATGACATTAGGAGAGCCAGGATGTTTAACATTAAGGTATAGATTCTTTACAACGACGAATTTCACTGTTATGACAAAAGCAATATATGCTGTAGTGATCAATCCTGCTCAGCTAAAATGAATTTCTAGAGATGTGCTTATTTACCCACTATAGTCTTTTCTAGACATTAGTTTCATGCAAAATTGCAGGCAAACAAGGATCTGTTCTAGCCTGAGTGCTTATCACTCACTGCGACGATAAACTGGGTTCTGAAGAAGTGCTTTGACCTTCTGCAGGAGTCCAGGCTTAAAGTTGTTTCCCATCTTCCTGTTACGTTCTTTGAGTGGAGTCGTTCATTGTGCTCAAGAGTGACATTGCTGGGAAATGGTCTCCTCTATTTATGCACAGGATGGGCACTGTACTGCGCAGACAACTGCAGTATGAGATAATACATGCTGCCTCACTAATAACTTGAAGCTATTCAGTCTCTGTGGTGGCTCAGTTCGGGGCCTCTCTGGGATAAAGTGCCAACAGCATAGTTTTTTATGATGCGAATGTATGTTAACTGGAGACTGATATCACTTCACTGTCCACTTGAGATTTATCTCACTGAGGACCAGAGGCTAAACTTGAACAAAGATTTGAGCAGTAAAATTCTAATGTTTTCAATTTGTTTAGTTCCTCTGCTATTTGGGTATGAGCTCACAGCGCAACACTGCTGCGAAGACAGAGAATACCACCCTAGGGGTGTATATATAAAGCTATCTCTTCTAAGGCAAAATAAATAATAAGGCCTTGGGCGATATGACATGTTACAATACAATTTGGGACTCTTTATAATAAAGCAGGACATCAGAAAGTTGTCGGACAGCAAAAAAGATTGGGTACATTGAGAACATGACTAAGAAGAAACTGATTGAACTGGAGAGAGAGGGAAGGTGTCTGAGAAGTCTGTGCAAATACTGCATATCTGACTAACAGTTCAAATTTTTCTATTGAAGTTGTGCAATAGTAATTAATTATAACCAGCTGACAGAGATAGAAACTCCTATCAATGGCCCTATCTTAGGATTGATATTCAAAAAACAGGTATTTGCAGCTGACAAGTGCCAGTTAATGCTGTCACCATCATCATTTGCAAAACTCATACTTGTTGCTACATTTTTAATCAACTGTGCCATCTCAAAACAAAAAAAAAAAAAGGGGGCAGAACAATTTGTGTGAGAACCCTGGTGAAACATCTGTTAATAATCAGGTAAACATAGAAAATAATTTTGGCAAATTATGCAATTATATTTCTTACTGGTATTCCATTAATTCAATTGTTTTCTGATCAAGCATACAGAAAAGAAATTAGTAAGAAAGGAAGAAGTTCATAGATAGCAAAACAGATTATGCAAGTGGTACAGGATCGTTAAAAAAATGTGCTTAAAAGCTTTTTGGAATTTCAGGCAAGGCTGTGAATAATGGGTTAGTTCTTCAACGACCAGATTAGAGGTGTACACACTCTATCTAGCTGTATTTATCAGTAATGGGTTAGAGACTTGCATAGATAAAGATTGCTTGTGAGGCCAACAGGATGGAAGATAGTATAGCAGAAGCATACCAAAGATACTGTGGGGAAGGTGAAGTGGATGGTTCAGTTCATAATTGGAAAAAATACAGGAACAGAAGGATGGGGTTCAGAATGAAAGTCTTTAAGTAGCAGATAAGTAACTTTTTTCATCAGTTTATTAATTTCTGTAAAAATATTTGTGTAGGATAGAAGCTATATGTTGAGGAGGAGTAAAACATAAATTTTCACAGACCCTGAAATGCTCATCAAATGTAAGTTTGTCTAAGAAACTGCCTCATGTTTCAAGGATTAAGCCAACCACTGGTTGAGAAACATTAAAAGACTTTCTTAGGAAAATACATGCGTTTCTTGTGTTTTGCAACTGGCCATTGTCAGAGATGAGATCCCAGACAAGAAAGGACAAATGTCTGTTCTTGCATGTTATTTTTCATGTTCATACTGCATGTGGCACACTCATTAGTACCTCTTGTGTCCTTAGGTCTTTACTTTCCCTACAGACACGTTAACGTACTCCCCCTATTTTGCATTTGTTCTTTCTAAAATAAACTCTGAAGAGAGAGAATAAAAAAGTCAGAGTTGGCAACTGGAGGATGAATAATAGCCTTACAAAGTGCCAATGAGAAGATTTAGAAGCTCAGCTCTGCAGGAGGACTATATTGCTTTGAGTTGATGTGTGTGTTTCCTAAGCTTTAGTTCTGTTGTTTCATCCTGGATTATACACAGGTTAATAATAATCTTACTATGTTCACTTTTTGCATGTTGTCTATTCTCAAAATCCCTTTCTTTTCTAGGTTTTTATTTTTCTCCATCCAGTGTCACTGGCTGTCTGCCGTGCCTGTGCCACATAGCTGGCTCAGTGAATCAGATCTGTGATAGACTAACTGGCCAATGTATTTGCCAAGATGCCTCTGTAACAGGACAGACATGTGAACGTTGCAAAGAACTTTATTTTGGATTTGATTCTGTCACAGGGAGGTGAGTGTTTCTTTTTTACAGGTCACTTATAACGTCCTCATTACATTTTTCTCATAGTAAAAGGTTTCAGTGACAATGGAAAGATGTGCTCTTGTTACATTAATCCTTTGAATTCATGTGTGCACTCTGATTTACGTGTGGTACGTCATGCAACCATCTGTGCTTCCGTGAGCTGAAGAAAATAGTTTTGCCACAGAGTTAGGTAGAAACAACATGAAAACTATATAAAGCTAATGCTATCTAATGTTATAGCTATTTGGTAATTGGTTCTCTCTATTTTCTCTGCATCTTCAGTAAGATGTGTTGGTTTCTGAGGTGCTAATCATTGACTATTAAAATGCAGGTAATGTGCCATTCTTATAACCTCTGAATGCTTTTGAAGATTTCAGGAAGACATTTTAATGGGATGGGGAGGAAAAAAAAAAAGTAGCAGTAAAAATTTAGATATCTCTGTCTTTCCAAATTTCTTTTAACAGCAGCAGTAGAAATATAGCACCTTTCCTCTTAAAAATCTGTTTTTCTGAAGCAGTGTATTCTTTTTCAGTACTTAGTTATGTGCCACAGGGTAAATTGTTTATCTAATGTAGCCTGGAGCCTCTAGGTATGCTGAAATTATATGGTTATATTTCTTGGAATGTAAGGGGGAAAATATATCTATAGGCAGTGCATTGTTATTCCAACTATTGCTCTATCTTTCTTTTCCAGCATCTTCTTGCTTAATCCCCACAATCTCAATTTCCTTTTAAATATTGTCCAGAAAGATTGCACAGCTCTAATGCTATCATATTTTCATGCAGACTGATGGTGTTAAATTGTTTTGTTGTATTTAGTGGTTTTGCTTTTAAAAAAACAACAAACCACAGGCAGAAGAAAAATCTGTACAACGTTCCCCTCCCCATGCTCCTTTCCCCCAGCTAGTGTGGGGTAAATATGCTTTTAGGCATTGAATTACCAGTGTCGTCTTGCATATATTTGACATTATTCTGCAGATTTTTTAGTTTAACTTTTATGTTACTGTCACTCATTAGGAGATTTCTAAAATTATTTTTTATTCTTGTGGGTCACAGAGACATCTGCTAATGGCCATAAAGTAATCTGTAGGAATAAGGACTTCCTATTTTCACTTCCTGTCACTTCTAATCATAAGGAATAAAATCTCTGTAATACTGAAGTTCCCTTTTAAATATCTTTTCCTTATTATTAATTACTTTTTTTTTTTAGTTACTTGGAATAGATTCCCCCCCCCTCAGTTTTAGCAGGTGATGGAGAGGTTTGTGACTGTGTTAAGCAATAGCTTTCCTGAACTAGATATTGGCCTTGAATTACCTGCATTTTGAGCTATCTTCAGAGATTCAAAATGTGGAAATATGTAGAAAATATCTAGAACTATCTAGATCCAGATTTTGTTGCAAAGATAGAAAGTTTTTACAGTTCTGGAATTTGAATCAGAGTTGGCTTTAGTGCCTTAATACTACTTAATCCTCATGACAGTATTGAAGACTGCTCCAGTAGTACATTAACATGATTAACTTGTGTTGCACATGCTTGGGTTCCTTTGGTTAGCATCTACTTGGGCAAGGTACCTCCGCTCCTCAGATGGAAACGTTGATCCACTGAAAATGATAATCCGGCTCTTTATTTGTTATTCTATTTTAATCCATTTCTTTAACTGTTAACACCTTCCTAAAAAGAGTAACGTGCTTTTTCTTGCTTTGTAAAGTTGCAAAGTCATTTAAACCGTCCTTGCTCCAAGTGCCTTATAAGGACTCTGTGGTTACAGAACAAAAAGGATATGAGCTATCTGTAGCGGCAAAGACATGTCTGTCTTGGCATAATAGCAGAAAAGCAGCAAAGGTTGTGACACACAGAGAATTTGAGGCTATAAAATTCTCCCGCTCTCAGAGGAATGTATATGTAAGCTGATTTGTTTTGCGATGTTTTTGAGATAAAACAGGAACTCCACATTTTTTAATGCTTTTCAGCTTATGAAGCGGGAAAATTCCCTCAGCAATTAAAGAATTAGAGATATTGGATGTTTGGAGTGGTCTGAACAGATTTGTAATGGTTGTGGGCATTGGTACACATTTGAAATGCTTTACCTCTGTATTGTTTACTATAATGAACTGGTCAATGAACATCACAAATTGTTTATCTATATATATATATCTTGACAGATTACTGTTTATGAAATCCATTTAGCAAGTGAGGTTTTCCCATAAGGATGAAAAATGAAGATTTTAAACAGATTGCTGGAGAGGCTCTAACTGCACCTAGAGAGTCAATGTAATAAAGGTTTCTCTATATTAATATTACAAAAACCATTTATCCTCACAAAATCAATATTGCAATTCATCTTGGCCTGACATTTCTCTTTCCATGTTTCAAAAGTCTGTTTTCCTTGATTATATATAATTCTGTTTTAATAAAAGTCAAACATATTTGACTCAGAGTATCCTGAGGAAGTAGTTTTTAAAAAGAATGCTGAAAATATTTTACATTATTAAAAGTTTCAAAGAATTAGTTACCTTTTTAAAAAAAAATGCTTAATTGACTGAATCGTTAATCCTGACTGAAAAGCATGAACTGTGCATAACAACAAAGCCAGTTCTAGTGTTCTGCAGTGTAAGAAAATGATGCGTGTGAATGCACAAATATAACATGTAATCCCATGGAACAGAAGATGACGAGGTGTAGGCTGTTATTTGCAGGATCAGGACCCTAATTCAATATAGGTGGAGGTAGGGAACCTACACTTTTCCTAGAAGAAAATGCAACTATTTCAAGCAGAAAAGAGCAGCCCCACCCTGCCAGGCACTGAAAACTATTACTGTGCCACTACGTGTGAGTTTGATTGTCTCGTGTGAATGATAATGAAAACTGGAATACTCGGGGGGCCCCTATTCATAAAAGGTGCAGTAATACACAGGAGCAGTAAGAGAAGCTTGTCTTTTACTGTTTATCTATTGAGACACTTTTGTTAATAGCCGCCCCCCCCCAAATATGTACTAAATATCATCATGTAATGAAATTATGAAATAATAAAGTACTGTCTTACTGAGCAAATAATTCTGTCTTTGTTTTTTCTCTTACTAAACCATTTTTTTCAGTCATGACATTTAAATAGTCTAAACAAAACCTCTATTTGAAGGGGGATTTGGATGCACTGTCTACAGATGAAAAGACTTAATACAGTTTGAAAAAATTGCCCTTTTCTCTTGACTATAAAAGAGAGCAAACTACAGTATAGTGGCTTCCAAGAGAGAATGTATTTTATTTATTCCCAAAAGGATATTAGTCCATAAAACAAATTTGCAGCTTATTTTGCAGCTTTAGCTTTTATCAGCCTTTTTAAGGGTGTTGAATGATTACCCAGGAGATCACACAGCACAAGCTGCTGTGGAGTAAAGGAACTCTAATACAGAGAGCTCTGTGATGGGCAGAAAATGTATGTGAAGAGTTTTCTGAAACTTGTTTAAAAATCTGTCACATTTAATGTCAATTTCACTGATTATTGACCTGAATTTTAGTGTCCTAATGTGAAAAGTTTCCCCCTCCCCTCCTCTCTCCCTTGCCTTAAAAACCCAATACCTAAAACATAACAGAACTCACTTTTATTTCTGCCTTCACGTAGATAGAAAGAGATAGACCAAGGTGATGGTGACGACTGGAAAAATGGTGAAGTAACTTGTGTAAAGGCACTACCCCCTATTTCCTCAGATCTGGTAAAACTGGCCAAGGAAATATGAACCAAATATGAATCAACAACTCTAGTCTTAGGGTTAGTAGAGCAAAGGGGACATGGCACGACTGTCTCTCCTTTGGACTTCTCCAAGGTCTTTTTGCTGCTTCATCATCTTGGGACCTGGCATCCGGAGTAATTTAAGAATCCCTGTAGACTGATGTTGCTTATGCCTGAGAATGGGACTTTGCCAGCTCAGGGCAAGGGGAGCCCAGTGTAGATTTCCCTGTATGTTTTAGCTGCTCTGTACAGTCCCACATTTCTCCCGGTCCATGGTTCTTCAAAACTCTTAGTCTGCAGCAATTAAAATATAGGGAAATTAGAATCTAACGTACAAAGTTTTATTTGCCATTGTTGACTTACTGTTATGACTAATATTGGCAGTCTGTATTGCAATGGGTAGCATAACAGTATTTGCAGCAAGGAAAAAATTGCTTTGCTTAACTTTTGAGATGTTCCAAGCCTCTGAATATTTGCATAATCTGACATTGGTATCCCTGCTATAAATGAATGTCAGTGGGGAAATAGTATATCAAGTGAAAAACAAGTTGATCGTGAGAGGCTTCACATGCAAAAGCCAAAGTATAAATTAATCCTGAAAGTACTCTACTGATGCCAGAGAGATTTACGGAATTGAAATGTGGCATTTGTGTGATACTAATACTTTTAAATTTTTTGTTCTTTTTAATTAAAAATAATTTAATTTACACATTTAATTAAATATTCCTTTCAGTTATTTTGTCCATCAGGCAGCAAAGAAAATGTGTGTTCTGTTACAATATTAATGGTTTTGCTCTTTTGTTTCCTTTCACTGTTTTAATTTGAGGGTTTTTTCCTCCCAATTTTTGTCTACATTCTCTTTTATTTGCAGCATGTTGGTTTTTTCAACTTCAAGTTGCCTTTGTAGACAAGAAATTATTAATTGATTTCTTTTTCAACAAAAGCCTAGTTTCCTCTTAAGTTGGAAGGTTGCATATTTTGTGCGGACACCTATGAAACCAGTTACACATGTACCACTGAACTCTACAGCTCTGCAAGAAAGGTTATATGAGCGAGCCTTGCGGGACTGAGTGCATAATTATTACTCAGTTGGTGTATGGATCAATATATATAAAAGCTCTTTAATTCTAAGCAGGTTTTGTCTAAATTAGAGTATTATTCTGGCATTGAGATGTTAATGTTTATTTTTATAATGGACACCTTTTTTGTAAGTTACTTTTTTTTAAAAATCAGGATACATGAACTGTTTATGATTTTTTTTTTTAAATTACATTACCCGAGAATCTTTTAAACAAAACCCTACTGTGCTTAACTGGAGTGTTAATGTGTTTTGATCACTTCCTTGATTTGTTTTTGTTTATAGATGTCAGCACTGTAATTGTCATCCTGCAGGAGCCATTAGTGGGACTTGTCATCGTGTTACTGGACAGTGTGTTTGTAAACAATTTGTAACTGGCTTGAAATGTGACAATTGTGTTCCGGATGCTAGTAATTTGGATGTCCACAACCTATTTGGCTGCAGTAAAAGTAAGTGGATGTTAGGTCTTAAAAGCATGTCTTTCAAATTAATGGGTTTTTTATGGATTTAGTGGGTATTAAATTAGGTCAGCAGTACTAAAACTGGATTTGACTCTTTTCTCCCCCCACGTTTCTGGTCCCTGAAGTTTGGCTGATTTGCAGTGTGAGTATCTTAGGAGTGTTTTCTAGAGAGATGTACGGAATGCTTCGTGTCATACGCATGGCTTATGCTTGCAGTCTAACCCAAGGTAGAAGTAATGGCCCATAGTTGTACTTGTACTTCCCACCATGTTCTTTGTAGTGGCCAACACAGAGTTCATCTTTTAGTCACATGAATACAATAGTATTTGTACAACTTACAGCTTAGTCCCCTTTCCTGCCATCAGCAAGTGGCAGGAGACCTTTCTTCAGAAGGTCTGTTGAAGACCTGCTCCTGGTGATTAATTCAAAATCTGTTCCTCAGTGCAATGTAGCTTTGCCTGTGTCTTCCTGGGGCTTTTTTTCAGTCAGTTTGGGAAAATATGTGATGCATGTAAGAGAGCGTCATAAATTGACACGTGTGAGGTGAGGCTAATGCTATGTTGACGGTCAGATCGTGAATTGTAATGAAACACATTGCAACAGAATATCTGCACTTGTGCCCTTGCAATGAGTTGGAGTATGAGGAGATTGCACAATCAATTTCAACCTTTATTTGTGTCATAAGTAGACAAAATTAAATGTTCAGATTTGCTCACGACTGGACAGGTTTTAAGCTGGCAGGGATTTTAAAGGAGAGGAAAAATATTATATGTAATAAGGAAATTAAATTTTTAAGTTGCCTTCAGTTCATTGTTCAGAAATGACCTTTGAGGACATCATACCATGCAAGGCCAAACTGTGTGGGTAGGACCTCAGCTAACTGTGGAAAAAGCTGTGTTATGTTTTTGTGACACACCTTAGTGCTGCACACAGTTGACAGCGCAGTCTTGAAAGTCACGCAACCAGTGCTAATTGGTCATTTCTGTCAGCAGGCCTAATTAATAATGGCCACAGTGGTCTTACTGTGAGACTTAGCTCAGGTAGCCATGTGTAATGGAACGACAGGGTTAGACAATCCCAGGTAATCTCTACAGTATGTTTCTAGATCCTCCTTCCACAAAATATTTCTTTGTGTATTCTGCATAGGTATTTATATGACATTCATCATTGTGATATGTACACACTATACGTTTGCAAGATGTACGTGCGCAAAGAGTTCCTTTGCAAGGACGGGTAGCTCTCACTTTGATTCCAGTTTGTATTTCACTGTAAATCGGTTTAAAGTTCAAATAGTATGCATTGCAGAATGCACAGTGCTTTAAATGGGATAGAACAGAGAGACTGATTTGTTTCCAAAGATTTTGTTTTTTCTCAGAGTTTGGAAGTGTTTAGATATAGTTTTGTTTTGGTTTTCCCATACTCTTCTCTGGAATGCATAGTATCTATTCATTGTGCAGACAGTTGATTGGTTTGCTGTTTCTTTAAAAAATGTAGGATGTTTCAACTGAATGTATAATAATAACAATACATGACACTTTTATGATGCTGTTCATCTTCAAAGTGCTTTACAAACATAAACCAACCTACTTATTTATGTTGGGATATACATTGGATAAAGGTCAATGGCAATTCAACTATAAAATTGATTAATAATAATATGACATAGATAAATAATATCATAGATTTTAGTTAGAAAAAAATACATCAGGCAGTATTGTAAATGACAAGCGGAGTCCTCTTCTGGACATAAATGATATAGCAATTGCAGTCTTTTGGTTATTCATACCAAAATATTTTAATTTGTTGCACAGAAATGGAGCTTTACTTAGCTTGATGTCTATAGTTATTTTCAGTGCAACACAGTATTTTGTGGACCCATATCATTACTGCTTAGAAGTCTTTGCCAAGGGAAGCAAACATAAGTTGTAAAACGTAAAACAGCAAACATGGAGCAACATGCAATAGCATGAGGCTCAGCATAGAGAATGAAGGTAATGTTGGTAAATTTGCATGATTACTCAAGTCTTGTAAGCATGTATTACATGGAAAGAAGCTTTCAAAAATGTCAAAGGGATTTAGGAGCACTTAGTTTCTTTGATTCTCAAACTTTACTCCTGTAGCCGCTTTAGCGTACATTCACTTCCTACTGAGCTGAACTCAAAAGCTCTAGATTGGCAGCAAAACAACCTATGCTTTCTAACGGGAGATGATGATTGTATTCTGTTCAATCCAGTGAACTCTAGAAATATTTTCTGCTATTCCTTGGCTGGGAGACTGCAGTAGGAGACAGGCTTTTCATTTTCTTACTCTAAATAAAGAACTTCAGCTCACATTTTAAATTTGTATTAAAAACCAGATGTAATGTGTACCCACTGATATTGGCGTAAGTCTCTACATCTATCACTTCTGTGGCTTGAGGTTCTCATGTCATGTTTTGCCTGCAGCTTCACTCTTTGCTGTTTGTCTCCTGTTAGCTTGGCTGAACAGATTTTGATAATTAACTTTTGGTGAACTGTGTATATTAAACAAGTATCCACGTAATGAAGACGATGATAGTTTATAAACTAGCAGAAGGAGAAAGAATTAATAAGAATCCACATTTTTAATGTTGATATTTTCCTATAATGCCTAATGTAGGCAAGAAAAGCTTATTGGGTGGTTCTGGATCCAGCTCATTCTAGCTTAGTCCATGTGCTGATTTCTGCACTGTGCGTGGCTATTCTCATTCCTGGAGCAAAATGTTTTCCACTAGATCCAGACTCACCTGGTTTTCCCTCCCTTGGTAAAGAGGGTAGGGAATGGCACAGTCTGCTTTTAATTCAAGCTATAGCAATTACTAACTGCCAAAACAGCCCGGTCTTGTTCTGCATTAATGCACGGCGCACTCAGGGTCAGAGTAGTGCGTTCCTTAGTATAGCTGGCTGGCTGGAGATCTCACGGCAGGACATGGACTCGTGCTCTGATTTGAATAACAACATAAATGTAGAATCATTTAGGTTGGACAAGACCTTTAAGTTCATCAAGTCTAACCGTAAAACTGTATGTTTATGTGCACATGCATGTATATGTATATGTGAATATCCATATAAACTTTAATTTCTGAGTAATAGCCAGTATCTTAGAAAGGACCATGATCATACAGTTGGATTACAAAAGACACATAGGAGGGACTTTGACTGCTCTGTCTGAAAATGTGAGGCTTTTGGCTTGTGAACTTCAGGTTTGTTTTTCTCTTTATTGATACTAGTGCAATTAAGTAGCACATTTTCCAAAGTTAATGGAGGTGATAGCAGAGTAGTATTTTGGTAAATAAGAATCTCAGGCTGATTTCTTAAAATGTTAGACACCTCGCACTCATTGATTTAAATTTCATTGAAAATAAATGGAAGTGCATTGTCTAAATAACCTTCAAAATTTGCCCCTTTATGTTTTTTGTCATTTAATTAAGTAGGCTTATTGTAACACTTCAGTGAAATTTGTAGTTAGTTGTACTTTCCATTTTTATTCTATTAAAGGGAAGTTATGCCTGACCTATGCTAAAATGGAATGAATCCTCTGGAAAAAATAAATTATAATTGAGCTAGAGACTTCAATAATGTGACCAGATAAACATGTTCCTGTTTTATAGAGGACTTGAAATACATTTAAAAAAAAAAAAAAAAAGTGTTTGGATAACTATTGTGTACTTGTTTTAATTTGGGGGTGAAAGAGGGGGTTAAGTGTATTTGTCATTTGTTTAAATGTATAAATTTGTTTCATGTACTTGGATAAAAAGCTTTGTTGGAAAGCATTTGGATGGATCAATTTAGTCTGCTAATGTCTTGCCTACGTGACTGTATGTTTAATGTACAGTTTTTCTTTGAAGAAAACTTACCAGTTTCTTTGCATTTTTATTTAAATTTGTGTGATTATTGATTACCTTAATTTTTACATCCTCTGTTTTTTGTGTATGTTTTAGCTCCATTCCAGCAACCACCTCCTACAGGAGAAGTTCTCAATTCCTCTGTTATCAGTCTTTTGTGGAGCTCCCCCGACTCTCCAAATTCTAACAGGCTTACTTACCAGCTGTATAGAGATGAGGCTGAAATTTATACAACTGAAGACTACTACCCTTATAGTAAGTATTTATAGGAAGATAACATCAAAGATTTTGTGTTTGTGTGTGTGTACATATCTATATATATGTGCAATTTTTCTTAATTATTTCTTGCTTCCATCATTATCATTCTCTGTGATTTTGAATAAATTATTGTTTTTCTTTAGTGAGTTACTCTTCTGTGTTGCTACTTGTATTTCAAAGAAATAATTACTCCAGTCTAAAATCCAGCAAACTGAGTCACCCAAAATTTTTTACTCTTTAATCTGAAAAACCTTGACTCATCAAAAGCATTCCCTGCAAGTGCACACAGGCTCCACAATCTGAAAGAGGCCAAGTCCCAGAGAAAGAATTAAGGTGAATGGAAGAGACCATAATGTGCTTAAACTGGCTTTTTTCATCATCTTGGTTTTAAACTGTTAACAGATTAGGAAAGCTTTTTGTGGTCTCTAACTTTTAGCACCTTCTGTTAAGCTATCAGTGTAGCTCCTGATTTGCCTTTAGCAGCACCACTTCTCTCATGTTGAGGCTTGCCAAGGGATCCTCAGAAGGCAGTCCTCAAGGATTTGATGCTCTGTCCTAGCTGGAAAGGCCATTTTGTGCTACTATTGATCCTCTTATCAAAGAAAAAGAGATGGATTTGGCTACTGGTTTTATGTATATATGGCACACAAGTGTTTGGGGTTTTTTAAGACAGGTGTGGTTTAATACTGCTGAAGTTCGATTTCTGTTCTAGCAGCTTCATTAGTTTGTTGAATTTCATACCAATGCAGCATTAATATTTTGCAGAAGTTGAGTCTAATTATTGGCATGTACCCTGGAAGAATAAAAAAGGAGTATTATTCAGTGAAAGGACAGATCCTTTGGAATGCACCCAATATTTTTATGTTCTGGTGCATGCTGCTGTGTTACAGTTGATCACTCTGTGGCTTATGCTGTGAATTTGGACACTTGTAGTACATACCATGAGGAAAGCTATGCAACCCCATGCAAGCATGGGATTAAGTGATGGAGAGGAAAGAAACATTACAAAAAAGTTTAGAGAGATAATTGAAAATGTTCCAATTCCTTATTTTGGTTTAAAAGCCTAACTTTGATAACAATATGAATTAATTTCAAAAGAAAAGCTATTATACTTTGTTGTCATGAATTTGTGCTCTGTAATGTACTTCAAACCGAGTGCATGGTTGAAGATGTTATTTCATGTCTGCACCTACATACTTCATAGAGAGTGAAAAATTCTGAATGTATTTAGCTGTATAACAAGACATTAGCATGTTTCTAGTTAACAAAACATTATTTTGTGAAAACATAGATTTGGTTTCAAAAGATGTTTTTGACATTTCCTGGCAATTCCCCTAATTAATGATGTGAAATCATCTCCTGGTGTTTGAATATCAAGAATACATTGTTAATGCTCTCAGAACTTTTGATAATGTTACTTTTTTCTTAGTATAGTGTGGAATTTGTAATGCTTATGAAATGTCCCAAGAGTGCAAACTGGATGAACATTATCTTATGACTAAATGAGAGTTTTATAGAAACAGTGAACTTCCCAAGGAAAATTAAGAATAATCTTCTAAATCAGCCTGATGGTCTGGCTGATAGCATTGGAGAATGCCCAATTAAAACAATGTTTTCCTAACTGCTCTGGGAGACCAGAGGCTCAGGAGATACCATTCCTTGTCTTAAGGACAAAATCAGATACTTGCTTTAAAAATGTTAAAAAAACCCCAAAGTTACTTATGATTCTAACTCCAAATCATGCTGGTTCTAATTATTTATACATGTAGTTAAATGCATGGTGGACTTGTTGATCTGAGGAATGTAGAACCTTCTGCCTTTTGGCTTCATCCAATTTTATCTAGCCAACATTCCTATTGCAGATAATCTCAGCATTCTGGGTGATCTGCCTCCTCTGATCCGTGTACTTGAAGAAGGGAAAGTAATGTGCTCGCTGCTGGCATTAGACCTGTGGCCCTAGAGTCCGGGTCTGTTTCAGGGGTTGGTTGGTTGTAGAGCTGGGGTGATATTGGTGCAGTTGTTTCTAGAGCAGGTATGAACCTTGGTAGGGAGGCAGTTCTAGATCATGTTCTAGATCACTTCTTGGTTCTGGAGCAGGTTCTCGCTCACTTCTTGGTTCCAGAGCAGGTTCTAGTTTGCCTGGCAGGCCCAGATTACATTCTACTAGCTGGGTGGGTCTAGATAATGTTCTAGCCCACCTGTTGGCTGTATATAATATTTCCAGCTTGCTTGTTGGTTCTAGGCTGGGTTTCCAGGTTGCTTGCTGTTTCTGAAGCAGATCTTGGTTCAGGACTAGTGTGTTACCTCTGGAGCGGGTTCTAGCTCATTTGGCTCTGGAGCGGGTTCCTGGTCAGTATATGGATCTAGATCAGGATTGGGTTCTGAGGGAGGAGATCTTAAAATCTAGTTCATGGGTTACTGCTGTTTTGTCATCTTATGATAATTTGTAGTATTTGCTGGTACTGCTGGTAGTCTTGCTGGTTTGTTGGGTTTTTTTGGCGTGCATTTTTTTACTGATGTGGCTCTTGAGTTGAAGGATAGTTGATCCTATCATCCCATAAAGTGCAGCTCTTCCAAGTTTCTAGCATGCTGACTCGTGCTGCCTCTGTGCCCATTCTTTTCTCTGGAAACAAAGTTGGAAACTGGATACAGGGCAAACTCCTACTTGCCAGTGTCCTTCACAGCAACTGGTCGTCATGCTCCTGCTCTGAGGATTCTTGCCAGCCTATGCAAGAGTCTTTAACAATTGTCAAATTGGCTTTGCTACCCACCCTTGTGCCCAGAAGCACTTCAGCCAGGGCAGGTGTGTTCAAGCAGCTCAGAAAAAGCTCAACTCTACAGTACACTCAAGCACTTGCAGCCACAGTTGCAAATGGCATGCTAAGTTGAAAGCTGAAGAAGAAACAGAACCTTGCCGTCAAGACCGAAATCTGCTGCATCACTTCCCTGCTCACTACCAATGCACAAGGACGCCGCAATAACCATTGCTGCCACTAGCAGAGCTATTCTCCAACCTTGCCTGAAGTACTAGGATTTGGAAGGCATGAAGATGAGATTACCCAGCCTCCTTATTGCTGGACTCCAGTGATAAGTTTGTGATCGCTATAAGTAGTTGAAGCGCTGTAAGCAATTACTGGGGTGACACTCCTGCTTTTGTACTACAATGTCAAGGGTTGAATATCTACTGATACTAATAATTTTGTGGTCGTCCTCTTTAATTTGTACTCAGGGCTGGCTTGCCAGTGCAGACGTACAGAGAGCATTTAGCTGTGTCCTCTCCATTTGCTTTGAAAAAGTTTAAGAGTATCCATGCTCTGGCATGTAATATGTTACTCAACGTTCGCTATTTCTTAAGGCAAAACAATGTATGGTGGTATGATTGTACATAAATTCATATTGTGCTCTGATGACTAAGATGTGTAACATCTTATAGTATACATCCAGGAGCTATTCATGGTCTTGGCTGCTAAAAAGCTATCTAGAGTAATGGAAAGTAGAGGATGGGGGAGGTAAATATAGGCTTTGGACATACCTTTTTAAATAATTATTTGTACTTCTGTTTCACTTTTCATCCAAGATCAAATGCTTTACAAACGAACTACTAAGCACTATTTTAGAAGTGAGGAAGCAAAAGCACAGAATGGTGAAATATTTAGTTTTACACTATGACATGAACCAAAACCAGAGGTGTGAAAACTTACAGAATGGTTTGGTTTTTTTTTTCTAAATCAGATCCAGTAATATAGATGCTGATTTACATTTGAAATAAATATTTCCAAAGAACGGATGAATAAGAAGATAATTGAATTAATCTTGTTCATGATTAAAGCAGGAACTAGGAGAAATTCAGTGGAAAAGTTATTTCTACAGTGATGCTGATGTGCAGTGGAAGATAATAAAGGGAAAAGGGGAAGGGGTTTTCCCTGCTGTAAAAAAGAAAAAAAAAAAAAGTTGTGAGGTTAGAATGTTCATAATAGTCTCAAGAAGAGCATGCAAATGGACATACATATTTTACATCTTGGATTAGGGCTGGAAAGACTAAGTATGCAAATTAAGATTATTTTTAATGTGTTGGGCTGATACAACTTTCTTCTCACTTGTTTCTTTTAGATGTTCAGACCTTCACTGATACCATGTTATCTCCGTATACCTTCTATTCCTATTACGTCCAAGCCAGCAACGTTCATGGCTTTACAAGAAGTGCCTCAGTGACATACAGAACGAAATCTGGGGTGCCTACAGGGAGCTTGCACTTAAATCCTGTTTTTCCTGTTAGTCACCGCTCTGTTTTACTTTACTGGACAAACCTCTCCAATGACTCTGGGCCCATAGAGAAATACATTTTGACATGTACTAGATTGGTTGATCTTCAGCCTTGTGGTCAGTATGAAGGATTAAAAACTTCAGCAATGATTTGGAATCTCATTCCATTTACAAAGTATGTTTTTTCTGTGCAAGCTTGTACTAGTGGAGGCTGCTTAAAGAGCCAGCCAGTAACAGTAATTACTGCACAAGCTCCTCCAGAAGGGCTACACCCACCAATTATAGAAACCATCAGCTCTACAGAACTGGCTGTGGAATGGTCACCACCTGAGAAACCAAATGGTAAGACATGGTATTTACTTTTGTAAGTCAAAGAGTGCAAAGAAAAAGCAGCATTTTCTCAAATCTTGTTAGAATATCCTCATCCATGTGAGAAACTGAGAATGAAGTAAGGCATTGTCTTAATTTGCCTATTTGCCACTAAACATATCCTCAGAGTCCCTGTTTTATTCTTTTGGAGTCCAGAACTCCAACTGAATGTGTTGGGTCCAGGATTAAGCCCTTCATGGCATCTGTTGCAGCAAAAAATCACGTTTATAATTAAACACTTACAGTAAAATTAATTTTTTCCTAATTTGCCAGATCGCCTAGTTCAGACAGATGTGGTGATATTGCCTGACAAAAAAAAAAAAAAAAGCAGATAACAGTTATGGGAGAAAAAAAGAATTAATCTAAGAATTAACAGAGAACTCTGTTTTTAAAACCATCCGTCATGTGTAGTAACTAATTCCATTACCAGTATAACTTTGTTAGGGATTAGGCGATTGCCAAGATTTGCTGTTCTAACTTGCGTAATAATATTTTAGGTTTTTGAAACTGAGAACGCAGCTGTTGTGAGATACTTTTGTGATGTCACAGATTTTATTGGTCAACACTTTATCTTTTAATATATGTGTAATGGAGTTTTGTGAACTTGCACTTACATGCGCAAATATTTGTGCATGAGAAAACAAGCGTTTTGATCTCTTCACATAATGGACATCTGTGTACAGGGGAGCTCGGCTTTCTGTTCGAACATCTCATTTGCCAGCTATTACCAGATTAGGCAGGAAGAATGCCCACACAAGAATGCCTGCATGTATTTAGAGGGGCAGTTCCTACAGTGCAGGTCATGATATTTGCTGTTAGCACTTGTCCCTCAACCTGTAGCATATACTCTCCATAGTTTAGTCCATAGCCATTAGATGCATGTAATTGCCAGCATGAGCAGATTTAAGCAATACTGTCATATTTCTTTTGCTGTCTAGTCAGATTTCCTGGTCTTTCCAAAGACAAAGAGAGAAGTTCTTTCTCCCAAGCAACCTCTCCGGTTCTGTGCATGAATACAGCCCCAAATATATACATTATATGGTAATTAACTGTCTCATGGCTTTGCTGTGTCTCTTATCTTTTCCATTTGGGAAATCTCCAGCCAGCTTTCTTACAGTCTATTCCTACAGTTAAACTGCTTCCACAATCCAACCTAGATAATGTATTACTTCATACCACTATACTGACGGGTTTTTATTTCCTCCAAAGTGGTGAGACCCTCCTGCCTACATAATAGGTTTGCATTGATGGAAAACTGACACACATCCCCCCCTCCTATCCAGCAGTATGTTCTAAAAGGTTAGCAATAAACTATCACTCAAAAAAAAAAAAAAAAAAAAATTAAATATCCCTTTAAAAATCAGAAGCCTGAAGTAATTTCCAGTAACATTTGATCAGAACTGTGGGATACTGTCTTCCAGTGAGGGCAGTAGAAGTCATACTGTAATCCAGCCATTTGTTTTCAAATCCCCAAATGGCATGGAGGTGAAAACACACAGTGTAACGCAAGACATGCCAAAGCAAGTATTTGGATGAAAATAGCAGAAATGAGGAAAACTTCTTATGCTATATTTTCTACAATGTTGCTTGATTGTTAGCTCATTAAATATACTGGCACTGGTATTTCAGTAGAACTCCAGAAATCGTTTAAATGCACTAATTTTTCTGGTTTGCTTTTTTCTCTAGGCATAATTATAAGATATGAACTTTACATGAGAAAAAAAGTAAAACCAGCTGGGAACTTTCTGCCTCCTGAAAGTCGTATTTTCCAAAGCAGTGGATGGCTCAGCCCTCAACCAGTTATGGAGTCTCCTAATGAAAATGCCCTGGCTCCACCGCAGACCAGTACCACAGTCACTGATCTGGAGCCATTCACAGAGTATGAATTTTATGTGCTAGCAGTAAACATGGCAGGTAGCACATCTTCAGACTGGATATCAGGACAAACAGGAGAGGCTGGTAAGTATGGGTTTGAATTTGTTTGATATAAACCAAAGGAAAAACTAAATTGGAATACATTCTTTTTTTTTTTTTTCCCAATAAAATGTGTCTAGTAATGATTCAAATAGAGACAAAATCTCATTTTGCTTTTAGCTAATTAAAAATAGGTCAGATTATCTCAGTATTTAACATGTTAAGGAAAAATATTTTCTTCACCATAAAATCATATAGTTGAAAAAAATAATCCCTTTCAATTAAACCAAAATTTCAAAGCTGTAAGATTGCAAAATCTACCAAGCAGTGTTTGACATCTCTGCTATTTTCCCAGGTGTTATTTCTATGTTCTTTAAAGGAAGAAAACATGAAAAAAGTTTGATTTTGTCACCAATGTATTAACATTGTTAGTGTGCATCAGGATCGTTATCCAAGAAGGTACATATATTCAGAAAGGAGGTTCAAATGAGTTTTCCTGAACTGAGACTTTGATTGTTTAGAAATCATGGGTTTTTTAGAACTTGAGAGGGTTACCTTTTCAAGAGTATAGTGCTTGAAACATTTCATATGCTTTTATGGAGGCCAAGTGTTGTAATATGGACCATTTTTTTCAGAAGTTTAACCAATTCGTACCTCTTATTACGAGCTTTCTGTTCAGATTTTAAAAAGGCTTGCCATTTGACATATTATTTGAAATAACAGTTATTTATTTCAATGTTTTCATTAGAAATATAAGGGGGTTTAGGCTGATAGAACCCATATTTTGCAATTAAACATCTCTGTTACATCACTGATGCTTTTGTTTGCTGTTAGCTTCAAAATCGTGTCCTCAGTCATTTGCTCCTGCGAAACAGCAGGCTAAGCTAATTCCCCTTCCAAAATGAGTCTTTGTGCTTATCTGTTCTTAAATACTATGTGTTATAAAAGTGTTAAATCGTATTTGAGAAGAGGTCCATTAGTGTGGTTGTTTGTACGTAGCAGAAGTGCTATGAGTTGGTATCCTATTATTACAAAGTAATCAGGTGGGGATTTAACTGCAGTGCAAACAATCCTTTTACAGATTTACTATGGAAGACAGGGGAACTGTTTTGTAAGAAGTGAGAGACATGTTAATTTCAAACTGGCCTAGCAAACAAAATTGCTTTTAAGATGCTGAAGTATTGAACACTTTTTGCTTTTATCAGTTTTTTCCCAAGTTGCATGAAGTTTTTCTTCAAGACTTTTTCATTTATATGTACTTTCCTACCTGCTACAGGGGTTACGACTTTAGTGCTGATTAGTATTTCTTTGAAGGCATGGACAGAGTTTTATTCTGCATTCATGGCCAGAGTAGAAAACAGGAGAACTTTCAATGTGCTATCAAAATAATCTGAAAATTCCTCTCAGACTTGAAAATAAGGTTAAAAAAGAAAAATACAAACTGAAATAGTGTTTTACAAATATAGTGAGAAAGCTTGCATTACACACATTGATCACTTATATTACTAATATTATTGCATTAATTTCATTTTAGCCCCAGTGTTCATGCCATCTCCATCAGTATTCCCTGTTTCACCATATTCCCTTAATGTGTCATGGGAAAAACCTGAAGATAATTTAGCAAGAGGAGAAGTGATGGGATACAGCATCAGTTTGATGACAGACCAAAGGTTCTTGCCACCATTTGCCCAGGTATTGTTGTTAGTTACATTATGTTTTTCCTAACTGGTGGTAATAAAATAAATTGAAGTCTGATGTCCTCCTTGATGCTGTGATGAATAATTTCTCTGATTTCCTGTATATCCTCTGATCTAACTTTTTTACCTATCAGTTTGAGTGCTCTGTAATGTTACACACTTCCAGGTTTTAAGTTGTATTCCTGAACTGACTTGTTTTCAGTAGCGGGTGAGATTCAAAATTAGGAGGGATGAGATTGAACAGCAACATTTAAATTGCCTTGATCTTTGCTTGTCTTGATTCTGTATTAACGCTGTATTTGCCGATATGCTTAAAGCCACGCTTTGTAGGAATCTGCATTTTCATTAAGAAGGTATCTGTCTGGCTTCGTGGGTGATAGACAAATCTTTGAAGTGAGGAAATCGAAAATCACAGAAAACTAACTTTATAAAGTCTAATTATGTGATTTTTAAAATCATACTGTTGTAACTTTTGAGCGATTGGGGTTTGCAAACAAAGATCATGGCAGTAGTAGTAAGCTAAAAGCTGAGGAATGAGCAAAGAAACATGGTGGGTAATCAGAACATGGGAGTGGATCTGGTGCTCTGACGTTGTATTTCTTGCTTCAGAGCTGATTTTCTCTTTGAATGGTACCACAGATGGGCCTCAGTTTATTTGTCTATGAAGTGGGGATACTATTGCTCCTGGGGCCGTTGTAACAATATCTAAATGTAAATTGCTTCTGGTCACAGGTTTGCAAGATTTTTTCATCTAAATAAACATAAAGAAGTTATCTAAATTACAACAGTCTATTCAGTTCCACTCTCTCTGATAGCTTAAAGTAATGTTAAAGTAAAGCAGATTCAAATGTATGTAGGTATTAGTTATGCCCCTCTCTCCTAATGTCTGCTAATTGTGTCACTCATTCAATGGTGGTCAGATTTCACCAATTAATAGTGTCATCTTCGTCATCGTAGCTGCACTGTTTGTAATAACTGCACCACCACACAGTTTTATGAGGCAATAAGTTTGTTTCCTCATTTATCCACTCAGGAACTGGCTTATTAACTCATAAAACAGTGTGATGGGAAGTATTATCACCTAAATCCTAGCTTGTTCAGATTCTCCAAAATAATCCTCTCCCTCAGTTGGTCTTTCCACATCTAAATGAAGGAATCTGCAAATTCAGAGACAAGTTTCTTACTAGTGAACATGTCATGAATTAATAGGAATGCAAATATTATTAACCAACTGTCATCTTTCAATCTGCTTGCTTTGCAGGTTTTGCATATAGCCGAGGCTGATGAGCTATCCTATATAGCGACAGGATTAAAACCTTACAGAACGTACAACTTTACAGTTACTCTCTGCAATCAAATTGGTTGTGTAACCAGCGAGCCAGGCATGGGGCAAACCTTGGCGGCTGGTAAGGAAACAATCTGTTTCAAAGTGCAAAGCTGACACACAGTTTACTAATGAATACCATTAAGATGATCGTAGTTTGATGCACAGTGACAGGGGTAGGTGTTGTATTAATACAAAGTGACTTGCTTAATTATTATTTGCTTATCTGGACAGATTAAACCCAAAACGTTTTCAATGAAGGTTTAAGGTACACTACTATGGCAGTAGGATTTGTGTACCACTCTCTCAATTGCAAGTTATCGCTATGTATATTTTTGTTCCTGTTTGTTTAAATGGTAACTACATAGATGTGGCTGAACCCATTCATTCATTTACTATGCTGAGAAGTTGTTAATTTGTTGCTGGGTTTTCTAGCGTACATGTTTGCACAAGGTATGCAAAAGGCACATGCTGTGCCAATGCCTTGCTTAACCCATGAAGGAGGAGATGCACGGTTTTTGTATTAAACTCTAACGCATACATAGTGTATTTGTTTGTGTAAATCAAAAGCAACGTACATGTGTTGGGTCTCATGTTTTGAAAATGTTTACTTAGCCCCTGAGATTTTGCTTTGTGAATATGTATACTCATGCTTTCCTAGGGAAACAGTGCTTAAGAAACTGTATATATGTGCCTGTGCACCTTAAATTTTTCAGTCTTTGAGTTAATTTCAACCACATATGTCAGAGATTTCAAAAGTACTAACTTTCTACAAATTTAGGGGAAAATAAGCATCAGTGCAGAACAGAGATGGAGAAAGCCTGTATTTACTTTGAAGAAAAGACTGGCATGAACTCTCTTAGACATCAGAGGATCAGGAGGGTTTTGAGAGAAAAATTGTTAGGAAAATCAGCTTCACAAGTCTTTTAATTCATGGAATGAGGTAGTCTGTACAGCTCTTCAATACTATAAATATAAACTCAAAATCTGTGCTATGTGACATACTGGTGGTCACCTGCAGAGAGCTGACTACTTAACATTGTGGTTTCCTTTTCTATAGGCATTTAAAACACATCAATTACTTTCACAATATTAGCGTTTTCGGTTAAGCAATTAGTAATGTTGTCATATGAATGTTGTGATGATGATCTTTGAAATTACCTCGCTTATGTAATTTGGTCTCCCATAGGAAAAAATCTGAAAATTTCTGCTATGCAGAATGTTTTCCTAGGCTCCCTGGGCTGTATTTGAGTTGCCTGAGTTTTATCAAACTTCCTCTGGGTAATCAATGAAGAGATATAGGAGCTTCCAGACAGGGAATAAGAAGTTGCCCAGAGCCAGTAAATATGAAGTTTTATATACATGAACTGAAGTGGAATTTAAGCTGTTGGGATATTACCTCTAGTCTGTCCTCTGTTCTTCATCTGTTTGTTTATTTATTTAATTGCCTTTCTATTTGTTCCCAAGTGGAATACAAATGATTTTTTCCTTGATTCACCATGTTGTCTTGTGTTTCAGTGTACAAAGATTGTTCTGTCATTCTTCTCTCTTGTTGAATTGCTGATTTAAAAATTTATGTTTTTACCTCATACTGCCATCTCTTCAAGTTTCAAGCAGACCATCTACAGTGCTTCCTACTTCTATGAGTGTGGCTTTATCCCATACCAAGCAGCCATGCCAGAAACAGCGTTCCAGTCTGTGCTGATAACCATGGAAAAAAAAATGGCCTAAATGACACACCTTATTACTGCAAATGATCCAAGTTTGCATTTATACATTTATTAAAAGATTCAGAAACAATAGCTTAGTTAAGCTTGACAGCTTGTTTATGACCATCTCCTCCCTGGTTTTGTTAATGCTTAGAGACCTATCACATTAGACAAAGCAGGAGAATACAAAATAGAATAACAAACACATCCTCATTTATTAGCTGTTTTGCAGTGTAGCCTTTTCCTGCTTACTGTTGTAAGCCTTGAAAGCAAAGAATCAGTCCTGTATCGGGTTCCTTTTGTGTTTTTAAAGCATGTTAATGCAGTGTCTTAAATTTTGCATGCAATTTTATCTTCCACCATTCACATTTTTCATTTCTGGAGAAAATTGTTTAAAAATCTCCATCCAGGGTTTTTTTGTGGGTTTGGGATTTGTTTTTTTTAATGCATGTTCCATTTGGTGAAATTCTATAAAACTGTGTTTCCAAAGAAAATTTAAAAGAAACACTACTTCTGTGATGACTTTTACATCAAAGCAAGTTGAAACTTGGAACAAAGTTAGGAGAAACCAGTCCCCATCATTTGTAAAAAGAGATGATCAGGTCTTAGTCCATTAATATCCTTTTGTGTCATTGAAAGGTGCAAAATGAAATTAAAATTGCCTTTCTAGGACTGTTGAGGAGTTCTGTTTCATGAAGGAATGTCTCCTTGGCACAGAGACAGCCTCCCTGGCTGGGCGCCAGTCCCCCTCCATGCCCTGGCAAAGGGAGCTTTTTGGAGGAAGTCTTGACTGAAATGTGCTCCAGCATGATGGTCCCCTTGCATCATAACGCAATCCAAGAGCTTTGAATTGTGTTCCAAATTGGGCTAGAGGTTATACTAAGTTAGTCTAATTCTTCTCCTCTGCTCCTGAATAGGATAATGGAAACCCATCTCTACTCATTCCATGTGTGGAATATACTGATTTATCATGGGGAGCATTTAAATTAATGGGTACCTAGATGACTGGATTTTGGCATGTCCAACTGATGTGTATTAGCAAGAAGCTTGCTTTTGGAACAGCCGATACCTTCTAAAACTTGCTACTAGAAGTCTCAAGTAATTTTTAAGCTTTGTTCATATCCATTAGGTTAATTTGAAGACTAGCTACAAAAAAAAGATACTCTTCAAAATCTATCATTCTTATTTTTCTCTGGCAACTTTTTTTTTTATACAACGTAAAGCAGCAAATAAAAACAAGGACAGAAACAAGGGTGTGAAATCATTAGAAACAATGCTGAGGAAGAAAAGAGGTTTTGAAAGAGGTCTTAAAAGACAAAGGAAAAAGACTTCTGCAGTCAGGGGCAGAATTTAGGGATAAGACCTAAGAGAGCAGAAGCATCAGAAACAGTCTGCTGATCTTTCAATGAGAAGTGTTTTGGAGTATGACTTAAAATTGGTTAAAATAATCCAGAAGCAAACATAACAAGTAGATCTCTACTAACCTGGTTCAGTATAGGTATCTGTTCTGGGGAAATCTCATGAGTAGGTTTGCAGGAGGAGAGTGAAAGAAAACTCAAATCAGCCATATGTCCTTGCGTCTGTCAGACTGGCAAAAAAGTGTCCTCCTCACCAATATATACACCCACAATATTTACAAATGATAATAAAAGATGACAATTGAGCCAGAAGAATGCGAGGAGAGTGAGGAAGCAAACAAAACATAATTAATAAGAATTGAGTTATTTTGTAAAAAAAAGCTGAGTGGAAGCTGGCATATGCATATGAGAGCAGGAAGAAGAATAGGTGTGATAAATAAAAGAACTTGCACAGGTATCCCTGATGCATGGCCAGCTCTGAGAATGGTAAAAAGTGTTAGAAGATCAACGTTACGTGGTAATGCAGTATTTGGATGAAAGATCAAAGCAAGCGTGTCACGGTAACAGAAGAGGAGAATTAATCCATTTTTGTTACTCAGAGAAGGTGACTGGACAGAAAGAGAACCTCAATTTGGTATGTCTGGAGACAAATACACAAACAGTTGGCTTTTAAAGACTCAAATAATTAAAAAGTGTTTCATATTTTTTTGATCAGTCTTTTAAACTAAGAGGATGCGCATTCCACATCCTTGTGGTATTTTAAATGCTGTTTATGCACTGCAGTATTGTGTAATTGCTATTGAAAACCTTGACTGACAGGTGAGGAAAAACTTCATTTTTAATACTTTGAAAATTTGGAATCCAATTTGAGCTTTGTTTTTGTCTTTGCTACCCCAAGATCATCAACTCGAACTGTGTGTGTGTAACCGAAAGCAATTACATATTTTTCATGTCAACACCTAGAGCCATGTTTTACTTTATTCCTTTCTCCACGTTCTGCTGAGTTGAAATTCCTGTTTATTTTTGAGAATGGCATTCAGCCTGTTGTTGTTACCAGGTCTTGGGCTATTTTTTTATTTTCAGAAGTACTTTTTGCTCTGTGGTTTTATCTTGTGTAGGATTCTGAGCTGGTTACTTGGAATCTATAGAACTATAGTAGCTGATACGAGTGAAAGACCTGGTTCCTTAAAAGTGACAATTTTTTTTTTCTTTTTACAATGTGTTTGCATAAAATAATGAATTAATTGCGTTATTCTTTGCAGCATCCACCAAGACAAAACATACATGTTTTCCAAATTTTTCAGTCAGGCAGAGAAACACCTTTTTATCCCCAGCAACTTCTGACACTTCAACAGGATGGAATTAGCCATGTGAGTGCTTGAGCTAGTACAATTGCTTATCCTACCCCTCTCAAATCAGGTAGTTAAAGGGTGCCTTAAACAATCTATACAGCTACGTTTCATTAACTACTGTGTGACTGAGCCTATTTCTTGTAATTAAGTTCATCTTTCCTTGGCCTTTCTTCATTTTTTTTAAACTTCATTTAAAAAGCATTTTTTAAGAGACACCAAAGTATGGCTTTGTGATTGCTGCCATTTAGCCCAGCACATTGTATTCCTGATCCTTTGCTTTTGATGGCAATTACAGGGTTCAGAAGCTAATTTGTAGAAGATATTCCTCCAGCACCAGCTGCATCTGGCTTCTTGGCAGACTTCTCAAGCAGTTGTATTGGTGGCTTTGGAGTTGCCTCTGGGTTTGCTGGGGTAATGATGCTGATGGGCTTTCTGGGCTGTCTTACGCTCCTTGATGTCATTTTCTTTTGGATTACCCTTTTAATCTGAGTAATTTGTCCATTTTTTTCCCATTCATGAATAAGGTCCAGTGCAAGCCCTTTTCAAAAACCTCAACCCATTTGTCATGGCAATACAGTATTTGTTTACGCCTACCATAGGCTGTTTTTCTACAGAAAGCTATGCCACCGTACCCATTCAACAGGTGATAAGTAACATATATTTTTCTTTCTAGAAGAAAAATGCGAAGGCCATTTGCTGCTGGCCTGAAAACACAGATTGTTTTGCATGCATGTACATAAGTCTCTTCATTGTGAATAGGACCCAAAGTGATTAAACAAGCACTCTTAATATGTTAATTTATAATTTTAATTACAACAATCTTGTATATATAGTCATTAGCGAATACTAATATAAATATTTTTCTACCTTTTTATTCATAATGCATAAACCAATCATCCAGTTACTTCTCGGCAGTTGCCTGTTTCCGTTTCATAATACAATCTTTGTTCTTAGTTATGAATGCATTTTGTTCATTCCTGTCTTGAATAATCCCTCATTAAGCTAGTCACTTTCTGCTCCATGCTAAAAAGGAAAAATTATCATGCAAATGTGGCATGCCATATTAAAAAGCACATTACCAAACACTTTTGTTGCTGTCCTTCAATTAGTTTCCCTTCTTTGAATTTAATTTCATTTGTTGTTAAACTACTGACTTGATGTATGGACTCATGAATTTGAGGCTGCTGCCAAGAATGTAGCAGGAAAAAAATCAAAGGCTCTTCAGAAAGCTGCAGAGGCAAAGCTGAAATGAATTTGCTTCACCTTTGACAAGAACACTTGAGCAGCGTTGGAATCCTCTGATGATTCAGCTTGGCTAATTATCCAATTATTTATTTCAAGAATAAAGACACTGTTTTACAATTAGAAAAGTGTAAAGTAATCTGAGAAATTTCATAATGACAGATGACTTAAGTAACTTCTGAGATAAATAGTATCTGCTCAAACTTGTCTTGCCAAGTGTTCAAGCTGTAGTTAAACTGCTCTTTGAGTTTCAGGAAATTAGTAGGGACTCAAAAGGTATTTGTTTCCTCTCCCCTACCAACCACATGTTATACTTCAGAAAATAGCTCAGTTTGTTCTTTTCCCTCTGTGTCAAATTTGCAAGGTTTTTAAGCTATGTTTTAGTTGCATTCCTCTTGATTAAAAGCTTTTGGTTCAAAGCAATACTTTTTAATTGCCTAATAATATAAGTCAGTTCTTAGGAAAGAACCGTGCATTTAGGAGTTCATTTGCAATATAACTGAAAAATTCATTGCATGGCAGTAAAACAATTTACTGTTAATTACAAGGAGAAGAATTTGCTGTACCATGCTCACAGATTGCCATGAATCATGCAGCACTCCTAGAGATTTATAACAGATGTGTAAGTGGGATGAATTAGCAGGGTTTAATAACAGAGACACAAATCATGCAGACTTCAAGGAGCTTTAATTGATATACTAGAATGTGACGGGCATGAATCACTCAGCCATTCAACAGCACTGTAACATATGGTCAGCTCAATATGCTGCATCTTAAATCGGTTGGTGAGTCGTTGGTTGTCCCATATGGTGGAAGCAATATATTTTTAATGATTTTTAAAAAATACTGTGTATTACATCTATTTTTAAAGAAATATGATTGTAACATATTCGCGTTATTAAATTTTCTTTTGATGTCCACTATGGGTGGTTTTTAGTCTGTTGGGGGGGAGAGTCCAAAATGGACTCTAAAGAATCTTCTAAAAAAAAAAAAAATCAAAATACTGTCAGAAGATACAAGTATTATTTCTTGACTTATTTACTGTCAAAATGACTGATGCTATTGTGAAGCGCAGAGGAAGAAAAGATCATACCAGAAATGCTATGGCAATCTCGGGGTCCTCTGGACTAATAACTTGTAGCAGAAGTGAAATGGATGACCAATAGTGAGGGATGTAATTTTACCTGCTAGGTAAACTCCACAATGAACAAAAGTAGGTTTTCTTTAAGTTTTTGTCCTCAAATTTGCTGAACATTTCTGTTTTAATTTGTATGCATGCATTTTGAATTCAACTCAACATTAATTAAAAACTGTATGCTTTTTCTTACTGTTACCCTCCTGAACTATGCAGAGTGGCTAATGGAAGGCTTCTGTGGAAGGGTACGCAAATATCTACCTACAGTATGCCGAGCAGTAGTTATTCAGACATATATAAGCCTGTTATATTTAGCCACAGTGTAAATATGTTATTCCTGGGACACGAGTCTGGCAGAGTATGGAAAAGCTTTAGCAGTTGTATTAGTAAACCTGACAGACTTGAGAAAGGAGTATTGTATCCTTAGAAGCGTGGCTGCCAGAATTTAATGTCAACAATTAAAATTTATTTTGATCCTTACCTAGTGTTTATTACTGTTTGTATACACAACAGACCTTACTAATACAGAGATGCACTATTAGATGGAATTACCATCTGTTCAGAGCGAAATGCTGGCATCTGTCTTCGAATCTAAAACTAAAATGATATTATTTCAAACAAAACAAAATTAACTGCTCTTTACTTACCAACTTCATTTTTGTGTACATGTGTGTGCATACACACATGGGAAAGGCTTATTTGTAATGACCTGTGTAGCAACATCTATATTTAGATATATGACTTCAACATAAGCTGTATGGACCATCTGTCTTTATTGGTCTTTTTTGTGCCCTCTGCTACACAATGGCATGCAGCAATCATGGGCTTTTAAATACTGTTTTAGCTTTATAATATATTAAATATGTATTATATAGCAAGACATTAAAACTACATAATTAAAATACACAAAATGTGACTTTGAATCCACTAAAATGTAGTACGCTCATTATTTTGACAGATGTGTCTTAACAGAACGTGACTAAAAAAAATTAAATAGGTAAAATTATAGTCAATTCATCTTTCAGAAAGTAGCTACAGGTACCACAGTGACACCTTTAGGAAAATATATACTGTATCTTTTAGTCTTGAATATTTTTAATTTCAGCATTTAGTACCCTGCTGGGCTAGTATTACAGATTTATTTTCAGTTCATTCTGTTTCTGTGCAGGGTTTGGTTTTCTGTTGTGTTTTTGTTTTGCTTAGTTTTTTTTTGTTTTTTAACTTACATAACCTATTATGTACAGTCTTCTGCTGTCTTGACACACAAGAATTCCCAAGCATCAACGAGACTGTAGTTTAAATACTAATTTTATAGCAAGGATGTTACTTTCTGAAAGGGTAGGCTTCTGTTCCATATATCACAAAATAATAAATTGTGTCATGCCAGTGTTTAATGCGTGTACACAGTGCATTAACTGTAACTGTAGTACATTTATTTGTGCTAGAGGAGACTTGAAAATGATTAAAAAATCAATACTTCCCTGTCAGAGAAGCAAGTGTTACGATGCATTTAAGTAGTTAATTGCATAAGCCCTATAAAAGCTTCAGGTTTGGGTATCAGAGATGCCATAATTATCGTCCAAGTAACTGCCATTTATTAATATTAGACTTTAAAGGAAGATATAGTTATTGTCATGAGTGTTAGTTATCTTCATGTGTTTTAGAAATAACGAATTTTAGCATTTCTGTTTTACCATCAGTAAGCTGAACTGGAGGGCTCAACCTCTTATGTTCCCATTTGAAATGCTGACGTACACTAGTTCCCTCAAAGGTGAAGTTTTGATTGTTAAGCCATGTTTTCTATTTAAACTTGTGCATTAATACCACAATTCATTAGTGCTGTGCCCTACTTATGCAGGAAAGCTTATGACCTCATGCTGCATTACTTCAATTTTGACATTGTAAATTTCTACCGTAGCGTGAGATACTAATTAGATTGTGAAGTCATAAATGATGCCTAAGCAGGAATTTACAGCACATAGTGTCATTGGCAGTTTCCCAGTATCCCCACTCCCTGCTTTCTCCAAGAAGAATATTTATCAAGTTAGTGGGACAAAAAAAAAAAAAAAAGAAAAAAGAAAAAAAGTAGCAACATGCTACAGGCAAATAGGAAAAATGAAAAACATGTTAATGATCTTGGAAGTGTGCAAATGTTTAAAAGGATGTTATTAATTCATTCTAAATGAAGCAATCTCTCCTTCTTTAAAGAACTCACACTATGTACAATGCTGTGCTGTGAAGTAATATGTCAGATTTCGAAGGCCCATATTTTAATTCAGGTTTTATTGTTCTTGAAAGGCGTTTATTGCTCTTTACTATGTCATTATGGGAACAAGTAATTTTTACAAGTTGTCATTGTATTTCACTTCCTGGGTACAAATGAAGTTTCTGTTGTTAAATCCTTTGCTTTATCAGGGAAAGAAGGGGAAGAAAAAAAATCAAGATAAGATGAATATAGATTCTATAAGTAGTAGAGTGTTCTTGTACTTCTTCAGACAACGTCTTTTATTGTTTCAGAGATGGTCCATTTCTTTCCCACCTTTATGGCCATCATGCCATTATCCAAACAGGTCATGCTGCCCTCCAGTGGCTTACTGTACAGTATTAAAGAAAAAAAAAATTTTGTTCAGAACTCCGTTATAGAGTGATCAACACTATCAGAATGTTTAAAACAATATCAGAATATTGGTTTTAATGGTAGCAGAATCATTGTAATAACATAAAACTATTTTATGCTGATCCCTGTGTGGAAACAATCTTGTATGGAGTCTTGCTGTGCGCTGGTGTTGGTGGAGAAAAGTTAGAGAGGATCATTTTCTTTAGCTGAATAATCTTCTGAACATATGCTACTGTCTTATGTGCACACTGTGAGGAAAACAACCTGACGAGCCTTCAGTATTGTGGACGGATAGCTGTTTCGCTCCTGTTGACGAGGATAAGTTCCATGATGGAAGACTCGGGTTGTCATATACCACACTGCCGAGATGCAGTGAGAGTTAATTAACTGTTCAGATTCTCCTTTGGTCTTTCACTCAAATTCAGTGCTGGAAGTCACACAGATACATGCTTACAGTGAGTGTGGCATGAGAGGCTAATCAAGGAAGGAATACAAACATACTTTTTATGAAGAGGTTGTTTCAGATTCTTAAAGATCATGAAAAAAATATTTTTGGATATAATATCAAAGACATTTATTCAAAGCCTGAATAAACAAATAAGGTAGTTTTGTGGAATTGAAAGTAAGTTCCTATAAAGATTGAGAATGGGTTGGGGATTTTTCTGGTTTGGTTTGGTTTTACTAATTAAGCTTCTATAAATATCTATGTTTATTCTTAAGATGATCAGAAACTGAAGCAGGATGTTTTGTAAAAAAATATGTTATATGCAATAATAATTTCCCAAGTATTATGCACAATGATACCTAGATAATTTTTTTTTTTTTTATGCACAGCTCCAACAAAACTTAGTGCCCCTCGTGTTGAAGGAATAAACAGCACAATAGTAAAGATAACTTGGAATGAACCTGAAGAACTTAATGGGCCTTCTCCCATCTACCAGGTGGAAAGGATGGATTCATCTTTAGCTACATTGAGTACAGAAGTAATGAAAGGGATCCGTTTCCCAGGAAATGGATATTACAGATTCGCTAGTTCCAGTCTCCCCACCAATACTTACTTTACAGGTAAATGAACTGAAATGACTAACAAAATGTACCAATTGTACTATGCATTTGCTTTACCATTTATCATCATCTTCCATATAATTTTCATGGTAAAATCTGTAGCTTTTAATTTACGAGCATAACGTGATTGTTAGTGATGTATAGGCTATTTCTATTCTCACATAAAAAGCCTGTGGAAAATGTTATTGGGCGTGTGGGATTTGTATTCCCTTGCCTTTGAACATAGAGATGTACACGATGGTGAATGTTGCTGTATATTTGACTCATTTCCTAGTGGTAAATCTGAGATGGATTTTATTTATTCTTCTGGGATAAAAACTTTTCTACTAAGGCATGTTTTCTTTGGTATCTTTCCGAGGGTTCCCGAGGTTGCATGAGCGCTCAAAAAGTACTTTCTTCCATGTTCAGTGCATTTGTGTTGTGCTCCTGTTTGTTTTGTCAAGGAAAGAAAAAAGGCTGCCAATCTGACAGAAGTCTGCTGTTTCTGGGCCACTGGGTATTATTTCCTCTCTTTTTTGACTATTTATTTTGGAACTGGGCATTTTTCAGATCGAAGCAGACCAGTTATCGTATGTTCTGTGATTCTCATCATTTGCTGATATCGTCACTTCTTGGATAAAGCAAAGGTATAGACAGTATGTGTTTCAGGAAAATATCTAGATGAACCTCATTGTGTGTTTGAGATGTTGTAGAGGTCTGTAAGTGAAATATTACGTTGGTGTGTATGACGTATGAGTTTTTAAAAGTACAAGAAGAAATGGCAGAATGGAAGGTTTAAAAAAAAAAAAAAAGATGTCTGAAAGGTGTTTGTGTTTATATAGATGAAGTCATAAGACTGATAGCAGGAAGGGGAAATCCAAAAGGAATCTGGGTAACAGTGAGAGCAAGCGTTAGATGGCACGCTGATAGCACGAAGGCCCCACCATGGTGTGGTACAACTTAACCCGGTACTAAGCCCTGTGTGTTAAGACAGATAGGGGCTGCAAAAACTATGCAGCATTGTTGACAGCCAAAAGAATGCCAAAGATTTGAAGAGGACCGAGTTGCTGATATCCCTCATCTTCTGAGTCGCCACAGGTAAATGTGGCAAGAATATGTGAGCATAGATATCTTGGTACTTGCAAATATGTGTGTGTGCAAATTCAGTTTTTGTTTAAAACAAAAATCACCTTCTCATCTCTCTCTGATCACCCAGTGATCACTTCCATTTTTAATTTTTTTTTTCTTGCTAGATGCTTACTTGACTGATAGTCAAATGATAATAACAAGTGATAATGTGTTAGTTAAATATTGACACCATGTTGACTTGCAAAACCCGTCTCTGTGCAGGAATCTGTAGGAACAGCTGTTGGGCACCTTTCGTCATCCAAATTGCTCTGTGCTTTTCCTGATATCAGAGTTTGCACCCTTTATTGTATATTTAGTAAAAAAAAAAATCTTTTATGTATTTCATCTCTTGTCAGTTGTGATGATCTAAACACCAAAGGAATTGTGAGCTCCAGTTTTTTTCTCACTGGAGCTCCAGTCAGCCCCATCGCTGCGGTTTACTTAAATAGATTAATCAGACAGGTAAAGAATTATGAGTATCACTGAATTTCATTCTTTTCATCAGAAGTCTCTGAGAGTGTTGAGGAACAGGGTGTTGCACCACTGGGATTGTTCATGTGCTTGTCCATTTGTAACCAGGCAAACCCAACACTGATCTGTCCAAGTGTCAGTTCAGTCTGGGGTTCGGTTATACTCCACAAGTTGAGACTGAGGCCTTGAATGAGGTTTATTGAGATGGCTAAGGGGATATGAGAGAGTTTGGATAGACAGTTTGGGGGAAGATGTTAAAATAAAGCTCCCTTCATACTGGCACCTGCTGGCTGGTAATGGTGTGTGGATAAATATAATTTATTATTGCTTTGGATTGTGTTCTTTCTTTTAGACCAGCTATTAGTCTGAATATCTGAAGATGACCTAGAACCAAAATACGTTAGACAACTTGGTCAGACATCTGCTGGTAATGACTGACAATCAGGTTAAATCAGCCTGTTTTGGTACCTAAAAATGTGCAATTCAGGTCCTTGATAACTCAATAAAGTTTTTGAGAAATATAAATCTGGATTTTTCTAAGGGGATCATCAGTTCTTCTTCCAAAACATGATGGAGAGGAAATGACAGCAAATCCAGGAGGGTTTAGAAAGACAGACACTTAATGGAATGAAAAATATTCTTTAATTTCACTCTGCACTTGTTTCATTGTTGAGACCTTCTCTTATTACCCATCTCTGAAGACAAGCAGTTGGCAATTGTGCTTTATAGATGGAACGGCTTTAGTGTGCATGCAGCTGTGTACATTTTTGACACAAAAGTGTGCCAGCTTGTATATGTCAGTCGGCAGATAGATACTTCTTAGGTCGTCTGGGATCTCCCGCTGCTAATCCAGAAAGAGATAGATCAGTTTATTCATTGCTAATAAATGCAGTTGTCCTCACTATCTCCCTGGCTGGTCTTACACTCTGAGGTGCAAGTAATAGGGGCAGATGTATTATCTGGGAAATTTTCCAAATTCATCTTAAAAAAAAAAAGAAAAAAGAAAAAAAGTTAGGCAATAAACACCGGCTACACTAAGCAGCGTCCTTCTGTCTGTAACAAAGCCTCCAGCTGCACAGGAAGATGTGCTCTGAGTACACATTAGAAGAGAGGAAGTCAGGTAAAGAAAAGGATTGTTTCTGCCAGAGCTGTCCACGTGCAACTTCTCAGCTCTTCAGACTGTGAAAAAGTGTTTTAAGCATCTGTTAATATCCTTTCACTGCAGATGCAGACTTCAATTTTCTATACTTTTGTGTATCCCTTGAAGTTCTTAGGTACAACAACATTCATTATATCTATCAAAACACCACTAGGCAAAGGAACTGTTAGTATTCTTGTTTTAGCGAAGGAACTCCTCTGTCTCCCATCGCTTTGAAGATTGGGATATTCAAGTGTTTATCTTCATATCTTCCCCATGAGACTGCACAGTGCTGTTGTTCTGATTTAATAGATAGGGAGTTGAAGTTCAGATTCTACTTAAAGCAGGAGTTTATACTTAAAAGATCCTCTAGAAATGGTTAGAAGGTTTTACAGATTAGTTATTTCAGGTGGTTTGCTTTATCAGTACAGCTTGTGTGATGCAGCTGTTGGTCTGGAGTCTGAATACTGCAGTAACATTGTTTTTGTCTTTGGTTCTCCAGCAGTCAAGAGAGGTACTGTGTATTTTATACAGGGTGTAGACAGGCAAACTTGGAGGTCAAAGAACTGTAAATAGCCAAGTATCTGAATATCTTTTAAATTCAAATTATACTTGTATTATCTCTTTAATGACTGAGTCTAACGGCTAGGTCCAAAAAAAAAAAAAGCTTATGGATGATGGTAATGAGCATGATGCCATGTAAACTTGGCTTTCACTGCAAATAAGTGCGTGAGAATAGTTTGCTCTGCAGGGAAGTTAGTCTTCATGTGCTTTCTAGCAGAGGCACACCAAGGCTTACAAGTAAGATCTTTGAGATCATTGAATAAAATCCATGGAAAATAGTGTGCTGAACTGCTGAAGTGTGTGTGTGAATATCAACAATAAGACAACAGACATATTTATGAAAAGAGTTTTTCTTAAATTCCCTTTTGCTCCTTGGTCGAGGGTTAGGACTTGAGGTGCCTGAATGGGTGAAATAAAAACTGATATATGAATTTTTGACCTTTGATCCTAAGCAGGGCTCATTTACAGGTTTGGTTCTAATTTGAGGCACTAACTTCTGTTCAGGATTCCTAACTCATACCTCTTGAGGGTTAGGCAGCTTTAACTTTTTATTTTAGAGTAGGGTTCACATTTTTCTTTGAAAACATGACTCCCTGAGAAAGCATGCGTGCAATCTATTTGAGTATATTGGTGGATACTACGCCGTCAGATAGAAACAGTGCCACTGTTTAAACTTTGTAGACAATCCTGTCAAAAAGCTGTGCAATAGTTTTTTCTAGAGCAAATATACTGGATTAAGCTCCTAAGGACAGATGAAGTGAATTTTAGTTTTCATGTTTTATTGAGCAAAGAGATGCCAAACTACCAAGTTCTTTCAGAAAAGAACTTCTGGGTCCAAAGAGCAACTGGTTGAAAATTGAACCCTGAATGTCTCTGCGATACAATAGCATCTGAGCTAGGGGTTTCAGGACTGCAATTTAGTTGTCTAAAGTACAGTCATTGATTACACAAATTACTTTTGAATCTTTGCTCCGATTGATCCATTGCCAGATAAAGAGTCTGTGCAGAGCTGATGGGGGATCAGTTGGACACATGGACGAACGAGAAAGCTCCTTTGTCTCCATGCCATGGAGATACAGTTGGGCTCCATGAAGAGAAACTCAGTGTATCTCTGGGGATATGTAAGAACTGCTCGCTATGTTAAGAGTGACTCAACTGCCACAAAAGAAAGAAATCATGGAATAGAAAGATGGTTGTGTGGAAGGTTGCATTCCTCCTGATGTCTCAAAATGAGACTACTTTTCAAATATAACATTGAACATAAATTGACAATTCTATGGCATTGTAGTGGGGTTTGTAAATAATATACATAGTTTTTCTATGAAATGGAGCAAAACAAATCCTCCAAGCATACTTTACGTGTGGCTTGAAATACAATTTGAGCTTGATGTCAGGAGTTATAATTACACATTCATATGTGAAGGGAAGCTTTTACTTATGTAGTGATAAAATAATTCAATTTTTTTTCAGGTGGATGAGGTTCTTTGTGACTGTGATATTTTAAAAACAGCTGAATTAGCTATTACTATTTTAATGTGATTCCCCTTGGATGCTATTTGTTTAAAAAGAAAGTTATTTATGTAATATTGATGAAAATGCAGTCCACTCTGAAGAAACTTTTGTTTTTGGCCTTGCTTTGAATCCAAGTTTTCTGAAATAAGATATTACATGTAAAAAGAAGTGGGTCTTGCCTGGAAGATGTACTCTTTGCCAACCTCTACATGATGCAAATTCAGCTCTGTAATAATTAGGAAATAACTGTATGAGGTAAGATGTTCATATATTAGCATTACAAGCATTTTTTACAATGACATTTTTAGTGTCTTGAAGTGGTCTTAAAAACCTGTATTTAAAAAAAATAAAAATCTATGCCAGTGTTTTTACTGCCAAATTCTGACTCAGATACACACACATTTCTCAGAGCGGAGAATCTTTCCAGTAACAATGTTACTTAATGAGTTTGCCATGGAACACTGCACAAGCGTCATTTACATTCGTTCTGAGCGGAAGTGCTGAGAATGGCTGTGGTCATTCAATGTTTGGTCTACCTGTAGCTCTTCATCACAGTGAACTCTCTTTGCAGTAATGTAAAACAAATTCCTCTCCATATAATCTTGAGCAAACATTTCATAGTAGAAGACGCAAAAAATGTGTGTATGGAGCCTTTTCCAGCATCCCAAAATAAGTTTCATTAGTGTATGGAGCGTTTTCCAGCATCCCAAAATAAGTTTATGGAATGCATTATGATTGAAGACCAAGAAAATGAACGTGATTGGAGGTCTAAAAACAATGTACGAGGAAAGGCTGAAGAAAATGGGGTTGTTTAGAAACATGAAGACTAAAAGGAGACACAATGATGGTCTTAAAGAATATAAAACTGTGTGGTTTAGAAGAAAAGAATCTCTACTGTGTGTAAAGGAGCAATGGTCTCATAATAAGCTTAAAATGTAGCAAGGTAGGTTGTCTTCTCACAAGAAATTTTTTTCTGAAAGACAGGCTAGTTAAGCAAAGGCATACCTTGTTGTGAGAAAAAAACGGAAGCTCTGATACTGCAGATTTTAAAGAACAGTTGAATGAGCATTTGTCAGGAATAACCTAGATAAAATTGATTCTACTTGGGAGTAAGTGGATTGATTCTGTGACCTCTAAGAATGTTTTCTAAACATATATCCTATTATAAACTCAGATTAACCCAATAAACTGGGAAAGATGTTCATTTCACCGAATAACTCTTAGAAGGAAAGAACTGCCTTCCCCCTCCCCCAGGAACTTTGCATAGATACCGATCTTATTTACAATTTTCTCTGAAGAGGGAGGGTTGCATGAGCTAGACAAATTTTGCTTCAATTTTATTTTCTCTCCTTCCTTTCTTTTTATGACCACTGAAAAGGTTTGAAATGGCTAGAAATTAGTTTTAATCACTAAATCATAGAATAATAGAATAATTTAGGTTGGAAGAGAAGTCATCTGGTCCAACATCCCGCTCATAGTGAGTCCAACTAGACCTGCTCAGGCCTTTGTCTAGTTGAGTTTTATCTCCCTGTGTAGTCAAGTATATTTCCAAGGATAGTTCCACAACAGCTCTGGGAAGTCTGTTCCAGTTTCCAATCTGACCAGCCTTTTGGTAAAGTTTTCCTCTTACATCTATACCGAATTTTCTGTATTTGAACTTGTGTCCATTGCCTCTTGTTTTGTCACTATATAGCTCCAAGAAAGTGTGGCTCCATCTTCTTCATATCCTTCCATGAGGTAATTGAAGAAGGCAAGATCATCTCCAGCCTTCCATTCTTAAGACTGAAGAAACCCTGTTCTCTTGGCTGCTTCTCATTCTTCATGTACTTTGGCCCTCTGATTATCTTGGTGCCCCTCCACTGGATTCATTCTGATGTGCCAATATCCTTTTTTATGCCAGAGTACCCAAAACTGCATTGCAGGGCTTGCCTTTGCCCTTGTTGAATTTCACAAGGTTCCCATCAGCCCATTTCTCCAGCCTGTCAAGAATCTTCTGAGTTGCAGTGCATCAGTTTTTTTATTCCCTGCAAACTTTTTGATAGTACCCTCCATCCCATTGTCCAGGATTTATTTCAATAAATAAAATTCTTAAACATAATTGGTCCCAGTACCAGTTCCTTGTAAATGCTGCCCAGTGGGCTTTGTGCCACTTGTCACAAACCTCTGAGTCCTGCTGTTCAGCGAATTTTTTTTCCCACTTTTATAGTCCACCTGTGGACCATCTATTTCTCTAACCTGATGGCAAGGATCTTATGGGAAACCATGTTGAAGCCCTTGCTAAAGCCAAGGTACACAACACCCGTTGCTTTCCCCCTTGGCTGCTGAGCCAGTCCTTTCATCACAGAAGTCAATCACATTGGTCGGGCACAATTTGCCCATAAAAAATCCATGTTGACTGTTCCAAATCATCTTCTTGTCCTTCGTGTGTCTGAATATAGCCTCCTACATAGTGTCCCTGAGGACAAAACATAGGCTGACCAGTCTGCAGTTTCCCCTAATCTATAGGCACGACTTTACAGCAAATGCTATTAAATTTATTTGCTTCAGCCTTACCCTAAAAAGATGGAGACAGCTGAAACGGGAAACAACTCTGACCTTTTGCTTAGTTTGGCCTTATGTATTCTTTGTGTCTCTACTGGCATTTTTTCCTTACATAGCTTTTTAAGAATCTTCCTTTTTCATTTTGTTACATTGAACTGGAGAAGGTAAACAAGATTTTTCTGAGGGGAAAAACGATTACAAAAGAAATTCTTACACCAAGCTTTCTAATACTGAAAGGGAAAGGAAGAGAATGGATTTGTTTAGCTGACTTGGAGAACACACTTTATATCTCAGGGAACTTTTGATAGTGCCACTCATTTTTCAGACTTTTATATTAAATCATACACTAAAGAGCTCTTGGAGAGCTCTCATTTTATTGTGTCCTTTTTGTCTAGGTTGTTGCCACAGGACTTCTCCTTAGAAATTAAAATAATTTTTATGCCAACTTCTTACATTTTCTCCTCTTGTCTTCACAAAAAAGCAATTTGAACCCACGTCTTCAGTGAAAGAAAGGAAGATAAAGATCTTCTATATCACCGTCAAGTGGCTGGCTTCAGTTAGAAGGGCAACCATCCTTTTTTCTGCCTGAGAACTGTTTGTACAGACGTTTTAGTTAGAATTTTGCCCTAGTACGTAAAATGAATTCACAGTTTCATTCTGAAAAACACATTCATTCCTTCCTTTCTTCCAAATCCCAAGAAGCCTAAAGATAGGGAGCAAGAGAGGAGCTGCCTGTAGAGAAAAAGGAGTGAACCAGCACAACAAAGTGAACTGTGCTGCTTTATGAACAAAACAACTTAAAACATTTTCCAACGTGCACAACGGGGACTTAGGCAGCAAATAAGCCAAGCTGATGCTGACCTTGCCAGTGTTACAGGGGTAATATTTTCACTAAGATAAGCTGGTTTTGTTAGGCATGGACATACTTTCTACCACTATCAACTATCTGCTTTTTCCATCTTTTTTTATTGTAGAAAAGACTTATGTAGCCACTACAGAGGAGAGAAAAGATTCTCCCCTTCTGTAAGATTTCTCATATTTACCTCTTGCAGTTTAACAGTCCAACTATGCAACACAACCTTTGGCATGCAATTAAAATGGGGTGGGGTTTTTTTGCATCTTCTTGGCTCTAGTGCCAAAGTACATTTTTGCCAGGGTTGTGTGACATTCTGCACTGAATGATTAAACCCAATTTTTTCTGCTTGTGCATAGAAACTTTCAGAGCATGTAGTAGTCCCACTGTGGAAGATGTAAAAGCAGTAGTTTTCCTATTG
Source organism: Balearica regulorum gibbericeps (assembly GCF_011004875.1). Lineage (NCBI taxonomy): Eukaryota > Metazoa > Chordata > Aves > Gruiformes > Gruidae > Balearica > Balearica regulorum. Next base: position 103,247,623 of record NC_046186.1, on the reverse strand, counting down.
TTCTATCAAGCTGCCAGTGGAAAAGCCCTTTCCCAGACTAGATGGTAGTTTCAGCTGTCTGCTTGTGCACAACCAGTTATGAAGTTGGGTCTTTTGATTATTATAAATATACCACATGACCTGTACTCTGTGAAACAGCAGTTCTTCCCCTTTTATCACAACTCTAGTTGTGCTTCTGTCAATTTTGTGCAAACATGATTCACAGTTTTGAAATGTAGTGGACATTCTTTCTGGAGGTGAAAAACCTAAGAATTAGCAGAAGAAAAAGTTTTTATCAATTATTTAAAGGTACATGTGTATAGTCAAGGGTAATAAAAGTAGTTACTCTCTGCCAAGTTTGTACTTCTTAGAAACGGATCTGAGAGTGTAACCACTCATGTACCAAGCTATTTTAAACAAGATTAATTTCCACCAGTAAAGCATACTATACATTTGGTCTTTCTTTTTCTTGCTCATCTCCAAAAAAAAAGCTGATAGGATTTGATATGGGAACTATGTATAGGAATCTGCACAAAGAATACTCATTGAATTTAATGAAAGTGTGGGAAAAAAATATTTTTTTGTTTTAGTATCTAATCTGGCCTTTGTTCAGTAAGAATGGAGTTCTCACGTATTAGTTCAGCTCACTGAAGAAGCTAAAGGTGGGATTATATTCTGTGTTTACGAGGGTGAAGAAGGGGAGGAGAGAGTTCAAGGAGACTTTCTGTTCTCTGTGCCTCTTCTGTGTGCAGCAAGGATAGTGGGTACCCTCATATAAGTCTCTGAAAATAAATAGTTATGGAAGCACTGTGTTTTGCTTCAGGCAGGACATCATCTGGGATTCCTTTTGTGCTTGTGCACTGTGAAGAAAAGGTGTGACATGGAGGAATTTGTTGGGAGGGAGATTCAGGGAAATAAAAGTTGCTGAAAATAACAGAAAGAAAAAAAGAAGGTAGAAACTGCACAAATACATGAAGTTTACTTAATAAAAAAAAAGAAAAGGAGGCGGGGGAAGGTGCCAAGCATCTCTTGGAAGTTTTGCACGTGAGATCTACATTCTGTGTGTTAAATGGAGGTTCATTTAATTTCATTTAACTCTGACTATATAGTTAAAGCAAACACTGAAATGATACAGGTCAAAGAAAGAACTTGAAGCAGTTTTGAGCATAGAAAACAGTAGTTCAATGCATGTTCATCCTTGAGAGTCAATGTATGACTGCATCTCAGGCTCAAATACCTGATGGCGCAGAGATAGGTGAAAGAAAACTGACTATTTCCATTGCTTTTCATTTGCTAGTGCAATTGTAAGTCTTCCAAACCAGTACTTCAGTACTTTGTAAGAATTTTGTAGGATTCTTAGGTGCTGATATAATTGAACTTGTAACCCAAAGTAGTTTTAGAGAGAGGGATTTCAAGAGAAATAATAGCCAAAAAATAATATTCCTGTAGCTTTGACTTTAATAAATGTCAAATTTCTGATGTCTTCTATTTCTAAACTGTTATGTTTTGTGCTAGAGCCAGAAGGCACTACCAATGACACTTGGTCAAGATTTTCATCTAGATTAATCATGCTAAATCCTCTTGTGTTTTTAGTAGTGCAGTTGTACTGCATCTGCTTGGAAAATATTGGCTAGTCCAAGGCATGATGGCAAGAATTCTAGTATTTTTGATGCTGCCTCTTTCTTCAAGTTCTTCCTTAAGTCCAAATGATTCGAAATCTTGTCCAATTTTTTTCCTCACCCTTTAAAGTGATGTTACATTGAAGAAAAGCCTGTTTCTTAACCCTCTTAAGAAATGTTCCTGTATATGGACAAAAGGATCCTAATTTACAAGAGGATACTCAGAGTGACACGAAAGGATGCGACATGACAAGCTCTTGTATGTATTAGATTATTTATTTTGAGGAACAGTTTGTGGATAGGCACAGGAAGAATGTTATCTGTTCCTCCTATTCTTGGATTTTATGGAGAATTTTCAGCAAGGATGAAGCAAAGAGAGGTTTAGTTGTGCATTGGCTGGTGAGATCCTTCATGTGAAATTAATGCTTTCTGGCTCATGCTTGGCCGTTATTTAGATTATTTCTATAAAGGTTATTATTTCTATTTAGTCCAGTGAGTTGAGGGAGACATTGCATTTGACTAATACTGAGCCTTTAAATTATGCCTGCTTTTAACATACAAATTCCTTTCCATATCGTGTTTTTAAATGGTGAAGATGTAACTACTGAATTATGTATTGACTGAAAGTGTGTGAAGACTCATGCATTGATTATGATTGCATTGTGAATTTGATCAGGAAATTTTCATAATAATAATATAAGGAAGCTTTTCACCTTCTAATTGATTTTCAGGGCGATTAAATTAAGACCTTGTCTAAGTACGACTGTCCTTATCAATTACTGGCAGAATAGAGAAATTAAAGGATTAAAAATTTACGTGTGTTAAGATTCAGTATTTAACGTCTAAAATCAATCAGATCATAGACTGAATAATTCCATTATGACAAAACTATCATTCAGGATTAGACTGTGGTAATTTGGAGGAAAAAAGGCTGTCTGCACAGGCACATATGAGAAAAATTAAGATTGCAAAATTAAGCGCCTAGAACTTGGGAAATGGAGTTAAAATAAGCAGCATGAACTTAATTCAACCTTGTTATTTTTATGTGTTATGATAGCATGTAACGAATTGATTAAAAACTAGCTTATCCATAGATTCTGTGTATGGACCAGCTGTTGCTTTTTACAGATACTTACTGTTCTGTATATGGCTTCATGTCCGTCTTACTGTACGTATCTAATTCTTAAGTAAATGCAGATTTTATTTTATTTTTTCCTGTGCTATTTTCACTGGAGCATCTGAGTACTTTGTAATCATTGATATTCGCTTTCACAACACTTATTAGTTTCATTTTATGAATGTGGGCTTTGGGAAAAGAAAAAAGAAAACTGAATGCTAATTTTGAGTGCTCAGGTTTACATAACTAGGACCTCAGTTTTCCAAGTAGTACATGTGTTTAAAGTAGAGTTTCCACCGACCCCTGTTCAATTAGGAACACTTAACACTTCCACAGATCTCTGTGGGGCTTTTAAATGCAAGCACTCAAGAAAATGAAAAGTGCATAACAAGTGAATAACTCTGAAAAGTTTGACTTAAGCGATTTGCCTCACATTGCATAAGAACTGTGGCAGCGGTACGGACAGATTTCTCCAGAGTGACATTGAACTGCGCTAGCTGTGAAACTGTCCGTTCGCTTTTCGTACTCCCCTTCCACTTTCATTAAACATCCACAGAACACTACATCAAATAAGACAGGCTTCTGTGCACAAAATCCTTATTTGCTACATGAATTCTGTTTTAGCCGCTGAACATCGTAAAATCCTTGAGGCAGATATCTTATGGGAAATGTGTGTTTGTATAATTGTAGACTATATCGTTATTCATCCTGTATTTGTGTATGCCCTAATTTTTTGCAGAGAATTCTGGTTTTCTGTTTCCTAAATTTTGAGAGTTTACTTTTACAGACCTAATGTGGTCTATATAGTTATTCTGAGTAGTAATGAAAAAAACCCAAACCCAACACAACTCAATGTCATAGGAGAATCCCAGACATATCCATCATATGGAACATTGCTGACTAATACAGATGTCAATGGGTAAAAATCTTTAATATTCATGAAATCTCTTTCTGATCCGAACTATTACAGACACTGACTGCTGCACTAGATGATAATCTGTACGTGAAGGATAGAGTGCATGCTTTTCCACTCTATTTCATGTTTACTAGCAACACATATTTTCAACTGGATTTGTAAGGAGAATTTTTACTAGTGGTTATAGGTTCTGCTGTTTTTCTATTTAACTTCCTTTTTTCCCCATTTCTCTTGTTTTTTCATCCTTTTCCTGTTTTGACACTATCCATGATTTGTTTCTTGCTCTCTTTCTCCCCTCTTTTTTTGCTTCCCCTCCTAGTTTTACTGTTATAATGTCCTTGATCATCATCTTTGTGTTCTTCCAAGTGTTGTCATTTTTTTTTTTTCCCCACACTGCCAGGCACCAAGAAGATTAGTGGTAGAAGATTAAGAGGCCAAAAGAAAGACTCTTTGCCTTCATTTCTAGTGTCAAGCCCACCATCAAAATTTGGCGAATTTCACTACCATCCTCTAGCGAACCATCCTGCAAAGAGCCGTTTCCTGACATTGATAAATTCAGACTTACTTTTTTTTTTTTTTACATCAGGATAACAAAATTGTAACCTTAAATAACAGTGCTGTATAGTACCTGAGAATTCAGAAAGCAACTGTTAGCATGACTATTTGAATGAAAATGCAAACTTGCCAAGTAATGTTGTTCTAGTATAAGGACCATTTAATATGGTGACAGAAATGTCATATACTAAATTACTGCAGGATTCATTGACCTCAATAGTGATTTGTTGCATGACTCTCTTTAAATTAAAGATGTTCTAGAGAATTATCTACTGTATCGTAGAAAAATCTCAGAAAGTAACTATACTTTATCTCTGTGTATACCCAAAATGAGATTTGATCGGAAGTAGTTAGACCTGTGCTTACTGACTTTAGATCTATAATACCTTAAGATTAATTGGGAGCATAAATGGAGAAGCTGACAACCTGGAACCTTGACTTCTTAAAATTGCTGACCCAATTACTGCTACGCCCTTTGCTGACATGTTAATATGTCTCTTTAAACTGGTAAATCACCACCATTTCTGTGTGTGCTAGACTTGGTCCATCGGATGAAGGAAGATGTAAGTTTAATTTAAATAATTATTGACCTACTATGACCTTTTAATTTCACTTGTACTGCTCCTCTCAAGGTAAGCAATTATATTTTTATAGTGTTGGATGGTAATCAATGTACAGGAGCTATCTTTATTGATTTAAGTAAGGCCTTTGATCTGGTAATCACCAACTATTGCTATCTAGGCTGGCCTTAACTATGTTGGATATTACTATGGTTATTTGGGTTTAAAATATGCAGAATTTAGAATTTTATTAAGATGCTGCAAGCAAAGGACAAAAATTTTGGAAATCCATAAGATTCCACTTCATAATCTTCACCAGAAATTGGAAACAGATTATTTTATACAATACATGCTATTTTTAAACTGATAATTAGTTTTAGGTTGGCAACTTTTTTTTTTTTTTTTTAAATCAAGCAGATGATCCTTTTGGGGTCAGTTTTATTTACTGGGGAAAGCCTGGCTTTTGTCTATTTATTTCTTTTTTAAATTTTCTATGCATATTGGACATTTTTGGGAGGAAGGTTTAGTTTATTGATTGTTTTTTTAAGTCTGTTTTATACTGTACATTCAGAGTTTCAAACTTCTGCTCTTCCATTTGGGGGTGGAAACTGATCTGAAATTCTTATTCTTTTTTTTTTTAAACCAATGTGTACTCTTTGCGAACGCATTTTGTGCATTTTTTTTAAACCAATATTTATATCAATGTATTAGGTAAGAATAGTAATTGAAATATTGGAGCTTTATCACAGTTTGTAGATGATACTTGAGTATCTCCCAGAGTATAGTCATACTCACAACTCATTAGTTCTCATCTTTTTTCTTACTCCTCATACACCTACTTCTTTTTTACCTCTTCCCTAACGTTCTTCTCCGGACATGTTTTTCTCCCTGCCTCCTCTCATCTCCCACCTCCCTTATTTTAATGTATGACATTGGAAAGCCTGAGTACATATGGGTTTAAACTGTCTTTAGAAAGCCGTGGAATTTCTGATCACTTTGATCTGCTCCTCTAATGAGTTCCAGGGTCCCCATCCTTCTTGCAAAGGGAGTTTGGTCTTGCTCTGGTGAGCCTTGAAACTAACAGCAGTTGTTCAGAGGGGTCACCAACATAATGAGAAGGGCACTCTTGAGATATCTTGAACCACTTCCATGGATGGCCATGAAGATTAATACTGGGACCTTACATTTGACCTAATATTCTATGGAGAGTCCGTGTAGTGAGCAGAGCAAATGGGATGATGTGCTTGTGGCGGACAGTGTAAATAAAGCTACCGCATTCTGGATTTTTTGGATTTTTTTCTTTTTTTCTTTTTTTTTTTTCTTTTCTTTTTTTAATATGAGTTAAAATATTACATCTCATTCTTGTTTTAAGGTCATGAAGGTGTGAGTTGTTCTGACCAGGTGCATGCCTGAGAAGCGGTGACGTGATGTCCTTTCTAGTAGTAGGAGGGAGGAGGCAGGTTTTAGTATGCTGCTGTCTCTGCCAGCCTGTGCTGAAATGACTGGAGCTTGGTGTTTTGAACTGTGTTCATGAAGTTGATGATATAGCAGAACTGCTAATTAAGCACAGCAATGTTCTTTCCAGTCTCCACATTTTTCATTACCTGTAAGACCTGTAAAACTTAATTTGAAAGAATTTGTTCTTTATTGAAAAGACATTTTATTATTTTGTTTCATACTTGTGCTCTTTTGGGTTTATAACGCGTTTGTTGTAATTTCAGAATTCTTGTGTCAGTCAGTGTTCTATATTTATTCTTGTTTCATATTGCTAATAGATTTAATTGTGCAAGCACCCAGTATTGCAGTTAACTTAATCCCAGCCTTGTTCAGTCATCCACACTATTTTCTTCAGTCTGTTGGTCAAAGTCTAAATGAGATGGTATGTTAAGACTGGGGACTGATCATCAGTCTTGAAAGTTTTACCTTAAGCCTTACTGCGATCCCATTTCAGGAGTTTAGAGTGGAGTGGCAGATATATGCATGTGTGATTTTTTTTGGTTGTTGTTGTTTCTTTTTTTAATCTCTAAATGCCTATAGTAGGAGCATATTCCAATATAGCATTTGATTTTAAAATAATGCAGGTACTAAGGTAAACAGAATCCTCGTCTGCCAACATGGCTAAGTGCATTGGGTTTGCATGGCAAGGTTTTGGTAGTGGGAGGGGCTACAGGGGTGGCTTCTGCAAGAAGCTGCCAGAAGCTTCCCCCCATGTCTGACAGAGCCAATGCCAGACCCACCACTGGCCAAGGCTGAGCCCATCAGCAACAGTGGTAGCACCTCTGGGATAGCATAAATAAGAAGGGGAAAAAAACCCCAAAACCCAGCAGCAATTGCAGCCGGAGAGGAGTGAGAAGATGTGGGAGGAACAACTCTGCAAACACCCAGGTCAGTGCAGAAGGAGGGGGAGGAGGTGTGCCAAGCGCTAGTGCAGAGATCCCCCTGCAGCCTGTGGAGAAGACCATGGTGACGCAGGCTGTCCCCCTGCAGCCCATGGAGGATGATGGGGAGCAGATATCAATGTGCAGCCCATGGAGGACCCCACGCCAGAGCAGGTGGAGGCACCTGAAGGAGGCTGTGGCCCGTGGGAAGCCCACGCTGGAGCAAGCTTCTGGCAGGACCTGTGGACCCGTGGACAGGGGAGCCCACGCCAGAGCAGGTTTGCTGGCAGGACTTGTGACCCCGTGGGGGACCCACGCTGGAGCAGTCTGTTCCTGAAGGTCTGCACCCCATGGGAGACACCCATGCTGGAGCAGTTCATGAAGAATGGCAGCCCATGGAAGGGACTTACGTTGGAGAATTTCTTCGTGAAGGACTGTCTCCCGTGGGAGGGACTCCATGCTGGAGTGGGGGAAGAGTGTGAGGAGTCCCCCCTCTGAGGAGGAAGGAGTGGCAGAGACAACGTGTGATGAACTGACCACAACCTCCATTGCCCATTCCCCTGCACTGCTCAGGGGGAGGAGGGAGAGAAATTGGGAGTGAAGTTAAGCCCGGGAAGAAGGGTGAAGTGGGTGGAAGGTGTTTTAAGAAGTGGGGGGAAGGCATTTTAAGATTTGGGCTTATTTCTCATTGCTCGACTCTGTTTCACTTGGTAATAAATTAGATGAAATTTTTTCTAAGTCGATTTTGTTTTGCCCATGACAGTAAGTGGTGAGTGATCTCTCCCTGTCCTTATCTCCACCCAAGAGCCTTTCGTTGTATTTTCTCCCCTCTGTCCAGCTGAGGAGGGGAGAGACAGAGCGGGTTTGGGGGGGCACCTGGCCTCCAGCCAGGGTCAACCCATCACACTTTTCGAAGTCATAAAAATGACTCAACACTGGCACAGGTAATCTTATGTTGGGTAAAATTATGGGGTTTTTTTCTCCTCTTTGGGGAAAAAAAAAAGTTAAATTCCTTGGAATTACGGTAAGCCTTGAAGTCATAAAGGATGCTTTTCTTTTGTGCTGCTACTAAGGTTGGGTTGTTATTTTTCTGCTCTCTGTTGGGGGAACCTGCCAGATAGAGGTGTCTCTCCCATCAGGAGCATTTTTTTGTCCTGCTTACCATCTCTCTATACTATTCCACCTTCCTTGGGAGTACTCTGCCGAAGCTAAAAGACAATATAAAAGTTTCATATGTTCTCCTTGTAGCAGTAACTTCACACTGGTGTTACACACAGCTGTAAATCTTGTATCAGAGTCTTTCTTAAATCTTTTAGTATTAAATAGCTATATGGGCAAAATATTAATTTATTTCACCCAATTATGCTATAAACATATACCAGTATGAAACAACATGTTCTCCTGAACAACACTAACCCAAAACATGCTCCCTTGGCCCGCCATTGTACCACACGGTGTTTTTCAGATTGCGGGAGGGGGTTGGGATAAAAGCTATGTCTTCTGGTTTTGGTACAGCGCTGGGCATATGAGAGGTATTTAATATTGATGATAAGAAAAACAGGCCGCCACGTTTCAAATTAAAACTATTGAACCAGGTCATATCCTGGATATATATGCTCTTACGACTATACTTGCTGATCTGAATTTCTGTCTTCCCACAAAAGTTCATGCAGTTTATTAACCATTCCCTAATACACATCGTAGATGGCAGGTGCTAGAGTCTTTGTCATTGTGCCCCAAGGCTAAGGCACTCTGCCTGAAGATATTAGATCAGCCAATTTTATCTGTGTTTATAAAACTGGCATTTCTATTTTCTCAAGTCTTCCAGGTAGCCAGAGTGAGCTCTGTAATTCTTTCTTCTTTCCCCGACCCCCTCCTCGCCAGAGACTCATGGGATATCAATCATATGAAGTTATTTTAGATGTTTATATTATGTTGCAAGTATTTTTAAACTGATCATATAGAGTGTGCAGGGAAAAGGGGAAGCACAAGCAAAAAAAACCAACCTCTTGGTCTATCGGGTAAATTTTCAGTACAACACGCCAGCATTTAACCACACAAGTCCCATTAATGTTAATGGTCCCAAGCTTTCTTTTATTCATCACAGCGCTGATTGCACTTGGTCAGCTCTTTATCAGTTTGAAATATTGACAGGAGGAGGAGGCATTCCCTTAGCCAGGCCTGGCTGTTGCAGTGCTCCTTTAACTTAGTCATCCTGCAAATGCTCCTGTAAATGGATTTATTTCAGCAGACCCAAAATACATCAACCGGATCATCTTACCCTGGTGCTAGCCCCTTTGCATTGGCTCCAGTTTGCGAGAGCATTGATTTTAAACATTGATCATTGCTTACAAAGCACTCTATAGTTTTGCACTTATTTATTAAACTAACTTGTTACCTGTGCTGCTGCTAGAGTCCTATCTTTATCTTGTTAAGAAGTGATTATTTGCTCTCTGGGTCTGATTATGATTTAGATTATAAACTAAGGCTATTCCCTGAAAATATGTTGGCTGCAATAAATCAGGATTTCTAAAATTTCTGCTATGCAGCTCCCCTTTTCCTTTAGTGGTCTCTGTCTACTTTAAAATTCTTTCAGTGCTTTCTGCAAATGATATTGTGCTTACTATAGTTATTGCAGAGGAGATTTTTCTCTTTTGGTCATATTCCTGTGGAGTACTTTGTTTTGGTTTATTTGTTGGAAAAACAGGCTTTACTTTCTTTTAATTGGGGGAAAACCAGCCTTTTAGAGGTCATGTTTTCTGCTTTCTGAATATTTTTTAAGGTGTCTTTCTCTGCTGTCCTATAAAATCTATGCAATGTTGTACAAGCAAGTAGTTGCAGCATAAAATATTACCCTATACTAAACAATTGGGGGAACTACAAAAATACATTTATCTTCTATTCTTTAATTCAGTGAATTAAAGTAATTAATTGTTACTTATACTGATGGCCCTCCTCAGTTCTGTACAGAATGGTATTCTTGGAGAGTTCAGAAAGGAACAGTGTTACACTTCAGGGGAAAAAAAAAAAAAGAAAGAAAGAAAGAATCCAAATTTGACCTGATACTTTGTATCTAAGCCTGTCTGTTCAAAATTCTTTATTCTGACCACGCTTACATTGGTGTAAATTGGGAGTAGTGTTGCTACTCTAGGGCAGTTAGAGTTATAACAGCTGATGCTTAGAGTGGAGTGTGTCCTCATATTTTCTCCTGAGGAAAGAAAAAATTGGTTAAATAGAAAATAGTGTCACATTTTTATATAGATCATTGTTTCAGGCTTGGTAATTAATAGTGTTTTCTTATTCTGGTTTACTTAAAGTGTTTCTCGTTTTACTAAAAATGAAACTTTGCTAGCAGAGGTGCCACCACTAACAGAACACATTCTCTTTCTTCTGTAGTAAATAGTGGGAATTTTAGTGTAGTGGAGTTTTAGCCCTTGGGGGATTTTATTTTATGCATTTTCAAGTCGTTCAGTGACTTGCTGCAGAGACAGGGAGGGGGGAGGGGGAATCTATTTACACAAATTACACTCTTTGTTCCCATCAACCTTCATAATTGGATGAACAAAACGAAGGCTAGACTGGCAGGTACAACTATCCCAGGTAACATCTTTTGAGCCAGAAAGAAATTAAGTGAATTGTGGAACTAGGGCAAAACCTTGTTGGGAAGATTCAAGGAGGAGGTGAGGGAGAAGTCTTTTTGAGAATGTCTGCCATTGGGAAGACTTACTGAATTGTAGAAGGAAAAGAGAGAGTTTTATCTTGGGGTGAAATTCATCCCTTCCATGAAAGTTTTGGTACTATTTCTAGTGAGTTCCTTTACAAACAATTTGCATATTTCATTATTATGTTTTGGAGGGTTTGTTCAGTATTTTTAAAAGACGAAATGTATTACAAAGACGCTGCACTCCAGCTTTCAAATGTAGGTGTTTCTCCCCTTTATTTTTCTCCTTTAGGATTATTTAATCTCTCTTCCATCTGTTTTATGTTTTTCTCCCCCAAATTGTTCCAATTCAGTGATTGAAATCTGCCAATTTGAGCTACTTATTCTAAACGCATGTTAGATTGCCATCGTTAATTTTAAAAAAATTGGGATATTCCTGTGTAAACTTGGTTATGCTACTGAGCTGCATGTGCTAAGGGGGGAAAACGAGGTGAATGGGAATCCTGGGTGAAGCAAAGACCACGTAATTGGTTTTACGCCAGACCTTCTGCTTTTCACGCAGGCAGGAAAGGGCCAGGGAAATGTCAGAGGTGGAAATCAGGGCAACGCAGTACTCCTGCAGAATGGCAAAGTGACCGCCAACTGCAGCCAGCCTGAGAAATGACCAGTGCTCAAGGCCGCTGTAAGACAGAAAGAAACACCCAGTTTTCGCTGCCTTTATAAGCCACCGACTGAGACCTCTGTCCTAGACCTAAGAGCTTCAGCATTCCTACTGCCTCAATGAAATGCGTCAACAGTTCACTAGCAGTCCCTCCCCAGAGCTCTTACTATGGGACAGGGCTGAGCTGGGTATGAGGTTTCAGAGTCCTCTGGAGTCAGCCTGGACAGTCCAACACATCCTTCCTACAGCGGTTTGGGATCCGGATTACCTGGCAGTCGCTGTGCCCGAGAGCCCTGCTGGCAGTGGCTTGATGCGGCGGCAGCCTTCCTGCACCCACAGAGCTGAGAGTCCCGTGCTGCTCAAGAGCTGCTGGCCAGCTTTCCTCCAAGGCTATGCCATTTTACACTAGGCGTGCCTCGCTGCTGCAATTACGCACCTCACCCTTTTAGTCGCAAAACACAGTTTAGATGATTGAATATTTTTGTAGAGGTTTTTTTCATTTTGTGTCTTTAAGGGCATCTATAAATAAGTTTTTTGCGTTGTTAAGGATGAGGTGAGTAATTTTTTCCCCTTTCCCTTACGCTGCCCTAGCATTCCAAGCAAAACTTTAAAATAATCAGTAGGAGTTAAATAAGCTGACTGTCAATTTGAATCCTCAGGCAACACAAGGGACAGAAAAAAGGTGACTTGGAGCCATTGTTACAGCACGTTAACAAGGATTGGGGTGGGTTTTTTGTTTTGTTTTGAATATGGATGTCTTTCTATGAGGCATTACAAGTGGTAAAGATACAAAAATGGTCACACTGGAAACAAAAGAATAGAGTGTCTCGTACTTCTTAGTAATGTCGTATGTCTAATCACCCACTTTTTGATTTAATCTATTACAATATTATAATCAATCATGATTTTCTGTGTTGCAGAAAGTCTCATACTTTCAGAGAAAGGTAGAGGGAGAAGAAAGAAAAAAATTATCAGTGATTTTAGCAGGAGAGGAGAAATTTCCTTATTATCATCATTCAGAATTAGTCAGTCATGTATTCTGTAATCACTCATGTTTTAAGCAATAATGTAAAAATCAACACAAAGGCAGGCTACAGCAAAGTGGTCTTTAATTCAAGAATCCCATAAGGAATTAAAAATCTGAAAAGATGCCATAGGATCAATCAATAGCTGCCTGAAAATATCACAAAATATGGAGGCTAAATGACATCACGCTATGTGAAAGAAATTAAGGCAAGTATTTTCAGTATTGTCTTTATCTTTTTTCATTTAGATTAATAAAATGGGTTGAATTTTAAATCTTTGTCTCTCCTGTATTAGGAACAAAAAGTTGACAGCATCTGCCCTAAAGAATTTACTGTCCAAGTGTAAGACAGGATCAACTACATGCACATAGAAGGCAGCAAAGGGAAATTTTATGGAAGTTATTTTTTTTAATCCTCATGTCTCGGCAGTTTAATTTATTCCTTGTTTAGTGTTGCAATTTAACTTACATTGGGCAAACAGAATCATGACAGTATTTACTAATGTTATATGCTATTTCAATTTCCCATCATTATAGTTTTCTATATACCTCACTTTCTCGTTTGCCTCAAGTTGAGTCTTTGTGTAAATTGTGCCCTTTATTTAATCCCTTATAGGTTGAGTTACATGGCTATTCATACCATTGAAATGTTTTTATTCATGCTTATTTCTGGATCACCTTTTCTACGGATCACACCAACGGACGTAGCTCAGAATTTAGAGATGTGCTTGGGTTTCCTCCAAGTATGGATTAGGCTCATGAGAAAATCATGAACTCCCTACCATCCATGGAACCGCAGTGAAACGCCAGCAGGTATCACTGCTGGTGCTGCTTTGTGTAGCGGTTGGCCTAGTACTTTTCTATTTGCATCCTGACACACAGTGAAGAATCTCAGCTTGGATCCTCAGCTTGAGGAGCAGCTTGCCCACCTGGGCAGGAGGAAGACGTTATCACCTCTGTGTTCCTCTGCTGCCAGCATTACTGCGTACCGTCCCGCTTGCCGCAAGCCCTGGCTGCACGCAGGACATGGATATAGCCAGCTATTACTCTATCCCTTGCGAGGTGTATTTGTCCCATTAGCTTTATTGCTGGATGTAGTACAGGAGTTTTTCCATGTCCACTGCACACCTAAAAAACAGAGGAGGGGGAGGGTTTGAATTGTATTTATCACTCTGAAAGTATTTCATAGTGTGTGATTATTCAGCTGACAGATAAATGCTATTTCATTACCAGGCTAGTTTTATTTTATGCTTCTGTATGTGCTTAACTCTTAGAGTTAGTGCAGGGGTTTGATTCTTGGGAATAAGCCAGACTACAAATTGGTGATGTAACCTCCACAGCTGGCTTACTGCACTGGGTCGTGTTTTCTGTGGCATGTTCTTTACAGAAGCTGGGCAGAGCAGAGCAGGTTGGTGAATATGGCCTTAATATATGATAAATAACATGAAATCTCCTATTTGATTATTGGGCCATATACTTATGGTGACACACCATGAAAGGAAAAGGAAATGGTAACCTCAGCTGATGCTCATCAACTACTACAGGTGGTTTTCCCCTTCTCAGTTCTGTTTTCAAAAGCAGTCCAGGCACTGACTGCTGTATCCACGATGAAATCGTCCTTCTGTGCATTTGGAAATGTTAGCGAGAGGAAGCAGGGATCAAATACATGCTAAAGTAATTTCTAAGAGAAAATTGCTAGATTTCTTCCTTCCCATGCAATGCTCGCCTCTCTTTTCTGCATATTGTGGATTGTGCGTAGTAGTTTACTTTTACAGTACCAGAGCCAGCACGTTGGCTTTATCCTGTAGCCGCGTGGTCATTTGAAGACAGCGGGGCCAAGGCCAGCTTTCAGGGCTGCAGCTGACCCTACACGTCCAGTGCAAGAGAGGTTGGATTGAACTTTTCTATTTCCATTCTGTCCTGATCTGTAAGGGTGACGCTTTCACTATGAAACTGAACTCGGGGTGTTGAAGATAGTGTTTTGATAGCAGTGGATCATATTCTAAGTAAAATATTCTGTGTAAGTGCTATGAAGTGTTTGGATGCGTTTTCAGTGAACATTTCATGCCAAACCCCATAAAGCACTTAATTTACAGAGTGTGTGGTTCCTAGGTAAAGAGGCACATGGATAACAGAACAAAATGTAATGGAACATTCTTAACTCTTTCAAGGTGCAGTTCCATTAGGTGGCAAATATTTTAGAAGGCAATGAGTGAACCTCTACAATCACCTAAACTGATGGAGGCTGAGGAAATAATTGTTCGCTGTCAGCTGGTATGTCATGGTATATCTAGCACATTCTTCTGTAAATGTGAGAAAAGTGAGTTTGCTGTCTATATATAAAACTTGCAGGTGATTATTCCATTGAAATCCTTTTTTGAACTTAGTTCCTGCAAATAAAGCCAGTTTTAGGCTTCCTCTGGAAAAGGTCATTGTGTCAATAATAGGGGAAATACTGTCACAAATGCTACTAGTTGAAAATATTATATATTACTTGCAGTTCTTAATTTAGCAGTTTTGTTGCACTTTACTGGTATACCTTAAGACTTGGATATGTTGTTAGCGTTTTTGCAGTTCTACCATAAGCAGCATTTGTTGCTGAGCTTGTAACTTGAAGCTATGCTTTTTGCTGAGTGTTTGCTCTGTGGTGTTGTATTTCTGTCTAAAAGGGTTTTTTTTCCCCCCTCCTTGTTACATTTCCATTTTTGTCCCGTAGTATTCCTCATGACACTCATTAGCTTATTTTAGTTATTCCTCTGTTCCGTATGTACATTGTCTAATCAATAAGCTTCTTCACTTGCTGCAGGATTTCCACCTTATTGTGCTTCCAGCTTCTGCGGTGCTGCGTGATGGGATTGTGCCTTGGCTAGTGCACTGTTGTCTAAATTTGCTGTGTTTCAGATCATTACACTGACTTTAATTTTGATGTATTTGCGTTTTACTCAGTTCTAGTCATACTCTTTTCCCTTGATCAGTTAAATTACTCTCTGTGCGGTGTTACATTTGTACTGCTGCTGGAAATACTAACTAAAGGCTTATAATTGAAGCGCTATTTACAAGTACTGACCTCCAGCTCATTTCTGATTTCTCTGTGATGTTGACCTTTTATAGATTGCACTGTTGTAAATCTTTGAAGTGATTCTTCTTGTCATCATATTTCTAGTAATTATGATTTGCATTGCATTAACACCTCGAAGCCTCTCCCACCTTACCCTTGTTGCATAAGATGACCTTTTTTATGCACTAATTCACATACGGGCAACAGAATACAGTCCTTTCTCTAAAGAATCTATCCT
Organism: Balearica regulorum gibbericeps; assembly: GCF_011004875.1. Lineage (NCBI taxonomy): Eukaryota > Metazoa > Chordata > Aves > Gruiformes > Gruidae > Balearica > Balearica regulorum. The sequence continues at coordinate 103,231,857 of NC_046186.1, read as the reverse complement.
GAAATGACGATGAATGCTTGCCTCTATTTCCATACTTTAAATGTCACAGTTTGAATTCATGAAATTGCTCAGAAAGGACTTTCACTCCTAGAAACTATATTCTTCCTTTTCTAACAAAATCAGAGCTTGTTGAACTTCTTTTCAGCCTACATAAAATAAAGATAAATAAATAAAAATAAAGATTACAGGTATTATTTGTGAGAGGCCACATTTGAGTCAAATTTTCTCAAATTTGGTTCAGGTTGAACAATAACAGCAACAGGAGCATTAGCTGAATATTGGGCTGATGCTTCCTCTTTGTTCATATTTCACTTCAGTATTCAGAGCAACACAGAAAGAAACTAGCAGCTGATCCTTACCCCAAGCAGGGCTTGACTCCTGAAATTTCACGATTACAGTTATTATTTCTACTCTGGTAGCTGTGCTCTGAAAAAATAGTGCTAGTTGGATGTATGCTTGTCGTATACTGTCCCAATGTACACAAGCAGAAGACCGTCATGAATTGTGCTCCTAGGCTTGCTTAATAAATGCGTTTGAGTCAGGACACTAGTTTCTTTAATGATTGTATTGCTTAAAACCTCTGGGTAAACAACGGGATGTTTTCTCTAGTGGCAGAGGAATGCTAACAGTTAATGGTATCATCTGCATCTCCGTATCAGATTTCACCCTGATCTCTGTTTTTCTGAGGCCTTCATTTATTTATTTAGATAAATCTAAGTAGTCAGAGTGTCCAGTTCCTTTTGGGTCTTGCTAAACTCTCAGATACATCTTGTGTCAATATTTTGCAGATTGTCATAACGATGTTTCTCTTTTCACTGGGAAGTTGTAAAGTGCCTGTGATAAGGTACATCTCTGCTTTGAACTGCTTCCCTTTTACTTTCCCTGAATGCTGTCTTGTTTGTGTTGAGCGTGTGTTGGGAAGCTTCTCTGCTCCCCATCTGCCTTTCCTAGACAATCTCATATCCTTGTATTATGTCCTCCTCCTTGTGTACTAATTGCAGCAATCTAGTCTTTTTCACTTTATCTTCATAAGAGAGTAGTCTCATGCCATGATCAATCTTGCTCTGAGTGGGTTTTGGTGTTGGTGTTTTGTTTTTTTTTTTTGAAAAGAACTACTTTCTATAAATATAAAGTCTTTAACGTATGAAGTATGGTTTATTTTTTTTTCCCATGGTATAAAGAACTAATTGGACAGGTCTGGAATGGCCCGGTTAATTCTAAACCACAACTATTGATGTGCGCAGTAATAGTAATATGGACTGCGAATCTACGCTTTAGGGAGGTCTTGTGATGTTTTGCATAATATGCAGTATTTGGAAAAGGTTAGAGTAATACCTTTTTTTTATGTATTAGTGTTTCTCAAATATCAGTAGATACCTAGTGTCTAGTAATTTTCCTGAATACATGTTGGCATTTTGCTGATTTTATATATATTTAAGGCTACATAGAACAAAACGGTAATGAATTTTTCAAACATTATAGAATCTTACACAAGTGATATTGGCCACCATTCTTCAGGAAGGAAGATGGAGGCAGGGGGTGACATACCTCAGTCATTGGCTGGGTGTAGACTCAAGGTCTCCTAATTTTGAATCTCTTGATTTAACCACTGAGTGTTACACTATTCCTGAAAAAGCATCGCTCTGTAAACGAGGGGATAAAGTGCTACTAATACATCAAATCTTATCAAATGACTTTAAACTTATCTAAGCTTTCTTTTCACCAAGGTTTGCTGTAAATCTTTCTTACTAGGGAGTAGCAGGACTTGTGTCCTTGCTAAAAGGAGAAGATTGATTTACTATATTCATATGGAACCAGCAGCTTCCTATGAGTATGCAATAATGAATTGGAATATCCTGTAGCTTTTACCCCCGTGCAACACTTCAGGAGACCTTAAAGACTAGAATATGTTGCACAAGTCCATTTGATAGAAACTTATAAATGTATATATCTTCTGCATAGAATAACAGCATAACAAATCTTTTAGTATGTGCACTATTCTTGTTCTTCAGATACTCTAATTGATTGTTCATTGGGCTCAGTCAGCCAAAAGTGGAGAGAAACTTTGTACAGACATCATTAGTTTTTCTCCATTTAAAGATTAATCATGAAGAGCTCTGGCTCTTTAATTCCGTAATTTGTATATTTAATGGGCTGCTGCAGAATCTATGACAGTAATTAGCATAGCCTGAAAACTCATTAATACGCAACAACATGATTAATGCAGCATTAATGCAAACATGACTGAAGTTATTTAGGTTATGTAGTAAGAAGATTAAAGCTAAAATGTCCTGTTTGTTTTACCAGTAGTGGGTATAATGGGGTAGAAAGCAAAATAAGAAAAAACAGGTATCAAATTAGTCATTTCAGTGTAAAAGAAATACTCAGTTCTCATCAAGAGGATTTGGGGTTTTGCCTGATGGTTGGTTTCCAGAAGAAGTGTTACATAGTCCCCCTTTCATTCACTCATATTCTGTATTTATGCATGTTCAACCTTTTAGTTTGACTCAGCTTTTTGGCAGTTTGAGGTATTAAGAGTATATAAAAAAAAGTCTTCAAATCGTGTCATTCTGAATTGTTAGACTTTTTCAAAATATGGAGGTTTTGTACAGACTAATTTTAAAAACAATGGCTCTTCAGCTACTCTTGGTTTTACACAAAAGAGTCTGCTGACCTACAATTGGACTGTCTAGTCACAGCTTGGAAGAAGTTTGGGAAAAATTTTCTCTGTGTTTGTGTGTACGTATATGTGTGTGTACCTATGTATATGTACATACGTATATGACTTCTAAATATATATTTTCAATTTCTACTAAAATCCAAAGCAACTTAAAAATGGACAGCATTACTTGATTGATGGAATTACTAACTCAGTTTAATGTTTGTGATGATGAACTTCAAAAACATTTTCAAACGCATTAAGGTAACAGTGAAATATAGAGCCTGATCCTGTACCACAGACAACAAAAGATGTTGGACAGATTTGGGAAGAATACTTTCCAGCTTTTTCTCTCAACAAAATCCAGAAAGCTATAGGCCATCACACAGTGTGAAGAGCTGCTGGTATTCAGCAGAGGATCTTCATGAGTATGTCCAGGAAAGTGTCCGCTGAGCTCCTTATTTTCCCCTAATTCCGTTGTCCATTATGTGAGACCGCTTTAAATGTGGAGCCATTTTCGTGAAGTCTCCCTTCTTATTTTCTTGAAAGATGTATTTCCTTATTAAAAATACATTTTTTAAATGTGTTTTAGCTATTGTAATGGCATGTAGCGTGCAGAATCACTCTCACAGAGAATAACGGCTAAATATTCACTCAATGGAAGTGTATAATAACTGAGAGCTTTACTCCTTATCTACCCCCTCCCCAGTTAAAACCCAATTTTGTTTCATAATTTCTGTGGGTAAATGTAGTTTGATTAGACAAAAGCATTTGTACACAGTCTTAATGTTAAGTAAACGCTTAACCTTTGTCATCCTGAAGGTACTGCTGAGAGCCTAATGCTGTAGTCAAAATTTTATATACAATTTCTATTCATTTTAGTTGGCATTATGCACAAATAAGGGCTTTAGTAAACATAGAGATCACTTTCTTTGCCAACGATTTTCTGTTCATTCGATTGGAATGTACAATTACATAATTATTTACACCGTTTCACATAGTGACATAAGTAGAATGGAAATACAAATGGTGTTTGTACAATTGTACAATTCTAGGAGAAATTGCACTGAAAATGAATGTGCTTCACAGATTATGCAAAATTCACTTCCAGTAATGTTTTGTGATTTTCCAGATATTAGGCAGGTTTGATTTTTTTAATTTGTTTTCCAACTGTAAACTATTTTCTTTTATGATTTCTTAAGTCCACAAAGAAAATGTCCATAATATCCTAGGGTATCTAATTATTATTCTTACTTTTTAATTTTATGCATATGCATTGGTTATTTATTACAATTAAACTAACACTATTCTTGCTGACTGCGTTCAGGTTGGAAATACATTTATGAGGCTGTTCTTGACACTTTTGGACATATTTATTCAGTTTCGATGAAGGGGCATGGGACTTTTGAGACTTGTAGCAACTTCTGGGTATTTAGTGAGTCTAATAGCTTGCATTTGTTGGCTATTTTGAGCTAGCCTCTGAACATCTGGTTGCAGAGAAAGGTACTTTACAGGTGGTTTAGCTGCATACATGGGACAAAGAGATTAGTTTTAAGTAGTTCATTTTGCTGAAGTCTCTCAGCTGTTATTGTAAAAGATGTTTTCAGTTACCTTGCCCCTTTGCCTACATTCTCCCCTCAAATCCTGTTCCCCAAAATTTCAAAAAGTCAAAAGACATTTTTTGAGTCCTGTGAATGTTTTTGTATTTTGAAATGCTGGGGTTTGGTTTTGGTGGGGGGTTTTTTGGTTTTGTGTTTTTTGTTTGTTTGTTTGTGGGTTTTTTTGGTTTTGTTTTTTTTAAAAAACCCCAACAAATTAAATTCAATTCAGTTAAATTGGAAAGATGTTTCACAGGAAGAAAAACCTCTTTAGTCTGGATGAATAAAATTTCTTGGTCAAACAAAACCTATTTGAAACCTTTTATTTTGCAAGAAAAAAATGTTTAGCATTAGTCAGAAGTGAATTTTATTGCTGTAATAATTATAAATTATTAGTATATGTTATGCTAATCTGGGAGCTGCTCTGATTTATTAATTTTTTCCTCCGACTACCAACTGGCTTTTCTAAACTCAAAAATAATCCCATGTGCTCTGTAAACTTGCTTTAAGCAAAAACCGCAGCCAGCCTCCTAAGAGCACATTCTTGCCTGCTAAATGCTTTTGTGCAGATCTTGCAAAATGTACTGATTTGCACCAGAAGAGTCTGAATCCAGACGTGAATCTGAGTCTGAATGTGAAATGTCGCTGAAGTTCTCAGACTTGCTAAACTTACGTGAGGGAGGTAAAGAGTCGGTATCAAAATCGCTCCATATGCTTTTTCTGTATTAGACAAAAAAATGGGTTCTGACTCGTCTGACCTGGTAATAGTATATCTTTTTTTCTTTTAATATCAGCCTGTTACGAGAAGGAACTCTCAAAACTGTATGCGCTCGCAAGGTAGCATGCTGATTTTGCTGCTCAGGTGAATGCCTTTAAAATGCCCACGTTGGTCACTCACGTCCTCATTCCTCTAACAACCTGTATGTGCCATCTTTGAAACAAGGATAAAAATCTAATCTCAATCTGCTACTGCATAAATTGAAACTATGTAGATCCTGACAGAAGGTTGGTCTATGCCGAGACACTTTGGGATACTTTAAAACATTAATTGTAATATTAGTAATTTATTTTAGTCATCCTTTTATTACTGTGTATTCTTTTTTTTTGTCTTTTATGTTCTCTCTATACAATGCTTGTATTATGTTTTGTACGATGCCATTATAAGTAAAGAAAATCAATTACAGAAATTGAAGAAATTTCTTTATAATTAAAGGAATTCTGACAGCTTCTCCAATTGCAGCTATAATGACTTACATTAATGTTTAATTTGTAGTAGAATTTCCTGTTGTTTTTTACCCCAGAAATGATAACAGCTCCTTGTGGACCAATCATTTTTGTCACATAAACAGGCCTGTTGGGTGAATTCTTCAGTTGCAATTCAAGATTCAGTTGATTAAAAGTACATTCATACTATGTCCCACAGATGGTCATGTCTTCCATCCAAGATTTAGTAGCCTCAGTAGTGTGGCTGAGATGGGGTTTCTGCACATGACAAACTACAGAAGTAATTGTAATGTCACTGTTTTATTTCTGATTCTCTTTATCTGTTGTATTTAACATTGAAGTTAAGGCTTTAGACATGCATACTGAAATAGCTGACTCAAGTTTCTTTGAGAAACTTTCTTGCAAAATCTCCCGCCAAAAATAACTGCAAGGTTTTTTTGGTGATCCAGTGTGGGTTTAAAATTCTGCAAAAAATTCTCAGGTTTTCAAAAGAAAGCTTTCTGTGTTCAGGTTAAGTAAGATCCATTTTCAAATGTGCTCAGTGTCAATAGGGCAGAAAAAGTACTGCAACTGAATGACATATACCTGATTGTTATAAGGCTTGAATGGGATTTCTGGCTTTGTTTTGACCATAAGGTCCAACCTGGACCTTTTCAGATTTTTTTTTTTTTTTTTTTAAATTAGTATGTCCCAGTGAAAAATATTAATTTCACAAGTTTTTATCTTCCAGTAGAAATATTACCTGTGATGCAGAAGTTTGCTTAATATTTGGTTCCTTCATAGCACCCACATCTAGAAATACAGGGAACTACTAATATTGAGATATGAAAATACTTATTTAGAGCTAGATTATGCAAACTTCCTTATCTCATGAGAAGCTCCAGGTACATGAACTTAAAGGGGCAGAGTCCTTTTCTGAATTATGTAATAGATGACAAAGGAATTTAGAAGAATTTGCTGTATGGGCTGTGAGCGAGAAAGATGGTTCCCGGCTCATCAATACTTTATATGAAGCTCTGGCAGCTCTACACACAGGAATTAAGGTTTGTAAGCCTCTTCAATATCCAAAGAAGAAAGAAAGCTCCTATGTAACATTTGAAAACTTTAAGAATTATTCTAATATTACCATTATGAACCATTTAATTTGTATTTTCTAACATGACATAAAATAATGATGTTTTTGCAGAAACTCAGTTATTTTGTTTGTATTTGTACTTCTGAACTAGGTGTGAGGAGGGATCCTTTAGTCTTCGGAAAAGTCTTTTGGCAACTTGATAAAAATACTGGTGGTTTGTTAAATTACCTGTGCTCTTCACTGCTGGGATTAGAGGCCACCAATCGTGGCCTCTCCAGCAGGTACCGCAGGTGGAAATACCTGGAACCTCAAAGTACAGCAGACGTAGGTGTTACTATTGCTGCTTTTCCATTTCACTTTGCAAATAAATTAGTTCAGTTAAGGTAGGGCTCCACCGTAGACCCGGCCTGCGATATCTGGATTTGCATGTTAGAAAAATTGGGTCAAATTGGACATATGGTTCTGTAATTTTCTTATTTCTTTCTGTAGGATGATGTTCCATGAGGTAGCTTAAAAGAAAGGTGTTATAACAAGATTGGTGGCTATCCAAAACTTGCTTATTCATAATTATAGTTCTCGAAACTTATAGTTTATAAGTTGTTTCATTAATGTGTCCTTACATAGTTACATAGTTAGGAGTAAGTTTATATCATGGAAAACAATATTCCAATATTTACAAGCTGTTTAAATAGTTTGCTGTTTTGATATTTGTGGTAAAAAGTAATGTAAAAAACCCTACTTTTTTTCTTGTGTGCCACTTGAATGACATTTCATGTGCTGAGACTGTTTTATCAGAAGCCAAATGGAGGACTGTTGATAATGATCTGGAAATGCTCTTATTTAAGATTAGTTCATCAATTACTCCTTGGGATATGTCCAATTTTTGTTAAAACCTGTTCTTTTTCAGATGTTCTTTGTGCATGTGTGTATATACATTTATAAAAGAGTACATATAATTATACATATAAATGTCTGTGTATATATGTCTTTGAGACCCAAACCCCCACTACTCTTCATAGAAATCCTTCCATGCAGGAATCTCATTCCCACTTTGTGAACAGAAATGTTGAGACAACTGAAAATCCACATGTAAAACATCAAGTATTAGAATAGTATGCTAATATTTCAATTACATTTTTTTAAGCAAGAAGTTACTGAATAGCCTAAGTTACAATTGCATACCTTTTTTTTATGGATGAGTAAGGGCTCTGAAATCACAGACATTTCTCTCAAAGGCTGATTCAGGCTGGATTAGTAAAATTTCTCCTGCAATGACTGGCAGGGGTTTTAAGTGAACAAAACTTCCATGATTTTGGTTTGCCATTTTACTGCTGGTTTTAAAACAACTTTTTTTTTGTAATTACACTGTTCGTATGCGTGAGAACCATTTTTGGCATTAACCATCTGCTTGCTTTTTCTAACCAGGTATTAAAGTGAAATTTAGAACCCAGGAACCTGATGGTTTGATTTTTTTCTCTGCATCACCTGGGAATCAAGAGGAATATATTGCGCTGCAACTGAGGAGTGGTCGTCCTTACTTTCTTTTTGATCCACAGGTACAACAAAAGATAAAATCCTATAAAAATGGCTTATATTACTACTTTACATACTTATCCTATTATTATTATTATTACTATTATTATTTAATTGATACAAATTAACTGGCTCATCAGAACCCTTAGGTAAATGGACATTTTGGGGAGAGAAACACTTAAACACTAAAGGTTTGCTCATTTTTTGTTATGTTGCCACAATTCGCAACTTTATTTTTGCATTTTTATGGGTTGGGTTTTTTTGTCAGTACCACCGAGCACCACTACAGCTTAAGGTACCAAGATTTCAAAGGTGGACAGAACTAGTTTTTGAATTAGCAAATAAAGGTTATTGTTGTGGTTTAACCTGGCAGGCAGCTAAAAAAACCACGCAATTGTTCACTCAACCCTCCCTAATGGGATGGGGGAAAGAATCGGGGGGGGGCAAGTAAAACTCGTGGATTGAGATAAAGATGGTTTAATATGACAGAAAAGGAAGATGATAATAATGATAAAAGAATATACAAAACAAGTGATGCACAGCACAACTGCTCACCACCCGCAGACAGCTGATGCCCAGCTAGTTCGTGAGCTGTGGTCTAATGCCCCGGCCAGCTTCCCCCAAGTTATGTACTGAGCATGACATCATATGGTATGGACTATCCCTTTGGCCAGTTTGGGTCAGCTGTCCTGGCCGTGTCCTCTCCCAGCTTCTTGTGCACGCCCAGCCTCCTCACTGGCTGGGCAGTATGAGAAGCCAAAAAATCCTTGACTTGGCATAAACATTGCCCAGCAACAACCAAAACATCAGTGTATTATTAACATTATTCTCATCCTAAATCCAAACCACAGCACTATACCTACTACAAGAAAGAAAATTAACTCTATTCCAGCTGAAACCAGGACAGTCATATTTTTTCAGTCAATTATTTTTAAGCCTCCCATCTTGAGACTTTGTCTTTTCCTATTGAAATCAGTGTGTTCCCATTAATGTGATGAAAGTTCTCTCTCACTTCTAGTAATAATGACCATAGCCAAGACATAAATAATTAGAGAAATATTATCAAATAAATTCTACCAAATTAAAAGTAAGACCATATTCCTTCCATTTCTTTTTGGGTGTATTCTGTTTTCTCTGCAATCTCCTCATGGAATAAAAAAGCGTTACAGACGCAGTTATATTTCATATGTATGCAAGAAACTAAGCAACAATCAGATTTTATAATTGTATTGGCAGAATGTGGTATCACATGTATCCATATATGCGCATCCTTTTTGTAATGTTACCGCTGCCTCCGTGTTGCTGGAAGGCCTGGTTGTTCTATTAACCCTGTCTTGTGTCCTGCCTCAGTGTCTAATTACGTGATTGGCATTGTGTCTGCTGCTCCGGGAGCTTGAACAGAAATGCTTAATGGTATAAAATGGTGGAGATTTAGAGATTTGACGATCCATTGTTAACGTTTGCTTCCTGAGCTCTGCCGTGGTCCAGGCACTGATGCTCTGTGACCGTGCGGTGGTGGTGTGCAGCAGCGAAACTCCTCCTCAGCTCGGGACAATCTGGAGGAGGCAAAGTGCTGCACAGTGGCTAGCCTGTCTGTGGTCCCTATGCTAGAAAACATTGAATCTGCTTCTGACCCCAAGATAATAAATGTCTACTATTTCCACTGCATTCACACATAGGCTTTATCTTCTTTTCCTTGCTGCAAACTGAATCAGCGTGTACTTCAATTTTTGTTAATGTTACCCTCATCTATATTTTAACAGGTATTAGTTCTGGTTTATCTCTTTTACACTTATACCTTTACTTAACTGAAAAGGAATTTTTATTTCCTTTGCAAGATCTTTCTAGGTATAATAGTTTGATTTTTGTTGCTGTTTGTTTTAATGGGAGTAGGTATCTTTCAACTAGCATTTTAGTGCTTCAAATAGTATTCCTAGCCTTCCTTGCAAATTTGCTCCTTCTGAAGTACCTGTGTCAGCTAGGTTGGACTTGTTCCCTAGAAGATGTATTTGTTTGGATTCACAGTATTTGGGGGATTGGGAGACAGGGGGACAGGTGGGAGAGTGGCTTATTTGGGGCTTTTTTTTTTTTTCCTTCCTTTTTCCCCCCCTCTTTTTTTTTCTGTCTTTTAACTGTAAAAAATGCAGGTCTCATCCACAGTCAGTCCCTAGAGGTTCTCACTTCAGCTAACATTTTCAATAGTTACTATGTTGAATTTTAATAAATTACTTGTTTATAAAGTGTTTATCTTTCTGTTTCATTTGAATCGGGCAATTCTGTCCCATGCTGATTTTTAGAATCATCACTTCCATATTGTTCCTTAAATATATAAATATATAAGTCTAAAATAGCTTATATTGCTGGTTCAGTGACTGTAGGAAAAAAAAAAAAAATCTGTCATTCAAGGCATTCAGGAATAGTGTAGGTCTTAACATTTGGTTTACTATCTTGAAAGCTAATGTTTTCTAATTTCTCATTAATAATGAGGAAGAGATTCCTGTGCATTCTCAGATTCAGATGTAGGATACTGTGGCCTACATTGATATATTTCTTGTAGTATCCTTTTCAAAAACTGTTACCTGTAAAAATTCAGTTATCAAAACTTTTCAATCTTCTGTATCCTTAATATGCTGTACTACCTTACTATCTTTACCTTTGTTTCTATGTTTTCTACATAGTTTGTTTATTTTTGCCATTATTTGCTATTCCTATTCTATAAGGTCAGGTATCATGTTCTGTAGCAGCAATTCTTATTCCTTCATTTGTGCATCGCAGTTTTGCATTAGTGTTCAACTGCTTTAACTACTTCTTATTGACATCACGTGGTTTCCTAACCCCGTTATATGCATTGTTTTCTCTAATTATGGTCGTGGCATATATGATAAGCATTTATGGCCCTGCCTCTGTGCTCTTCTCTTAAAAATGGCAAAAATTCTTTTTGATGACAATTGTGTGTCTGCTCCTTTTTATCTATAGCAGCATGGTGTAATAATCTGTGCTCCCTTCCAGCTGTGTCCTGTGGCAGGTTAATTATACTTACGCTTAGTCCCTTTCAGGGTTCTTGTATGTATCTTTGCCCATGATCAGCAGCGCGTTGTCTCTTCGTTGTGTCTGTTCTGGGGATAGTCCTGCCAAGTCTTCTTAGTGGGGAGTCTTCAGCAGCCTTACTTCTTCCTTCTCTTAGTGTTAATTTCAAATCCTTTTCTTCCTGTCCGTTCATACTTCCCTTAACTTTATGTACACCACCATTCACCTAGCTGTACTCTGACGATCTCTTTTGTCTCCCTTTTGTGTTGCCTAGCTGCTCGTTTTTCCTTCCTTATTGTTTTGCTGTCATTCTTTGCAGCCTTCTATTCATGGTCCGGGAAGCGTGAGGTTTTTTACTAGCAGATGTCTTCCTCAGTCTTGTCTGCATAATCAAATCGTTCCATAGACCTTCCTCCAAACTCAGTGTGTCTGCAAACCTTCAGCTGTCCGTGGAGTTTCTTCTCATCGTAATGCTTTTAAACCCATCCCTGAACTACACAATCAACTCGTGCTAAATTTATAGTTATCTTTCAGTGGCTACAGCTCATTTGTTCTACCTTTTTTTTCCCAGGAAAGCACTGTGAATGTTTTATACAAAGTGAAATCACTAACAGTGGAATTTTAAGGCCAACCTGGAGCACCATTTTTCTAGTGCTTAGGACAGTCTTCTGAGGATAGAGTATCGGGATTCTTACAATATGGAGTGAATTGAATCCAACTCTTCCATTTTAGAAGATGATTCATTTACTAAACTTTATAGCAAAAAAAAAAAAAAAAAAAAGGGAGCAACACTCAATAGTTTTCTTGTTGCCTGTGGTTTGTGCGGAGGCTGAAGTAGTAGGTACAGTCTGAGGGTGAGCTGTTACTCTCAAAAAAAGGAAGATGGAGAATACCTAGCTGTAAATCCTGACTATAGGTTGCTGCTTAGCATTGGCAAAACTTCAGTACTTGGTCAGGACCTGTCTCAGTTGTAGGAGTTTGGGCATTGAAAGAACTTGACTGGGAGAAGTGTAGTTGCATTCAGACTTTGGCACCTAGGCAGTGTCTTTGAGGATCACTGTTTGTGATGTTTCTACATATTTTCATAAGTGTAATCACCAGCAGGAAGAGCCATAGAGATTCACGTTTACTTAGTTATTAGTGAGAGCCACTAAACATTAAGACTTACTGTATGGCTCGGAAAACTAATCCAGATGTGGTTCCCTATGTGTGATTTCCAAAATGCATCACAAGCCATTTCACAACAGGGTATTTGAATATGATCACAGAGTGACTGGAGTAGTTGGGGAGAAAACGTCATACAGAGGCCTCCGATGCAGTGCGTGCTGAACCCTCAACATGGTCTTTTAAAATTTTTTTTCTTTCCTTTTTTTCCCCCTGAAATTAGGCACAGGTTAGCACATATGGTTGTGTGGTCCCAGATTGAATTGGTTACAAATAAATGTGGTTTCTGATGTATAAAACTGTTAATGCTCTAGACTGTTGCCAAACATAATATGAAGAACCACTTATTCAGGCACCTGATCTTTAGAATGCAGCATCGTTTGTAACAATTTTAACGCTAACTAAGTACACTTTGATGAGACAGCATTTAATAAAATGCTCATTAATTTCATCATTAGCAAGGGTATGCTAAGAAGTAAGCCAGTTTCTTATGTCACGCCCAATTAGCATCCCATGCTAGTAATCCCATTAGTATTGTTGAATTCACTAATGGAAAAACTAATGGGCATGCTACCAGGGCACATTAATTGGGCATGACACCAGTTCTGGTTTTAATTATTAAACTACGATAATGAAATGTGTGTTTGTAAAATATTAAAATGTTGAAATAGGAGAGACGACAATAAAAAATAGTATGTGAAAAAGTGCACGTTAGTATGTAAGCATATATAGCTTTGCATTGTTATCATGGGACAGAGGACTGCTGTACAAACTGCCTCAATACCAAGACGTTGGCTGAATTGAGTAGGAAACATGCTGTAAATATTCATGGGAAGTTATTTTTCCTGTAATTGTGTACATCTGTACACATCCTATGTATTTTCATACATAGGATACAGAGTGACAGTCCCCAATTCAAAATTTACTGTAGAATGTATACTATGTTTATAAATCTATATTCTGACAAACAATGTTTAATAGATGCACATCACTAAAGGCAGAATACTAAATTTTAACAAGACCTTTTTAGTGTTAATCACAATAAGTGGTGGTTTTTATCAACAGGTTTTCTTTGTATGCATAACTCTAAGGTCCTTGAGCCAAAAGAGTACTGGAAGATCTGGAAAAAAAAAATAATTCGGAATTGTCTGGTTTGCTACTGCAAAGTAACAAGCTAGACCCCCAAATTATAAGGAACCTTTTATTTCTCTTTTATATATTTTTTTGAAATTGTTATTTTTGAAGCCTGCTTAAGCCATAAAGTAACTGCAGAGGTCGTGATTCTTTAATATTATGTAGTGCCTATGCAAAGAAATGTTTTTCCATTCAGTAGTTGCCTGCTACATGGGATAATTCTATTTTGTGAAGTCAACAGAATAACTTCGAGTTCCCACGCGGTTCAACTATGATATAAGGTCCTGAGACAATATTATGGGAATTATTCGGAAGTTAGAAGACTATTTGCATATAAATGTCATGAAAATTCTTGAAATACATTAGTTTTATTTTTATTGCATCATTATATGAATTTATGGGGTATTTTGTTTGGTTGTTTACAGTCTTGAGGCTTGACTTGGCAACAGCATCTGTTATATTCCTCTTAGCAATTCAGAAAATATTTCTCTATATTTTGTCATGAATGTCTCGATTACCCTCCTCATATCATTATATTTTTTGGTTTTGGTAAGACCTTTTCCTTCATGAATGTATTATACTCTCTCACCTAAAAATTCAAGTCCTTTTGATACCAGCTTAACAGAGACAGAACGCTCATCTTCACACTGTTCTACAAATACATCTCTTTTTTGGGTCCCTTCTGGTAGACAGGTGCTGCAGTCAACAATCCTGATATGCAGTAGCTTTCTGTGGATGGCACGTTGCATCATGGCTATCAAAATTTACAACCACAGCAATCTATGAAGTAGTTAAATAAAGACTTCATTAAAGAAAATAAAAAAATAATAAAAAAAATCTGAGTGACATGACCCTTAGTAATTTGTGCCTCATCCTCATCTTTATCAGGAGAACTACACCGGGTTTTCTATTTTTAATAGAAACTGAACTGGATCCTTGATCCCTCATTTATTATTTGAGAAGGTTAATTTAGTGAGGAAATCAGTCCTAAACATCATTCAGTATTCCAAAAGAAGTTAAACAGAAGACTTTTGTCTTTATTTTTAGATGTTATATACGACAGAGTGGTATAAACAGTAAGGTGTAATTCTAAATCTTATGTTCATAATATTCTAAATCAGATTCTTCTGTTAATAAAAAGGGATCTGCGGTAGCAGTCACTCCAACTAATGATGGTGGGAAAGAGTACAACGATAACAGTTGGCATCAAATAATTGCTACAAGAATTCAAGCACTGGGAAACATCACAGTGGATGGGCAGTACACAGGTAATCAATCCAGTTCCATTTTGCTTTATTATTTTGGTATTACTCAGTGTGCTGCTCACTTGCTTAATTTTCCACTACCTATCTGCATCCATATAGCAGGAAATTAACTCCATTTTCTGACAAAATCACTACTGTTTTGTCCATGCATCTGAGGTATCCGTCCACTGTGAATCTTTGGTAATTTGATACTAAGTGTAAGGAGTTTTGTCTTTTTGTGCTTGTGACTCTATGATTGTGTTAATATTATTTTGTAGAATGGAGTTGTAAATATTTCCAAGATGTGTATGGGCAAATATTAGGACATTGTGTTACATTAGCCTCTTTTCTCAAGTGTCAGCATTCTGTTATTGAGTTGCAAATCTGTTGAAAGCATTGAACACAGGAATAATGACCTATTTTGTACAGGTTCTTCCGTAGCAACTAGTGGCAGTAGCATTATTGGAGAGAACACGGGAGTTTTTGTTGGAGGACTTCCACAGGGTTATACTATTGTAAGAAAGGATGCAGGTGAGTACAGCTGCGGCCTGTATAATACGACAAGTCCTATAAAGTGGCACTGAGTTAACTGCCTTTGCAGTAGTGTAGGGGGTATTGACGTTGTGTCAGAAACATGAGGACAGTACTTAATTTGCATAATTGTTTTAATCAAAAATAAGTCTGTACAGTTTCTCAAATTTTATCTTTTGGGATAGATGGAAATACCTATACAGCTGATTTCACCGGCAGTAAAGCAGTGTATGAGGTCTGTGTACATTTTAAGGGATTTTATGCACAGAACTGGTGTGCATGTGAGAAACTCATGGGTACGTTTTACATTCTAGATTCCCAAATTCTTTTCCAAAGTACACACAGAGATTGTTTTTATTAACTTAAGCACAGAGTTACGCATCCCAGTTGGAGGCAGGGATACATCACGCTGGCCTTTTTTGGTGTGAGTTTTGGATTGTTCAGGGATTGTTGCATTGAACTCAGTGGTGTATGAATATATCTGTATTCTACAGCTGTATTTATGTGGAGCTGGATTGTAGCTGGCTTCCAGAAGAATCAATAAACATATGTCATCTTATATAAACTTGGTATATATACTAAGTGTATATTCTACTAGCACATAACAGAGAGGTGATTGCATACAAAACCAGTATACAATCAGCTGTTCTCAGTGGATTCACATCCAGGCTTTTGTTATTTTCATATTAACCTTAAAACCAAATTGTTTGTATTAAGTTTGTATTCCCACCACTGATAAGGACGTGAAATTTAGTTGATGACTTGGTGTGAGGTACACTAGAGGACAGCTTCTTCTATCCTTCGTTTCACTTTACTAAAACCAGAAATACATGCATGTCTTCTTCTAAAACTTTAGTTCATAAAGTAATACAGGATGCCTCCCTCAAAAACTCTGCAAAATAATCAAAATGAGATTGACTATAAATACCATTCCAGAGAACACCATCTGTAAAATCTGCTTTATATTTTTGTCTCCAGTAAAGAAAGAGACAGCAGCCACAAATCACTATTTTTTTTTTTTCCAAACAAGGAAAGAAAAACTTCCTGATGAAGCTTCTAAACATTTATTTGTCTGCCTTAGCTTTTGCAGCACTGTTTCTTCCTTTTCAGCAGATGCACGCCTTTTTTCGCAATTATTGTTCTGTTTAAAAAGGCTAAACCTGAAAACTTTCCTTAGAATCTTCATGAAGTACATTTACACCATTGATTCAATGCAAAATCTCAAAAAGTTTAATATTTTTCAGCTACATAGCAGTAGCTGCTGTCTTTAGTGACTAGACCCATTCAGAAATCTGGATTTAGCTTGGAGACCAGCTTTATGAAGTGACTGATGGCTGGCTATCAATGTCAACATGGACATATATGATAGAGTGACCGTGTATAAAACATAGAAATTAATCTCTGCATTTAGGTGCAGGTGATTGGCATAAAAAAATTATTTTCCTTTCTTGCAGGGATGAAGATGGTAGTCCAGAAAGGATTTGTGGGGTGTCTCAGTGATGTATTTTTGAAAAAAGTGCATACTCCCTATGAAAACTGGGAATCTTTGAACTGGCAGGATGCTGAAGAGCAAACCAACGTCTATCAAATTTGGGAAGGATGCCCCGTTGTCCTTTCAGACGGAGCACATTTTCTTGGCAAAGGTAGTTTGCTGTACTAATGTACTAGCCAAGTATGATTTTAGTGTATAAAAGGTGATCATATCAAAAGTATTGCAGTGATCTGCTTTTCAAAGCAGTTTTAGTTATATAGGATTATTTTTGAATGGTTTAAAATTTGGTTTCCGGGTTTACAGAAGATTACTGCATGAAAGAGTAATTGCGTTCACAGACAGGTGCTGCTGCTGTACTGTATGCAGATTTGATATGCATGTAAAAGGTGAAGCTTCACTTTGGAGGAGACACAGATGCCTATAATGTGTATTAAAAAAAAAAAAAGCCAGGTAGTAAAATTTAGGACATTGTACCAGTTTGGTTTGTTGCAGTACATTATGGATAACTGTCCTTTACAAAGCTGAGTGATAAAGTTGTAAACCTTAATCTTGAAACCTCTGGTTTCTTCATGTCAAAGTAGAAAGTAGCACCTAGATTTTTGCTTTTAGTTTCTTGAACCTGTTTATTTATGTATTTCATTTAAATTATGTATGTATTCACTTTCTTTCAAGGGTTCCTGGAACTGCATTCAGGTGTTTTCAGTGGTGGACTGGAATTTGAGATCTCATTCCAATTTAGAACAGATCAACTGAATGGTTTGCTTTTGTTTGTTTACAATAAAGATGGCCCAGATTATCTTGCAGTAAGTTCAGAAATGCAAATAACTATATTCAGATATGACCTGTGAGTTTTGTCTACTAAGATATATTCAGTATTTAAAGACATTTCAAACCATAAGTTATTTCTGTGTTTTATTTTGAAATGCTGTGCACAGCAAAGTGTAAGGGGAGCAAAAAGACTCCAAAAATTCTCAGAATAATTTACCTGTGTTATTTATATCATAAATAAGAAAGATATCAATATATGGAAAGCAGAATTATTCTCTTTGCTGGATTAGAAGCAAAGAGAATAAAACACATGTACTAAATGCTTTTGGTTAATTCCTGGGAAAGTATAGAGTTACCCAAGTTCCCAGTTCTCATACTAGAACAAAATCAATTAAATTGTAAATCAAAAAGTTCATGACGGAGATTGTCCAGTATCCTAACAAAGCTTTCTGTAATTTTTTATAATCCATATAATTTCTTCATTATGATTTAAAACATAAGGATTGTCATATATGCAGAAATTAGTGGTCCAGCTTAATCCCATCCCATCTCATCCCGATCAGTTTTCCCAACACTGTAGAGGAAGTTGGACAAATCCTGTATTAGGGAAATTTGTGAGATAATGCCTATGAACTTTCTTTTTGGTGTCTATTAAATAAGACTGGTATATGCTCAGAAGTACTCATGCTTCCATCTTTTCCAGGATTTTGTTTAAGATTGAATGTGTTTGATGCAGTTTTTCAGGTTTTTTTATTAGTTACATGGCTCTAGATTTTAGTATTTTTCTTTCCCCGAGGATTCTGAATGTAATTAGACTGTGGTCACCATTGGTTAGTGGATCAACTATAGTTACTACTTGCACCAGCTACTACGTATTACATTGGAAGTAATATATCTTTTTAGTTGGACTAAGAAGCAATCATTTATATTCAGAGATTTTTGAGGGTTTTGTTACTCTTCATGACCTAATCTGCCCTTTCTGCATTTTTATTGAGTTTCATTTATCTATTTATTATAATGCAGCTGTTTTGCTAATGGCTGTCATGTCTCAGCCTGTTTTATTGCATGGCATTATATCTAATGTGCCTTTTCTTTTAAACTTCTGACCTAAACCATATAAATATATTTTTTCCCCTTTTCAGGTCAACTATAACTTACTCTACATTTCCTTTTTATATAACTGACTTTTCCAGCAGATAATTCTTTTCCTGGAGTTTGAATTCTGCTAGACCTGATTGTTTCCTCTTTTTCAAGCAGCCTTAGTTCAAAAATTATAATGAGTTCCAATAAGAATTCTTGCTAATTACATGTTATTACTTCCGTTTTGCCCTCAAGTAATGACCAAGATCATGAGCTAATAGCATAAGATGCTATACATACATTACTGCCCCACCCAAAAGAGACTTGTACGTGTGTAATTCACAGTGCTGGAGCACTATTTACGTGAACAGTACTTAACAGGGACAAACATGGGGCTTGTGTTCTTCTCGAGATTCTCGTGGTATGTAATCCTTGTTTCCTTTCTCTTGCTCTGTGAAAGACTAGTAAATATGAGAAAATAGCTTCTGACTATAAAGGAAAAAGGGGACTTACTAAATTGAAAGTGCAGTCAAAAGCACAAAGTAGTTAGTTAGACAAAACAATTTCCTTCTCTACTCGTACTTCCAGATTTTTGGCAGTTTTATATTATTTTTAGCACTGAAAACTGTGATTAGATAATTTTCTTACCATTTGTCCCAAGTCAAGTAAACTTGTAAATTCTTTTCTCACTTTGCGCTTGACCTCAACATCTCCATAGCCTTAAGATGAGGAATTTTAGAGTGGATGGGTATATGCATGCTTTTCTAACCCTTGCAGCTTTGTGTTCTACACATACATAATGATGACAGAAGGTTTTTCCATACACTTGAGCTCACAAAAAAAAAGGTTAATAGAGAGTGAAAATGAGGTGTGTAGCGTGTTGCGCATGAGCTACGATGTCTTTGTTAGGAGCTTTGGTCAGGAGACACTTGCACTGCAAAACAGATTAGAAGCTATACCACTTATCCTGAGTGCCAATGTAAGACGGTAGTTCCTGAGCCTTCCCTTTGCGTAGGTCACAGCTCTCTTATTAGCTTTATAGTTTTGGAATGACTAAACTAGGCACATGGCTGGCCTGCTACCAAACGGCGACTCTCTCTTGTCTTCTGCCCAAGACAAAATTATGTCCTAGAAAGGTGCTCTGTGTAAAGGTCACTTTTTCCGTGACTTCCATACCCTGAGAATTAACTCAAGCTAGAGAGGTCAATGTGATTCTCTTTGGATTTGGGCACGATAATTATGAGCAAACTGTGACCTGATAAACTATATGTATCACTAGCTCAGTCTGGCATGTGTCTCCTCGTGAACATGTGATTGAAAGAAGGTACTGTGACAGCTGATAGAGTTTGCATTACTGATTTTGATGCTGACCACTTCAGCAGCCAGTGAAAGCCGAAGCACTCCCAATCTTATGTGCGACAGTGGCACCAGCTCCCAAGACATTGTAGCTGATAAAGCTGAAGTTGAATTCAAGAGCTGATTTCCTTCTGCAAAGCTACAAAGTAAGAAAGGAATCCTGCAGGAACTTTCTCAAAAGAATTGCACTTAAGTAGCAGGAAGTAAAATAACCAGTGTCCAAGATGAAAGTGTTACCTGTGAAAGAGCTAAGGAGGGCTGTGAATTAAGTGTTCTGGGGACTCAAAGTCAAAATCTTTTCACCAGCAAAGAAGTGACTGGTACTCATGTGAAGGTGATATACCTATTGCTTACCAGTGATTTCTCTCTGGCTGCTGTGAGGAAGAGATTCCTGTTCCATTAAAGAATGACTGATTCTGAGGAGTCTGTGTTTGGGCCTCTGGCTGGCCAGTCTGAGCAGGGCTGGTACCAGTAGAGAGACATCTCTTTAATATTACTGATTTTGAACTGGAAAGGCCAGTTCAACATCAGTACCATGTACTTTTCCTTTCAAAGGACTCACAAACCGACTGTCATTGCCAAGTTCTTTCAAGTCTGTTGCTTGTCTCTCCTGATACCCCTGAATCTCAGGATGATGTCCCTGTTTGAAGGAGATGAAGCCATAATCAGTCTTGCAGCTCAACATTGGCTGAGACCTTTTTGGATAGCAGATTTTACAAAGTGTCATTCAGCCTCCAATGCAGCCCCTGTCCTATCTGAGTTTTGTTTCTCAGAGCTATGGCTGGATATTCTTCTCATATTCAAAATCATATGTTTATGAGCAGATTGAGTGAGGTAGGGACTAGTCCCTGCACAGAAGGAAAATACAGAAGCACAAAATAATTTAGGTTGAAGGGACCTTTAGAAATAATTTATTCCAAATCTCCACTAAAAGCATGGCCAATTTAGTTGTATAAGGTTGCTCCATGCATTTTATGTCTGAGTATTGTGTGTCTCTCTACAGATGGACAGTCCACAGCTTCTCAAATTCTACAGCCTGTTTCCATCTTTGACCATCCTCATTATAGAAAAAAATCTGAGTTTTTTCTTGTTACAATTTGTCTTCTGCCTCTCATTCTTTCACTATGCACCTCTGAGATGAGTCTGGGTCTGTCTTCTCTATATCCTTCCATAAGGCAGTTGAACAGTTATGTTCTCTTTCTGCTTATTCTTAAGTCTGAGCAAAGCCTGTTCACTCAGCTTCAACTCACACGTTAGGTACTCCAACCCCTGACAGCTTGGTGCCCCTCCACTGGATTCAGTCCAGTGTGCCAATATCTTTCATATACTGGAGTGTCCACAACTGGATACAATAGTCCAGATGTAGTCTTATAGATGATGAATAGAGGGGAAGAATCATCTCCTTGGACCCACTGCCTACCTAAATTCTAATACAGCCCGGTGCATGTTGGCCTTCATCATTTCAAGGGTACGTTGCTGATCGGTGTTTACTTTGTAATCCATCTTGACCCTCAGTCCTTTTCTTCAAAGCTGCTTTTTATGTTTGGGATACCAGTGGCAGCCCCCTTTGCTAACAACTGCAAACTTGCTGACAGTATATCCCATACTATTGCCCAGGTCATTAATAAAATTTTTAATCAGAGTTGGTCCCTGTATCAATCTCAGAGAGATGCCACAACCTGCAAGTGGGCCTGTAGAAGTTCTTGTCCCTCATGTCCTCTTCCAGATTCAGGCTAAGCTTTGGCTTTCCTAATTCCAACCTTACATGCTTAGATATATCAAAATAAGAATTGTGTGCATAGAGAACAGTATTAATAAAATTTTCAGTGTTACTTAATATTTGTACCCCAAATTCTGAAAAGCAAGTATGCTTTTAAGCATAAAACTGAGAGCCTGCTCAGGTTTAGAGATCTGATATAATGCTCTTGTTCTGTTGAGAGATATCAACTAAGCTGTCTGGCAGAAAATTATGATCTTCATGCATTTTTGGTTTAAAGTAATAATATATTTTCCAAGGGCAGATTAGCAATCAAGCATTATTTTAAAGTGGTCCCAGAATTTTATCCAAAGCAAACAATTTACCTGTTGTTTTTCTGAACCTATGCTCAGTATCAGAGAGAATGCTAGATGTATGCAGGACTTCTTTTTTTTTAATCTTCACCATGCAGAACAGTTCAAAGTGAACAGTAGTCCTCTATCTTTAGGGGCACTTGGGAATTCTAAATGTTAGTCCAGGTCATCACAAAAAAAAAAAAAAAAAAAAAAAACACAAAAAAATCCCCCAAACCCCCTCATCATTCTCTGCCTGCTTTAAGACTATGCCAAGATGAGGAAATTGGAAGAGGAATGTGCTGAGTAGTGACCCTGTGTCAAACACCATGTCCTCTCTCCAGCTCCCAGGTCTGGCAGACTTGCTGGCATACTGCTGTAGTCATGCAGCTGAAATGCTTTCTTCACACCAGCACAGTGTGCTCCATATCAATTCTCATCAGTGAAGAAAAAAGATGAATTGTCGAATGGACTGCTTTTTCAAGCTATACTCATCAGCATTGATGCCATGATCTGGCCTTCACTTGTATTGTAGACTCCTTAGCCACAAAGGGCTATGAACTCATGGAAATAGGAAAAGTTGTGGTCCCAAGAAACAAATTAAAAAAATCCCTCTGTTTCATGAGCAAGTAGCCAGTGTGTGCTCTGGGACAGGACCTGTATTGCCCATGACATCTCAAGTACTGAGTTCTGTTTTCAGCTGGGATCTCTTTTAAGGAAATACAATTCAATTACAAATACTGCAACATTGATATTATCAGTAACCTAAATATGTCAGTTTGTCATTACTGGTGATAAACATTTATACTAAATCTGTAGGGTTTTTTCACTCAGTAAGATTTTGTCATGGGAACAATAACGCCTTTTTGTGAACATATTTTTATACCACCATATTTTTCAACCACCAGTTCATCACCAAAGTGTTTAGTGCTCTATACCTGCCAATTTACAATCTCAGCCCACTTGTGTTCCTTTCAGATAGGATAAAGAGTCTTGCAATAAAGCATTTGGAAACTACTGCAGTGAAAACTTAAGTAAAATGTATTTCTGTTAGAGAACTAGCACACTAATCTCAAAAAGCACATATAAAAACAATTATTTTCTTACAAGATTTAGAAGAATAAGGATGAAATACAGAATCAATGTATGCTGGAAAAATTTGAAATTGAGTTCACCAGCCAATTAAAAAGACCTTAATCAGGTCTGACACTTCATTTCCTTATTATCTTGTTACATTCTTCTAAAAAATGAATTGATAGATAAAATACTGTTTTCTCATTCCCCCCCCAAAAAAGCAAACCAGTCCCGGTTCATTGTCTTTTCTTTTTACTTAGTTACATTAGTGCTAAAATCAGTTGTCAAAATATCAGAATATATTTTCCTACATTCTGAATTAACTGATACACTGTATTTAGCATGTTTTGTGTAAACAATTTTATTGTAATTTCTGCTATCCTGAAGATAAAAATGTCTTGTTCATTGATCTTACTCACTGACTCCCTTGATTATTTTTTTTAAAATTAACTGTGTCTGTTGTTGCCATGTATGCAATATTTCTTTCAAAATCTTTTTTTCTGTTTTAAAATATATAGATTGAACTGAAAAGTGGAATATTAAACATCTTTTTAAAAACTGGCATTGTCTTTACACAAGTGGATCTCTGGTTAGGACTATCTTATTGTGATGGAAGGTGGAACAAAGTCACAGTGAACAAGGAGGGCTCCGTAGTTTCAGCAAGTATGAACGAACTGAGTGAGCAGACACTCGAACCCCGTCTTCAGCAGCTAAAAGCAAACTCACCTGTCTACCTAGGAGGAATCCCACCTGAGATTCAGAATTTTTATAAAGAACTGGGGTTAGAACAAGGTAAGATGACACCAAGAAGAAGATGTTTTTAAAAAACTGGTGCCATGCACAAGGTGGACATTCTGCTGCTAGCAGTGTAAATTCATGAATATGTAACATGAATTTTTCCTCCCCCCCATTGTTGTTTTAACTACCAGTTACCCCTACCCATCTAGCTTTACTTAGTCCTCATTCTTTTGTAATGCTACAAAAATTCTTCCAACCCAGTGATATCTGAAGCAATCTAACTCACAGGAGAGTAGCAAATGGTAATGTGAGATGCCCAACCAGAAGACCTCAAATCTTCACCAGAGAAAGCCAGTTCAGATAAATTTGTTTCACTTGATCAATGTGTGTCACTCGCAGATCTGGAATACAAAACCAGTGGAAGGCAGTAAACATAGCTTAAATCACTGTGATGAGCCTGGATGCTGCCACGTGGAAGAACTGTTGAGAGTTTTAGTCCTTTTTTACGTGATACTGATTCTGGTCTAAAAAATTGAGTATAAACCCCTGAATTTGGATTTTGCCCACGTTGCCATGATATTTTCCATGTTATCAGGGGAGGGCAGACAGTTGTGTTTTTAGCCATTACTTGACCCCCTTATGTTCTGGAACAGGTAAAATTTCTAGGGGAAAAAAGAGAAGCATTAATTACAGCCTAATACTAATGGTTTCCACAAAAGGATCTACTGTATGAAATGTAGTAAAAAACCATCTATTAAACTAGCTCTGTTTACAGTTTGGGTGTATTTTTTCATTACTTATGAAGCTATTCATCAGTCATGGTGTATTTTTCAGCTACTGTGGGCAAATAAGTAGCAGCCAGTAAGTAATTAGTGGGGAATCTAGTAAGTGGCTTTGAAAGCATGATCTCACATTGAATGCGTGCATTCAAGTAAGCTCTGCAGAGCTCCGTTGAAGCCTTATGATTTCACAGCTATAGAATAGTTCGACTCAAATCCATGCACTGGCATTCACAGAGAGCTCAAAAATATTGTTTTAAGTATTCTTCCAGCTGTAGGTATCACATAGATTACAATTTTCCTCCAGGTTCTGTGTGCATAATATTTATGGCCCAGAAGTGCTAGCCAGTCATACCCTGTCAGCGTTGCCTCGTAGCAGATGGTATAGCCTCGTGAGCGGATGCGTTCGCAACTCCTGCAGCAAAGAGATCTGCGAACAAAGAATCTAGGGCAAAATAATGGCTAAAGTGAATGTCTGAAGTGCATATTGAGGCACATCAATAAACATTACTTTCTTCACTGAGCCTCCTCAGCATACCGCAAAATAAGATGGCGGCTGTCAATTTATATTCAGAGCATCTGAAGATAAAAACATTGCTGTGTGTTCCTAAATGTAGATTTAGATGAGCAAGATTAGGTATTACAGCTTTGAAACACACTTTTATTTAGGACTATAATGATGCAATGATATGATAGTATAATATGGAGACCTTCTGAGCTTAGTAAGTATTTACAAAAGGTTTTCTCTGTTAATGGCTGCTTGGTAATTAATTTTGAATATAGGAATACTGTTTTGCTCACAGCAAATAAGGGATAAATATCCTTCTCCTCCCACCCCACCTCCATGTCATTTACAACTTTATTTTAAGAAATTTCAGATAGAATCTGTGGGCCTTTGCATTTACCCATCACATGCTCTCCTGAGAGGTCAAGGTGGAGGGGAGCTGGCGGGAATGTTTGTGAGAATTTGTACTGTTATTGCTTATTCTGCAGCTACCTGAAAGTAAACAAGATTACTTGGCTGATGTCAGTCAGAAATCTTCAAATAGTGATAATGCAGCTAAAAAGATACTAACGTATTAAAATAGGCTATACAGTATACTTCTCATTGGAAATTGAACAATTGTTCATTTTGTTGAGCTTAAATTAGAATATATTCATTTTAAGGAGCAGTTTGTCTAAATTCCTAGCATTGTGGGGAGAGAACGTGTTTTAGAGGACGATTCAAAATGGGTGTCCACTTTCAGTGGACCTTTCTTTTTGCACAAACTATGTATGGATATTAGATTCTCAGACTGGGTGGCTGAGTACAAATGCACTCCGACCTGCTATCTTGCAGTAATGGAGGCAATAAAACTACATAAGACACAAATATGGTGCTTTCACAAAGCTAAACAGGGGCACTGATCTGTGAGAGGCTGATTTTTAATTTACCAAGTTAATTCTTCAGTAAACTGAAGTCTTCAGTTTGGTTACTGTTTACTTTGGTTTTGTGTTAAACACCAATCACTATACTCAGAGCTGAGAACTATTTTGTATCAATTTATTAATTTCTTTGTAAATTAAGTCACAGAAATATATAGAAATTTGAACAACTGCATCCTGAAATTTTGTAGTAGTGTTTTTACTGCAAGTAACTAATTTAACATATTTGTAATGTCGATGGGAAAGTTAGACACAGAGAAATATATATATATACACATATATATAGAAATAAATATGAAATGAAGTTACTTAATTGTTTTTCTTATGAATTAACAGTTTGGGGTTATGTTTCTAGAGTATCCCATTAGGATAAACTGATATACATCTGCGATCTCCTGAAGTTAATGATATATTTAATCAATGCGTTCTTCTCAGTTTGAGGAAGAGCGTATGTTAACAAAATATTAGCAAGCAGTAGAGAGCTGATTTTCAAATTCAGAATCACTTTTATGGTAATAACTTTAAAGAGAGAAGTGACAGAAGAAAAAACAGAAAGCTATTTCCTCTTGGGATGGATTTGATAACAATGAAAGTATAGTTCAGTAAGGCAGGAACTCAACACCAGAATACCAGGAATTTTTTACCAGCTTAGTATCTTGAAAGGGGAGACTGAATGTCATGTTGGAAGTTAACATATTCACATTACAGTTTTTAGTGCTGAAAATATAGAATTGAAAGGAACAAAAGTGATTCTTAATTAATGATTGAAGCTCTTTATGTGATACTAATCCCTTACTGTTTGCTAGGTTTCGGTGGTTGCATGAAGGATGTTAAATTTACACGAGGTGCTGTCGTTAACTTGGCATCTGTGTCCGGCAGTGCTGTCAGAGTCAATCTGGATGGATGCCTATCAACTGACAGTGCTGTTAACTGCAGGGGAAATGACTCCATCCTAGTATACCGAGGAAAAGAGCAGAGTGTTTATGAGAGCGGTCTACAACCATTTACAGGTAACACATTGGTTCCTTAAATGAGATAGATACATAATTTTTATTTTGTTCTGTATTAATGTATTACCCTGTTCAGTGATTTGTTTGTGTTTTGTTTTGTTTTTCCTCTATCCTTCTCTGTGTTCTTTGAAGAGTACCTTTATAGGGTGGTTGCCTCAAACGAAGGAGGATCAGTATCTAGTGTATGGACTCGTGGTCGTACAAGAGAGTCAGGTAAATATAATTTTAAGGATTACTTATTCCCATGTTTCATTAGCTATTTAATATCAGGTTGGAGAAAAATTGCACCACGACAATTTTGAGTAGTGTAAGTTGTGTAGTGTTTCTGAAGGAGCAAAACTGCTTAATGCTTTGAACAGTACCAAATTACTACTGTGTTCAGCTAGAACGTGTTCAGGCAAGTATTTTCCACGCATAATTCAAAGTCTTTTCCAATATATATATTAGATTATGTAATTGTGTGAGAGCAAAGAATGTGAAAGGATTGAACTGCATTAACTGAGTAATAATAGCCGTGCATCCAGGTATGTTCACACCTGCACGTCTAAACTCACACGACCTGAGTCCGCTGCAGTAAGTAAATCTGTATTTTCCTATATATAACTTAGGGCTACAAAATCAAGTGTAGAGAAAGGAGATACTGGGATAGCAGGCACAAGCTGTGGAAGACAAGAGGCCACATAGTTGTCAGGGAGAACAAGATCTTGTGAAAGTTTTTCTTTCCATTGCCTGCACATGGGTATGCCGCTCAGTGTGACTGAATGAGGATTCTTCTAATGAGTAGCCCATAGACTGCGTGTGAAAGTGTAGTAATATTTAATAGAAAAGCAGCATGTGGCTTGTGGAGAGGGTTTCAAAGTAGGAACATAATACCTGCTGAGCCTTAGAGTTCAAATTTTTCTTATATTTTATTGAAGAAAATTTAAAGAACCTTTCCTTTTCTGTTCAGTGGTTTTGCAAACTTTATTGAGCCAGCAAGTTTTTGAAGATTTACAGTTCTGGATGTTTTATTTCACCAGCTTTCCCTGTTCTGTAAATTGAAGCTTAATTGCATTCCATCAATGCAGAGAATTCTTTTGATGCAAGATATTCAATGTAAGATCTCAAAAAATGGTTATACCTGCATAAATATCAGACTTGCAAATCGGTTCTTCTACAACTTACTGTCATTATTTTGTGTTCCACTCAAAAGAGAGAACACTCATGCATATTTTCATATCAACTGTCCGATGACCGTAAAGTTTACAATAAATTTATGTTTGCAAGCTGACCACAGCATTGAGCAGCTACAAGTTCCCCAGGGTTGGAGAATAATTGTGCTATTTAATTATTTTTGAGTTGGTTTTGTTATGTCCCTTATGAGAAGACCATCTGCTATACAGTACCTTACCTTGCCCTGTGATACACTTCAGAACTAATAAAATCAATATATTACTGTAGTAACTAAAGCTTTCCTAGAGTATCACATTCCTTCTTTTAACAAGAATTGCAACTTCCAGGTATTTTTATATGTCGCATTCTGGTACCCTTCATATAAAAAAACAAGCCTGCATTCATATTTAGTGAAGCTAAACAATAAAATTCCAGAAAAGAGATTATCTGATGGTGAGAAAAGCAAATGATCATCAGCAGGGCTAGGGAGTCCACATGCATTTACAGCAAACTTATCATCCATCATCCTGCCAGTGTTCCTTGGGCCTTTCCTCCGCATCCCTTGTGCAGTCACCTGTGATGAAGTTGTTACTGGCCAGACCTTTACTTGGTATAGTAATATCTAATAAATAGTTAAAGGTTATGGGAAATGGGATGATTTTTTTTTTTATTAGCAACTGTATGCATATATGAGCTTGTCTTTCCAGTTCTTTTAAACATCTTCATTTTCTTTTTTTTTTTTTCTTTTTTTCTTTTTATAATATGGAATGATCAGAAGCAAAGGATTTTGCAAAAAGGCCTTACAAACCTCTGCTTTGCCCTGAGGCAGTTGTATGGCATTGTGAAAATATGAAAAATAAGTGGAAGAGTTTAAATTTTTTGAAGTACTTTTGTAAATGAGAATGCACATTTTTAGCAATGTTTCATAGTTGTGGCATTCTGTTGCTTAGACATCCAACAGATAAATATCAAATCCTTCTCTGCTTAAAACTGCCTTGCTTCATCCAGTTGTATGACTATAATGCCTGAACTTGTTAGCCACATACAATCCACCTCCTCTTTTTATGAGTGATGCTTAAATATGTTTGATACATTAAATATTTTTGGAAAATTGCAACAAGACAAGAAGGAATGTTATGTAGATGGAGTTTTGATGGTTTTGAAATATAGCTTAAACTGAATAGCTCAAGATGTGCAGTCATATTAAATCAATGCTGAAAAGTTACAACTCTAATAAATTGTATTTATGCTAATGGTTGAGTCTGATTTACTGCAGCCATTAAAAGTGAAGAATAGGGGCAATAGTCTCCTTAGAACTGCCATTTTCTCTATTTTCTATTTTATTCTTCTACAGTTCCACAAAATGTGCCAACTCCCTCAAGAGTTCACAGTATAAATGGTTACAGCATTGAGGTCACCTGGGACAAACCTGCTGGGGTCATAGGTGTAATTGAGAAGTACATTTTGAAAGCATATGAAGAGGATGGTCCCAATGTACCCATCACTAGTGCTGAGCTTGCTGACACTAGTATGCTCACAGGTAAATGTTGTTAAGTAGCATTTTTAGGCATATCGAATCACATGGGATGCTTATACCTCCTTTTGTTGAGCTATAAAGTATTACTTGTCTATTTTTGTGTATACACAGCCTATATACTGTTTGGAAGGGTAATATTTGGTGTCAACATCCACATACATAGTAATGTACTGGCTTCAAAGAACAATAGAAATTAAGATACAACTCAGAAAATAAATCAGTTTTATTTAAGGTATTCCTTCCCAACCTGTTAATGCTTTGGGGGACAATGCTTTTGTTTGTTTGTGTAGTAGATGTGATTTTTTTTTTTCCTCCCCAGTTGTTACATTCAGTTCACCAAAATGAGCTCTACATGTGTGTCTCATAAGATACTATTTGACCTGATGTATGAAAGCTGTTTGATATACGCGCCTAATGTCAATCATCTAAACCTGATTTCAGTGGTAACTAGCATGCATTTATGGTAATCAGATGCTTTGCTTGATACCACTGGGATGTGCAGTTAGGTTATTATGGAATGAAGGAGTTTGGGGCCTTGAGTTTAAGGGGTTTGGTCACTGTTGAGCTGTGGGTTGTGGACAGGAGCTGTAGGACCCATTGCACATGAGAAGTTTTCTGAAGTCTAGGTCTTATAACCCATAGGAGGCAGATGTTTTTAGGAAGAAACGCTGGACTCTTTCTGCTACAGAGAGAACGTTTTGGGACTTCTCTTCCTGTCAGGATAGCGGGATCTGGCTTTCCTCTCTATTGACAGAAAGCCTTTGCTGGCTGCTACAAAGTTGCCTGGGAAGAGAGCACATTACAGACAACAGTTTGAATTATATTATGTGATGACTAAACGGGGCAATAGTACAAAATCTTACTTTCATCGTAACAAGCTGTAACCAACGGATTTGTCTATATACTCTCTAAAATTAATTATATAATTCATAACAATTCAAAAAGTGCTAATGACATAATGCTCAAAGCTGATACTTTGGTTTGGCCCAGCTCTGGGCAATGTACCAATCTCAAAAAGTGCCTCTGACCCTCAAGCAGTATGTTACTGCTGCTTTCCTGAAGCCCAGGTAATATGTGCTATATGTATTGTGTTGTTTCTCTGGCATAACATATGTATACATTTTCAAAAGCAAAGATGCACATATTTTATTTTCTTCAATTTGAAATTTCTTGACTATTTGTATTGTGCTTACAATATCGACACTGCATGGACTTTTTATGCTTACTGTGATTTCTTTGAACTTGTTGATTGAATATTCTATCTATGCTGTAAAGCAATACAAATTATGTTAGTAGAAATTAAGGACCATATTAGAAATACATGGGTTAGATACCTTATTCACAGGTGGTGGTGAGAACCAAAATTTTGTTTAATTTTTGTTGGTCTTGTGCCATGATTATGTGTCACAGTTATGAAAAAGTCTGTGCCAGGCTGGAGAAATAAGAGGTTGTCTGCATGCAGCTTTCAGGAGGCAGAAGAATAAGACATTGCTTTATATTAGAGATAGTAAATGGATCCCAGTTGTTCAGTCTATTGTAGCCAATAGCTGTTGAATACTGCAAAACAAAATGACCCTAAGAACTTAGGAATGGCTGTACTCAACCATTGTCCTCTCTGACAATGTCAAATTGTAGATGTTTAGGAAGAAAATGTAAGAAATTTGCTAAGCATAGAGTGAGTTAAAACAAATTCAGCTAGTAGTTTGTGGAATTCCTGAGCTGAAAGTTGCATCTGCACCATCAGGCTTAATGGTCTGTGGTAGAATTGTCTGTCTTGTTTTAATACATTTATGCTGTTGGCTTCTGTAACTTACTATGGCAGTAGGTTTTCCAATTCAGTTTTGTGTGTGTGGAAGGAGTGCTTCCTTTTGTTACTTATAACTGCTGCCCAATAGTTTAGTTATGTATTTTCCAATTTTGGCATTGTACGAAATATGTAATTCATGTCCTCATGCTGAAGTCAGAGCTGCAACAAGTGAAGAATTAATTCATTGATCTTGAAATTATTTTACCTTCAGCCTGTTGATTTCAGTGAAGCCTACACAGATGGACTAGTCTGTGGCCATTGGGAAATGGTTACCCACAAACGTGAGACTCTCAAGAAAAGGTGTGGCTTTCCCTGCTGAATTATCTTTCCTGATTAATCAAAAAAGTTAACATAAACACAGAACCCCACCAGAAGATGCTGTCTTTTCTTTTCCTTTGAGTTTGCTGAGAAGGGAAATTTTGCTTATTTTTTCCCTAATTTCAGGGAAATTTCTTTAGAAATTCCCTTAGAAATTATTTTGTTGAATACCAGGAGAAGATGCTATAGTAAGCCCAACAGCCAGGCTTGCTAATGCAACAAGAGAGAGGAAAGCACCACAGCTCTTGGTGGGATCACTGATGAAGCAACTCTGGTATTTTTCCACTCCCTCCTCCAAACTTTCATTCACTGTTAAGCCGAGGCACCACTTAATCTGCTGCTTGCAAATGTATCTAAGGGCCTCTTTATCTTATTTTTTTCCTTGCACCTTTTTTATACCCATCTGTTGTGTTTTGTTTTATACTTAGACTGTAAATTCTTTTGAACAATTACCATGATCTGTTCTGTGCAGTAGGGTCCTGAGTCATAACTGGAGCACAGCAACAAAAAATTATTAATAGTATTACCCATTTCCCAGAAGGCTTTCCTGTGTGTGTCACATTCAGAAGAACCTGTTGTACCCTTGTCAAGAAAAGAAAAGCTGAGCTAAATATTTAAGGTAAAGTAGGTCTTGAAATGAGCATAATCCCACAGTCTCAAATGCCTACTTCTGACTCCTCAGAAACAAAAATCCTTCAAAATCTGACCCTTGTAATCTTCAAAATGTCAAGCCGTTTTTTCACTTTCATCCAGGAAAGGAATATTCAGCAGATTTAAATCCTTAAAATAAGGTTCTGACCGTTGAACCAGGAGTTTATGGGATAAGGTAGTATATTTCAACATGGTGTTCAGGATCTATATTATAGGATGAGAATATAAATATATTTAGTGTGTAAATAAGTATATTTAGTGTGTAAATTTTTGCATTCAAGGAATACTGTGCTAGCCAATCTTACCTTCAAAGAAACATGTAATAACGCTGATACACTTTGGATACAGCCAGAAACACTCAGCAGAGTAATTAAGGAAGTACAGGGTCATCACACCAAAGAATTTTTTTCCTAAAGGCTGGGTTGCTTTACTCTGCATTCCAGTGCTTTCCACATGCCATTACTATGCTGCCATCAAAATTTGGAATATAAATTGGAATCAGTATTTAAACAAATGAAAGAAGCTTTAGAACACACTGTTTCAGTGAGGTTCGTGAGCATCTTTTTCTTCTATTTTCCCTTGGAATCCAAAATATCACAGAATCACAAGATTGTTGAGGTTGGAAGGGGCCTGTTGAGGTCATCTATTCCATCCCTTCCCACTCAAGCAAGGTCAGCTGGAGCAGGTTTCCCAGGACAATGTCTGGTTGAGTTTTGAATATCTCCACAGATGCAAGTATTCCTCTATGGGAAGCTTGTTCCGCTGTTTGACCACCCTCACAGTAAAAAAGTGGTTTCTTGTGTTCAGGTGGCATTTCATGTGTTTCAATTTGTGCCCGTTGACTCTTGTCCTATCACTGGGCACTACTGAGAAGAGTCTGACTCCTCCTCTGTTCCCTCCCATCAGATACTTACACACATTGATAGATCACCTTGAGCCTTCTCTTTTCTGGCATGAACAGTCCCAGCTCTCTCAGCCTCTCCTCATACGAGATGTGCTCCAGTCCCTTTATCATCTTAGTGGCTCTTCAGTATCATCCACAAACTTGCTGAGGGTACATGTGTCATCCATCATCAAGGTCATCAATGAAGATGTTGAAGAGTACTGGCCTCAGTATCAACCCTTGGGGTACACCACAGCTGGGTTGCCTCTGACTGGATTTTGTGCCACTGATCACAACCCTCTGATGCTTCTCTTGTCAAGCACATTCAAGAAAAACATTTTATAATTCAGATCACTCTTGTAGTAGAATTCAGGAGATCCAAATGCCTCTAAATTTTACCAGCTCCCAATTACAGGCGGCAAAGGAGGCTAGCAAAATCTGCAAATAATATTTAAATAAAATATCCTTCAAAATAATTCACAAATGTTTGATATTCCTGTTACAGATTCTTCTTTTAATTGTGTATGTTTTTTGCAGTTCATCCTGCCTGCGTCATTGTCGCAATAGTCAAGCGTTGAAGTTGTGGCAGCTCACGTGATGACAAGAAAATTGTTGTCGACGGCTTCCCCTCTGAGTGCCCTGAGTGTTCCCTCCTTCCCTTGACACGTGTTTATAATTACTTTTCACCTTTTAGGCTTTTATGCTCAGCAGATGAATATCTCAGGAAAAGTTAATTTAATGATTTAATATGCTTAATCAAAGTGGCTTGGCTGCGCCTTGGCTTTGAAAGCGCTCTAGCTAGGGAATTTCTCAGAAGAGGAGACGGTGCCTTCCTGGCAGTGACTGATAGGCCGGGGGAAGCTCGCTGCCTGGCTGGCAAACACCCATGCTCAGAGGAACACTGCCGGTTGAGAGGTTCTCCCTCTCAGGGAGAGCTCTGCCCAGCCCAAGCAGGTGGTCCCAAAGCAGCCTGTGGCCCCACCACCAGCCTCTGTGCCCTGACCGCTGCCTCTGCTGGGGTTTGGGAGTCACAGCCCCTGGGCCAGGCCCTGCAGTGGGGCCGGCTGCTCCCCACAGGCTGGGAGCCGAGGGTGGCCGTGTCACGGGCCGGGGAGTGCCTGTGCCGACAGAGTGAGCCTAAAATGGGAGTTTGCTGCCTGATGGCTCTTAGAAAAGGCTGTTTTGTTCGAGTGACTTTGATCTATGTGGGCCCTGCAAATGATTTACCACAGCCAGGCAGTTTGCCATGTGCAACCGTTAATGAATTACTTGTATATTACTTTCATGCACTTGAAATTACTTGAAAGCTCTTGGTTTGCACAAATATTTTACGCGCAGAACGCTCCTATGCTACAGTTAATGAGAGTTTTATAAGTTTGTAGAAAATTATTGCAAACCAACTAATGTAAATATATGTAGGGCTAGAGTACTAGGAGGACTCTCAAGTCCGTACTCCAGGTTGGGACAAATTTCTGATGTTCTAAAACATTTCATGAAGATACAAAAAGCCACAATTTACTAACGAGGTTTGGTATATTTAGCTTGTGTTTACTTACAACTAAAACCTGACAGAACATTTAAAGTAATAAAAGCTGAAACTTTGTATTGAATATATGGTTTTCAAGAGCTGCTTCATCAGGTGCTTGAACCATGCTCAAATACAAGGATGATTGTTATTTTCAGGTAAATTGTTTATCATCATTTTGCAGAAATAACCTTTGGTCAGAAGCACAGACAGATGACAAAACATCTAGATGTTTCCCATTGCCAGAAGAATGGCGGTATGCGCTTTACAGTGCCACGCCAGAGTGCGTGAGGTGTGGGAGGCTGGACACATCCTTCCCACATGAAGGGGTAGCGTGTACTGAGACCCGTGTAATGATTAGGGCTGCGATGCTGCTTGTTGGCCTGTTTTGTCCCTGCAAGTTTCTTAAGGAGCTTTGGTCTCACTGTCTCACCCACATGTATGCGCAGGTCTCAGGGAAGGAGGAGCTGCAGGGAGGGGTATACCAGAAGCTGCACCTCAGCCCCTGCTCAGATCCTTGTTTCACTGCGGCAGCTAATGCAACATACTGTATATAGGCAATAGATCTGTCTATGCCCGTTAGGTTTCTGTGAGTTGTCAGGTGGTGCTGGAGCTCTTAATGACTCTAAATCAGAGTGGCAGAATGTAGGTTCTAGCTGGCTTTAGCAGACCAGCAGCATATTTTTCAATATATGCGTTTTAAAACATAAATGATATTAATATTCTGCAATATTAAGGTTCTAACTTGATTGAACGTAGACCTAAATGAATATTGTTTGCAGCCCAATGCTGGTGTATAAATTTATTCATATGAAATGTTAATTGTCTGATTAAATAAACCTGAACATTTTATCAAAATTACATCAGCTCTTACCTACATACCAATACTTTTATTAATAAAAAGAAATCAACTGGTAATGTTTGTGAGGATGGAAAGGATTATTAATATTTTTTTTATAGACACACTCAAAAAAGTTTGCAAAAAAGTTCAGTCTTTCTGCAAACTTTTAAAATTAATCATCCTGCAGAAAATGAACAATGACAAAGTTATCTGGAAGGGTGAAGAGTAACAGATTGATGGATATTACAGAACCAATACTCTCTGTAGTTAATTAACTCTTGGTGCAAAATTGGACTGTTGGGCTAATGTTTTCTGCAAATTAAAGCAGCCAGAAAGTTGCCCTATGTTATGGGGAATGTAACAGGCTTCTTTGAACCACTGCAACCTGAATTGCATCTTCAAGGCCAGTGGAGCTTGTGTATGGTTGGTTATGGAATTTTTCTGTTGAGGAAAAGGGTCTTCCAAGCCACAGAAATCC
Source organism: Balearica regulorum gibbericeps (assembly GCF_011004875.1). Taxonomy (NCBI): domain Eukaryota; kingdom Metazoa; phylum Chordata; class Aves; order Gruiformes; family Gruidae; genus Balearica; species Balearica regulorum. The sequence continues at coordinate 103,195,705 of NC_046186.1, read as the reverse complement.
AGTAACCAAGGTAAATCTTTTTTTGTTCTTATAGCCAAAGGGTTGGAACAGATGCCCTCTTGTTCAATAATTCTTCAAAATTTTAGGACTTATACTATTCTTATGGAAGAAGATGCTTTAAAAAAATGCAGATGTATGTGACAGATTGATGTGCACAGGCTTTTAGTCCAGAAATGCATATGTAGAAGACACATGTACTTAAACAGTTTTTGCTACAATCTGTCGAAAACACAAAGTCAGTTGAGGACTTCTTTTTCTGGTCAGTGGACTGTGATTAAGTGTACTGTGGCAATGATGCATCTCGACACACAAGTGACTTTGTTAGACAGATGCTGTATGACCGCAGGCATTCAAGTTGGCTAAATAGTCTTTAGGTTTGGGGAGGGGAGATTTGGTAATTTTTTTTAAGAGCTTCAACAAGAATTAAGGTAAATCTTACAAGGTCAAGTGTTGTTTCAATTGCAATATGTGTATTTCAAAATAGGTCCTTATGAAGTAGAGTGTTAGGGAGGAAACAATGACAAAAATCTGGCAAGGAAAAGCGCCTTTGGCAAAAAATACACTCAGCTTGTGAAACGAATGGAATTTGTGTGGGTAAGCTCTGTGGTTGACTTTGGGAATCTTAATATTCAGTAGCAGAGCTGAGTTTTCAGGCTGCATATGAAACTAGTGCCTGGTTATGATTAAAAATAGCTAAATTTACCTGTAAAAATAATTGAACTAGCCTTGCAAAATTGTTCTCTTTCACTGTATTAGCCAAGTGCAATTTTTCTTGTGGAAGTGAGGAAAAGAACGGTAGCATTTGTGTTACATCTGTAAGATTAAAGAACTTTTTTGTGTGAGTTGTGCGTGGGGGTGAGTGGGCTTAGTTTTGTTTTATGAGAAGGCTGCTTCAATAAATGTATTTTTAAAAGCTTACCTCAATTTATATTTGTTTCACCAATTCATTATGCAGAGTAAAAGCTCTATAAGTTGCCATAAGCAAGTGTGTCTTCTCATCTCTGAAGACCTGGTGGTGTTTTGAAGCAACTTTCTGAAAAAGCAGGATGACAGATTGGAACAGTGAAGCAGCTGCTTTCATAAAAGTCCTTTAACTGGATGAGGAAATTGCTAAAATACTAGAATTGCCTTTGAATCTATATTTTTAAGTGTTTGTGAACAGAATATTAGCCCTCATACCTTAGTGGTAAACCAATTTTTTTCCTTGATGAAAAGTACTACTTTTCCACTCAAAATCTGCCAGAATACTACAAAATCTGTCTGAGCTACCTAAATATACGAGACCTCCCTTTTGTATGTACTGAACAAAAGAAATGTCTGTTTTATGGAGATGAGAAAGGAAGAAGCTGGATATTTAATCTTCCTATATACTGTATGTATTGGAATGATGAATAGAGTGGATATCAAGATGCAACTAACTCTGACTTGTCCACCCTTCCATTTTACCATAAATTAATTGTTGACCCTTTTCTACTGTCCATGTCAATGTTTTTATCCCTTCTCTGCAAGAAAGAACCTAGCATTTTCTGACACAACTCTAAACCTCAACTTTAAATATTGCAAATAATTAAAGATCATTTAAATAAAATTATAGAAAATTAAATACTAGTTTTGCATATAAAGTGGGCTTAATGTTCTAGGTGTGATTCCAGATCACTCTTTTAGACTGTTAACTTTACATTCATATTTAACAAATGACATTATTCAGTTTCATGGGGTCACTGTGTCAAAATGTCTGTGTTAGAACTTTAATTTATTTCCAAAGGTTCTTTGAGTGGGCAGATAGGAGTGGTGTGTTAGAATGATTTACCGTCTCCGATTCCCCATGTGGATTTTAAGGCTTGGAACGCAGTCTATGATGTAAATTTTAAGTCTAGATGGATTCAGCTGCTCTGTAGTGGCAGGCTGAATGAATGGAACTCATATCCCAAATGTGGGAGGCTGACCCTCTTCTTAAATATTGATGGTGCCTCTAATTCTATCTCCTGATCAAAGTGACAATTTATCTACCTCTCTCCTGTTAACATTAATAGAACATATGCAAGTGTGGTTGTGGCCAAATTTTGCTTTGTTAGCATCCCGTCTTGGAAAGCCTGATGGACTCTTATCAGATCAGCAATTACTGGGTACAGACAAGAGACGCCGATCTGAAAGCGTGATAATTGAGGAGCTAGGGAAAGTTTTTTAAAGCTGTCCACCAACTTCATTGGATCATAGGCTATTTTTTATTGTGAAATTTCTTTGGCTGCGCTATAAATTAATTCACGTGTATCAGTGATGATCTTTGCTATGGGACTGCTGACTTTGTACTCTAAGATAGTCAGGCGCTGAGTGTAAATTTCACTGGCTGACTAAAAGTGCAGAGGAAATGAGTGGGTAATGAGAGCAGAGCAGCCAGTTCTTTAATTGAATTAAAAGCCGGGTGACACCAATGCAGACACCTGTCCAATTACAGACAGGCCAAGGTGTTTACCATTGCTGTACAAGCGATTTGAAGATGACAGAAATCTTTCCGCCCACAGATTAACATAATGAAGGAGAACAGATTACAGTGGATGCTGGCCAAACAGATAGGTTGGCAGCTGAGAAAAAAGTAGTTTGCTGAAGTATGTAAATAAAATCTGTGCACTTGGTATTGCCTACCTATGCAGCACATCTGTTTCTTTATTGAAAGAAAATAGTGCAAGAGTACATGTGAAGGAAAAACATTAATTAGGAAATGAACAAATTATTTTTTAAGTTGCTGCTTTTGCTGAATAATTTTTTTAACATAAACCTGTTGCAAAAGGGTTTATTTGTTGGTTGGGTTTTTTTTTGTTTTCAAATTCGCACTGCCCTTCACAAACCTACCTATGTAATGTACACTCTGTTGCACTGCAAGTGCTTTATATAAAATCTTTCTACTTTGTCAAAAGTAAACCAAACAGCCCCATCCAAACCTCCTTATAGCTACGGGCATCTTTCTGGATATGTGCTACTGCAGCTCTCGGTGCCTGAAGCCATTGGTGACCCCATAGAATGTCTTCCATCAGGAAATGCAAGGAGCATTCATTCACTGCTTCATAAGAAAAGAATGCTACAAGTGCTAAATGTACAAATAAAACTAAATTGCTTCCTAAAGCACAGCAGAGTGAACAGAGAGGTGGCATATTCACTATACCATGCTTCTCTTAACCGAGAACTTGTAAATGTCACAGTTAGAGGATGTGGTTTCTGCATGTGTTTATTTGCTGAAGGTAATTCTAACAGTACCTTTTATACTTTCCCATGTTTAACCCTCTGTGAGCTAGAAATAAGTGCTTTGTACTAAGTCTTATGAAAAAAAGGCTTTTTTTGACTGATGAAACTTCTGTGCTGAAGAATTTACTGTGGATTCCAATATTCCTGCTTTACAGGAATAGTAATGCTTTAAAACATCGTTATTTCCTATTTTCTGCTTTTTTAATGCTCTTAAAAATATTTGCCTTCCATCACGGGAAGATTACAGTCACATTTGCTTGGATGGTGACTGGCACAATGTTCTTTTTCTTTCCTGTTTCATTTACGTTAGATGGTAAGATGGAAGTACAACTTTCCACTGTTAACTGAGGAATTGCAAAATCAAAATCATAACCAGAGAGAGCGGATTCTGATCAACCAGTTTTAGTTTAACACTATTCTGAAGCAAATGCATTTGCTTCTGAATATCTCTTTGTGTGTACAAGTAGAACTGGACCTCAGAGAATTCAAACAGAAAGATCATTGCAAAGCCAACCTTTGAAGTTTTTGGATTAATTACAAGAAAAGACACAAACATTTCTAATTCGGTGAAAGCTAATCTCATATTTTTAATGTGAACACACCTATTAGTAAACAATATAAACATTCACAGACTTACTTCGATTGCCCCACTCAGAAAATAATATATTTATGCTGTAACTATTAACTTCTGGCATCTCATTTTCCAGGCCCTTTTTGTGAGTATAAAGGGGGGAAAAAAGACATTTTTTAATGAAACTCAAAGTTATGTTGCATTCCATGTAGTAGCTCAATGAAGACTAATAAGGACTAATTTCTACTACCTGTTTGTGTACATGTTATGCTGAGGAGGTTTGCAGTCTTATAGTACTATGGGACGTTTGGCCGTGAATTATGGTTCTCTGAGGTACTGTTGCTTTTGAAGCTGCTTTGCAAAATCCCAGTGTCGGACAGTTCCAAAATAACATAGTTTGCTATAAATTCTTTTTTTTTTTTTTAAATGAAAGACCCCATTGATTTCACTAAAAGCTATAAGAGTCAAGGTGAGAACATGGTTTGAAATAAAACTTGACATGAATTGGCCTTCTAATTACTACTGCATTTTCATTCCGTATTACTTTACTGTCGAACCTACTTTGAAATGGGAACTGCTGATGTTTCTGAAAATGACTGTAAACCACAATTTTCCCAGGTAGTCCTTCTGTATATTGCAGTTAAAAAGATTTTGTAACTTCCTGAAGTGGTAAGCAGTGATTTGTTGCATTTGCTACAACAAGTTAGCTGATCGATATGTGGGAATGTAGCAACTTCTCTTCGTAAGTATAAGCAGGACCTGAAAAAACATACGATCACGGATGTTTATTTCTTGTAAACCCTTGGGTACTGTGTCACCTGAATTTATGTTACTGTAGTAGCATAGCAAATATACGCTCTATATGCTGCCACTGAAGTAATGGAACACAAGTCGGATGTTTCATACAAAAAAGAGATTTCAGTTTATGGATGAATAGGGGCAACACTGGAGTGGAAGCATTAAAAAAATTTTGTTCTGGGAGACAGTGAAAATTCCTTGGAAAACTGTAATGAATAACTGAAAAAACTTTGTGAGGCGGGGACTAAGATAAAAACCTCAAGTTTATGGTCATTATTATATTAAAATCGACACATCAATCTTGTAGTAGTATCTGTTATAATGAGACTAACTAAAGAAATTTAACCACAACATTAGCGTTAAGAATGGAGTACAATAATCTATTTTGCACAATTTAAGTCATGGCATAATAGGAATGAAACCTTAAAATATTTTTTATTTTCAGCCTGTAACAGTGGAAGCCTCTAACTGGAAACTTTAATTTTTTACTTCTGTGTATGTATGTAATCAATTTGTACACTGTACATGCATAACACCTTGCTTTCTTCTGTTGCAGGCATATTGACGGGCTTGCATCCCTTCACAAACTATGCTGTAACCCTAACTGCTTGCACTTTGGCTGGCTGTACTGAGAGCTTGCATGCATTGAACATCTCCACTCCACAAGAAGGTAAAGTAATTTCAAAGGTCTTGACTTCCACATTTCAGTCATGAATAATAAAACAGGAGAAGAGCTAAATGCTGCAAAGCCATTTGCTGGAAAACCCCAACCTAATTTGATGACAAAGTGCATTGCCAGACCATAATTGCTCCATTTTTTGGGGGGGTGCGAAAATGAATCAAACTCCATACCCTTTAATGACATGCATCTTTAATAGCTGTAATGCAGATTAATGGGCTTTTTAATTGCTGTTACATTGTTCATGCAAGAGCCTTGTCATTAATATGAAGCATCTGAAAGATTAATGAAAGCTTCCTCATTTTACTATGGCTCAGAAGTAAATCTAGAGACAGTCTGACTAAAAAGAATTGATTGTATGGCACAGTATGAAATTGAGAATCAAACGGTTGATTTCCATGGTTTCTTTTAACTGCTAAACACCAGCAATAGGCAACAATTATTTCAGTGTGATGAAAACTCCAAATGCCGATTGAGTTATTTATTAATCACTGTTCAGATTTTCCCTTTTTTCCTAAACACTTTTACACGTTGTTGTGCTCAGACTTGCAGGTTGTGAGTGTAAATTGATGTTTTCTGTGCTCGCATTAAGAATTAGGGCAGGAAGAAAGAGAAAATATATTACAGTTCTGACTTTAGAGACTAGGCTGATAAGTAATACACATCAATTAGTGGAGCAAATGCTCCCAAAATATCGGTGACATATCTAACTCCATTCTCAATTAAACATAAAGTCCACATCTTCTGGTTCTATCATCCTAAAGCCATGTTAATCCAGTTAAAATCATCAGTTACTCCAAATTTGCACCCGTAGAACAATGAAGACTTTGACCTGTATTTATAGGACAGTAGTTAATCTTTCATGATGTGGAGTAGTTTTCAAAATTCCCTCCCTCCCACAGTTCTTTGTTTTATCTTCTCATGTAAACTAGGCAGTAATACAGTACCAATAAAACAAATAAAATTTTAGCATGAAGTTATGTGAATTACAACCATAATGATTAAAAGAATTCTAGAGTGTTGAACTGCTGCCAAAGGAGTTAGTCATGCAAGGCGTTGTCCTGATAAGGACAGTCCTGAAGATTGCAGTCTAACATTGCTGGAACAGCGTTTTGATGTGAACATGTTAGCAACTGCCAACAGCACCAATCAAATCAAAACCCAATTAATCGCCTCTTGGAAGTTCTAAATAAACTGCCTGAGTTTGTCTGGTGGCATTATCCATGAATGCGTGTAGCCTCTGACAGCCAAATAGTTAATGGACCTTGTGACCTAAACATGAAATACAGAATTGTATATTTCTTTCTGGTCTAATATAGTAATTAATAAATCGTTTATGTCTTACTTTCTCAGCTTAGTGAATAAAGCAGGAATTCGTACGTGTTTGAGAAAAACATCCGCTGTTTTCAGATGTGCTGTCAAATTGGGAAGGTTTAGGCAAGAATAGATTATTTTTTAGTTTTTTTTTTCCCCCAGAGATCAAATAAAGCCATGGGGAACATGTGTTTTATCCCTCAGAAGAATTGAACAAAAAGTCAATGTGTGGAGTTTCTATTTTTGGATGCTCTTGTTGCATGCTCTTAGTAACAATAAATTGATGATACAGAAGACAGACACCATATCACACCCTCCAGCTATCCCTGTTTCCCTATTGAAACATTCATTACTTTATATTGTTTTCACATTGCCAGCCACTGCTAGTTATTGTTTTAAATTGCTAGCACAGAGCTTGTAAATTACAAGATATTCCTCCCAGACTAAGGCCTGAGTTCTGCTCCCCTTGCGATATTCAGTGGGATTGCTTGTGCTTCTAGCATATAACTTATTGGAATGGTGAGAGAACTCAGGTTTTAAATTATTATACATTGCCAACTTCCAGTATATTATATACATAAAATCTACGCTAAACAAACATTACTAAGCATATTGAATTATGAAAAGCCAGAAATAAGGGGTAGTGCCTAAGAATACAGCATCTGCATTTGTGATTACAAAGAATAATCGTTATGTTGTTAGGAATAAAAAGCATAAAGGAGGAAAAATAATTTGTATTACAAAAAGGACTGTACTAAAATCGTGTACTCCTCCCCTTGCTCAGTGTTATCAAGCTGGAAAGATAAAGTTGAATAAGCATAATTATTCTCCTGAAAAGCAAAGAATATATCCTTATATTTCATAGAAGTTTCTGTTTGGTGAGGAAACCTCACATGTAATAGGAGAGTGGTCAAAATTCTGGTGTGTGGCAAGCATAAAATCTCTTCTGAAATTTCAGCTTTACCAAAAATCATTCTGGTAGTTGCTGCTTACTGAAATTATTTATTATTTGTGGAAATATAATATGTATAATATGTATATACGTTTTTTTCACCAGCCCCTGAAGATGTGCAACCACCCACAGCAATATCCTTTCCCACGTTCTTGCTGATGAGTTGGAGTCCACCAAAAATACCAAATGGTCTTATTACACAATATACTTTATATATGAACGGAGTACCACTTTACTTTGGAAATGGAACCAAATATGTTGTAAAAGGTGAGTTCTGTGCTAGGTAGCATGTCAGATGGGTATCTCAGAGTCACTATGAATGACTGTATGACTGACCCCTTTTTATTTCAGAGGAAAAGATAAAAATAAATTTAAAATGAGCTGGATGCGCTTTAAACCCTGACGGGTTCCAGTTTTTAAAGACTCCTTCACAGAACACTCTGGGGCTCTCAGAAATTAATGTTGCCAAGGTGTAGCTGAATCTTGTGCTGTGTTGTCCTCTTTCACAGGACCCGAGTCCTCTTTTTAATGGTTTTATAACTTTTTGATCTCGTAGCATCCAGCTCTCAAAACGTGTAAACTGTAAGCTGTTGAAAAGATATGATGTACAAGTTTAATAGTTTTTCCTACTGTCTTAGATATTCCTAATTAGAGGGCCGTGGTGTTGCTTTCCTGAATAGCCCATGTTTAATTCATTTGTTCAAAGCATAAACAAAGAATCTGTTTTCTTCTGATAACAGTTATGCAATGTGTCAATAACCAAGTTATATCAGTACTCTTAAACTATTACATAGAAGCTAAATGACTGTTATTTGGCAATAGTGAAGCATAGTAATCTGACTTCCTATTTTAATGTAATTGGTAGTTTAATGAAGCATCCAAGTTATTTGTTCAGAGATTATTCAAACAACTGAAAACCAAAATATTGAGCTAGAGGTATCATAGCATAACATAAGCACTATTCTGGACCCATCAGAATTTGTATATGGTAGTAGGTAGAAGTAAAAATAAAGCATTTCATATCAGACAACTCGGGGGAAAAGGGTATCAAGACCCTACTTTCTTTTTAATGTAAGGCCTTAAAATTCAAAGCCATTTCTGCATCTTGAGTTAGTATAAAACATATTTAAAAATTCATATAGTTCAAATTTCTTTGCCTTGCACAGGCCATAAGCTACTGGTGTGGTGGGTCAGTTTTGACACTGAAAAATGAATCCAGTTAGAGAACCTCCTGAAGGCTGTTGATGATTGCTATAATAAATAGTGCACACTTTAAGTCAAACTTTTTCATTCTGTATTCAAAGGTAATGGATTTTTCGTAACCATAGTAACCTTAGTGTATTTCTGGATAAATACATGAGGTATATACATTCTGGTTTTATTTTTGAATATAAACTACCACATTATGTATTACTAATAATATGAAAAATAGGATATAGGTTAGCATAATGACAGATCAAACTAGCATGCATTTTTCTTCTGCAAAAAAATAAATATTTATCAAAAGTATAGGTTCAATTAATTTCTCCCCCATCCCCCCAGTTTTCTGGTATTCTTGTAGTGCCATTTATCTTTTTTGCAAGATCTCCATTAATCTCTTATTGCCATACCATAACACTATTCTTAAGAATTTTGAAGTGCAAATAGTCATGCTTCCAATCTTATTAAAATTATTACTGAAAGTTCATCACAGGGAGTTTTACTGATGTGTCCATCTGCAATCTGGTTATAAATTGACAAGCAGTGTAAAACGTTTGAGGGAATGTTCACCACAGTATATTTTGGTTGGTTGGTTTTAGATTTATGTCTGACTGTATTCTGACTCATAGCCAAAATGAATGCTTATTGATAGAAATTGTAGTCAAATAACTTTTGTAGTTGTTCTTTGAAAATATAGAAAAGGATAAATTAAAAAAGGGTCAGGACTTGATCCCTCATGTTCTACCTCTAAATCTTGAATGATACATCAGAACACATTCAGCTAAACTAGTCTCAGGAAAAGTCATTTGGTTCATAAACTTCCTAGAGGACCTCTTGTTGCTTTTATTTAGAAACTATTTATTGATATTTTTCTAGTAATTTTGATATTTTTGGTCCTATTGAGCATTTCATAACTTTGATTTCAAGTATTTTTTTTAGACAGACATAAGATATAAAGAGAACAGAGAATCTTGCTTATTCAAAAGAGAAGGCCAGTGAATCAGATTGTGTTGCCCTGTGCAGTACTGCACAAGAGCCACTCTTGCCTACCATTCGGAACATGGCGTGGAGATCAGTCTGTTTACTTTGGGTCCATTTTATTTAGTTTCTCACTCTGCCTGAGGGGCAAGAGGCGATCCAAACCAGCAGGCTGGGATTTGGGTCACTAGAAATCCCAGGCATTCTGCATCAGGTTTATTCAAGATCTTGCTTAGATCTGCCTATATCTTGAATTTGACCTGATTTTGCTTCCTTTCAGAGCCCAAGATTTTCTTCTTTGTAGGCTAGAGGTAAAAAAGGTATAACATAATTGATTTTTTTAAATTTATTTTTTCAAGGGTTATGGTTTTACAGTGAAAAGTTACAGCTTTTGACTTTCCAGTGTTATCCACGTGTGTCTCCTACCTTTTTGGCTTTTCCCATATTATTATCCTTTTCCTTTCAGTATTTATGCTAGTGATGTTGGTGACTTATTGCCTCAACATAGTATGTTATTAACCCTAAACAGATGTCAGAGACAATGAACTCTGACTCTCTGTTTCCTATTCATCCAACAAAATGATTTTCCTAATTTAATAACTATACGACTGAGTTCCTGACCAATAGCCTATACCAGAAAGTCATAGATTCTCTCCATGTTTTTTTAAGTGCTGTATCTATTAAAATGGGTTTTTTTAAAAAAAACATTTCTTTTGAGGAAGACATCAATTCTGTCTAAAAATTAGTACTTCATTGACTTTCACTTCAGACCATGTAAAGTGCAATCAGTTTAGGTCCATATTAATTAATCCGTAACTTGAGGAGGTATATGTTTTCTCAACACCATAATTGCAAATATATTGTTAACTTAGTTTCTGATCTTGGCAGTTGTTGAGGGCTTGAAATACTCATTGATTTTCATGGAAACTCAAGTGTTTGTTTCCTCTAGGGGTTGAGCTGTAATTAAAGAGGAAACCCTTTAAAAGCACATATGGCAAATATACGCTTTACCACTTTGAGAAGGGAGACCCACTAGACATCCATCATCCATTAGTGCCTTTATATTTTCCCCATATTGACAAATTCAGTTTCTGTGTTGTGAGTAATAAAGCACTGAAATAAAGCCAGCCCCTGTAGCGCAACACCTTTGTTAACTGTCTGTCTGTGATTTTTCTGCGTCCCACCATTCCGCATTTGCCTTATGTGGTACTACTTCCTCATGCAATCTGGGTGCTATTTCACATCCTGCATTCCAGTGAAAGCCCAATGTCTCCAGTGGGTAGGGACGAGCAAGAGGAAATACTCAGTCCAGGATGCCAAGTGGAATTTAGGCTGCGTGAATCCATGTCCCTGTGTTTATGCTTTCAGTTCCTCGAAGTGAGAGTGCAGAAGCTCCTGTAACCAAGACCAACAGCTGCAGCTCAGGAAAGCACTTGTGATAGGGTTCTGCTCTCCAGATCTGCGTACCTTACTGTTCTGCAGGGATGACTAGCCGCTGTGAGGAGATGGAGAAGCTTGTACAGTTATCTTCAAAACCTTTAACCTGTACACACTGATCTTACGAAGGATTTTAATTTTAGGAAAATTTGAGTTGATTTTCCCTGTAGAGAGGAAAATGTGCTTCTGTCACCCAGCCAAAAGGTTACAGGCAAAATTGAAGCTTCTACTTTGAAACATGGAGATTTCTTAATGTAATTCTTTTTTTTTCTTTTTTTTTTTTTTTTTTTTTTTTTTTTAATTTAGGCAAGGTGTTCATTCTTGTTTTCTCTTTTCTTTAAATTAGTCACAAAAATTTCCAACTTGCCTTAGATGAAAGAGAAAACAGGGTGGGGTTTATACTGAAAAATATTTGACTGCAGTGGCCTGAGCTGGTGGTGCCAATGCCACCAGCAGAAAGGTAGTCTAATAAATGCAGAAAGGTGTAGTATAAGCAGAGACAGTAATGATCAGATGTGACCTAAGTGACAAGTTTTGTTTTGGTGGAAACCTTATTGTTATGAAGAAACTTTAGAAAAAAGATTAGAGCAAAATATTCCTCTGTTCTTAAATGCTGAGCATTTGATGGACTAAGAAAAGGTGTCCATTACCTAACATGTTTACAAAGGGAAATGACTTTGTAGGTATCTTTAGAAAACAGAAAAATGTATAAATCTATATTTGCACTGAGCTTGGCATTGAGGATGTACATCTGCATTTTCTGCAGCACTAGATACTTGACAATGTTAACAAATTGTGTTCATATAATTTCCCTAGCAGAACCTAATGGTTCTCATCATGAATCTTTAAAAGGAAGATATTCTTATTAAGACTCAGCTGTATGAAACTTATTTTTCTCTGCCAACCGAAAAGAAGTGTTTCCAGTTTTTCAGGAAAAAGATCCTGTCAACTATGTTACAAGGACAGATCCTCAGCTGAGTTAAAAGATTATAGAGTTATCCTAAATTACATGCCCAAGAGTTTAAAAAACGGTGACAGACTGCTTTGTACCAGGTTTCTGGGCAAAATAATGAGGAGAGCCTTGGAAAAGGTGAGAAAGAGCTGCCTTCACAATTTTGTCGAAGAGCATGAACTAAGCTTTGGCTTATTCAAATTGTTATTTGACCTGAGCATGGAAAGGCTGATCCTACAAAAGCAGGATAGAATGGAAGCCTTGTTTTTCTGTGAGGAAGAGGCAGATGTTTGACATCTGTGCAAACAGGGCTTAGCATATCTAAACTTAAAAAATGGGAGAACCCCAAATTGGTACCTGTACTTTTTTTTAATGTTGCCGTAAACCAGCAGTAATTACAGTATACACTATGCACAGCCATGCACAGCTATTACATTTTAGTGAAAAATTGTCGTGTTTTTGTCCTTTTTATCCCTATGACTACTACTGCTTGTTTTAAATGATAGATCATGATAATAAAAGCAAAATCCATCACAATATCAATATTGTACTAATTGCCAAGTGAAACAATTTGAACAAGAAAATCCACGGAATTGTACATAGACGATAATTGCAATAAGATGTATCACTGCAAGAAGCTGAAGCACTGAGAAGAAAATACTTATTATGTTAGGTTTAAGATATAGTTCTCATGGTTACTTTTCATACAGTTTTTAGTTATCGGCATGTTTAAAAACACCACTTTCCAACCCTAAGGATTTGTGTTCCTTTGTTTTAGGTCCTGCTCATCTTTGACAGGCAGCTTTTGCCTTAAAGGACAAACAATAGAAAAATTCTGTAGTCCTCTGGTATGAGTTTATTTCCTATCTTCCAGGTTGCAGTGAAATACATACAAATACCCAAACGAAGCCAGCCTGTTCTTTCACTAGGGTGTTTTGGAAAGAGCAGTTTGCTATCCAACACAATGTTAGTGCTAGATTTATGTATATTATAACTCTGACTGTCACAATTTCTCCTTTTTTTTTGTGAAGCAGAGACTGATTTGACACCATTATGAGCAATGAAAAGTTAGTCTTCATCTCTTTGCAGTTAGAACTGGTTATCTGAAATGTCTTGCATGTGACCCAATGACATATGCCCCAGCATCTCTTTCTTATTTTAGGGTCTTGCAATACCATGCTGCAGCTCCAGGCCCACCCCTTATATTTGGTTTAGCAACACACCCAGCTGGTAAGGCGTACAGGAAATACCATGTATTCCAGGATGGCATATAAAGAACACCTGCTGCTTCAGGCTTTATTCTGGCCTGAGTATGCCTTTACGTAAACATGTATTGGTGCACCTAGCACTAGAGGGCAGAGTACACCAGTCTTACAGGAGAAGCTTCCTTCCTCTAAAAGTTGTAGGCATATAAGAAAGCACATTTGATACACCTGAATTGGCAACACTGACATTGCCAGTGACCGGGTACTATCGTAATTAATTCTGCAGACCCAGAATGCAGATTCAGCAGGCACAAAACCAAAGGGCAAATGGGCTTGTCTGAGTCTGGCGTTCCTGTATTTCAGCTTCAGACAGAAAGATCTGGTGCACTCATTGGACTTAATAATACAGATCTGGGGAATTTAGAAGGGGGGGGGGGGGGTAGGGTAGGGTAAAAGCATTATGTTTATTTGTAGCAGCTCCGTTGTATCATTTCCTATTGCAATGCATTAGTGCAGTGTTAAATAAAATCTGCTTATTTAAAATCCTTTTAAATAGTGTTTAAATATTTCCTGCTGATACAATCTGCTAAAGTAGTTATCCTTGCTGCAGATTTCAGTTAACCTTGTCGCAGATATTAAGCCTGAAGCTACACAGACTTTTAGGGACCTTGATTATAGAGCAAAACCTAATGGTGTCATTATAAAACCACAGCTGGACAAGCTTCTGGAGTCCTTGTCCTTTGATCAGATTTGGGTAACACAGCAAGCCAGGAGAGAACTCACGCTAACCCTGCTGGAATTGCTGAGCTCTCAGGTTACTCGAGTACCGCTTTCTAAAAATTAAAATGCAACACAAATTATAAAATGAGAGTGATTGGTACCTCCCAATCTTCTGTATGTACCAACACAAACTGGAGCAAATAGCTTCTCTGGAGCTAATAGCTGTAGGACAGGGAGAGTCTTTTTTTTGCTCCTTTCCCTTCTGGCAGCGTAGGAAATATTTTAGCTCTGGGCTCTGTTTTTTAAACAAAGAGAAGGAAAACATTGATTTCCAGTCTGGTCTAAATTCTATGACGAGAATTAAAACCACTAAAAACCCGTAAAACTCCCAGATTATTTTGTCCTGTGATCTTACTTCAAAATCTGTTGTCACAATTAGACATATATAGGCTTCTAGTTCTGTATTTTCTCCTTCATAGATACCTAGATTGATCAGCAGACTTAAAGATGTTGAGATCTCTTTAAAAGACTGTGTACTGAGGAGGACAAATTTAAATCAAGTGTTCATTGAGTTCAATTTGTAAAAGTTAAATATGTCCTTTTTTCTCCTTTTCTTTCTTGGAGGTGTTCTGCACTGTCATGTGAATTTGCAGGTCTTCTCCAAGACATTGCCACTGCGGTTAGTTATTTTGCCACTTTCTGAGATCAATTTGTTGTACTATTGCCTGCATGAACCTCTCTTGGGCAAACTGTCCCAATCTTGTGCATCTTGTCTACCTTCCTCTGTGATTTCTGAAGGGCGTAATCTGTTTCTCTGCATTTTGTCTTTGATCAGTGAGAACTTCATATAGGGCCCTATCAAGTGATACAGTTTCTCTCTATGAGCAGTTGTCATGTGGTGACCAATTTGCTATAAAAGATTGACAGGTCACCTTAGATTTATAAGAATTAGAATATGCTTTCTTGACTGTGTTGCGCTCGTAGCCTGAAATCGTTTTTTGTGGGCTCTTATTTTCGGCCGTATGTCTGGTAATTGTGGTTTGCCTGAAGCTAGAAAGGCAAAGTGGTGGGTTCCGTTCTGGTTTTAATTTTGCTGATAAAACAGATACATGAGCTTATAGTTTAAGGCAAGCCTTCATTCAATCACATTTTTTTTAAGTGCTTTTTTCCCCAGGATCATTTTGAAATGCTTGGTAAATGATACTTGCTTAGTTTCAGGTGATGCTGGACTCATCAGCTGGTCACTTAGCTCTAGCTTAATAGGCTTGGAAAGAGTAGGGCAGCCCTCTTGATGTTGTATGCTGCATAATGAAGCTTCTCTGAGATTTTTCCTTATGCCTTGGAAAACACACGAATATTTCTCCTTGCTCATTTAGAACCATTTGGTCTCCTGATCTGTCAAACACTTGATGAATATTCAATTTAAGATAGATATTTTCTTCCATACTGCTATTACAAATTATGTTGGTTTATCAGCTCTGATAATTATTCTGACTGAGCCGTACATGCGTTCTGTTTGGCTTGCACTGGATGCAGACCCTTCTCTCTATACTCAATATGTCCCAACCTTCCTTTAACACTAGTGGAATATTAATAAATGGTGACAATGTACAGGCAGATAACACCACAGTAATACTTCTGCAAGGTTCCCAACCAGGGGATTTCCTCTTTTCCTTGGTTTTACTAAATGCATGGCCACGCGAGTCACTAACCATTACTTAAATATTTTCAGCATTTTATGAAAAGGAGAATCTTTGATGTTTGTTTGTATTTCAGACTTGTTATTTCAATAAATCTAAGCAACTTCCTTACAACTTGCATTTCTAAAATGCTTCAGTAGTTAATGTCTTTTTCTTTTACTGGAATTCCAGGCCTTCCTGAGTGTTTTTCATCTTTCCCGAGTGTTGTGATTTAACCCCAACCAGCAACTAAGCGTCACACAGTGACTTGCTCACTCCTGCCTCATTGGAGTGGGGGAGAGAATCAGAAGAGTGAGAAAACTCATGGGTTGAGATACAAACAGTTTAATAATTGAAATGAAATAAAATAAAAATAATAAATTGTAATTAAAGGAAAATAATGAAAAGAGAGAGAAATAAAACCCAAGACAGACAAGTGATGCAAATGAAAAATAATTACTTACCACCAACTGACCGATGCCCAGCCTGTTCCTGAACAGTGGCCCCCCCCAGCCAGCTTTTCCCCTGGTTTATATGCTGAGCATGATGTCATATGGTATGGAATATTCCTTTGATCAGTTGGGGTCAGCTGTCCTGGCTGTGTCCCCTCCCAACTTCTTATCCACCCTCAGCCTACACACTGGTGGGGTGGGGTGAGGAGCAGAAAAGGCCTTGGCTCCGTGTAAGCACTACTCAGCAGTAACTAAAACATCCCTGAATGATCATTGCTGTTTTCAGCACAAATCCAAGCCATAGCCTCATAATAGCTACTAAGAAGAAAATTAACTCTATCCCAGCCAAAACCAGCACAACAAATCTTCTCTTGTGTGTGAACAATACAAGCCTGAGTGTTACAAGTCCATAAAATAGTTGGATATAAGTTTGAATTTAAAAATATTTGATGGTTTGTATGATTGGAGGAGGATTCCTGTATTTTAAAAATCGATTTCATTATCCTCCTAAGTTATGTCAAAACATATGCAAGGCATAAATCATGTCATAAAAAGCTTGAAAGGCCTTCTAGGATACTTCCTTTCCTGTTGAATCACTGCCAGAAATCTAACCTAGGTTTCTACACTGATTGCCCAAATTGTTTACATAAAGCTTAATAGCCTTTTAGTCAGTACTGAACTCCATCATGCTTTCCACTAGTCTTCCATGAAATATTGTATTTTTATGACAATCTATTTCTGACTGAAGTATTTTACATAAATTGCAGTTGGACTTTGAAAGCTTCTGGGGTTTTTCTCTTTTTCTTTCTCTTTTCCATGTTTTTTATTGTATAAACAGAGTGACACATTAAAGTGACATGTTACCGGGAAATTAACTAGTGCATGGGAAAAAATATTTAAGTGAACATAAAACTAAACATGTAAGAACATCAGGTTAGTGTGCTTTAAGTAAGGCATAGGCTCATGGTCTTAAGATGAATGGAAAGGTGGATGACTGTCATGAATCCTCATTTAGGATCCTGCTGACTATGACAATTTGTCGCAAAAGAGTGGAACACACCTCACTCAAAAGAGAGAAGCAGCAACATGTTTTATTGAGGTAGAAATAATAGTTTGACAGAGTTCAGTAAATTCTATGGAATTTAACAAAGTTTAACAGTGGTGTACCAAGGTTCAACAAGTCGTGAATCTTGATTTAGGATCCCTTAAAGAACCACTGTCAAAAGTATTAGCAAAAGTGGTTTTAATATGATATTGTAAAAGAGTGACTTAAAAACAGTTTGATGGCAAGGTTCACTTTATTACTTACTGCATGGAAGAAACACACGAAGGAAAACTGAGTTAGAATCGAGTTAGAATGATTCACACAGAGACTGGAGACGTGAAGGGTAAGGAAGACTCTCCTGTTGAGTCATGAGGTTCAGAGTGGACCCCCTTGCTTTCTAAACTCCTGATGGAGCTTACGCGTGGCTAAGTCCAATCTTAGTCTCAGACTTGGTCAATGGTTTATGTGTAAAAGAATAGGAATTATCTATATAAAGTTTGTAATAATTAATATTTAATAGCTACATGGATTAGCAATATTCCATTCGTATTAATTCAGCATGCTATCAGCTACTTACCAAAGATCTGCTGCTGGTAAAAGGTGTCTCTGTCTCAAAGAGCAACCTTGAGAGGTGTCCCAGCTCAAGAGGAGATCACCGCCATGCAGCCATCCTACCTCGCAGGGAGAGCTCAATGAAGGCTCACTTAGGCTGTTGTATTTATGGAATAAAGTGGTTGGCTCGTAGTCAAGTTACGTGCAATGGGGAAGGTACGCGTGAGACTCCTTGTACCCACAACTTTGTTCCTTGATAAATGAGTCTTGGAAAAGCCACCTGCTATTCATGTGTTAATCGCATGATTGGTGTTCCAAGCTGATATGCATCGATGCTCGCTGCATCACTCTGCTCCTCTGTGGGTTTTCAGAAAACAGGAGTTCTTGGCCTGGATATGGCTCAGGCCTTTAACCTCGTTTGGAGCCCGTACCAAACTGCTGCTAGTTTGGTTAAATGGTCAAGTGCATCCGTCACAATGACGAACATAGTTATTGTTTCTATGATGGCTGCTTTAGATATACCATGTTCCTTTCTTACAGAGGCATATTTAAGTCACATTTACAGTATGCATATCTTGATTTGTTTATCTGCATGTCTGGGGATGTTTATAGCTACATGTAAATAAGTGTCTGGATTTCTAATTTAAGAATGGTGCTGTTCAGTCATTTTGGTGAGGAGTGATGCTGCACATGTAAGAGAGTAAGTGATCAGGTGGGAAAGAGTGAATTTTTACACTGGTGATAATATACTGCCTGTGTTCTCCATCTGGAAATAAATCATTAGGAAATTCTAATTAGTGATTTAATCAATTCAAGAAGTTTCTATGTTCTTTCTGTGACCATACATGGTTTCCGTCAACAGAGGTGCATAAATGTATAAAACTCTATACATTATATCTTGGGGGAGACTTATAATATTTTACTTTAAATATTTTTCTAATTGGTATAAATTAGAGTTGGAATCAGTACTGAATAGATAGTAGAGGCAGCTGAGAGAGCTCTGCCAACAGCTGAAAGATTTCTTGTTAGGACAGTGGGTGAATAGCTTTGCTTCCCCTCTGCTAGTCAGTGGAAAAGGTTATTCAGAGGTGACTAGAGAATATGGCTTATTAAAAGCTTCTGGGTCCTCATTGCTTACTTTTCCAGGATCATTGGCTAGACTGGGTGAGTTCATACAAAGGATGCATAAGTGATGAAAATTTCCACAGTCTGTAGAAAATGAAGGAAATCATCAATAGTGGAAAGTAACCCATGTTGGTACAGTATGTCAATAGCTTTCTTTTGAAAGCTGAATATTGCACTGACTTCAACTTTGCAGCTATTTATGGTAACTTAATTTTAATATTGTTACTTATTTGTTTTCTGATGAAGGAACAATAATTTAATCCAATTGACAAGAATGTTCACATCTCATGAGCTGGCGTGCTAGCCTTTTCATCAGCTCAAGGATAAGAATGCTCTCCTATGTATCAAAATAATTGTGGTGCCTTTTGTTATTGTGAAAAGCTAGGGTAAAAGTATTATTTTCATTTCAACTAATGTGTTTTGAATTTTTGAGATACGGCTCTTGGGATTTAATACCATTGTTGCAATGTCACATAACAATTTTAAGGTGTTAAATTATACTGGGAATTAAAATACATACATAATTGAAGTCTTTCTCCTATGTTTACAGACAGAGATGAAGTACATAGAAAGGTAGTCAAGAAAATCTCAAATTAAAGTGAGGTACACTGAAGAAATCAAAAGATTAAATAAATAAATGTTACCAGAAAAAGACAGGTACAAGTCTTAGCTTAACTATGAAAAGAAGTTGAATGGCACAGATTCAGGCAGAATAAACAAATGTTTAGTTAGAACAAGAACATAATTTAATACGGTTGTACACAGGACAAAGGAAAATCCAGAGAACTAAATAGACTAAGTTCAAAACAGTTGAGAGAAATTACAAGGTGACTTCTTCCACCCAAGAGCCTGTCCCTAGTGATGCCTCTTTGGGTGGTACATTAACCAATACTGTAATGGTCCAGCCACAGAACCAAAAAAACATTAAAGCAACTAGACTAAAATCTTTCTTTGTTCCTACACCTTATCACCAGATAACAGAGTGCTTCTCAGTAGAACTGCTGGGAGGGGGAAAGCCACAGGCTCCGCAAAATCTGTGGCCTTCATGTGCTATCATATAAATTGTGGTCACAAGAGGTGTTAGTTTACAGGCTTCAGCAGAGAAGCTTGAGGACATGAATGGGCATGGAGATTAGTTTACTCCACCAGGAGATCCAACTAGAGGAGCAGTACGTCACGTTAACTATGAAACGTAATGAAGTTTCAGTTGCGAGTTCTGCATTCTCTTTGTAAGTTAGGTAGAGGACTTCAGTTTACTCTGGCACTTTCTGAAAGCACTGCCATTTAACATCTGCCATTTAACATCTGCCTCTTACGGTCGTGTCCCTGAGTATCACAAGAAAATACAGAAAAATGACACCAATACTGTAACATAAAGCAGACCTATTCCCCGCAATGACTGTTACCATACAGTGTCTGTTGCTTTCTGCAAGAAAGAAAAGGTAGTGATTATAAAATCTAATTGTCTAGCTGGAAAAAAAAAAAAAAAATTGTGGAGCAGTGGGACTGAAAAATATACTGTGTTCTACATACATGAGATTGGAGGGGGGAGAGGGTTGGGGTGAAATACGAAAGCCTCTTAAGGGTTTGCCACTTGTGAATTATGCATCTCACTCTCACTAGTAGGCGTAAATGCATAATTCTAATCTGTTCTTATTACTTATTTATAACACGCAGTAGAATGTAAATTCTATGCCTCCTTTGTACAAGCTTAACATGCCAGTTAAGGTATGCAGATATTTCAGGGAGCCTACATAGACAACTTTCTTGGCATAGCACACTGTTGCCAATTAAAGGGCATAAACTTCAAACAATAAATTAAACTAGCTCTCCCCCCGCCATTTACGGGAGGAATGTAGACAGGATGTAAGAAATAAGGGAGAGGATCAACAGATAATAAGAGCAGCATTCATCTTGAAATAAACTACTCTGCATTATTATTATTTATGATAGTTACTGTTATTAATAAAGTACATGTGGGATAGAGAAAAAGCCTGCAACAACCACTGAATTTATGAGACTGGGGACAGATGCATGCTCTTTCTTTTATATCGCTGGCACTGATCGATTTGTATTTTTCCCTGATGATGGTTTATGCCATTATAACTGTTTGGTGGCTCCTTACTATTGAGTTATGGTTGCAAAGCACTTCACAAACGAGAACAAGCCTCTGAACATTATATCCTAATCTGCACATCCTATAGATGCGCCGTAATACAGAGCAGCTGACTGCACCACCTGTGATCTGTGTACCCACAAACATGATTTATTCTGGTAATCCCAGTTTAATGCATCACATCAGATTGTGGCAGTTATGTTATCTGATGACAGTACTGACACTACATGACATAACTGGGTAGTGCAACATGTCAAGTTGAAAAAACTTTGGGCTTTTCAGGGTTTTGTGTTTTGTGTGTGTGTTGAAAATAAATATAAAGCAAGTAAAATTAAAAAAAAAAAAAAAAAAGGTGGGCAGGAGATAATCTGATAATTTTCCCCAACCACATGTTGACCATATTGATGACTCAACAGCTGGGGCTGATCATTCCAGTAAGGACAGAGGAGAGCGGGTAGAAGTACCGTATTTTTTACTATGCTGCTGATTCTGTGGCTAGCTGAAAACTAGCTCAGCTTTTGTAGTCTTGCCATAGATTTAACTTGCTATAAATTGTCTTGTTTAGGAACGGTGCTCAGAAGCCAAGTCCTCCTACTATCTTTGTTCCAGCACTACAGTAATGTTTTAGCAAAACCCTTTATTCTCTGACTATAATTCAGATATACAGAGCTGTTCTGGTCCTGGGAAGGTGATAGTATCTCTTCTACAGAAACTCTTAAATCTCATGATGCCTTGCCTGGATGGTGAGAGTTGTTCTCTAATCATCTTGCATGCCTTGTACTATACGAAAAGGTGGAAAAAGTTACCCATAATGGATGGAAAATGCACATATAGCTAAATAAAGCTCATAACCTATAAGCCACTAATCTGCAACCTCTAGTTCATACCAGTTCAACCAACCACTGTCACATTTTTCTTGTTTAGACTCCAATTTCTAGTCTGAGTGTGCTGTCTCAAGTTTCTGCTTGCTTAATGAATTTTTTTGTTGTTGAATATTTTGTTGATTAAAACAATTGTGTGGGAGTTAAAATGCAATTTAGTATGCATATTCAATTTTAATAGGTAAAAATCTACCAGTAAAAATGTTTACTTTTTGTCAAAGAAAGTATTTCTTTTGGAAATTAATTTCCTTCCTCCCATCCCTCTTTTTCTTTTTCTTAGACAGAAAAACTTAAAAAATAAAATAAAATACAGTGTTGCAGAGTTCTAAGGATTCTCAGATAGAGAAGTATAAAATTTTGCAGGAGAATGTTCCACAGGTTTGCAAAATACAGTGATGCTTATCAAAATAATATTTAAAACATGATGTTGATATTTAATGTCTCTTCCCCAGGATTTGATTTGTACAGATAAACCTGAAACTTCTTGTCAGCAGTAGATATTCCACGATTTTGGGTGGGGTGAGTTTCTCTGGAAATTCCACTTTCTAAATTTATTTGATGTCCTTCCCCCCTTGCCCCCCCCGGTATTATTGAAAGGGAGTTCATGGGAACAGAGGGTCCTAATTGCTTTTCTATGTAGCACTTACTATCTTATATACCTGTATGGTGTGTCATCTTCTTTGTTTCCTTTTCTCAGGTTGTTCTTTCAGCCTCTCTTCCTAAGAGCGTGTCTGTAAGCCTGTGCTTTCTCACTGCCATTTTCCAGACAGACTTTATTTCTGCACTCTGTAATATATGCTATTCCCCATCAGACTGTGCTATTGATTTATATAAAATGGATAGTAATAGTTGCTGTATTACTTACCGTATATTCTTATATAACTTAACATCTTACTGACTACTCTTACTGTAGCTGCACATTCATATGTGTTCTTCAGCGGGTTGCAAAAGTGGCAGTCGGACACTTCTCTTGACCTGATAAAATTAACTTGACACCGGATGTAAGGTGGATCTGAATTTTGTTTCTTCCACTGCAGCAAGATTGGAATTACCTGGGATTACAGGATGTACTTCTGCTAGTGAGCCAAGGGGTTCTTGGTCATACTAATGTGAATCCAGAGTAGTTCCAGTTTTATAGCAGCAAGTATCTGAGATTCAAATTTGCAACGTAGTTGCCTAGCGCAAATATATTTTCCAGTTGTGAACATAAAGCTGAAGTAATACAGAGGTAAAATGTTTAAAACACTTTTTTTTTTTTTTATTTTCACATTTTTGGGCTCAATATTGACTGAGAGATCCTGGTTCTTATGATGTATACTAACAACTTCCCTCTAAGCTGATAGCAATACAGTGACTGGACTGGAAGCATTCATGAATGGAAATTTTCATTTAAATCTTAAAATAGGGCTACATCAGGCCATATGATGTGCAAAGAAAAGACAAAGAGAGAAATAAAACTAAGGTAGTGATATTGATATTACCACGATCACTTCTCTTCATGTGCCTGGTAAAAATTAATGTGCCCTGTCCTCTTTCTGCTTTCTCTCCCTCTGACCTTCAATTTCTCCTTATTTGTCCAGCTGTTATAATTGAAGTAAACTAGGGAGACAATGCATGGTTTTAATTCTAGTAAACAAAGATGTAACTTGGAAGTTCATTAGGTTTATTTGATGCTGAACGTTTGCACTGCCTGCCTATGTGTTGTTTTGGCAGCAAGAGAAGCCTTTAAAAAACCTCCCAAAATGCCTCTATATTTTTCTGACGGTGACTAATGATGATGGGCCAGGGGAACACTTTAGAGATGTTAGGAGAAGGAGGTTTCCAAGAAGCTTCATGCATGCACCATGATTCTTCTGTGGTCAGTGACATGAGATGTCTTTAGAGTTGCACAAGGAATCAGGTAGATTAATTGGTGGTAAAGTATTCAGAGAAGTTTAAATGTCCTTCTCTGATATTTCCATTCAACTTTTTCTAAGCAATGTGGTATGTTGCGCTCTACTTGATATGAGTTTTCTTCAGCTGAGCACTTTTAGGATTTCAAGCTAGTGTGTCCTAACTGGAGGGCAAGAACAGCCTGGGAAATGTACCCATAGTAGCTGTATCGGGGATATGACTTTAAGATACTGGAATCCTTGTATTCCAACTTTTGCAATAGGAAAAGAATAATATGCATGTTTAATTAAAAAAGATGTGTACCTTGCTAAGGTAAGGTTAAAACTAATAGTTTTACTAAAAAAAAAAAAAAAAAGGAAAATTATACACAATAATCGGGAATGGATGTTAATGTGGCCTTGTGAATTGGCTGGGATGAGTTTGTGCTCAAAGAAGTGCAAGTGTTTGGGCTGCTAAATGGCAGAAAGGTTTTCTGTGCAACAGTTAAGGGTTGTAAGAGCATAATCAAGAGATACTGTTACTAAATATGAAAACAGATAGACTTTATAATCTCTGTTGTTAAAACATAATTGTATTTAAAAGCATTAAAGTACTTTGGAGCTACTTTTCCAAAAGTGGAACTGTAGTTTTACCATGTGCATGCATTAACTTCATTAATTGTTTGAAATCATTACAAAATGATTAAAGAGCCTTTTGTTGCACATTTGTGCTGAAGGGTTTTTCTTCTTGAATAAAACTTTTTTACGCAGTCCAACATGACTGTCATGGTTTTGGTGCTCCCATGTGATACACGGTTTTGTGCTATGCTCTTTAATTCCTCAGAGGAGGCTTGGAAATTTTACGTTTCCTGAACTCTTCTGAAGCATATAAATCTCAAATGGAATGAGGATTTACTCCTTTATGAGTAATTTGGAAAAACAGCTATATTTACTGCTGAGCAAATAGGTTCTAAAACACGTCAGCATTTGTCGGCCAGCTAGAAGCAAAGTTGTTTCATCCATATGCCATTGTGTCAAAGTCTTTGCTGGTTAGAGACCAGAATAACAGTTTATGGTGCTTCCTGAAAATAATTATTTGTGACCCTGAGTTTATTTGTGTGTCTCTATTTCTTGCCCTTGTTTTAGTGGCTTCACAAAATTCTTGCTCTGGAACATTCTTAATTGTTAATTAATATCTGGCAGAATTTGCTGCTGTCTTGGAAGATAGCTGTTTTCTTCAATTAATGGGCCAGTTTCACATGTGAAAGGCCATTAATTGGTAGTTTATACAATTAGGTACATGAGCACACTGTTTGCTTGGGCTTGACTGAGTTGCCTGAAGTAGGCAAGCGGTGTCATTTGTGACGCCCTGTTTTTTCTGAAATATTTTCAAGGAAGGGTGAGTATGGCATGGGGATCACAGAACATCTGTGAAAAAGATGCAGCATTAGTATAATACCTTCCCAGAGAAGGTTGTACATTAGTGATGGTTCTTCAAGAGTCAATATAATTGATTGGTGCTTTATAAATACAGAAAGCAAGATGTACTGTACTAAATGTTATATATGAGTTGTTGCTTGCTTTCAGAAAATGGTGGAAGGGAAAGAACTGCTAATGATGTCTGATGGAGCAAGCCTGAGAATACAATCTTGGCACTAGATGAATTTGATTTATTTTTTGGTAGTGCATAAAAATCAGATGGGGACATTGTTGTATTTGGTGATACAGATTTATGGCCCCAAAGAGTTTACCTTATAATTAAATATTGTTACTGTGAGTTAATTTAACAAACTATGAGAAAGAGTATGAGAAAACAGAATAAGGATGTGAGTAATGAGCCAAAGTAGTCGTACAGTCTACCTACATAAACAATGTGGTGATTGGAATTCTCTGGAAGTTTTTCATCTTCATACTCTCTCAGCAGGTTTTCTTTGTTGTGCTGCTAACAATCCCTTGCTACAGTGCTGCCGTATTATTTTCCTTTGAATATAGCAATGGGATAGCTATTGTCTCAATTATTTTCCTGAGAGAAACTATGTGGGGTTCCTTACGCAAGTCACGTTTCAACTGAGTGCTCACCAGGACAGGACATTGCCATTTCTGGTCCTTACAAAAGCTACCTGAAACCAGGGAGAGTGAAAACAGGGTGGAAAAGGGGAGAAAAGAAGGAGATGTGACTCTCTTGCTGTAAACCTGAATACAGAATGCTGCGTGTTACAGATAAAATACTGTGGACATTACTACTGTCTTATTTTTGAACTGTGATGCACTCTGACAGCTTGACGGTAAAACTCATGTTTTGAGTCAAGTTATTAAATCTCTAATTTCAGGGTTGTGGGTTGTTTTTTTTTTTTACTGTACTAACTATGTTTTTCTTCTCTGTCTTAGTAACATCTCTCCAATTCCATGCTAAAAGTAGCACTGTAGTGTTCCATATTATCTTTCAATGACTACCCATTAAATTTGATCTAAGCAAAGTGAGTGTTCTTATTGACCATGCAAACAGGGTCATTCTTTATTCTTTCTGTCTCATGCATTGATTGTGCTATCAGGACTTATGCTGGTGGTTATTAGAAACTGGATATATACCAACCACTATAGTTAGATTTACCATGATATTTAAGATAGTTGCCTTGGTTAGTGTGGGAAGTTCCACATATACCACATATATAATAAATGTAGTGGTATGCAAATGTCGATTTTAATGATAGCTACTATAGTTAGCAATTCTCTTGGTGACATATGAGTTAGAAAAGAATTTAGTTTGTTTGTATTGCCTCTGAGGTCAAAGAGATAAAAGGGCAGGTTGATCCCTTCTCTCCCTGCCATTCCCTGCCATCACACATGCCCTCCCCCCCCCCCCCCCCTTTTTCTTTGGGGAAAGTAGATAATGGTTTTAAAACAGATATGTGGAGTCTTATTTTACTTTTCTTCTTTTGTTCTCTTTTTGACACAAAAAAATGCAGAATTATTTTTCTGGCTACCTGCTACCTTAATAGGATGATTTGAGGGAATCTCGTACCCCTGAGAAAGTATCTTTTTTTTTTTTTTTTTTTTTTTTTTTTGCCTTTTGGTGCAATTTGCCCTTATGAGTCCAGAAAAGAGAACAAGACCAAATCCTGAATTTAGGTTTTTCTCAGTAAACCTCTGCAATTGTTTAGTTTTGTTTTTATAAGAAATAAGTGATTTAAGAGAGTAGTTATTGGAAAATTGCAATAAGAAGCATTTGATATTATTTTAAAGTAACACAGAGGACTGGAATTGTGGCACACACAGGAGTATAACCTGATCAAACAAATGTGTAAGCAAAAAAAATCAAATTTTGCTGTGAGTTAAAAAGAAAACAATTGTCTGCTTATTGTGTTCATTTTGTAAATTGAGATCAATGAAATTCTTTCACCAACAGCATGAAATCAATTGTAAAATAACATATAATTCATGCCCTATATTGTAAATTATAGTTTGTTTGACATTAATCACTGAGTTTTCCATGCACTGGGATGCATTTTCTTGTAAGGCATTTCTGGATAATGCTTGTGGATCCATTTCTAATGTGTTTGAGAGCGATCTGTTTTTCATGTCCACAATTGCCTACATTTGATCTTATGCAAATCATGCAATCAAGCAAATGGAAAATAAGGCGTTGTTGCTAGAGGACCTTGACAAACAGTAGCTTTGTAGTTTTAAGAACCTCCTCCCTCCTCATTTAGATTCATGTTTGTATCTGTAGTCGTTTGAATCCACTGATCCATTATGAAACACTTTGAACTTTAAATAGGAAAATATGTGCCAAATCTGACTGTGACAAATAATGGCATCAATTATGATGTAATATAATTTTTATTGTTCAGTTTGTGAGTTTCTGATTCTAAGCTTTTAGAAATACTACCTACACTATATTTGCAGGCTCATCCAAATCTCGATGAAGTTTATGGAGAGCTTTTCACTGACTGCAAAGCTCATGCTTTGAGTGATGTTCCTGTCTCTAATTTCTGTATTTTCTTCTCCTGCTCCCACTAACTTCATTTTTCTTTTTAGCCTTTATCCCACCTAAATCTTTCAGATTTCATTGAAACTTTCTATTTGGCATTTATTAGTCAAAATATATTTCCGTTATTAAATCAAGAGGAGGAATAAAGATTTCCTTTGAACTTGGTGACATGTTGCTTTTTTTTCCATATTTTATCTTTCTACTCTTTTTTTTTTTTAACCCCTCCTCTCCTTCCCACCCCTCTCAGTACGCTTGTCAGTTGATCCTAAAGGATCTTGCTGTTCATATGTGCTGTGTTTCCATTGCTTGTTATTCCTGTTATTTTAAGCTTTGCCTGTTTCCCTGTCACGTCTTTTTGTTTTTACCATTCAGGAACTGAGACCTTTTACCATTCCAGGAACTGAGATACAGATAGTAACTTATAGTCACTTGGTTTTTTTTCAGGGAGGGGAAAAAAACCATTCTTCCATCTTCCATTCTTTTCATCCTTGACAAAGTTCCTCCCTCTTCAAATTTAACAAGGTATTTCCAGAAACTCTTATGCATGCACGTAGTCTCATCAGCTACAGTGTGCGTCAAATCATGGTTTCAGTACAAGATACTTTTTTAAAAAAACAACAGTTTCTTGATGAGGAATTTTCCTTAAGGAGAGAAAAATACCCCTCCCCAATGCCCATCCCAAATCTGTGTTCAGGGAAAACAGTGATGGACCATAAACAAATGGAAGAGGACAAATCCACTTTTTCTGTTCCCGCTTTTCTTGTGTTATATTCAGGCTGCTAAGTGAAGCCCCACAACACAGTTTCAACGTAGAGAGCAGAATGCGTATTTACTGTTTACAAGGACATGAATTAAATAGGTGCCATGGATTGCTTTCAGCTGTACATTTCAGGATTGCTAAAAGTAAAATCCTTCTGGTCACTTGTTTGCCCACCCAGAACATGGAGTATCCAATCCTTGTCTCACAGACTTCCATCTCAGTCTGTACTTTTTGTGGCTTCTCTGATGGCAGCTGCAAGGAACACGGGACCCAGGAAGGTGTACACTAATGAGGGCCATGCAGTCGGTGCAGTATGTGGAGTTTACTTTCCCTGCTTGCTGAGCCAGCTTGAGCACCTGCTCTGGAGTGTGCTTTACCCCTCTCACCCACATAAGCACTGCTTAACCCTGGTAGAATCAGCCCCATTATGTTGATTAAACATGTCACTGTTACAGGCATTCACTTGATGATTTTTTTTTTTTTTTTTTTTTAGTTACAGCAATTTTTTAACTCTCACTTTCCCATGTGCTCCATAGAACAATACCACTGAGTGATACTGTGTTTTCAATGAAAATGCACAAGTTCAGTCTCTCCTCACACAGAGTAGAGTAAATGGGAAGAAATTCCATTGCAGCTGGGACTGGAGACATTATATGAGGGGAAAACTAATGAGAAAGAAGTTGGGTGTATAACATATCTGCTTTAGTGGTCTTTGTCATTCAGTTTCAATTTTTGAATTTGTGCTCACAAATATTTTTGTACAAAATGATAGTTTGATACAATTTGGCTCTGAAAACACTAGCATTTGTTACATCTTGCAAAAATCCAGAACTTTTCTGGCATACGAAAAATGTGTATCCATAACATATGCATTTTACTTGTGTACCTTATACTGTTGCCGAAACCTCAATTGTAAATTCCTTCTTAAAGGATTTACTTATTAAAATCTGTGATTTGTATTTTAATTTAAAAAATGAAAAATACTAGGAAATTATGTCTGCATTACTTTCCTACTATAGTTTTTCTGACAAGCATTCCTTTATTACTACAGTGAAGCTTAAGATCTTTTAGAATATTTATTCAACAAAGATGCTACATTTTCTTCACCTTTTTCTGCAATAATTGAAACTCAAGATAGCTTCACAATAAATAACCATTTAACAGTTGTTTTGCTATAGCATTAGACAGGTTGTCTTTACTGAAATATGTTTATAAATGTTTGACGTTCATGCAGCTGAAGACAAACAGGCAAAGAGAGAACAGACCAGTATGAGTGGTGGCAACAATGAGCTTCCTTTGTGTTCATGCTTATAGTGAAATCTGCATGGAGTGAATCATTGCATGTATTGATGCTTAACATTCATGTATCATGCAGCAGATTTTTTTTTTTTTAATATAATCTGGCTGTGTTAATGAACCTGTACTTGTTTTTCCATTAATTTGATTTGATTTAATCATCTTAAAGGTATTCATTTGCCACGGTAACAAATTGATGTAGTATGTAGCACCTACGAGGCTAACATCTTTGTTTTGTTTGGGTGATGTACATTCTAGTGTAAATGTACTGTAGAATGCGGTCGGTCATCTCAACCACAGCGCGCTCCGTAGAGCTATTAGTAGTCAAAATTTCCAGTTACAACCAGCACCTATTCACTCCTCTGGGAGAAATCTGAAACATTTAAGAGATACAGGTCCCTCTTTCTCTTGATTTTCTGAATGAACTACCTTCTGAAAGTTACAGAAAAATATGTTACAATTAATATACAAAGTAAAATCATATTCCTTTTTTGCCCTAGATTTAGCAGTGTTTACGCCACACCAGTTTCTGCTCACTGCATGCACGCTCGCTGGCTGTACAAACAGTTCCCAGGTCACCTTGTTTACAGCACAGCTGCCACCATCTCACGTAGATGCCCCGGTCCTGACGGTTTTGGATTCTAGAACGATATATGTACAGTAAGTAAGGATTTCTTCTTTCCTGACAACACAATGGTGCCTCCGTTTATTCAAGAATTCCAGGGAGTTCAATCAGGGGAAGGGTTTGTGACATAAAATTAAATTTATTATGATTAAATGCATAGAAGTGATTAGTTTAGTGGTTCTGTGAACCTTCTGATTATCACTTGCCAACTTAATTTCCATTTTGTCTTTACGCAATCAGTATAACCTACATATGGGCATAGCTTCTGCAAACTTCAGTGCAGGAAATGTTCTGGTGCTATGCCCGTTTAGTAGCCCCTGCTTTGTGTATTACTATAATCATTTATATATTGAGTACAAATACTGCATTAAAGGTATGCCTTAGATTTATTTTTATGGTTGCACAGCTACGTTTTCAAATTCTTAAAATAAACCCCAGCTGGTTCCCTAAACAAAGCCTTACATTTTTCAGTAAGGTCTGAATCTTTGTTGGTCTTAATTGTATTTTGCTTTTATTTGCAGATGGAAAGAACCAGTAGAAGTAAATGGAATCCTAGATCGCTATATAATTTATATTGCCAACAATGAGCAGAATTTTACAAAGTGGAATGTAATCTATAACAGCACAGAACTTTTTCTGGATTTTACTATTCAGCAGCTTTTTCCGGGTACTGAATACCTCATAAAACTAGCTGTAAGTTTTAAAGATGTGTAGTAGAGGTGTAAAATGGTGAAAATTATTCTGATTTTGTTAACATCTTAAATACTTAATGGTTCGTGTGTCCACTTGAACCTCTTTTTTTCTGAAACTAAGGTGGATGAGCCATCCTGAACAACAGTAGGTGTTTTGTTTCAAAACAGGCCCTCAAAAAATGTGTATGTAATGTAAATACAGTTTTTCTTCAAGGATAAGTTAAATGATAGCTAGTAGAGAACTGACCAGAAACTTATGAAAGACAAAAAATGTCTCCTGCCCCCAAATTACAAGAAAATGTTGAATGCATTTGAAAATGTTAGCCTTTCATGTTTTTTACCATAATAATTTGCTCTTTCTTCATTAAACCTGTATGTAGAAGGAAATAGCAGAGAGGAAAAGAGTCCAGTGTACATTAGCGGTTTGCTTATTCAAAACATTTTAAAAGACCTTGGTGTTTTCATTGCATTTCTTTATTATCGGTTTTATTTCGCGATGAAATCGACCAGCTTCAGCTCACTAACAAATCTGAAAATACGTGCATAAAAGCATGGGATTGTCCCTTGTTTTAAGCACACTGTTCATTTTATAACAATACCTATATAAGGATATTTGCTTTGATAAATGCCATAGAAAAATATTCTGCTCTTGATTATGAATAAATTTACATTTATGTAGACTGGGTATGCATTCATTTTTTCTTAACATGCTCTTGAATGTTCTAAATATTATACCACAAAAAATAAACTACCTTCAGGTAATGATAAGGATCTGACTTGAACTTGAAAAAGCAAGGATATTCAGGCTAATTAAAGCTTGGATTCTTGTTGAAATTAATTCATTTGTTCCTAGACATTTCAGCATAGTCAATTGTACAGCATATAAAATAGCACCATGTCCAAAACTACAGTAGTACTTCAACAAGCATCTTATGCCTTTATAAGCAAGCGAGACTATCTAAAGAATTTGTGCTGTCCTTCACTGTGCCACAGCTCTTCTCTATTCCTGCCCAGCTCCTCTGCATGGGGACACGAGGAGCGAGGTTCAGGCGAGAATTAACACCTAGGAGATGCAGAGCAACTGGGACTGCTCTGCCTTGGGATATGGTTAAAACAAAGTGTTGTCTGGGCTTTGTTTTTACTTCATTAACATGTACAGCTTTTTCTAGAAGTTACTGAATACATTTTTAGGAACCTTTGACCTTTATATTTTATTTCTCATTTCTTTGTGGATTTTTTTTTTTTTTAAATATATATTTGCATAGCATCAGTGGTAACCAGAAAGTAAGAAAAGATAATTTCTTCTGGTGATGAAGATAACCAGATTTACCTGGATAAAATGCAATGGTCTATGATAGGCAGGTTAGAAGATCTAAATGTCTTGCAGCTTTGAAAATGGCAATTCTAAAAGTGCACAAAATGCCCAATATCTTTGAGGTGAGAGCTTTCTTAAAACATTTGGACCCATTGTGTTTAGAAATTGTCAGACTAGTTTGAGAAGAATGTAATATTAGAGATTTACAGGTTATGAAGCTTAAATGTGGCCAAATCTTATACTTGATGAAAAAAAAAAAACCCACAAAAACCAAACCCAAAAACCCCCACAACCCACAAATCAAACACACACACCCCTAGAAAGAAATGGAAATAGTTAGTGTTTCAAATATAATTTAATCTGAATTTCAATACAACTTTTAAAGTAAACAATAGCATACCTTCAACACTGGAAAATTAACTAAATGCTTCCCTTTTTTTTTTTTTTTTTTATTAGAATGAAATATTTCTATCAGCTAGAACCTTTTCCTTTTTGTTGTTTCACAGGTAGTATTAATTTTGTTTTGTATCCATGCAAAAACTGGTTTTATGTGGGAAATTGGAAGTTGAGTTATCAAAAGTTGCAGCTTTGAACACAGGAATGGGGATCCTCATCAGCAGAACTTTCATATGACTTGAGTACTTTTGTGATTTAGCTGTTCAGCTAATGATCTCCTCACGGCTATGTTGTGTAGGTAAGCTAGCTCAGGTGCTAACTGGAGGATCACCATGTGGTGTCTTGTTATGAGGTTTATATTGGTCCCTTGGCTCTCTAGACACTTTGGTAGTTTTGCAAATTTTGCCTCAAATCTGTTTCTTGGAGAAGTTCAGAGTGGCACAATGGGGTGTAGGATTTCATGGCTTTGAGCATCACTGGATGTGACTGCCAGAGTCCCAGCAATGTCCAGACCATTTGGATGCAGTAATCTAAAATTCCACTATTTAAAATGCAGATGAGCTTTCTTATACTGATTTTCATTAGAAGAATCAGAATCTTCATACCCCAGCAAGTTTCAGAGATACAAAAAATGAGCTTCATGAAATTCAAGAAATAAATGAACGGGAAGTCTGCTGTTACTGTGAGCCCTTGAATGAAAAAGTCCTCCTCTCCTTGAGGGATGCTCAGTGCAACTTGTTTAGCAAGGCAGCGAGGGATGTATGAGGAAGCGGTCTTGCAGAGCTGGTCTATCTGGCTTCTTCATGAGGCCAGTAGAAGCAAAATCATTTGAAGAATAGTCTGCCTTTACTGGAAGGATGATGTTCTTAAATATTTTCCTTATCAAAATGAAAACAGTTATCTGAGCACCTGTCTGAGCTCACTTTGGTTTTGTTTTTTGTTTTTGTTAAACACTATCATATTTAAAGTAAATGCCTTTTTCGGATGTTCCCAAAACTGAGGTTGCAGTCTTTGATCTTTATTTGATAGCCTAGACTGAACACAGGGAGTCATTCTGTAGTTGTGTTGGGAGTGTAATTTCCAGTGAAATCAAAACAATCTTGGTGTATAAAATAGCCTCTCATTTACAAACAGTTCTTATTTTTACCCATGGGGCTAGTATACATGTTTGGAGCAGGGTAGGAAATATGTTGACTGCTCTCTGATTTGAAACGCACTGGGAAGTGGGAAATTGAAGCTAATCCTTTCCAATAAAGTATACTAGATTGAGAGAAACATTTTATTCCTGGAGATCTGGACAGCAAGGTTATTTTCCCTTTGTGTGCTGATGATCCAGAGTGGGCTACTTGTCCACTTCGGCACACAGGCAACTCGTAAAAACACAGGGGATCCTTTAAGTTTGGTTAAGAGTATGTCTAAATCTGAATCTTTGTTGAATTCAGGTTTTGATTTCTTTTATTGCTAAATGATAAAATTAAAAAGAAACAATAAACTAAACCAAAAATCTTTACATCCAGTACAGTTTATATATTCTTGATTCTATTTTTTCACTTCCCAAAGAACTCCTGTCTCTTGTCATTGATCTTAGTGCAAGTAATTGGAAAACCAGCACACGTAAGGACCATAGCCGTGCAGTCTTGTGTTTGTGCATGTAAAACTTTAAAAGGCTGTTTGATGGGCCGACACACACATTTTCTTGCACATTGTATTGTTTCGTAATCAAGCAAAACGTAAAAAATCACGTAATCGATCTTTTCTTCTCTGGTAACTGAAATATAAATGATTTCACTTTGTTATCCATAAACATGTAATAATAACTGTTACATATTGGTTTATAATAGAGTGGTTTTTCACTGTTTTAATTGTACCTGCACACCACTCTGCGTGCTGTCATGAAGTGCAGCTCTGTCTGAATGGCTATTTTTTCTCAATGGCTATTCATCGAGATAATTTTTTAAGTGCTTCGCAAGTTGGTCAGTATATTATGTGTTTGGAACTTAGGAGAGCTTTTTAGTCAATTCCAGAAGAGTTTTGCAGTGTAGATAATATATATTGTACTGTAATTTTCTTTAACTGCAGCTGCAAAAACAGTGGGAACCTAATTGGGATTATGACTCAGTCAAATGCAAAATGCTGCGAGTCAAACGTTAGTATAAGGTTTTAGCTATATTATACCTAAAAATTAAGTATCACGACTACCACATCCTGTTATTTAAGAGGTAAACAAATCTATGCTAAAAAAAGGATCTTCTATGAAAAGCACACTTACTAAGTTTAGATATGTAAAATTTATAAAACTTTACCAAAAAATCATTGCTAAAATTAATGGTATTACAGTGAAATATGTTTGTTTGTTTTGATTCATATTTTAAGGCTTGCACTGGAGGTGGCTGTTCAATAAGCGAAGCTAGCACAGCTATAACAGATGAGAGTACACCAGAAGGTGTTCCTGCTCCAAAAGCCCAGTCATATTCATCTGACTCCTTTAACATCTCATGGACTAAGCCTGAGTATCCGAATGGTAAGTGAACTCTTTTAGCCTCAAGTTAAAAAGATGATTAGTAAAGGTAAATTAATATTCTAAATGGCAGCTTATATGTGGTGCTTAATTTTTAATGATCATTTTAGCACATAAAATACCTGAGATAGTATCATTGTCTGCAGCTAGGAGAATGTGGGTTTCAGCCTACCGTACGGTTTCAGTGGCTCAAAAGTGCTCCCTTTTGATA
This sequence comes from Balearica regulorum gibbericeps, assembly GCF_011004875.1. Lineage (NCBI taxonomy): Eukaryota > Metazoa > Chordata > Aves > Gruiformes > Gruidae > Balearica > Balearica regulorum. Next base: position 103,160,134 of record NC_046186.1, on the reverse strand, counting down.
GTTCTTGTGTACTGCATCTCATTGTTTAACGTTTTCCAGGACAACGGAGCTGAGGAATAGGCGTTCTTAGAGAGTTATCAGTCTAGGATGTTCATTTCACCCTCCAATAAAACATTCATTTCTTTTACACTAATTGATATATAATAATCATTAGATTTAAGTTCAACATAGTCATCTTGAAGGTGTACATTGCCATGGCTGTGGAAGTTAATTAATACACTTTCTTTTGTTTAGAAATGTTTTTCATTGTGAATTATACATACGTAAAACTTCTGGACAAATTTTATATTTCTAATGATATTGCACAGTATCATATGGCCTTGGAATTCACCTTGATTTTATTATTGTGCATGTAACGGTTTAAATCACAGAAGAGGAAGCTATGCAGGAATCACTGAATTTAAAGCAACAGAAATGTTTTTCTTCTTCGGCTTATCATATTGATATATATAATTATTTCTCACAGTGGTTTCACATTAATTTCATTTTTCCCCTGCAAGTTTTCCCCTGCTTTCAATTGTGGTAAAGCACATCCTACTTGTATAACGTCACTACAAGGCACTTTAAATTTTAGATTCCCCAAAAACTGGTGATTGTAAATCTACACATATGTAATATTCGATAAGGTCTTACATTACTTTTGGAAAGAAATAAGAGTATGTAATCTGCTGTTAAATAATGTAATTGATAATTTCTGGTTCTTTGTATGGGAGTCATACTGGAAGATTTTGCCTCCTAGCCCCTTAGAAACCCTCTAACTCTGTTTCTAAAATTGCATCGGCATACTTGGCAAAGGCTTAGGAGAAGGCAAGAAGGAAGGAAAAAGGGGAGGGATAAGGGATGGGGGGATGAGGAAGGCAGGCAGGACAGTCGTGTATGTGGCTTAGTGGCTAAAGTCAGTGGGCATTATTTATGTGTGATATTTCATGTCAGGACCTGATGCTGTTATCCTTGCATTGTGGGGAAAAAATCCAAATAGTTTAGAGAGTGGTTTAACTAATCAAATAAATAAAAATATATACATACATATATTTATGTATACATATCAACAGCACAGGATAAAGTCCTGTAGTTTGATAAATAAATTTCCACAACTTTTAAAACAACTAAAAGTTAGGAATTCATGACTAAATTTGTGCATTGTATCTAGATGTTAATGCAGCATTTGCTATGTACAGCTTGGCTCTCCTTTTAAATACAATAAATTGGTTGTTAGGAAATACAATAAATAGCTTTTTAGGAAAGCTGTGAATCTGAACTGGATGAGCAACAGATGTCATAAGAATCAGGGGAGCTTTATAAAAGAAATTATATTATTCTGTCCCTTGTCCCTTCATCCATGGAAACTGGAGGTTTCAACAGCCTTGATGACAGCACTGTTCACCTCTATACTGGGATTTCGAACAATGCGTTTAGGTAATCACCAAATTTGCCATATATCCTACTCCTCTATAATCCCAAGTATACCCTGTGTAGGCCTCCTGTGTGTATTTCTCCCCTTTAAAAATATTCTCTGGTATTTTCACATCTTCTCACTAATTGAAGCCCATAGAGTATTTTTCCCTTGGGACTGTTGTTATTTTTTGGTGATATGTGAATACCATGCATGTTGCTGTTAGAGGGTTTTCCTTAGGGTCAGAACTGATGGAAGGGATTCAGCAAAGTCAGCTGCTGCTATCCTGCCTTGCAGGGAAAGGCTGCTGCTTTCCACCTGCAAGCTCTTGCTGAGTGGTTAAGAGTTGGAAGAATTGCTCTCTCATGAGCATTTGGCAGCCAGAAGGGCATTAGAGGAGCAGGGATATCTTTTTTTTCACCGTAGCCTGCTTACACTTGCTCAAAGGTCAAGGGATATACAATTTTTCTCTCATTTTTCTTCTTTCTTCTCCCCCACTTTTTTGGGGAGTTTCAAAAAGAGTATTATAACTAATAACACATTTTCCCATTCTCCTGTTTCTTTCTTTCCAATTTCCTATTTTCATCCATTTCTTTATTTCATAAAAAGAATTTTTTAAAGAAGAAATAAAATAGAAGTACTAAAACTTTTCTCTGAGCAACTGCTTAATCAGGAAAGCTTGCATTGTTCGGTGACTTTGTTTTGTTCATTCTCAGCATATCTTTTAGTCTTGCTAGTGGCCACGTCATTTATAATTGCTCTCTGTGTCAGTATTTTAAAACTGTAGCAGGCTGAAAAATATCATTGTTGAGAAGACTGAAATATGAGAAAGAACCAGCAGAAGGAACTTTCCCTTAAATTTTCTTACTTCAGCATTTTACTGGTGTATTCTCATAGTCAGAAATTCTAATGTTGGTTCAAACTTGCTGAGTTTCAGTCTACTAGGTGTAAGTAGTGCTTTTTGAAATTACTGAACTTGGCTTTGTTTCAGGTGGAAATGTCAGAATTGCAAAGATTGCCATATCATACATTGTCATCTCCTTAGTAGGTCTCTGGGGCCATTCCTTTACCTTCCTCCTCCTTTTCTCTGACACTATATGACGGAAGTTACTGTTTATTTCCATGAGCTGAGGAAGCTTATTAGCAGCTGCTGGTGTTGAATGGATATGTAGGCTGACGGGGGTTTGGACAGCATGGACTTTGCTACGCTCTCTTGATATAGATGGAGTCCAGCTGCTTGCCACCAGTTAGAAAAAGTTAAGGAAGATTAACATGCTACCCTTGAGGCCAAAGGTTGGCACATAGGAATAAAAGCTACTTGGCTTCTTCATAAAGATGGCACAATGCAGAGAGTCAAGCTTTGAGATAAGGGACTATTTAGAGGTCAAAGGCTAATGTTATCCAAACACGGATATTGAATTTCTGTGCTCCATTTTTGGTTGAATTTAAGGCCAATTTACATTATTTTGTGAAAAATTTTCATTTCATAGAAAATGGGAAACAATACACCTAATTCTTTGTTGAAAGTTGCTTAAGAAATGTCGTTTATGTACCATGTATAGAAATAAAGACATTTGGAAGATGATATGCTGAATATATTTGTAAAATGCACATTTTCTTTTGTCTTATTTTCAAACCAACAATGAAATAGTTGATGGGACATGGTCCAGACTCGGAAACCAACTGTGCATTGGGTTGTGGTTTGTTGGGTTTTTTTCTCCACAGGTGCTGAGCAATTGCATTTGTGCACCAATTGTTATATACATAATAATAATAATTATTGTTGTTATCATTATTACTTTCTTTCTTTGTTATCCTATTAAACTGTCTTTATCTCAACCCACTGTGGGGAGGTGGGGGTGAGTGAGTTGCTGCGTGGTGCTTATTTACCTGCTGGGGTTAAACCACAATGTGTAGATAGTATAATATAAGCAATATTGACCATTTAGTTGAGGGCGAGATATGGAGAGGCTTGTGAAATGACATGTGGCATCAGATATTCTGTTTTGAGCCTTCACTGTTGTACTGGTCTCTAATAAAGGATCATATATTCTTCAGAACATAGCCATTATAGCCTTGCCATATAGTTTGAGGTTTGTTCTTTTAAAATCCATTCACATAAAAAAGTGGCCTTATCTCTTTTCACCATTGAATTTTTCTCTTAGATGCTCACTTCTCAAAGACTTCACTTGTGTACAGGTCATAGATAAAATCAGGTCTTGATCTGGGTTGTATGTTCCAAGGCTATATGGAATTTGTATCGGAAATATTAGGTATAGTAAAATCTGCTTTATAAAATTATTCAGTGAACTAATCCAGTACTTGTTCCTGCAAATCCTTGTGAGAGATGACTTGTGTTTGTAGTCAGTGAAACTGATGTAGGTAAAAGTATGTTTGCTTAAGATTTGACCTCTAGATTGTACCTTAAGAGTAAAGTGCTCATAGCACTTTAGATTTAAAACCTCTTTTCATCTTTAATGTCTGGAATATCATTGACAGATTATATGGCCTTACCCAGGGAGGGGAGAAGAGGAAGAAAAAGGGATGAGTGTGTCACTTTCTTCAGTTTGAGTTTAATTTGCATAGTTGGATTTCTTTTCAAAAGTGAAACATAATTGTACTATAGTCAATAGAGATTTTGTCTTCAGTGAAACCAAGATTTAATCTAGCTACCTAGAAGTAATAATTATGAAGAAACTGCATCTTTCCATGGCGACCATGTGTCACTCACGAAGCCTTGTAAATCACAAAGATGTGCTATACCCTTTAATATTTCATGGATGCTAAACTTCATGAATATCTAGCAAATCTTGAGAAGTAAGTAGACTTTGGACTGGCTTTAAACTTTTTGTCAGTATGTTTTGGAAATGTATATTGATGAAATGGAGAGGCTAAGTTATTTATGCCTGGCCAAAAAGAATTATTGGCTAATTTAGAAAAATGGCTTCACATCTTAAAGTCAAACTACCAGCCCTTTTGTTCTGAAATGTACTTTTTTTCTTTCTTTTCATTCTGTAATTTTCTCCATCAGAGTCATATAAGGCAAAGGCAGAAGTAAAATCAAGACTTGATGGATCAGCTTAGTAGAGATGATTGTTCTCTGACAGTACTGGGAGGACTAACAAAAGCTCACAGTGTTGACCAGCAAACTGCTCCTCAGAGTGCAGATGCTGCATAGTGCTGTGGTTTCAGAAACATTTTAATATAATGCTCCATTTAATTAATACTGAGTTACAATGGGGATACCATAGAGTTACATATGACACCCACATTAATATCAAATGATCTCATTATGATTCATGCTGTTACCATAAATATCAAAGGAATTAATAATGATTTGTCCATTACTTTAAAGGGTAAGTGATACTGGTATAGGTACTTAAAGTACTTCAGTGTTGGGTTTTTTCCCCTCTATGCCAGCATTCACATGTAGGGATACCCTTATCAGTCCATATTTAAGTATTTTTTCCTCTGAGATAAAGATAATAATTTTTAATATATAGATATAATTTGTTTATTTAATGTAAGGCAAATATCAACCATTAGTGCCCTTGCTTTACAAGTAGCTAGACATGGAATCCCAAGGGATTTTTACTTTAGGAAGCCTGTCAAATGTGGTAGGATTGATAGTGTGAGATAAACTGGGACTTCCTCCCACACACACGTCTCTTCTGTCTGACTTGAGTTTAGCCTCTCAGTTTTTCTAGAGGAGAAAAGAATCGAGGAGTCTGTGAATCACTTCACCATAGTCAGCTCTGCATTGCTTTAGCATATAAACATTTTGAAGTATAACTCTTCAAAGCTCAACTGAAACAGTTGTGTATACACTTTTGCTTACAAAGCTTTTCTTCTTTCAGTAGAGGGGGAAAATACTTTCTCAATTTCAAACAGAATCTTCTTAAATTTAGTTTCAAACAATTCAGTTTTAAGGGAAGGAAAGATGACCTGTGCTATTTTTACAATATGAAGCTATTTTCTATAATGGGAAGAGTAGAAGGCATCCTCCGAACTGAACTCACTTCTAATGAATCCTTCTATAGCTTTGCATCTATTTGCCTTCAGATTTCATACTTAAATAGCTTTTAAAAAAAGAGAATATTCAAAAGGATTCCTTTTCAAGCTCAACTTCCAAAGTCTAAGCAAATCCATAAAATTCAGTCTTTAGTTCATTACATTCAAAATGCGGTGTAGGTATAGCCCGTACAAGGTTCATGCTATCCTGTCATGCACCTTCAGAAGAGCAGAGATTTAGATTTCCTTATAAATGAGGTAAGAAATCACCTGCAATTTTTGAGTTGGTATTAGCCAATTACACCAGAAGGACCATTCTCTCCTCTATCTAGAAGTCTTGCTAATATTTGTTTTGAGTTTGCAAATATGTTTTCTTTCTTTAGATTGGATAGGTAAGGAATAATTTACTTCAGGACTTTGTCTACAGCACACTGAGAAGGAAACACCAATCCATACTATTTTGTGGTTTTGCTTAGAAAAGTGGGTAAAACTGTTTAAAAAACCCCATAACCCTGAATTAATGATGTATCTAGTTTGTTGGCAAAATGCAGAAAATCTGACATAATTATCAACAAGAATTAGTATCAATAAGGTGTTTTGTGTGACAAAATTATTTGTTACGGATTTATTGTAGTTTATAGCGCTGGCCTGACTTGTGCTTCAATGTTTCATTTATAATGTAGATCACTTTTTTTTTTTCTAAGTCTAAAGCCGTTAAGATGTGAGATGGTTTTGTGTGTCTTTCCAGTTCTTGTTTCGATAGCCATATGCGGTAGGCTGTGAAACAGAATTGCCTCAGTTTTCCTGATTCCAAGGTGATGTTAGCCACTATTCAGAAATAAGTTTGTTAATGGGTAATCTTTGGAACAGTGTAATTGTTTTCAAAAGATGCAATCCACTTGCAAGGTGTCCAACAGTTAAAGATGGGAGAGTGTTTGTTTTTTCTAAGTGTTGCACACCCGGTCCTGCTACATGCTTACCTGCTTAAGGCTAAACTGTTTGAAATACTACTGTTACCACCCCAATGCCTGAAGCATTAGTTTTCTTCTAAACTCTGTAGCTCTTTAGATATTGAGTACTATCACATCGTTTCACAGGTATTATTACTAGCTATGGATTGTATATGGATGGTGTTCTGATGCAAAATTCATCACAGCTAAGCTGTTATGCTTATGGACTTGCTCCTTGGAGTCTGCATTCCTTCAGAGTCCAGGCATGTACTGCAAAAGGTTGCGCTTTGGGTCCATTGGTGAGTACCTTAATTTGCATTCTGGGAGTGTAATAAATGTCAGATGGCAGTGAATATCAGAGTAAATGGTGATGATTCACTCTGGTCAGTACTAACCCATCTGGCAAAATGTGACATTTAAAAAAAAATCCTGTTTAAGAGCTGCTAAAGATTTGATAGGTCATTGTCAGGCACCGTTCCAAAGTAGAACATGAGTACAGTGAAGAAAGGCAAAATTTGAGGCTGAAACACACATTATTGAAATAAAATAGAGTTAATATGTTTGAAAGGTGCAGATGTGTTTTAGCCAGATTTATAAGGACGTGTATAAAGAAAGAGTTACTGTTCCAGTAATGAGCAAATTTCTAGCTGCCTGACTGAAAGAACTGAAGTTAATTTGAGAATTGCAGAAGCCAGAAGTGGCAACAGGAGCAAGAAAAATATGGTGATTCGTAAATATCTTTTGAATGCAAGTATGTGATCGAAATATTATGCTGGACATATTTTAACAGTCTTGTACAACACCCCATTTTTTTCAGGATTTGAGAATGTAGGGATATTAAATTTGACATCTGAAAAACAAGCCTTCTGAGGCTTTTTTTATTCTGTTAAAGGTTTTTAGACATATAGCTGAACTGATAAATCCAGTATGATTTCATAGTAGAGTAGCTGATGAATAACTGGAATAATATCTACTATGCTTGTTTTTTTTTTCAAACATAACTGAGAAAGAAACCTGTGTTAATTCTGAGATATTTTTTTTTTTGCTTAATTCAGCTTTATGTGCACACTTGTAATTTTGCTAACAAGGAAAGGAAAAAAAAGAAGGAAGAATTGGGAGTTTTCCATGTTGTTCTGTTTATTTTTCCATCATAATTTATAATACCACTATATAGTGCTCCAGAAAGAACTTCTAGATTTTATTTTTATGATATAAGTCATTAGTCACATTTCCAATATTCTTTCCAAGATTACTTTCTTTCAAATGGTAACATCGTCTGTCTGTAGAAGACGACTAGACTTTATAACCGTTAAACATTTTATAGCTTGCTCTACTTTGAAGGATATTTACTCTTAAAAGCTTGAATGGCTTTTTGCCAGTTTTTCTTGTACATTTTTTACAACTTCACATATACTTCAAAAGCAAACCTTGTTTTAAGGTATTTGATGTGCAGTAACTTAATCCATTGTTTTAGTAGTGATGTTTAAGACAAGTCATTACCAGACTTTGCATACAGATGAAATATGTATGTTTTCAGTATTTCTGTCCTATCAAATAGGCACTAAATGGACAGAACACAACAGCAGTAGTCAGGGATTTAAAAAATATTTTTGGTAGCCTTTTTTCATATCTCCGCTGAACTGCAGACTCGTAGCTTGACTTTTGAAACAATTCAAAGTAGGGGTCGCTGTAGCTGATACTCATCTGCATCCCATGATCAGTACGCAAACTGTTTTCCAAAGCCAGTGATCCATCTCTAATCACAGGAATTGAAGTACAACATCTTTATTTAGGCTCACCTAAGTGCTGCCAGGAAGTTAAAGCATTACATCTTCATTTGACTTTTGGAAAGATTTTTATATCAATTACAGTATAAATGCAACACTAAAAAAAAAAAAAAAAAAAAAAAAAAAAAAAGAAGAAAAGAAAAGAAAAAAAGAAAAACCACATGTTTTGCCTCTACTCCAAATAGTATGGGAAACATCTCCCAGCAGTAAACTGATATGCTTCCAGCTATTTTTGTTGCTGATCTTGTGCTTAATGTGCCCTAATCGATGAATGAATGTTATGTGACTATTCTAAATACGAGATTTTTCCAGCTTATGTTTCTGAAGGTGGCTCTGAAGATCTTAATCAGTTATGAGAGCATTAGCAGTTACTGTGTTTCAATAACTTTTTAATTCGTTTTAGATAGGTTTTGTTTAACTTTGTTTTCAGTGGCTATGATTTATTTTCAAGTGAGATGCAAATTGGTAACGTAAATTAAAAAATGCTGAATTTTAATCTCTAGTAAAGCCAAGATATTGCTTTTGTGGCTGTTCTAATTGCTTTCTGTTGCTTAAAAAAATAAAAATACAGATTATCAAGTAATAGTGTAACATCTAATAGATTCTTTCAAGAAATTCAGGAGATCTGAAATTCTGCTGGGTTTGAAATGCGTTAGTTCTTGTAAATATCAGATGCACAAAAGTGAGGAAAATAAATGTAACAGTGGACTGCTTTGAAATAAACGGAAATGGTCAACACTGAATATTTGTCATCTCACCCCATTGCTATTAAACTTAAATTTCAGGCTTTTAGTTTATGTGTACGTTAGTACTTTTTTTAAAACTTAGATGGCTTAAGTTTTCCCAATATTATTATTATTCCTATCCTATGTTTTAGTGTTACTTATCTGATAGCAGAGTATTTTGTTATTAAGTTATTAATAAACACATCTGAAAATATCACAGAATTGTATATAAAGTAATGTTTAGAAAGTGAAATATGAAACAGGTTTTCTGTGCCACGTGTTTATATACAGAATGTTGGGGTTTTTTTTACACAAAATATAATTTTCTAAGTACACTGCAGAAGTGTAGCTGTAAAAGATACTACATGTACTAATTCTAAACAGTGTTTCAATATTTTATTATATAGAAAAGAATTGCAGGTCATAAAGAAAAGGCTTTGTGATACTGTGAGAATTTTCTGAGAAGCAGTCACAGTCTAGAGACACAATACAGCTGTTGCAACTGTTTAGGATGTGGTACAAATTGCACAAATTCATACTGGTTTAAGAATATCTTAATCCTCTTCAGCAGAAAAAGTAGTTGGTATTCATTTCTCTGTGGTTCTTATGTGGTGGGATCGGAGTACCTACATTTAGCAGCACAACTTTACAGGAAATTATTTTAGTTTAGAAAACACAGTTTAGTCAAATTCTTCCAGAAGGAGGTTTTTGACTGAGATATCTAAATAATCAATGTGGCACTGATCCAATCAACCTGTGAAGCATTTGTTTATCTTTAAGGATGTACTTTATCCTCTTGACTTTACTGCAACTGCTCACCTATTTTGAATATAATCTTGTGCTCATTTAGAGTGTATGAATACAGAAGCACATGTAGAGATATTGATGCACATCAAAGATATAGCCTGGCACTTGTAAACAACAGGCTTTCTAAATTTTACACGCTAAAAAGTAAAACATTCGTGTTTCAAGGACAGAGAAAGTATGTTTGCTTATTTTGATGACAGAGCAGGTGTGGCAGATTAAAAATAGCATTTATTAGCACTCCCATGAACTTGCAGCTGAGAGGCACTTAGAAAGGTGTGAAACCATCTTATACCTTAGAAAACACCAAATAAATAATATATGAGAAACAAACTTGTTGCCATAAATAACATAATAACAAATTATTTTATTCCACAGCACTGAATGTTTACTACAAGATGAGAATTTTAAATCCTAAATTTCTAGAATATTGAATGAGTATTTATTTATATTAAAGATCTTTCATACTCATTATATTTTCCAGCTCTTTTATCATACTGTGTTTTCTATTAAAGATCTACTTTTTATTGCAACTTAAATTTGTTAGGTGACATTAGAAGTTAATTCAGGGAGCAACCAATATTCCTCAAAGGATATTTTTTCCTCTATCAAATAGCTACAGTTTAAACACTACACTGTTTAAACGCATGTTCTTTATAGTTGTCTTTTAAAATACAGAAACTAAAGACTGTGGTCTTCTCTTGCTGCTTCGTCCCCTAACGCTAGGCTGAGATCATTCATTCACATGAGGTGCCATGGTGTTTTCAAGAAATGAATCTTTCATTCCTTTCATTTCTTGTTCCTTACAGGGGTCTCTGTATAAAGTGTGTTAGTTGCTGGACAGCTTCAAACAGGTGTAGATGAAAAGTAAAATGCTTAAAAATTAACACATCTATAGTGTTAGTTACGTTTTTTTCTAAAGAAATAACTTTTCTTAAAATTTTGCATTTCTCATTCCTTCCTGTAAACTATGGCAACAAACCTCTGTCTCACGGTTGAACTTACAGGTAGAAGCTCGGACCATGGAAGCTTCCCCCGAGGGA